>NC_073255.2:169002500-169627500 GCF_029289425.2 Pan paniscus
GGCTGCCCCTTCTCTGCGTGCAAAATGCATATGCCTCCTGGGAAGCAGGTCTGGGGCCCTGGAAAGGAAGATTTTAGCAAAGCCACCTACAGTGAAATAGCATCCTATTCAGCAGCATGGGTCTTAGAAGCAGAGAGACCACAGTGACTCGTAGGTGGAGGAAAACTCCATCACCTCTGGGCTCTATTGCCTCGTCTGTAAAATGAGAATATGAGTGTCTATGTCATAATGTTTTATGAACATTAAATAAGATAATGTATGTAAAGTGCTTGGCATGCACCGTGCACACTTAAACGGCAACAGTTTTATTACCTGCCTTTCAGACTCCCTGGACTGCTTTCCAGGGATCCCTTTCCTCCAAGAGTTTCCCAGACATCTAGTGCATCAGGGTGGTGTTTTGGTGTGGGAGGTAGGAATTTTCTCCCCACTTTATGAAGGAAGGAGATGGAAGTGAAGTGTCTTGGTAAGGAGTGTCCAAAACAGTTCCTCATTGTTGCCTGCCACCCTTCCCAGCCCAAGCAAATGCTACTCTGAAACAAGACTTTCTTTATTCACCAGATGGTTCTCTAATTTAGTTGAAGTCTGTGAGTATAAAACTGGATAGTAAATTTTAATTGTAACCCAATAGGTTAGAGTTTAGGAGCCAATGATAGACTGAAATTGGGAGATTGACTGCTCTGTGTTTTAAAAGGTTGGTACCTGACCAGTGCCTGGGAAGCACCTTTCTTGAAGGCCTGGACTTAACTCAGAGAGCCCCACGCGAGGGGGCTGGGTGACCTCCCCTCCAGGACAGCCTGAAGCAAGAGGACACCTCCTTCTTCACACTTCCAGAGGTGAGCAGGAACCCCAGTGGCTGAAAGGGCTGGGAAACACTGGTTTGGATTAATCAATGGCTTGTTTCCATACTTAGAACACCAAGGGGGAGAAACTACTCCAGGGGCAAGAAGGGGTTGGAAAAAAGCAAATAAGAAAAACAGTGATCCACACACAATCCCTTGATTTCACATAGAAGGCTGGATCTCACATAGCCCCCGGCTAATGCGGGCCAGTAAAAGTTCTCAGAAAATCCAACTTAAGCATATGTAACTAACCTGCACATTGTGCACATGTACCCTAAAACTTAAAGTATAATAATAATAAAAATAAAAGTTACATCTTTAAAGGAAACCTACTTAGATTTGGAATTTTGAACTCACTCATGAAGAAAGGAGAATATATACTCATCCTCATTGCATTCTTATTTAGATTATTCTCCATCCCATCCACAGAGTAATATGGGAATGTTCAGACATAATTTCCCTTCCTACAACCCCCGTTTCCATCTTAATTCAGCCAAACACACAGATATTCATTTATTCAATCATTTGCCACTTCCCACATGCCCATTATGTGCCAGGCACTCTACTCTGCTGGAAGTTAGAACTACAAAGATAAATAAGGTACATGCACAGTCTACACATCCAATCATACACACACACGTGCACACAATGGTCTTATCTTCTTGTCCCTCTTGTGTCTCACTTTAAACAGGAATTTGTATACTCTCCAGGGCCCTAAGAGAATCCTGGTAATTTGAAGCAAACAAAGGTGAGGCTGGAGAAAAATAAAAGGAAGAGAAAAATGAGTAGGACTGGGGGAGGAGCAAAGACCAGGAGCAAGATCAAGGAAATGGGTAGACAAAAGTATCAGGATACACGTTATGTTTTTATTTATGCACGGGCTACATCTACACATGCATGCACACATACACGCACACAAACACACATATAGACAGAGAGAAAAGGTGCCTTGTCGATGAGGACATAGAGACCGTCACCTCCAACTTATGAAAGTGTCTCTCGGTATCTCTTAGCTGAGGAGCCAAAGGGAGCCTCCTCCAGATAGAAAAGCCCATGCCCTCAATATAGAAACACATACAAGCCTATGCTTCATGCAACAAGCAAGTATGGAGAAACGTGTGTGCCACGAATGCCCCTCTGGACTTCTCACGTTTGCTGCAGAGGTGCACAGCCTACTACATTCCCTTGGACAGCCCACTTAGACATTCCCTCAGGTGTCGGTACCTGCAAACCCACACAGCTCCCGAGTGATGGGTCTGTTTTTATTTTATGGACAATGTAAATCTTGGAATTAATCTTAGTTTGCATTGTTGCTTTGGCTGTAGATTTTTGATCCATCCAAGCTGTAAGGCAGGTCACTGACATAGCTCCCCAGAAGTCCAGCACAGAGGCCTGTTGTTGGAAGTGAAGACACTGAAGTCTAAATGCCTGAGCTCAAATCTTCCTTCGGCCGCCACCAGCTGTGTGGTCCCAGGCAACCACTGAACTCTGGCCCCTTAGTTTTGTCACCTGTATAATGGGCTTACTTCAGAGGCTTCTTGGGAGGTGAAATGAATGAAAGCATGCAAAGGGCTTAAACTGTGCTAAGATATTAGTAATAGTCAACTCATAGTGATTATTCCTCAGGATTATTATTCTGTCCTGGTCTTTTCTCATTTATATTTTTCACTTTTCTCTGGTATTTATCTCTGTAAGCCATTCCAAAGCCCTTTCAGGACAAAGTATAATATGAATAGACACCTAAGCCAGATACCATGCTAGACAGTAAGTGGGATAAAGTGTTCAAAAGATGAGGTCCCTGCTGGTAGAAGAGAGGGTTATGATTTCTTATTCACCCTTCCACCCCACTTCCCAACACATCGTTTACCTTTTCCAATTAAACACTAAGTGGTAAATCCCGTATATATTGAGTACCAACTACGTGAGTCAAATCCCCTACTTCATGGACCCTTAACCAAAGGTCCCTGAGGTTCCCCAATGTATTTGCCGTGTTTATTGTTTCTGTGCATATGTAGTTTTTTTCTGGGGAGAGGGTCATCAACTACTTCCATTCAATTCTGAAAGGGCTCCATGATCCTCCAAGACCTGAAGCCCTACTCACATCTCTGCTCCAAGGTTCCCTGGCTTGGCCCCACCTCTTCCAGAGGGATGGACTGGTGCTGACAATCTGGGGGACCTTGGGCAAGTTGTGTCCCCTCCCTGGCCTTAGTTTTCTCACCTCCGAAAGAGGGGGCTGGACTTGAAGATTGCCAACACACTCCCCTGCTCTAATGCCAGGATGGAGCACTGCTTCTCACCTCGAGGTCCCGGAGGACAGGGTGGTCTTCAATTCCTGGGAACAGCACCCGCATGGTGTAAGTTCTATAGTCCAGGAACGGAATCCCGGCTCCATCCAGGTCACTGGTCAGCTCATGGATGTCCGTCTGCAGCTCGGCAAAGGCTGGCACGAAGAGAAGCCTGTGAGATGGCTGGATGGGGAGGCTCCAGGAGTCACCTCCATCTCAGAATGCTCAGAACCCTTACCCAAGCCCCTAGGAGACATGAGCAATGGACCACGATGGGCAGGAATAACTGGAGAGGCTATGTTTACATAGCTGGGATTGGGATGAATGAATGGCATTGGCATGGGAGAAAGATGTAGTGCAAGAAACCTTGTCTTGGGGCTAAAACCTTTCCAAAGTGTGATGATGTGGGGTGGTGGCTGAGGCTGTCCACAGATCTGTGCTGCTGCTTGGCCAGGAGAGACGCCCCATCTGAAGATGAAGGGCTTTGGTTTGCAAAATATGCTGGGGAGGGGGATGTAGAGGGATGGGTAAGAGAAGGGAGAGGTGCCATGAGGAAGAGTCCATTCCTGATGCTGTGTTTTAGAATAGATTTCCTTATAAGATGTTAAGAAAAACTGATAAAGGAAAACAAGTTTAAAGACACAAGTCTGGACCATGCAGCTCATCAGAGCCATCAAACTTCCAAATGGGGCAGAGATGGAGGCTCAGCCACACTAATATAGTCCTTCTGTATAAATAGGCAAGGTATTTCTTTGTCCTTCCTTCCTCAAGGTGATGCTACTTGATGGTGAATTATGACCTGCATGTGGGCACTGCTGTGTGTGGCGGCAGCTCAGGCCTCCAGATGAACAGAGTGGCAAGAACCCCCAGGAAAGTGAGCATGCAGTAGAGCCTGAGGCTGTTACATAGCACCAAAGCTGTCACCATATTCCGTTCTGGAAACATCCTCCCCCAGGGCCACCCTCTGCCACAGGGGTACTCAGGGGTGAGGCACCCAGCCCTTCCCTGCTCCGCCTTTCTCTTTGGTGTGTGCACACACACATATACATGCGTGCATGCACATGGACCACCAGGATGGATTAACACATGCTGGCAAAGAACAACAGCCAGTGGGCATTAACTATTAAAAAATATTTCTTTCTATTTACATAATCTCAAAAATAGGGAGAAAATATTTTGTGAACTCAGAAGGGATGAACAAGCCCAATGTGGCTCTAGAGCCTCAAAAAGCAAGCCCAGCGCCCAGTGAGCTGTGATGATCACAGAAACACAATGCAGCCACCCTAGGAACTGTCTGCAGGGACCCCAGTCCTGCCCTTGACCATGAGTTGGGTGGAGCTCCACCCAGCAGAGCAGACTTCAGGCCCTCAAATTTTGGCTTTCTGTGCCAGGAGAATCCCAAGACTGCTTGTTTGAGAGAGCCAAGGGGATGCCACCCGGAGAGTCCTCTGCAGCCTCTCCTGCTGCTCCTCTCTCCCTACACCCCTGCACCTCTACACTGGCCACACAGACACAGGGGTTCCTGATATGTAGGCTGATTTCAACAGTAGAGAACCCAAATGCATCCAAGTGGAGCCTGCACCAATGTGTGTGTCCATGTGTTTTTGGCATGTACTGTCACCAAAAGCCCTGGGGAACATTCATGTGTGTCCTGAGTGAGGAACACGGGTGTGTATGCTTATAAGAGAGTGTGGGAACATGTGCATGAGCATAGGTGTGGGTGCATGGGCACTTGTCTGAGTATGTCAGGGAGTGTATGTGAGTGTGTGAGTGTGACAGTGTGTGAGCATGTCAGGGAGTGTGTATGACTATGACTGCATGTGTGTGTGTATGTCAGTGTGTAGGCATGTGCGATGTGAATGTCAGTGTGTATGCATGTGTGAATGTGAGCGCATGGATACGAATGAATGTCAATGAGTGTGTATGTGTGTGAATGTGAGTGCCTGCATGGGTGTGAGTGCATGTGTGTGTGTATGCTTGTCAGTGTGAGTGTGCATATGTGTGTTGGTGTGTATGCAAGTACGAATGTGAGTGCATGAGTGTGAGTATGTCTGTGTGTATGCATGTGTGAGTGCACGTGTCTATGTGTGCACGCATGTGTGAATGTGAGTGCATGAGTATGTGGGCATGTGTGTGCATGCCTGCAAGTTGAGTGCATGAGTGTATGAGTGTGCATGCATGTGAGTGCATGAGTGTGTGTATGCATGTGCAAGTGTGTGTAAGTATATGTCAGTGTGTGTGTACAAATGTGAGTACATGAGCATGTGAGCACATGAGTGTATGTATGTGAAAGCATGAGTGTGTGAGCATGTCACTGTGTGTGGGCATGTATGTGTGAGTGCCCGAGTGAGTGTATGTGAGTGTGCATGTGAGTGTATGTCAGTGAGGGTGTGTGGGCCTGTGTGGGAGTGTTTGTAAATACACGGGTATGTTTATATATCAGAAGCTTAGGCCCATGAAGGGCCCAGCTGGGTGTCTTCTGAGTTTGTGTAGAGGACGTCCTGGCTTGCTGTGAAGTCTTCAAGGAGACCCCTTGGCTTGGGCCAGTGCAGCCCTGTAAACGTTCAGCGGCTGGCTCTGGGCAAGCTGCAAAGTGCCTCTGTGGCTAGTCTGACAAGTCCTTTGCTGTAAGACCCCTTCTTCCTACGTGCACAGCATAGCTCGCCCCTAAAGTCTGAAGCCAAGGTTTCCTCCTGGGGCCTCAGCTGACAATCCTGGGTGGGAGCTCCCCTCGGCTGCCCCCTCCCAGTTGGGGTGCTCGGCCCACAGGGAGCAGAAGGAGGGAGTTGGCTTTTTATCAGTCTGCAGCTTTCCTTTAAGTCACCAAGCGCCTCCAACATTCAAAGCTGCGTGCCTGCCACACATAAAAGAGATTCTAATCACTACACCTAATTAGAGGAAAGAGTACATTGCAGAGAAAAAAATTAAGCAGCGTAAATATAATAAAAGGCAGTAATTAACAGTCCCACAAGGCGGATGCTGTGTTGACAGCTGAAGGATGTAGAGAGGGGATGGAATGGATCCACTTCCCCATCAAAAAGAGCCGTGGCTGCCCTGGTGGGAATCGGTGTGAAGTGAGAGCCCCAGGTATGGGGCCGGATTTACTCCATGTACAAATCTACAGCAAAGAACCAGCTCAGATCCTCCCAGGATGAGTCACAAAATGATATCCTGGGGGTTACAAGAGTCTGACTCCTAAATTTCCTTCTTGGATTTAGTGCAGCTGATTTCACTTTATGGTGGTGTTTGTAATTTTTTTAATACAAGCTTTGAAACACCCTTCCTTCTAAATCACAGATCAGCCCTACAGCCTTACCTTCCTGCTAGAGGAAGAAAGCTGGAGATTGCTGAAATGCGTCATGTTAAGACACCCCCAGACCTCCCCTCGAGTAGAGTGCAAAACCCACTCAACCAGGATTCCAGGTATGGAGGCTGCTCTAGTGGGGTGGAGAATGATCCTAATCTGACACCTTCAAGGAGAGGGCAAGGAGACCTTGGCCTTTCTGGTGTTGCCAGGGTGGGGCCTGCTTGGGTATGGGTGTGGTCTGGGACACAGGCATAGGGACTATAGAGTGAGAGGCTTTGCAGGTATGCAGGCAGGATGCACAGCCTCCAGTATTGCCCACAGCTGCCTGGCCTGCTTGCTTGTAAATGAAACACACACACACACTTGTAAATGAAACACATACACACACACACAGCCTCCAGCACTGCCCACAGCTGCCTGGGCTGCTTGCTTGTAAATGAAACACATACACATACACATATACACACACACACACACACACACACACACAGCCTCCAGCACTGCCCACAGCTGCCTGGCCTGCTTGCTTGTGAATGAAACACATACACACACACACAGCCTCCAGCACTGCCCACAGCTGCCTGGGCTGCTTGCTTGTAAATGAAACACATACACATACACATATATACACACACACACACACACACACACACAGCCTCCAGCACTGCCCACAGCTGCCTGGCCTGCTTGCTTGTAAATGAAACACATACATATATACAGGCGCACACACACACACACACAGCCTCCAGCACTGCTCACAGCTGCCTGGCCTGCTTGCTTGTAAATGACACACATACACGCGCGCACACACACACGTGCGTGCTCACACACACACACATACACACAGCCTCCAGCACTGCTCACAACTGCCTGGCCTGCTTGCTTGTAAATGAAACACATACACACACACATGTGCACACAGCCTCCAGCACTGCTCACAGTTGCCTGGCCTGCTTGCTTGTAAATGAAACACATACATATACACGCGCGTGCACACACACACACACCCAGCCTCCAGCACTGCTCACAGCTGCCTGGCCTGCTTGCTTGTAAATGGAACACATACACATACATATACACACATGCACACACACACACACAGAGCCTCCAGCACTGCCCACAGCTGCCCGGCCTGCTTGCTTGTACATGAAACATATACACATACACAGATGCGCACACACACAAACATGCACACAGACACATACACAGCCTCCAGCACTGCTCACTGCTGCCCGGCCTGCTTGCTTGTATATGAAACATATATACACACAGATGTGCACACACACACACATGCACACACACACACATTTGCACAGACACACACACCGCCAGCCTCCAGCACTGCCCACTGCTGCCCAGCCTGCTTGTTTGTATATGAAACATATGCATACACATACACAGATGTGCATGCACACACATATGCACACACGCACACACACACGGCCTCCAGCATGGGGCCACTCAGTACCTTCCTTGCACTCCAGGGCCACACGGGACTCCAGGTTGTCCATCTGCATCTGCAGCCGCTTCAGCGTGAGGTCACTTTCGCGGGACTTGCGTTTATAGGCAATGAGCACGGCCACGATGAAAATGATGAGGAGGCCGCCAGCCACCGCGATGCTGACGATGGCGGGCAGGCTGAGCGGGCTGTCCGGGGCAATGTACACCATCCCCGGGGAGTACTCCATGCCACCGACACGGGCCTGGGGGCACACAGGGCAAGAGGGAGCTGGGTGTGGGGACGCAGCAGCTTTGGCAACAGTCCCAAGTTACCCATGAGCTAGTGACCAGGGCAGGATGAGGGAAAGGAGACCAATCACTGGTGTCAAAATAGACAAGAGGGCATGGGGGGCTGGGAGCGGGGACAGGCACAGCTTAACAGAGCTCACCCCCAACTGGAAAAACCTCACCTCCTCTTATTCAGGAGCGAGTTTTGTCATCTTCATAAGAAAACAGCACACAACTGGGACCTAAACACAGTCTGCCACAAATGACTGGCTCCCCTAAGATTTATGCCCATTCTAAGGGTGGACAACTGAAGCACAGAACATGATATTAAGATATTACGGAATTCCCTGGGCCAGCAACAGCCTTCTCCTTGAAGGCTTTGTTTGTTGCAGGTGATTTAGCAACTATTTAATGCTGTTTTGCATTTTCCTTATTGTTGCACCAGCCAGCTTGGAAAGAATGACAATACAGAAGAGAGAAGCTCAAAAGTGGACATGAAGAAAGAACTTGGGGTGTGGGGTAGCTACAGGAAAAGTTCTTTGTGGGACAGAATCCCCTCTTGGAAAGCCCTGGTGGCCTGAGCTCACATCTGCATCCCTACTGCCCGCTCCATCCAGGATGGGGTTCTGCCAGCCTCACCATCACTTTGTGCCTGCCGATGAGGTTGGGGGACTCGCAGAGCAGCTGGACATCTGACACAGTCACGGTGCATGGCTTCTCCCCAACCAGCACAGTGTAGTTCAGCTTCACGTTGCCCCCAGCCACAGGCGGGATCAGGTTCTTGCCCTGTACAAATGGGAAAGCACCAGTTCCCACCCCAGAGTGAGGACCACAGCTACCAGCTGGCTCTCACGTCCTCCCACCTGGAAGTCCCATCCTGCTGGTGAGCTGGTGAAGAAGCCACCTTTGGTAATAAGTGCAAAAAATATCCATGGCACGACTACCACCATTGCCTCTTCCTCCCAGTGGCTAATCAGTTATCAAAGTACTCCTTTCAGCTTATCCCAAATGCAGCCTCAGAATCCTTCTCAATGCAGAGTTGGAGTCAGTCACTACCAATTGATTCAAATTGTCATAAGCTTTAATTAACCTGTAACCCATGTTCCAAAGGAAGCCCTATGCTGTGGTTTGCACAAGGCTGCCTCAGAGGAAGCAGTGAGCCTGACCTGCCAGTACTTGGACTTTCAGGACAATAAAAGCTTGAGAGTCAAATAGCCAAGGTGGATCTGCCTTCCCTGGGTAGAACCGGCCCCTAAAGAGAGTTTTCTTCCCAGTACAGACTCAGAGAGAACATTTATCACACTCTGGGCTACACTGCAACCTCTGCAAGAGATGCTGGTTGAGAAATGTGGCAGGAGTCTGTGACTTGAACACCCCCTTCCATGCAGCAGCCCCTTCTTTTCCCACCCCCGCCTCCCACTACCCTCACTCCACCTTTAGGATGATGGGCGTGCCAGGCTTGAGCTCCAGGATTCCTGAGGGACCAAAGGCCTCAAACACCGGGTTGGGATAGTAGGTGAAGTTGGTCTTGTTGAGGATGAGCAGGGACTGGACGTTGTCCAGGATGAAGCCAAACTCCTCGGGCCTCTCGGTCAGGTCTGATTGGTGGTCAGGACCCAGAGCCAGGGCGGGCGCCTGACAGGTCATCTCAGTAGCGTTCAGAACCTCACAGATCTGTGGGAGGAGCCACAGAGTGGAGTCTATGCAGTATCTCCACATACCCACAGCCCCAGTGCACATAGTGGGCCTCCCTGGATGTCATCGGGATAGCAAGGGGTTGACAAGAGGATTAGAGATGAGTCAGGGCCACACAATTGGGCACTCAAGGAATAGGCTCTATAGCTTGCACCCAGCTCCAGTTTTGCCCATAGTGGGTGTGGCAATGGCTAGGATTGGAAGAATGCAAGAGTAAAGGTATAAAACCCAGGGAACCCCAAAAGTAATTACTCCTCCATGTCTATACCCCAAGAAGTAAAAATGCCCTTATGTCTTCCCCCCTATTACACTATCCTAGTATTCAAGGGTGTCAGGCTGTGGGTTATCAGTGTATGGGCAGGGAGTTACCTCAGTACTTGGGAAGACCCACACCCTTTGGGGAAGCAACGTGTTGCGTGGGCAGCCTCCATGAACCCCATCAGCCCTACACTCACATTGATGTGCTCCTTCCCTCCATGCTTGGCACGGATCTGGGGGTTCTGTATGAGGTCCAGGTGGGTCCCCCATACGGCGATGGGTGTGTTTCCACTGAGCAGGAAGAAAGAAGGAGGTGTGTAAATGATAAGTTCAGGAAGAGCAATGGCACTCTACAATGATGACTGAGCTATGACAATAAGGACAGTGATAACTAGGCAGCAGGGTAATGTTCATGGGGACAAGGATGACAAGCTGACTGCATAGTAATGAGGATGAGCATCTCGGCAGCCAAGGGGAGGGCAGTAATGACCAGATGTCCGTGGCCATTCTTTGCTGAGTTTGTTTGGAGTATGGACCCCCGTGGAGGCCCAGTCAACAGCACAGCCCCCTTTGCTCTCCAAGGCCTCCTGATTTGTGCCAGCTGCTTCTCTGCAACCCCTTG
Organism: Pan paniscus; assembly: GCF_029289425.2. NCBI lineage: Eukaryota > Metazoa > Chordata > Mammalia > Primates > Hominidae > Pan > Pan paniscus. Next base: position 169,013,235 of record NC_073255.2, read on the forward strand.
GTGTCTCTTCCTCCATCCTTCCCCTGGTCCTCACCAATCTTGGGACTTTTTAAACATTAGCTTTGGCCTCATGAAAGCCTCGCTCCAGATTGTCCCCACCACATCCTGCAGGGGCTGAGCACAGTCTGCTCCCCCAGGGCAATCGTTCTATAAGTTTCTATCTTGGAGGCTTCGATCAGGCTGAGATCTGGGAAAGGCAGAGGGTCCATGAATGCAAATGTGAATGCAAGTGCGAAATGCTTTTGGACTCGGGTCTCCTGTACCCTGGGGTGGCACAGGACCACTGACAGGGAGGACACAGGACTGCTGAGAGGGAGGGCACAGGACTGCTGACAGGGAGGGCCTAGGAGCTTCATCTTGTGTAAACTTTCAGAAGAAACCTGGATGCCAGTGCCTATTCTTAGGGCAGCTGAGAAGTGGGCATAAAGGGGTGGGCAGTACTGTAGTGGACTGTGTCTTCCAGGGGGGCTACTCAAAGAAAAATGAGAAATAGCCTGATCCCCAATCAAAGGAGCATCTTCGAGAAGAATCCTGCTATCTAAAACAGGCTTTAGCAAGTTAATTAGCTAGAAGTTGATGAGTAAAGAATCCTTGACACACACACCCACATTCATTTCCACCCATCTATCCATCTGCCTGTCTTTATATTGCCAGTTGCTTCCCCCTCTCTCCTTGCTCACATGCGCGCACACACACACATGTGCGTGCACACACAGTGTAAGATTCCTGTGAAACTCGGAGAGGCTCTTGCACATGTGACAGAGAGTGCTGGAGATGACCTTCTGGTGTCTAGCCATCCTCCCCGTCCTCTCAATCACTAATTCAACACACATTTATCAAATGCCCACCATCACTGTTCACAAGTAACCCAGGTGGCTTATAAGAGCAGAGCCTCACCCCATCCTCAGACTTTGTTAACTTAAATAAAAGCCCTGGAGCTGGCTGGCAGACCCAGAACATGTCTGTCTCCAACCTCCCTCCTAGTGGGAGCATGATGCAGGAATGGCAGCTGAGTGCCAGTTAGGGTGACACCTCTATTTCTATGAGGATGACACAAAGAACTGAATTATACCAGGCTGTGAATTTCGCAGAGAGTTGCAAAGTTTGTTGACTAAGTCACAAAGGGCTGCATCAACTTCCTGGGGCCAAATCCTGGCATGGCTTTCTACAGACGATTTTCCCCTCTCTGTGCCTTCTGGTCTTCATCTGCCTTAAGGTCATGGCCAAAGCTCAGAAGGTTTGGGCCTGATAGAGTAACTGCTGAGGACGGCCAAATCTCATCTCAGCAGGCAAAGCCTGTCTTTCTTTTGGGTTTAAGACAGGGGGTGGCAAACTCTTTCTGTAAAGGGCCAGATAGTAAATATTGTAGGCTTTACAGGCCATATGGTCCCTGTCGCAGTTACTCAACTCTGCTGTTATAGTGAGAAAGCAGCTATAGACAATACATGTACGAGTGAGCATGGCTGTGCGCCAATAAAACTTTATTTACAAAAGCAGGTGGCTAGCCAGATTCAGCCCACGGACTGGAGTTTGCCGATCCCTGGATTAAAAAGATTGTTCCCTGGACTGGACACATCCCTGCTCTCTGCCTCAGCCCGGGGAGACCACTTCTGCATGTACTTCCTGCTCACTCCCCCAGCCCCACACCCCTGAGAACTGAAGCTGACAGTGAGAAGCCTGGTCCCACCAGGGGGCAGCGGGAGGAGGCTGAGCCAGGCAGTGCCCTGTGCATGTGCATCTCACTTCAGTCTCTCAGCTGCCTATGAGAGTGGACAAATGAGGGACTCTGGCCCCAGGGAGGTGAGAACTGTTAAGGCCACTGGGCTGGTAACCAGTGGAGCTGGGCTGAGACCCTTCCCACGCTGCCCCTGTTACAGTGATTTCCCAGTGACCTCTGTGAGCTTTGCTGTGGGGTGCCCTCTGTAGCATCTTCTCATTCCCATGTGCTAGCCAGGGCCTGGAAAGGCAGACTCATGCCGTGTGCCTACCCCATCTCCCTTGATGGGAGACATACCACTCCAGGGACCCTAGAGATCCTGGGATTTCAAAATCCCTGGGTGAATCACTGAATAGGCAGAGGCCCAGGAAGAGTACCAATTTGCCCAAGGTAAATGAAGGTCCCCAAGTCCCTGCCCTAGGGCCTTTCTATACCAACATTCAATGCCTGGTCCCCTCCCTCTGAGACAGGTGTTCAGTGCATCTGGCTGGGCACTGGGAAAGGGCAGGGAACAAGACCTAAACTCTACCCTTGAGGAGTTTACAGCAGAGGGGAGGAGAAATGTAAGCAGGCAGCCAGGAGCAAAGAGGATAGGTATCTGGATGGGGCCTCCAGGCTCAGAACACAGCTTCCCCCAAGGAACCTGACTACAGGGAGTAGTCAGGCCTGATCTAACTCCTTCTTCCACACCCCTCAGCCTGAACGTGGGACCAGGATTAGCACCTATGTCTACCAGATGTGAGAAGAGTAGCCTGGCACCCCCAGCAGTCACTGCAGCATAGGGACATGGCTTCCAGCACAGTACCTGTCCTTGAACTGGGAAAGGTGGGTTCTTGTTGTTAGGAGCTTGGCCTCCAGGCTGGGTTTGGCACAGAGGTGCTCTCAGTGGAAGGAGGGAGCCACAGTAGGAAGGTCTGATTTGGGGGTGTTTGGAATAAATTCCAGCTCATCAGTCCCCCAAGCAGGACTGGGCCCCCAGAACTCTCCTTGGCTTTCAAGAGTCAGGGAAGGGAAACAGAGGTGCAGAAGCATTAAGGTCCGCTTGGGCCAGCTCCTACCTGACAATGCTCCATTCTGGCTCAATCCGCACGATGGTGGGGTCTTCCACATACTGAAAGACCAGGTCCTGGTGGATCTTGGCCCTGTCCACCTGCACCGACACCTTCATCTCTAGCACCTCATCTGAGGATGTGGTGTTGCAGACAATGTAGGATGGAGATCGCCTGGAGGGCAGGAAGACAGAGCACTGGGCGCCTGGTGTTGAGGACGACAGAGGTCCTGAGTCAAGGCCCTCCCACACCGCTCCCTGCATGTCAGGGTGCTCAGAGGCCATGGGTGGGTGCTCTCAGACAGAAAACTGGAGAGCCAGTGACAAAGACTCTCCTTGGCCAAACTTTAGACAGGTTCCTCTGAGCCTTCTTTCAAACAGGCCTCATCCCTGGGTCTGTCTTTGGCCTGTCTAGCCTTGTTTTTTAGCAAGAATCTGGCTAAGTCTATTTGGGGAGAACCCTCCCATACTTGATATCTGATCACCCTGGCCTGCCTTTGCAAGAATCACGTTAAGTTGGTTTAGCAGGAGTCCATCTACCTTGATGTCTCCTCTTTGTGATTTTTCATTCACTGAGCCCCTTATTCTGCTCATTGGCTATAAACCCCCTGCTGTCTTTGTAGTATTTGGAGTTGAGCCCCATCTGTTTTCCCTGATGCAGTAGTCTTGACATCAGTTGCAATCGTCCTGAGTCTTCCTTGCCATTTTAACAAGTGTCAGAATAAATAATTGTTTCTTTAACACTACTGATGCCAGGCCTGGCCAGATCTGACTTGGTAATTGTCACAGCTCTCAGCGTAGCTCTCTCAGGGAAAAATCCTCTCTCTAGAGAATCTCAGGCCAGCTGAGGGAGCTTCTCCAGCCACATTGCCTAGAGTCCTTCACTGAATGCACCTCCTGCCTTGCTCCTACCCCCTAGGCTCCAGTTCATGACAGGTGTGCCCTTCTGGGGCTGCACAGTAGGACCAGGGGAGGCAAGGTCACCTGGCCTTGTAGGCTCAACCTCAACCACTGGATTGCTGTGCCTATCATCTCTGAGCAGGTCCAGCTGGCTCTGCAGCTCCCAGAGTGGATCTGACCCTGGTGAATGGGCTTTAGTTGTAGATTCCAAATTGCACTCTGGGGTAACCTAGGGTTCTGCAGAGTGGGTGCTATGGGGGCACCAGGGCTAACTGATGGGCCATGAAGCATATGGAGCCCATCCAGGGAAGGGAGGGCTGACAGGTCTCCAGACTGAGCCCAAATCCTCTCCCAAAGAGCATGTCCACTTTGTTAGGCAGGAGGAGTACTTCTAAGCCATAAGGTTATTGAAACCACCTTTGCAAAAATTGTGGCAGTGAGGAAAGTCTGACATAGAAAAATTATCACAGTGCAAGTCTGACCTAACAGACCCTATCTTGCTTTTAACCTCCAAGCTACCCTTGTTCATTCCTGGGCACAGACCAAGCTAACTATAGGAGGAATTTAGTTTATAGTTTAACTTTGTAACAAAGATGATAACAGCCTTTTCCTGAAACAAAACCCCTCTTTGCCTGGGGACCAGAAAGCCTACCTTTGAAAAACTAACAAATTAGCCACAAGATCAGAAATTATGACTCAGGAGGCACATAAGCAACAAGAGGCCACAAGATTCCAAATGTTCCCAATTGCTCCTATGGATAACATCACTATTGTAAAACCTAAGATCACTGTTTGAGATACTTTTCAGATCCTGAATTCTGATTGACCAGCTGGTACCACCCAGACCAGTAACGTGGCTCAACTAGTTCTGTGATCCCACCCAGGAACTGAAGACAGCAAGAAAAACCTATTTCAACTTTATACAATTTCATCTGCAACCCAACCAATCAGCATTCCCCATTCCCTAACCCTCCACCTGCCAAATTATCCTTAAAAAAAACCCTAGTCTCCAAATTTTCAGGGAGACTGATTTGAATCATACAACTCCGATCTCCCATTTAGCCAGCTCTGTATTGATTAAATTCTTTCTCTATTGCAATAATGCTGTCTCAGGAAATTGGCTCTATCTGTGCAGCTGGCAAGAAGAACCTGTCAGGTGGCTACACCCTCCCAACTCTCTGCAATAAAAACAAAGCTACCCTGAAGTCATTTACCTGTCTAACCTTTCCCTCTCTGGTGCTGCAGAAAGGGGCCCTCTGAGTTACCTGTGGAAGAGACAGGGCTGCTTTCCAAACATCACCACCACGTTGCTTCCGGCATTCAGGTTGGTGCCTGTGATGGTCACTTGGGTCCCTCCGGACATGGGCCCCCGGCTGGGCTTCAGATCTGAGAGAGTCAGTGTCTGTGTAGAAAGGATGTGGCCTGAGACACAACCAGGAAGGGGTGGAGGAGGCTTCTGGGCAGGCGTGAGGCAGCACCCCACTCCCCCAAGCTGCCTTGTGGAATCTTTGGTAATAGCGGTCTCCCAGAGAACCAGGGCAGTTTTCTTAGTCTTGTGTGGATAGGCAATGTTCCAGACCCTGAGAGTTTGCATGCCTATCTTAGTAATAGTAATACTAATAGCTGCCATGTACTTATTTTGTAAGTGTCAGATTGTATATCTTCATAATTATACATGTATGTGTATATATCCCTATATACACATACATATATATAATTTAATCACCAATCAATTCTTTAAAGTAGGCATTATTATTTTACAGAAGAGATTCAGAGATGTTAAGCTAGTTTTCCAAGGTCACACAGCTAAAAAAAAAAAAATGGCGTAACTGAGATCTTACCCCAGAGCTCCAGTTCTCAACCCCTCTCCAACCTACAGCTCTGTTCTTGGGTGGTAAACTGTCTCTCCCACAGGTCTCTACAAAGAGCTGCCCAAAGCACCCAGTGGCAGAGCAATGGGAAGTGAGAGCCCCAGGGAAACTCAGAGAGAGAAGCAGAAAAGAGTCAGTTGCTTTCAAGGACTGCCCCCAGCCCTCTGCCAGAATGGGACCAGTGAGGAGTCCAGGTTGGGGGCAGGGCAGAAAAAAGCTCTTGACAGCTGGGGATTTGGAGTTGCAGTTTGTTCTTTCATTAGCATTTTAATGGAAAAACTTTCCTCAGTCCCAGGTGAGAAGCCTGTATCTGCATTTAAATGAAGATTTCTCTCTCCCTTCCCCAGCTACCTCCTCCTTAAAGAATTCAGCACCAAAAGTCGAACTCTCTCAGTTCCTTGGAGCAGGCTGACAACCTCCCCTTGGAGATGCTTTGATAGGGAAGCCCCAGAGCTTCCCTATCACCTGGCACATGCGCCTCCAGGTCCAGGATCAGGGCACATGGGTGAGGAGACACCCAGACCACAGCTCCTGACCTGCCTCACCAGGTCTTAGCACCCTGTCTCTGGATCCCAGGTCTAGTATCCCTGTAACATGAGCCAAGCCAAGGAATAGCTTGTCATTTTGGCTCAACCGGAGACCAGGAAGAGGGTGGGGTGAGGCTGTGGAAAGAGCCCTCCTTTCTCAGCTCTGCCTGGATCTCGCTGTGTGACTCTGGACAAGACATTTCACCTCTCTCATCAACAAAATCAGGGGGCTGAGCCAAAAAGTGGTGATCTTCAAGGCTCCTGGCAGTTCTCTTGTTCTGTAACTTGCAGTACCTCTTCAAATGGTACTTGTGCCCATCTTAAAGGAACCCCACCAACCTTCCCAGAGAGGAAAGGAAAGGAAAGGAGAGGGAGAGAGAGAGAGAGAGAAAGAGAGAGAGAAGATTGTGCACACAGGCTTCGATGCAGGGATGGTCCTAAAGAGACAGAGTTGAACTCAGGGAAGTTAAAATAGATGGGGGTTGGTGCTCCCTGGCAGCCTGTGGGTGAGGGTTCTTAGAAGGGGTAGAAGTCAGTAATCCCTGCAGGTGTTGCTGGGGCACTATCAAGGGGCTCACTGGTGGGGAGAGGATGTTATGGATACATGTTTTAGAGTTGTGAGAAGCTATTAATTATTCAAGCCATGCTTCATAAATATTTCACGGTGAGTTTGCACGGGAAATCAAATTCTGCATTACTTGCCACCTCTTCACTTGGCTCCATGAATGGAGGTAGAGGGAAGGGGGAAAGCATTCCCTGCATGGAGACCTTTAGGAACAGCTAGTGACAGCCCAGGGTGCTAATCTGGGGCCTCTTGGCCTTGGCATTTGGTTTTTGATGAATAAACCCACAAATTGGAGTCTGGCCTGATTGTGGGAGAGGACAAATCTTCCCTCTAGCCTTGGTACTAAAAAGGGTCTCCCCAGCATGCCCCAAGTCCTGGGGAAAGAGCTTCCTGGCTGTCTCAGAACTCCAGGGGAGCTAGGGGCTTCTGTGTAGGGCCCAAAGAGTGCACCTGCAAGCTGCCTGGTAGATGAGAAGGCCATGAGGGCTCGGAGACTCTGGAAAGTGTGATAGATGGGGGTTCTGTCCCTTCTCAACCCCCTGCGGAGACTCATGGGGACCTCTGTCCCTCACTCCCACCTGGAATCCCTAGAAACTCTGTGTGAGGGATGGGGGTGGGCCTCAATGACGCAACCCTTAAATGCAAGGGGCCAGAGAAAGAGACTGGTGTCCCTAGCACTATCTCCTTCCTAAAAGTCTTCCCAAGTGAACATGTGGCACCAGAGCCATTCCTCAAAGATGTCCCTTAAGTAGAAAAATGACACAAATCTTTGAGCTTCAGGGACCCACCAGATCAATGCATATTTGCCTGTGGCAACCTCTGTCATCTGTCCTGACCTGCCTCTGCTTCAGTCTCTCCTGCTCACCACCCACCTTCTTCCTTCTCCCTCCTGTTCCCATCTTTTGGTGCACTAGACCTTATGCTAGGAACAGCCTCCCACCACTTCAGATCCACATGGAAAATTATATTCTGTTTGTATTATACAAATCCCATCTTTGCCTCCAGCTTCTTCTAGGAAGTCTCCCTTAATACCCTAAATTCAATCACACCCCTCTCCAGGGTAGGAACAATCACACAGCCAAGACTGGACCCTTCCTGAGGGCAGATGAGACTTTCCAATGTGTAGCACACAGGCTCATTATAAGAATAAAAGCAGAGAGCTGAGTGCGTTGGTACATGGGAGCTACTCAGGAAACATCCTTTCTCCTAGGTCAGGGGGCCTCAGCCCAGCTTGCATCTCAGAATTACCCAGGATCCGTAGCATTGGATTTAATTAGTCCTGGCAGGAGGCAGGGAGAGGTCCAGGGCATTTTGTTTAATGGTCACCCCACCCCAGGAGACTCTCCTGTGTCCGGAGGTTTAGCGCTGCCTATGTACTGTGGGGCTCCCAAAGAAAAGAAAGTCCTGGGCTTCAGCTGATCTTTGATGGAGCCTCAGGGGTGGGGGCCTGGCTGCAAATGCAGAGCAGAGGCAGAGAGGCTTAAAGGAAGCATCAGCTTAATGAGGCGGCGGTGACTCTAGCCCTGTCCACTGTGTTCTCCAGGGTCCCTGCCAAGGACCACAGGATGGAAAACTGCTCTGGGCAGGTGGCTGGCCAAGGCAAGTGGCTCCCAAGACTGACTGGTTTGACAAGAGGAGCAGGGCACAAAGAGGAGCCACTGAGTGGTGTGATGCAGTCAGATGTCTGGAGTCCCAGTAAGTGGGGTGGGGTGCAGGGCCTGTGGGTATCCACAGCTCAGGCCTCTGCATTCACAGACCGAGGACTGGGTCCCGAGCACAACTTTGATGAATAAGGAGGATATGGCTCGTGCAACCAAGAGAAGGAGATAGAGAAGATAAGGTGGCAGACAATGCAAAGGCTGGCAAAATAGGATTGAATGGGGAAGCAGACAGAGGAGCCTGGACAATGTCTTACAGGGAGGGGGAGCCTTGGCTCTTCTTGAGGTGGCGGCTGATATGATGGTAGATGGATTACAACAGGTTCAGAGAGAAAAGCAAGGGAAAGATTTAAGGAGGCCGTTGTGGTGGCAAACAGAATGGGAAAAGGAAGACTCTGGGACATGGTGATGGATTGATGTCAGGAATGAAGGGATGCTGAGCCACAGCCCAACAGGACTGTAGGCCTAGGGGATGGATCACTGATGGGAATAGGCAAGAGAGGAGGATGCACTGTTCATGGGAGCTGACAGCCTGGGTGGGCCAAATGGAGATGAAAGTGAACAGCCAGGTGGTGGTGGCCTTGATTGAGCCACTGGAGTGAGGGGCCTGACTGGGGATGCAAGGCAGAAGCAGCTAAGGTTCAAAAGAAGCATCAGCTTAGTAAGTTGGAGGTGGCTCTAGCCCTGTCCACTTTATCATTCAGGATCACTGCCAAGAACCTCAGGATGGAAAGCTGCTCTGGGCAGTGGCTGGCCAAGGAAGTCCAGTGCTTGCTTTAGCCATGCAGCAGTTTCCTCCCGTTTTACTTTGGCTGCCAGGAAATTTCAAAGCCAGATTTCTTGCCCAATTTTAGCAAATACCTGGCGAATGTCATCCCTCCTCTCTCCATCTCTCTCTCTCTCTCTGTCTCTATGTCTATATCATATACTATATATATATATATACACACACACACACACACACATATATATGCATGCTTTATATACAAATATATATACATTTCTCATTAGTTGTCTTAATGTCTATTGGGTTCACCTTGGAAATTCCCTCATGCTTTCAGGAGAAGGTGGCGGGTACAAATCCTAAACAAATAAGGAAAATGACTCGTCCATGAACCCCATTATATGTGCGTGTTCTTCTAATTTTATGAATTCCTATGTGCATTCTGTGACAGCCAACTGCATCCAGAGGGGGTTTGGCTCTCGGAGAGCAGAGGTGGAGCAGATGCAGGCCCAGTCATGGTGTGGCACAACACTCACGTTTCTCTAAGGTTTGGCCCTGACCATGTTCAAGTCTGTGTCAAGTACTTGAGCTCAGTTGCTTTCACCTCCCCTTCTAGACTGTAGGCCTCCTGAGGGAGGTGCTGTGTTGGGTCTTATTCATCATCCATTAACCCCCACAGCCAGAACCATCAAGTCATAAAATCCAACTCAATTAAACAAGCACTCATTAAATAATCTAGTGAGAGGCATTGTGCAAGGTGATCAATGGCTGTCAGTTGAAGAAGGAAGAAGGAGGAGGAGGAAGGCAGATGAGATAAAGGAGGGAGGGAGGAAGGAAGGAAGCAAAGAAAGAGGAAGAAAGGAAGGGAGGGAGAAAGGAAGCAAGGAAGGAAGGAAGGGAGAGAAGAAGGAAGGAGAGAGAGAGGGAGGCAAGGGGGGGGCGGAAGGAGGAAAGAGGGAGACAGAGAGGAAGGAGAATGAAAGCCAAACTCCCCATGACATATCTCAGGGCATATGATGGCCAGGCATAAAATCCATCACTTCAGGCTTCCAGCTTCCAAAAGCAGCTCAGAATCATGAGGAAATTATACCATTACAGCTGTCATTAATCTGAGAGGTTTAGTTTTTAAAATGATGGGTGTGTGCGGCAGGGAATGTGTTCATGTCTCCACCATCTCCATAATCACAAGGCTGAGAGATTCCAAAAGCCTCTGTCCCCTAGAACTACTTGTCAGGCAGCCTTTGAGGGGATGAGAGGTTCCAGGCAGGAAGGAATTTAAGGACTGGGGAGAGATCCTCAGAAAGGCCATGGGATGGGGAAAGGGATGGTAGGGTGAGAGGTGGGGGCAATTGTGTGGGTAGAGGGAAATGGATTGGGTATGCAGGTGAGACGTGGGCAGGGGTTAATGAGGTCATGAAATAGGGATAATGGTGAGTGGGTGCTATGGTTTGAGTGCATCTTCCAAAGTCATGTCTTGAAAGCTTAATCCTCAATTTAACAGTGTTGAGATGTTGGACTTTTAAGAGGTGATTAGTTTATAAGGGCTCTGCCCTCATGAATGGATTAATGTTACTATCATAGGAAGATGTTTATTATCAAAGAGTGGGTTTGTTATGAAAGGCAGTTCCACCCTCTCCCACTCTTGCTCTCTTGCACACAGTCTCCTGACTTTTCGCTTTCTGCCACAAGGTGACGCAGCAAGAAGGCACTTGCCAGATGCGCCCCTAGATCTTGGACTTCCCAGCCTCCAGAACAAGGAGTCAAATAAATGACTCTTCTTTATCAATTACCCAGTCTCAGGCATTCTTCTACAGCAGCAGTAAACAGACTAAGACATTGGGGTGAAGGAGTAGTGTGAAGGCGATAGGATGGCATAATGGGCCACAAGTGTGCAGGGACAGGCCAGAAAATGGAAGTAATGGTGGCAACCACAGAAATAATAAAACAAATGATACTAGAAGTCATAAATACATTGATGTAATTTTCCACAAGATCATGGGGTTGATGCTATTATTATCCTCATTTTATAAATGAAGAAACTGAGGCAAAAACAAAATGTTGAGCAACTTGCCCACATTCACCCAGTTAGCAAGTGGAAGAGCCAGGTATCAAATCCCAGGAGTTGCCTTGTGAAGTCCAAGCTCTTGCCTACCTACCATGCCACACTGCCATGCACCCACCTGGGGACTCTGGGCCCTGAGAGCTAAAGCAACTTACCTGAAACCACGCAGCCAGGCACAGAAAAGTCTGGATTTGAATCCAGGTCTTCCAGACTTCAAAGGCTGTGCTCTCACTTACTATAAGACAGGAGTCTCATGAACTGAGGGAGGTTGCAGGGCAGGCCCTTGCCCTGGGTTTGCCCACAGAGCTCTAGAGGGGCCCAGCAATCATGGTAATGAGCTCTGTGGCCTGCACCCAGCCAGATCACTGCTGGCCAAGACTCACCATGAAGTAATAGAGCTGTGAGGACCGGGCCATGAATTCAGGCCGACACACAGCCACGCAGATCTCCACGAAGCCTGCATGCTGGCTGGGCTTGGCCTCCCCCATCTCACACACGATCCTGCAGGGAGGATAGGAGAAATCCCATGGGTCACAGGACTTCCAGCCAAGGCCCTGCACCCCACAGCACCTACCCAGGTCCCTTTCTCCACAGTAGGATCTCAGGGATGGCCAGGTAGGGGAGGAAGGAGAAGGTATCCTAATTCTTCCTAGCAGGGGCTTCTCCTTAATTGTCAGGCAATGACGAAAACTGACCTATGGGATCTCCTTTGAGGAAGCCTAGAAGAGGGTCCCTGTGTTCTGACCCTAGATGTTCAGTCCCTAATTCATGATTATCTACTCAGTTGTCAACTAGACTGGAGGGCATGTTCTAGCCAAAACCCTTAGGGAATAGGGCTGGCAGAGTCCAGAGAGGCAAAGCCACTTACCCAAGGGCTGCAGCAAGTCAAATCAGAACTTGGAACAGACCTAAGGTTTTCTGGTCCCCACCTGGGAGCTTTCTGCTCCCAATGATTGGGTTGCCTCAGTGAAGTGCTTTTGCTTCCCAGCCAGCCTCCAGGCTGGGTGAGGGGATAATTGAGTGTGTGTGTGTATGTGTGTGTATGCGTGTGTGAACTTTTTCCTTTCTAAAAATTTTTATTGCTTTGATTACAAAATTTGTTTATACCCTTTGAAAATAATCAAACAGTCAAACAGTACAGAGTATGGCAGTAAAAAGTGAGTGCCCCATTCTTCTTAAAACTTAAAACTATATATACACTTTAAAGTTAAGTGTGTGTATATGTATATATCTTTGCAGACATAATATATAAATATATATGTGTATATATATCTATGTATATATGTATATGTATTCTTCATTTTACAAATGAAGAAACTGGGGCAAAGAAAAGTTAGGCAACTTGCCCAATACATATATTTGCATACATATACACATATATACATACACACATATGTATATTTATATTTGTATTTCTTATGCAGGCACACATGAACATAAATGTGTTTTTACATATATACAATTACACTTATAAACATGCATATGTAAGGAAAGATATATGTGTTTTTTTAAAATAAAAGCAAAACATAACATATCCACTGCTATAAACACTTCTGTTTTTTGCTCAGCACAATAGCATGGACCTTCCTTCCTGTCTCTGTAGACACGGCTTGACTTTTTTCTTTTCAGCAGCCTCACAGTATCTCATCTGATGATTGCACTATCATTTACACAACCATCTTCCTATTGATGAACGTTTAGTTGTCCTGATTTTTCTGCTACTCCAAATAATTCTGCAAAATGAACCAACTGACACACACATCCTTAGGCATTGTACAGTAGGATAGATTTCTAAGGAAGGAATCTGTTGGGTCAGTTTGTGTATTTAATATTTGGTAGGTAGAGCCAAATAATGTTCCAAGAAGTCTGGACCATGCACTTCTATTGATGGCCCACTCTTTTGCCAACACCAGATATGAACAATCCTTTTAAGGTTTTTCCAATATAATGGGGGAAAAAATCTCATTTTTATTTTTATTTTGCAAATTACAGGTGAGGTTTCATAAATTTTCACATGGGTGTGTTTTTAAAATCTCATATAGCCTTTCCTTTGACTTTTCCGTTGAAGCCCTCTTTCTTGCTGATAGATTGTCTGAATTAGGAGTATTAACTTTTGTCTGTTATAAATATTGCAATGATTTTCTCCATGCTTGTCATCTTTCAACTATGGTTCCAATGTCTTTTTGCCACACTAAAGTTTAAAAGTATCTGTGTGTTTAAGTTGGTTGTTCTTTTGCTTTACGGCTTCTATGTTTTATGTTTCTCTCAGAAACAACTTTTGAGTAAGGTTCCTGAACAAATAATACCTTTCTATCCAGATCACATAATTAATGCATGTTTGGTGTTTAAAACAAAATAGAAAGTACATAAAAGCACTTGTCATACTGAACCCCCCCCTAGTTGCACCATTCAGAATGTAATTTTCCATAAGACCATGGGGTAGATGCCATTATTATCCTCATTTTATAAATGAAGAAACTGAGACAAATAAAATGTTGAGCAACTTGCTTACATTCACCCAGTAAGTAAGTGGCAGAGCCAGGGCTCCAGTCCCAGGAATCTCCTTGTGAAGTCCAAGCTCTTGCCTACCTACCATGCCATGCTGCCTTGCACCCTTGTGTAACATCCAGTGTCAACATTTTGGTGTTTCTGGGGCCAGTCTTGCTTTTCTTTTACAAAATTGATTCGAAACTCTATATTATGCTTTGTAACCTGTGTTCCAAGAACCCGTGTTCTCACTTAATATACCTTGAGTATATGTCTGGTCATGATTCTTCTATAATATCAGATTTAATGGCTGTGTAGTTTTCTTTCCAGTGCTTATACAATAATTTATTGAATTGATGAATTCCCTATTTTTACACATGTAAATCACTTCTGAGTTTTTACTATTATAAATAAGGCTGAAATAAACATTCTTGAAAATAAATATTTGTGAATTCTGGTTATTTAGGGAAAGTTCTAGATGTGTGATGGTCAGGCTAAAGGCTTCTGACCCACATTTCCAAATTTCCTTCTAGAAAGTTTGTCCCAATATCCCCTTGCACCATGAGTGAAGGAGTCAGCTACTTCTCATGACTCTCTCCTGCACCAGGCATTAACTTTCACAAACCACTCCCTATTGTTTTAATTTGCATTTAATTGATTACTACTGCTGTTAAACATTTATTTTTCGTATGACTTTTGGTTCTTTTTTATCTCATAAATTGTACGTTCATGCTCTTTGATCATTTTGTGATCTTTGCCTTTTATTTATAAAAGCTCTTTATATATTAAGAAAAAGTATTTATTAACTGTAATAGGGTATAACCATACTCCCAGTTTATCATTCACATTTTTATTTTGCTTGCAATGATTTTTGATGCACAAGTTTTAAGGTTTTATGTACTCAAATCCCCTAATCTTTTTCTTTATAATTTCCTCTGTTGCTGTTATACTTCGCACAAGTTCCCCTTCTTGAAATCGAATAAATTTCCACCTGCATTTTCTTCTAATCCTTTCACAGTTTCATTTTTTTTAAACTTAACTCTTTAATCCATCTGGAATTTATTTTGGTGTGTAATGTGGAATAAGGATCTGCTATTGTACTTTTTCCAGGGAGTTAACCAGCATCAATTACTGAATGATATTTCCTTGGGTGATTTGAAATATCACCTCTATTACATACTAAATTTGTATGCATTAGCATTCTTTATCTGGGTCCTCTATCTTACTTTACTGATCTAACTGGTATCACAATATTTTAATCATGTGGCTTTATAATGATACTTTTGATATCTGGCTATGTAAATCCAAAGTAGGATATTTTAAAATTCTCCAAATCACAATATATTAGCAGTGGCCTAGTTTGGTTTCATTCTAGAAAGGTGTCAGAAAGTTGAAAGAGCCATAGAAAGATCTTTTGGTAACTAAGTGGTGATGGACCAGAGAGGTGAGTCCTACCAAGACTGGATCCTTAAACCATCTGATCTGCTGTGAGCATCTTGGGGAGATCTCATGGAAATCAGGAGGAATTGAGGATGGCGGTACTGATGGTTCAGAATTAGTACACCTAGGCAAGACCCAGCAAGCAGAAATGGAAACTGCACTCACATACCTAGGGGAAGCCTTGCGAAGAGTCAATAACTTATGCATACAGCACAAGTGACAAGATTTCACTCCAGGAAGTGCAACAAAGATGGTATGGAATATAGATTCTATGATGCTGGTAAACATTTCATAGTTGTGTTTGCTGGGCTGGAAAATGGTGCTTACTTATTTACAAGGCCATGCATGATTCACAAACCTCCTCTACTGGGTGGGTTACAGGTCAAGGTCTTTTGCTGAATGACCCATTCAGTAGGCCAGCAGACTTTCAAAGAGAAAAATAATCTAAGGCAACCACAAGCCTCAGAGTGGGTGTGAATTTCATTGTCAGTCTCCACAGAGAGTAGCACAGGATCAGTGCTGGGGGGGATGTGAGCGGGAAGTTGAGGACAGCAGAAGGAATTGGATTTACACTTCTCTTGCAGATTTTCATTTTGTTTTGTCTCCCCTCCATGCGGCCTTATGCCCCAAGTAGGTAACAGTCACCTTTCTCTCTCAGCTATTTCTCCTTTCCCTCTCTACACTTTCCCCAATATGGCAGCTAGCTAACTGAGCAGGCGGGGAGTTGTGGGAGTCCGCCCTCCAACTCTAAAATATTGGGGTGGTTCTCCTTTTTCCCCCACAACAAGCTCCGAGAGCAACTAGTTGCTGACCAGGACATCCCTAATACTAACCCGTCTTCCCTCCCCTGTTCGTCCTGTGTTGCATGCAGCTTCACTTACTGTTCTGCAGGGATGTAACCATCCACTAAAGGGCTGCACTCCACGCCAGCAACCTTGACATGGGAGGCGATGTCACGAAATTCCAGGCCCAGGTTCTCCCCTCGGATAGTGACCTTGGTGCCCCCTTCCCGGGGGCCTGTCACCGGGATTATCTGGAGGGAGGAAGAGAAATAATTAGACAAACACCAAGATACTGCCACTCACTTGCTGATGAGGCAAGGAGAGGCTGCTGGCTCTTGTCTCATCTGCCCCAGAGTCCCTGAGTGGCTTGAAGTCACCAAGGGCACCCAAAGCCTGCGGTAATCAATGGGTAGTAGCTTCTAGGAAAGCAGTCCATGTTTGTGTGTGTCACTAGGAGCATTATGCAAAGCCCATGGTACATCTTTCCATTTCATAGAAGAGATGAGAGGATGGAACATGACCAGCAATGCTACCGGGTGATTCATAGAAAATTGGGATTCATGCCTTCTAGCATTTGCTTGTGTTGGTTCTACTCTCAAGGAAAATAAAAACCCCTCCTATCCACCCAGAGCCCCCTACACCTATGTGACCCTACCCACCTCTCAAGATCCTTCTCAAATGACACTGCCCCATAACCCTGTGTTCTTCCTCTCCCTCCACTTAAATTCCAAGGTACCTTCTTTGTGCCACTTACATGGCAACAATTCTTTGTGCCTGTTCTTCATCCTTCCCACTCCCAGCCCCCTCCTCCTCCGATCCTGAGTCTCTGAAAGCAGGTCTGTCTCACTCCTTGTGGGCTTTTCAGTAACCATCTTTATGTCTTGCATTGTCACTGTGATAAAACCTACAACTGTCCAAACATCTTTCCGGAATTATTATGAGCATTTGTCACAACTCCTTTGCCATTGTTGTTTGGCCTGGTACCACATAGATTTAGGTTTAATTTAAATTTTACCCTCGTACACAGGTCAAAGTGTACTGGCTTTCCCTCCTAAATCAGTGTCAAAAACCCATGATTAAAATGTGAGGACTCAACATCCAAGTGCCTGCTTTGAGATGAGGGCTGTACAGTTAACACAATCTCATCCTGGTGTTTCATGGACCAGAGAAGGGCATGCTTCCATTCCTGGTACCTATGAGCACCAGCACCTGGACCTTAGCCAATGTCAACAGGATTAGAATGGAAGGAGCCCAGAGATTCCATCTGTATCCCTTTTCAGCATATCCAACTCTCCTCAACCCTGCAGGGCCACAAGTGGGAATTCCATCCTGGGGTGAGGGTGAAAGATGGGGGAAGCAGAAGGAACTAGGCTGTGCTGCCCTCCCCACCAAGTGGCAGCTTCTCCAGGTGAGACTGCTTACCTGCCACAGTCAAGCTACCTCCCACCTCCTACACATCCCCGTGAGGGTTGGTGTGATTGTGAGTGAGCGTGTGCAGGGGTGTGAGCCTGTGCATAAGTATATTCCCATTGCAGTGGAAAAACAGCTTCCCTGGAGACACAGGCCCATTTCTATGAGAGGGAGGTGGACAGATGTGGGGAAGGTCAGAGGGAGCATCTGTATTCTTCCCAAATGCCTGCCTAGCCAGTCCCCAAAGTGCCACTGGCACCTGGCAGCAGTGTCTCCATGATATTCTAGCCCTGGCTTGTTATACTGAAAAAGGAGTTTTATCTCTGGCCCACTCCTTCGTTCCTCAGGTTCCCCTAGGGCCAACACCAGTATGGAGGCAGTAAATAGCCTTTGTCACAGGGAGATTTGTTTAATTTGCCGTCTCCTCCCTGTGATTTTCTTGGACATAGGCCAAGAAGAAAGCAAGTCCCACTGATGGCACCAGACACACTGCCATGCGCAGCAGCCCCCTGGGTTGGTTTCTTGTTGAGGGCTCTGGGAGGAGCCGTTCCACAGAGCAGGTGTGAAGGTGAGCGGTGGGGACTGGGAAGGGAGGACATGGGCCCAGGTGTGGGGTCAGGGGCAGTGAGGAGAGAAGAGGTCCACCTGTCCTCCTATTCCAGATCATTCTGTAGGTTAATTCTGCAAATATTTCCTCCAAGTCTGAGAATCACTGTTTAGATTCCTACCATGCAAAAGACTGAAGTGGGGACTGAGAGAAACTCTCAGAGCCTGTACAGCCAGGAATGTGGAGGATAAAGGGTCTGAAGCATGGGGCACATGTTGAGGGATACCCCAAGGGGCTGCTTTGCTGGGTGAGGCTGTTCACCCACAAAAGCCAAGAATCTTCTTGCTTTCACACATCCCTGGTGCACGTGCACAATTTGTGAGTGGGGGTGTGAAGTCTCACCATTGTAGTGGAGGAGAACAATAACCTAGGAGAATATTACTCAGGAGATCTGGGATTCAGGACCATGTTACCGACACTTTTGTTAGAGTATGTGTGCCTCTCTGAGCATTAGCCTCTGTCTGGAAGAGAATAATAACCTGATGATAACCCTGGCCTTGGGAGACATTATGGGTTTGAATTGTGTTTCCATCAAAGTCACAGGGTGAAGTTCTAACCCCAGTGCTCAGAATGTGTCCTTATTTGAAGACAGGGTCTTTGGAGAGGCAATCAAATTTGAAGGAGACCATTAGGATGGGCTTTGGTACAATATGATCTAATGAAAAAGATAAATTTGGCCACAGAGGAATGCACAAAGAGAAGATGATGGGAAGCTACACAGGGAGAAGATGGCCATCTCCAAGTCAAGGAGAGGGATGGGGAACAGATGCTTCCCTCACAGCCCTCAGGAGGAACCGACCCTGCCAACACCTTGATCTTGACCGTCTACCTCCTGAACTGCAGGATGATCCATTTCTGTCATGCAAGCTGCCTAGTCTGCAGTACCTTGTGACGGCAGCCCTGGGACCCTAATAGAACAGGTGGTTGTTTGGACTGACAAGGTAAGGGGTGTAAAGGTGTGGTGCAACTATTAGGCATCACACAAATATATGGCCTATGACTGTGCCTGACACTGTTAAGTGATCATATATTGTGTGCATTTGTGAAACTGTGCACAAAGCCCGGTACCAGTTCGTCCTCACTGTTCACTGAGGCAGAGACTGAGTCTCTGTCTTCTCTCCTTCTCCCTCTTCCTGCTGCTTCATAATCCTGACCAGCATCCGCAGTGGTAAAGAGGTATTGAGCACCTACTGTGTGCTCAGCCCTGAGCTGGAGGCACAGATGCCATGGTGCCACAGATGACATGGTGCCATGGGGGAGGAGCATGTGGAGAGAGAGATGCAGCCCTCTTTTTTATTTTAAGAGGGAGCAAGGGACTCCAGCCTTGCTGGAAGAGTGCAGGAGTGGGAGGAGAAGAGACAGGACTACTTAAATGAACTCCAGGGGCAGTGATTTCCTTGGCTTAGACATCCCTGGGAATGATTTTACCAATGATGATGAGTGAGGAGGCTGGTGAGATCCCCATGCGCTGGGCCCGGAGCAAGGTACCTTGCCTGTAGGTGCGTGTGAAATCCTTCCAGCTCCCATGTGAGAGGGATGCTCAGGCCCACCGCACATGTGAGGAAGGTGAGGTGTGGAGATACTGGTGATTTAGCCCCAAGGTACTCAGCAAACAGCTGGTGCAGCCTGGATTCAAACCCTATTCTCTGGGACCCAGTGTCTGCGTGTTTGGCTCTTCACCGTATTCCTCCCCCAGGTCTTTGATCCACGGCCTGTGTCCCTTTGGTCCCCCTAAACTGTGCTCCATCTTACAGCTCAGGGCTTGCTTTGGGGGAGTTCAAAGGCCTCTCTGTTGTGACTTTCTTCACCTCCCCAGAGCCAGGCTGTGCCCCAACACCCATGCAACCTCCAATCACGGGTTGACACTTGGTGAGGATGCCAAAGGTGGAACTTCAGGCCTTGCCACCGAGGCTCTTAGAGACAAAGGAAGGGGCTGGCGAGGACTGAGTCCTTTTTGACACAGCTCCTCAGAGACTCCAACAGGAGAGCTGGGCCCCTCGTTGAGGATAGTCGAGCCCCAAAAAGAGTCTCTGATCCAAGCCTAAGCTTCTGGGGAAGCCGTGAAGGAAAACTAGGGTGCCATCCAGCCAGGCAGAGCAACCAAGTCCACCCAGTGACCACTGGGTGACTGACACCACAGCTGGGCAGAGTTTCCACAGGGTGTGGCACAGCAGCCTGGAGCCTGCCCATTTGGAGCAGGAGGCCCGACCCCGGCTTACCTCTGTGATGCGGGGGTTCGTGCACTTGCTGTTGGCACCAGACAGCTCCAGCCACCGGCTCTCCTGGGCAGGGCAGTGCTGGCGCAGGGTGCACTGGCCTGGGCCCTGGCACCAGCCACATGCGAAGTCTGGGTCAGCCTTGAGGCACAGCCCGCAGCTCTCACGCATGGCTCCACACTTGTAGAGGTGAACTGCAGAGGGGAAGGGCAAGGACAAGGGGTGCTTGGGAATGGCAGTGGGGACAGGAGGGGCCCAGAGAGAGATAAAGAGTGCAGTGCCAGCCTGGGGTGATGGGACACAAAGGCAGTTTTGCCCCCTTAGCCATTCTGATGCAAAAAAGAACCTGAAAGGTAGTCCAGGCCTGAGCAGAGGGACTGAAATGGGAAGCTCTGGGGGTCTCCGTTCACTCAGCACTCAGCAGCCCTTCCCAGGAAGTCCTCTGCACACCACCTCCTACCAGAAGCCCTCAGCCCAGGTCAAGCTGTACAGAGCCCATGCTCAACAAGTAACCTAGAAGGACGGATGGTGGAGAGGCTGTGAAGGAGGGGCTCAGAGGGAGAGGGACAGCCACTAGGAGGCGGGGGCAGAATGACTCCCGCGAGAATGCAGGACGGCTCCTTCCCTCTCTACCCCATACCTTCCCCTCCCTCCCCTGCTAGGCCCCAGCCCTTCCACACCTTTATTCTGAGCTGGGTTGTCAATGTTGAAGTGCCCATTCCACACGACTGTCAACTCCACGGGCAGGTTGTTGATCTCCATCCCTTCATAGGAATACTGCAGCCAGGTCGGGGAGTAGGAAAGAAGAAAGTGGGGTTACAGAGAGTTCTAGAGAGGGCCCAAATGATCAGCCTATGGCCGTTAAGAGATCACAGGCTAAAGACTAACCAAGACTGTGCCTGTGTGCATGTGTCTACTTGTGTGCATACAAGTATGCACATGCACATGTGTGTACAGGCAGGGAAGTGCATATCAGAGGGGGTGGAAGATAACACAGGGGTGGGCCAGGCCTCCAAGCATGCCCCTGTGGATGCCAGCTCAAGGAGCAGATGGGAGCAAGCCACTAGGTCATCTCCTGTGGGTCTCAGGCAGGAGGCCTGCTCCCACCGCCTGGAATTTCCTGAGAGGTAAAACCGAGGGAGGAGTCCACTTCCTCTCTGGCTGCCCAGGGAAACCCTGGTCCCTAGGCCCTCCCAAGTCTGCAATTAGATTGGGGAACTCTAATTTCCAGGAAATGTCCAGGGTAGGTGGATGCTTTACCAAAGACCTGGGGAGGGGTGATCACTTCCCAGGCAGGGCGGTGGTTGCAGAGACTAAGAAATGAAGGAGCTACACCCTAGGGGGATGAGAGGCTGGGGGTTAAGAGAGAAGAGGACTAGATGGGAGCTTGTTGGTGATGGGGGAAATCCTGAGGACCTTGGAGGACAAATCTGGAAATCTGGGCCTGGATGCTGCAGACAGTCACCAGCTCAAAGCCAGGCTCACGCCCAGATTCCTGTTGTGCTCCTGTCCTCGGAGGGCTCCTCAGGGTCCTGCTCCCCTACCTGGCTAAGAGATAGGAGGTGGAGGGTGGAGAGAAGAGGGAGGTGCTGGCTTGAAGATGATGGTGGAGGGGGCAGTCCCCAGGCATGATGGCCCCTAGTCTGCCTTCCCATAGCAGACCCCTCTCAGTCTCCAGAGAAAGAGGGTTAGCAGAGGGAACTTAGAGCCCACCCTGGGCAGCAATTTCCAACCCCTACCTGGTGATTTTCTCATTATTCCAGCCGACTCTGCTCGCCACAAGGGGCAGGATGGAAGAATGGAATTGAGACAGATTTTCTGCATGGGAGGGGCTGAGGCCTGGCAATTTGTTGAACGAAGTTAGTCCAGAGGACCAGGTTTGAAGCTGTGTTTGCAGAACCTACGGGCTGTTTTAATTCAAATTTAATTTGAATTAAAAATTTGGAGGGCTGGGCTAGGGGAATGTTGATGGGTATCACAGGAGGCCACTGAGGCTCCATCCTCCAAGTTGGCCATGGCACCTTCATGGACAGGGATGGTGGCCACAGGACATGGGAAAACACATCTGGGAAGAATCTCAGAGGGCTACTGCCTCTGGGCAGGGACAGGTCTGCACCCTATTTGTAGGAGCTTCTAAAGGAGATGTTCTAATCTTCAATGCAGAAAATTGCCCTAAATTCCTGAGTTACGGAATGTGCTCCCATGAGAACAGACTGTGACTTGACATTGCCCTCATACAGCAACCACGGGGGGACGTACCTCCAGCCACTCCTGGCTCTGCCCTAGCATCCAGAGTTCTAACTTCCTCCCTGGCAATGCGTGTCAGGGCCAGAGAGCTAGGTTCGGTGTTTGTCCCACAATGGAGGAGTTTGCAATGCACCCCCCTCGTTGAATCTCTCGTTTGACCAATGGCACCTGGGCCAAGGCCAGGGTCCGAGCTCACAGAGTAAAGCAAAGTTTCCTAGCCCTGCAGAAACCACAGTGGAAACTTTGATCATCATAGAACTCAATCATCAACTCCCCAGAGGTTGTCTCTGCAGCTGGGTCAGGCTGGGTGGTCCTAAGTTGTCCTGAAAACCTCTTCCACTTTAGACTGGTGGTTCTTAGAGTGGTCTATGGATTCCTTCAGCAGAATCACCCGGGGGGCCTACTAAAATGCAGATTCCAGGGCCCATCCCAGATCCGCCGGACTGGAATCTCTAAAGATGAGGAGCTACTCTGTGATTCCGGTGCTGGTTAAAGTTAGAGAATCCCTGCAGTCTATTAGAAGTAGGGAGGCAGAGGACTGCCCCAGTGGAGGGAGAAGGGTATAAGAGAAGGATGCCCTCCCTCCTTGTGTGTGTTTGTGTGTGTGTGTGTGTGTGTGTGTGTGAGAGAGAGAGAGAGAGAGAGAGAGAGAGAGAGAGAGAGAAAGACAGAGAGAGAGAGAGAACTTCCAGGCTTCCAGTTCCCTCCTCCAGCCACATTCAATTTCTTCCCATCCTTCCCATCTCTCTCCTTGAAAGTCCCAGTGGGGAAAGGTGATCTCAACAGGCTTCAAGCTGCTGCCTGGATGGCTCTGAGCAGGGCTGGCTGTTTCACCCCAAGCTGAGCACCATCTGATCACCTAGAGGCAGTTCTGGGGCGGGCTGAGCTCTGACCTGTAGGAGGGATGCTGACAGTGGCTATGTCAAGATGGGAGCCTGGCTTCTGCTCTCAGGCCTAGGTCTGGCCAAGACACAAAGTGGAAGCAGCAGGTGGTGACCAGGAGTGTTAGTCAAAAATCAATAAATCCTCATGCCCCCTCTCAGGAAGGACCTGACATCCCACAGAAAGGAAGGCAAAGAATCCTACATACATATGCATGTGAGCATCTGTGTACCCAAATGTGTTTATGTGCATGCTGACTTGAGGAGACGTTAGCACACATCTCCATGTTATCTGTATGTCCATAAGTGCACACACACATAGACACACAGACACACACAGTTCCACAAAGTGGTTCTGCCAGTGACCAGCTGGGTGAAATGAGCAGATAATCCAAGTCTTAGTTTCCCCATTGGTAAAGTGGGAATTCAAAGCAGTACACATCTCCTTGGATTGGCATAAGGATTCAAGATCATGCACAGCATGCTCCGAGCATAGTATCTGTCATATAGTCTAAGCGCTCAAATGTGATTGCGTATTTTAGTCTATGTGCATGCAGTTGGGGATGCTATGCAAAACTATATTCGTGTTGCCTATGTTTATGTTTGTGCAGAAAAATAATAGCAGCCATGCATTGAGTGTGTCTGTGCCAGACCCTTAATATGTATGGGGATGTATACATATGAGAACGCTTATGTGTTCTGGTATGTGTGTGTGTGTGTGTGTGTGTGTGCGTGCATGTGTGCAAGCATGAATTTTCTCTTTGAAGAAATTGAAAATAAAAAAGACATTAGGATCACATGTGCTGGGCATTTCTTTCTCTTTCTCTCCCCCAATCCTGGGATCTAATGATTATTAGAGAAATAGTTAACCCCATGAGCTCCCCCTCAGCCCCGCTCTGTCTCTAGGGAAGTTTCCATTGTTCCTGGAGGCTCTTTCTCCTGTGGATGACCTGCAACATGCCTGGGGCAGGGTAGGGGAAAGCGGTGGGCATGGCAGACGGAGCCTGTCTGCCTCTGCAGACAGCTGGGAGCCTGGACCATGGGCTCCCATCCCCCAGGATCGCCCTATCTCCACTCCACTTAGCATTTATATAGCTCTCTGTAATCAGCAGGCAGTTAATCTGCACAAAGCTCAGAGCCCAGGGAGGACAGGCTCCAGGCTCCTGGAGGCCGGGAGGTTAAGTGTCTCAATCAAGGTCTGGCACACCATGCGGGGCTAATGGATGACTTTCCCCATTACCTTGGGAAAGTGTGAACCTCAGCTTCTACTTCTAAAGCAAAAATGAGACCTCGATATAACTGAGACATTCTTTCTTCCAGCCAGTCCCTTGTCCCGAGATCTGAGATATTTTGCCGGAAAGTTCTGCCATTTGGGCAAACAAATCTCAACAACCTAATGCCACACAAGAAGCTGGTATGTACACTGTGTCCATCTCTAGTCCAGAGGGCTCTGCTGACCCCTTTTCAGCCATGTCCCAGTAAAGTAGAAAGGGGACAAGTTCTCTTCCTATTGCTTCCCTATCCCTGTTTTGCACGTGGTAAATGACGGTGCCAAGAGAAAACCAGAGGCCAGCATGAGTCCGCGGAAGCTGGGCCTGGCCCCGGCCCTCACGACCAGCACTTCAGCCAGCCAGATGCCCTTTGCAGCCCCCTCACTGGCATGATTGGCAGCCTCTGAGAGCTGGTGGCCACACACTATTATTAGCAGCACTTGACATTTTCCTAGAGCATTGGTCTAAAGTAGGCCATGAATACCCACAGTTGCTTCCCCTCCACTGCTGCCTGTGAGTCCGCCCTGTCCTCCTCCCACCAGCCCCTGGGGGCTGCAGCCATTGGCTCAAGGCCTGTCCCTGCATAATGGGGTTGGAAATGGCTCCACCACCCCAGCCCAGTGTCACTCCCACACCGAATTTTCTTCTTTTTTCTCTGCTCTCCTTTGAGACCAATTTATCACCCACCTCCTTCTGCCATCACAAACTCATGGATTTCTTTGTTAGATCCCTTGTCCAAGGCTGTTTCCAATTGTTCATGGATTTAGGAAATGAAAAAATTTGTCCTTCCACACAATCCTCTTTGAGGCTGATCAGACTGTACTCCCAGGAATAACACCAAAGCTGGGGTAGAAAGTGCCCTTCGCTGCTGTTCTTTGCTCAACCTTTGATTAGGGGATGTGTTATGAAACTGGATTCAAGTTCTGAATTTGTGCCTTACTTGCTGTGTGATCTGGAGATGGTCACTTGCCCTCTCTGGGCCTTGGAGACCTCATCTGTAACAGGATTAAGTAGATGCCCTCTCAGGTCTATTCTTGTCTGATGGTACCCTGTTTTCTGTAACTATGGTGGGGGTGGGTTGCCCCGATCATGACCCCAAAGATATTTGATGGAAATTGCTTGATGGTAAGCAGCAACCTGACCCAGACCAGCATTTAAACTGGGATTCCACTGCCCCCCATGAAAAGAGAGGCTCCCAGGAAATGTCAGAGCTGAGCCCTCCTGAACCATGTGATTCCAGTGCGTCCTAGTAAGCAAAGGGGACTCCTCCTGCATTCTACTGTCTGAGGGGCACCCCTTCTGTTACCTCAGTTTCTTTCTCAGACTTTAAAATGGTAGAGAAATCACCTCTCCTACAACTAATGGTGTCAAAATTAAAAAGTCATGGAGGCAAAGTCAGCTGAGCTGCTTTGGAAGCAGTGACCTGGGGGCACCCAGACCTGGCCCATGGTGGATGGAGAGGCTGCAGCTCTGAACTCCAGAGGGCCAGAGTGCAGCAGGAGCCCTCCTCAGGTCCTGAGTTGGGGGCAGGGCATGAGCCAGGAGCTTCAACATCAGGTTCTCTTCTTGGTGAAGGGAGCCG
The DNA here is from genome assembly GCF_029289425.2 of Pan paniscus. Lineage (NCBI taxonomy): Eukaryota > Metazoa > Chordata > Mammalia > Primates > Hominidae > Pan > Pan paniscus. Next base: position 169,039,230 of record NC_073255.2, read on the forward strand.
CAGCTTCCAGGCCTCCAGCTCCAATGCCAACAGGGGCTGGAAGTAGAAATGACCACTGTGTCCTGGGACATCAGGCTTCCAGATGTGAAATTCCCAGGGGAGGAGCTATGTCACTTGCTGATTTCTTGAGGTCCAAGGATTCAACACCTGACAAACAGACTGTGCGCACACTGGAGCCCAGCCGTTCCCTTCCTTTTCCCATGGGTGCTGACCATGGTGCCAGCTCCAGGTACCCCATGGGGACACCATGAAGGAGGAGACAGCACTCACCTGCCTGGTGCTGCTGAGACCCTGTTTGTGCTCTTGTTCCCAGGAGGCTCTGATTTCACACCCACGTTCAGGGAGTTCCCTGTGATGGCTAAGGACTCATTTGGTCAGGCAGCTCTCGGCCTGGGAAATGCTGAGGACATTTCAACACAATCTACTTCCAATTCTGGCAGTAATAGAATGGCAGAGGGTCCCAGAGAGCTTCTTGGAAGCTAAAGTTAGTCCCCAGGGCACAAGGGATCTTCTGACCAAGAGGTTTAGAAGACTAACTCATGCTGTTATCTGGAGTATCTTTGTCTATTAACGGAGTCAACCAAAGGCCAGGCCATGGGGCCCAGTTTTATGACACTCGTGTCCCTCTCTTGGGCACAGCCATCTGAGGCCCACAGGCTCTATCCACCCTCCTGACATCCCCAGATCCTTGGGTCAGCTTCTCTGAAGAAACAAGGCTGTTTTCCCCACAGCTTCAGATCCTCACCAGCCTTCTGCAGAGTCAAATGTGAGACCCAGATGCAGGTCTCTTTCTATAGGGAGGGTCGTGTTTTGGAGAGAATGACTTGAGCCAAACCCTTGGGGCTGATCTGCTTGAACTCAGAATTTATGGGGAAACAGGAGGTGTTTCATATCTCCTTTGCTTGCAGGTTTAATCTGGAGTGCTGCAGAAATCTGAAAAATAGCCTGGCAGCCAGGGGAGGAGGGGGATGGGCACACAGGATGCCATGGGGACAACTTCTGGGGTTTCAGAGGTTGTGAGAGCAGTGACCAGTTCTATCCCTGTAATGCTGAGTGACCTAGGGCAAGTGTGTGGGCCTCTCTGAGCTCCATTTCCCCCTGGACTACTTCCTGCAGGAAGAGTAGAGTGTCCCACGAAATCCTTTGTCTGGGACTCTCCTGGTCGCACATCACATCTCCAAATACAGACACTGCATGTAAGTGCCCAGGTGCAACTAGAAGAATACATAGGAAGCAGTGTGACATAGGAGGGGTCCTCAAATCCAGACCACCTCTGCCACTCACTAGTTGTGTGACCTTGAGCAAGTCACTTACCTTCTGGCACATTTTGGGGTGCATTACCCCAAAGTGAATAGAGCTCAGCTTCTGGGCCTACACTTGCACACTCAGCCCCTTCTAAGGCCTATGTATCTAAGTTGTACTTATTATATTTTGGTCTTAAAGAAGGTCTCCAAATGGTATGTCTCACCCCACAAATCTAGATCTGCCCCTGCTTCCAGGCCTCTACTTTCTCTTTTGTGCAGTGAAGAAAAACTTTAAAGTTCCTATGACTTGAAAATGTTCTGAATCTATGTGTCTAGTGTTTGTCTCTGAGCATCTGGGCACAAAGAAGGGAGCCCAGAAAGAAAGAGAGAGAGAGAGAGAGAGAGAGACCAGAGCAGTAGCTGGAAAGGCAACATGGCAGGTGCGAAGGGAAGTCAGGAAAGGTGATACACAGGTGGGGTTCACTGTGGGGTACCTAGGAATTAGGTAGACAGCTGTCGGCAGCCTGGGGGCTACTGACTACTCATTGATAGGGCTTGGGCTTAATGTGGATTTGCTACACATTGGGCAGGGTTTGCGCTGATCTAAGCAGCGCTCTCCTAGCCAGCTCCTTCCCATTTGTTATTTCCTCCTGCCAATGCTTGGTCTGTCTCAGAAACCTTCTCTGCTGAGAAACAGCCTCTATGTAGGTGTGAAGGTGGTGGGATGTCTTTGGGGCTTGTTGAGAAGGCAGGGCGCAGGGCTTTCAGAGCTTCTCAGGAAAGAGGATGGACATGAAGGTACCTGGAGCCCAGCGTCTGCCCACAAACAGGGCTCACAGCTCCACGGCTGGTCCAATATCCCTTCTAATCCTGTCTTGCATGGACAACCTTCATCACAAAACATTTACAACTAGGGCCAGGCCCTGGGTAACCTCAGAACCCAGCACGCTGCTGGGGCAGGTGTTATGGGGCTGGGATGTGCCAGCAGGCATGGGGAAAGCAGGTGGGCAGTTTTGTGCGTGTTGAGGAAACGACTGCAGGGCTGTGCTGATTTGGCTCCTATAAGACAACAGTGATGCGGGTGGGACTGGGGCCTGGTTTGGCAGTGGGCAGGGTTGGGCGACTCACAGAGGTGTTCTGGCACTGTACGCTGGAGCTGTTGAAGCGCAGGGCGGGCACTCGCTGCTCGCTGCCCTGAATGTTGAGGATGCATTCATAGCCACGCTGCCCAGACTGGGGCTGGGGGAGGTTCTTGGCCTTCAGCGTGATAGGCTTGATCACCTCCACGGGCACCAGGATCTTGTCCACTCGCAGCAGCTGGGGGCAGTCCTGGGGACAGAGGGCATGGCTCAGGCTGGGCAGCCAGGAAACCAAATGAGCAAGGACCTCTGCAGACATAACCCGGATGTTCCCTGTCTCCACCCTTCCATGGACACACCCACAGGCGACCCCTGAGGTGCTCGTGCCCACCCAGTGGGCAATGCACTGAGGACAGAAATGAAACTGAGGAATCCGAAGTCCTAGTATCATATCTTGAGGTGGTCCCCACCCTCTTTGGGTTCCATGAAAACCTTCCCTATGCAATCTGGATTCTCTGACACTCCTGTAGCCTCCTCCTGGCACCCTTCTACCCTAGTAGAGACTGCCTCTGCGGGCTAGGCCTCCCCTCCCACTGGGGACTGACGATCTCTTTGCCTGCTAAGTTCCAGGCTGTCAAGAATTGGGATGCACAGACCATGTGAGAAGCTCCACAGAGAGGCAAAGCCCTGGGCCCTGTTCTGCCCCTGGAATGTGAGTCTTGACTGCTGCAGGGGGGCTGGGAGGGCCTTCCCTACATGGGCTGAATCTGATGTTTGAGAATGTTCTGGAATGGGCCCCAGAGGCCTCATAAATCCAGAAAGCTTCTGACCAAGCTCTAGGATGTCCTGGCCCCAAAGAAATGCCTCTCAGAGTAGAAACACTCTGAGCTCTTTCTGGATGCTAGCAATGGGCACACTTAGCCCTGGAGCCACAGGAGCCCAGATGGCCTTTGGGATGGAGACAGTGAATCACTGGGCCCCTTTTTCCTGGGGCTATCAGCTTTGTCCAGGGAGGGCTGGGGACATAAGGAGGTCAGAAGAAGGAGGGTGGGTGCTCTGCCCAGTTGAGTGGTAGGAGTTGGTGTGTTGCTGTATTCTCAGGAGCTGTGTGGAGGAGAGTCAGTATTCTAGCTCTTGCTGATGGATGTGGGCAGGCGTGAGGCCTTCCATAACACAAGCATGGCCTGGGCATCCCCTGTGCCAGGCAGGTCCCACCATCCCCCAGATTCCTCCATCTGTGGCACCGTCTGGGGCATGCCAAGACAGATGGTTCCTGGGCAGGTTGATCATCAAAAGCATGATGCACGTGTTCTTTCTGATGGTGCTTTGTCATGGGCTCACCACCAACTCTCAGCAGAGGCTTCTCTCCCCACACCTTAACACTTGTCCTCAGCAGAGTAAGGCAGAAAGGAAGCCACTGGGAAATGGTGGAAGGGAGGGGTTCTAGGCACTTAGGCAACTGGCAGCTGTCCCTCCCAGGTCCCAGAGCAAACATGAGCCAAATATCTCCCTGTGCCATTGCGAGCTACACCATAACAAGACTTAGGCTCAGAGGGAGAAGGCTTGAACTAACTCTAGTACCCCTGAGCTGCTGATGAGCTCTGGAACTCTGAGCACATCACAGCCCATTTGAAACTCAATTTCCTTATCTATCAGTTGAGTGGGACTCCAAGGCCCTATCCATCTTAACCCATCATGATTCCATGATTTGGAGTGGTTGTTCCCTCCATCCTTTCTGATCATCCAACAAGAAAAGAGGAGGGAAAGAGAGGCAGGGGAAATGGAAGCAAGAAAGGGAGAGAGAAAGCTATAAGGGAAGCTAGGAGACAGAGAGGAAGCTGAAGGAGCAAGACCATGGTCCACAGATGGATCAGCAGTGGAGCCTTGCTTCATGGGAGTGCCCCAGGCCCATTAAACTAATCCCTCCTCCCACACCCCTACAGGCTGCTATCACCTTTATCCTGAAGGGCAGCTGAAAGAGGAGCCGCAGATCCAGAAATTCCACTCCTGGGTTTATGTGCCCAGAGGAACTGAAAACAAGGACTCAGAAATCTGCACACCCATGTTCACAACAGCATCATTCACAACAGCCAAAAGGTAGAAGCAACCCAGGTGTTCACTGAGGAATGAATGGGTAAACAAAATGTGGCCTATTCATACAATGGAATATTACTCAGCCTTAAAAAGGGAGGAAACTCTGCTATAACATGGATGAACCTTGGGGACATTATGCTCAGTGAAATAAGCCAGCCACAAAATGGCAAATACTGCAGGGTTCCACTTGTGGGAGGTCCCTTGAGCAGTCAAATTCATAGAGACAGAAAGTAGAATGGTGATGTCTAAGGGGAGGCAGGATGGGTAGTTGTTTGATGGGAACAGAGCCTCAGCTGGGGATGGTGGTGACAGCTGTACAACAATGTGAAATGTACTTAACGCCACTGAACTATATCCTTAAAACCGGTTCAGATGGTAAATGTTATGATATGTGTATTTTCCCACAATTATAAAACAATGAAGAGGAGCAGCAGGCAGGCGGGCCAGCAGGAAGAGAACAGGGGCCTTGGTCTTGGCCTTCACCTCACATGTGGTCTGAGGCTCTACAGTGTGTGGGTCTCTGGAGACGCCAGGTAGCCACTTGGGGAGAGTCTTAGCAGCTCCATCCTGTGCCCCCACCACAGCCGCTACTCTAGCAAGGTGGGAATGTGGCACACAGAGGAAAGAAGCGATTTGTGAAAATGATGGAGCTCAGAACTGGGGTGGGAGGAGAGTGATGTTGGCAGCTCGAGGAGAGCAGATCCTTGAGAATGGGGTTGCTGTGAGTCCAGGCTCCACTAGACTCCACCCTCCCTCTGCCTGAGCCCTGGGCAGCTTCCCCTCCCCTGAAGCAGCAAGGAGCCTGACTCTCTCTCCTGCCACAGTCCCTGGAGGGAATCAGATCTGGTCGCACTGGGAGTGAGAGCCAGGAGGCCTTGGAATCTCTTCCCTCCACCTCCCGCATCCACATGTTGCCACTGAGAAATGAGGCCCTGAGGGTGTGGGAATCTCAGAATCCTCTGACTACCCTCATGGACCCCATCTATTTTGCAAAGGAGAAACTGAGGCAAGGAGAGGAGAAAGAAGGGCTCGGTATCAGCAGATGAGCTAGTAGCTGAAGAACTCAGATGCCAACTGCCTGAGTCACCAAGTTTCTGCCCTTCATGAAACAGGAGAGTTCCCACCAGTGGGCAGGACCACCTCAGGATGGGCTGGTCAGTCAGCAAGGGTCCCCCTGAAGTCCAGGGGACTCGGAGCTGTGAAACCCTCCGGAGCTGAGCTGGAACCCTGCCTGGGGGCTGGACTGTTCTTGTCCAAGACATGGGGAGTAGCAAAACCTGTCTCCCACGTCCCCTGTAAGATTCTTAGTGAGGCTTGTGATGAGTTCTCTAATGAGTCCTGATTATCGGTAGCCCCATAAAGGCCTAGTTTGCATATAAAAAGGTTGGCAGCTCTGAGAGTAAGTTCATTAATAATAATTGGAGAGGCCCAGGGCTGGGCTGGGCACATTTTCCTCTAGTGGCGCTGCTGATTGACCTCAGTGTCCCTCCTAATTGAAATGTAAAATGGCAATTTCTCCCTAGGCAACAAGGCATGAAGGGACCACTTCCACCACCCTGCCCCTTCCTCCCACCCCAGCATCCGAGATCCTGACCTGCCTTGCGCTGAGATTCCAGATGCAAAATCACCTACAGATCTGACACTCCAGGGCAACTTCAGATAAACTTTCGTGTTCCTCCAGGATGTGAGCCCGAGGCCCTGTTTCATGGCCCAGGGACTCAGGGGACCCAGACCTTTATCTTCACCTTGAAGGCTTCTCACCCAGCAGGAGTCTGGCTGGGAATCCTGTAACTGTGAGAACAAGTCTGTCTCTCCCACTCCCTGGCTAGTTTCAGAGTCTTGAACAAGTGCTCTCACCATTGCTTGGCTTAACCATGACTAGGGACTGAAAATTCCTCTCCCAAATGACCATTTTGGGGATTCCATAAACTAACACATATAAAGCGTCTGGTCCAGAGTGAGTGGACATTCAGCAAATGTTTGTTCTTTCCTCCTCTTTCTTCCCAACCCAGGTTGCGTCTTGTCCCTCATCTGCTCCCTTTTCCCACCTCATTTCCAAAAGACCCATCTCCCTTGCTCCTGCCTCCATGTAATTTTCTGCAAATACCCCAGCAGTTCCCACCCAGCTTATTCCACTCCTCTGGCCTTCACATCTTAGGATAAGTCTGCCTAACTTAAATAGCTCTAAGTGTCCCAAACACAAGGGGGACTGGCAGGGAGGTCCCAGTTCTGGCCACTGCTCCCCAAACAGCAGCCTCCACTTCTGGGAAATGACATTGTAAAGTTGCATGCTCCATGTGCTATGAGACAGGAGATCTGCCAGCCATTTGGCCTTGGGCAAGCCCCTCAAACCCTCTGGGTCTCTTTATTCATAAAATAAAGAGATTGGTTTGGATTCGATGAATTGTGTAGTCCCTGGAATATTGTGACATCAGAAATATATATTGGGTCTTTTCCTCTGGCTGCTGGCACGGTGCTTCTAAAACCTTTGGAGTTTTCTGAATGATTGGGGGAAAAGGAACATCTTTTGTTATTCACAGTAAGCCCTTTTCCACTATACCTGAGTTTATGTTCATGAGGTGACTCCTGGAGGATGGGGGTATGTTGCCAGAGGATCCACACATGTAATTAGAGGATGGCACTTCAGCCCTCTCCTCTGGGGAAGGGAGAGGGGCTGGTGATTGAGTTCAACCATCAGTGGGCAATGGTTTAATCAATCATGCCTACGTAAATCAGCCTCCATCAACACCCTAAGTGAAGGGGTTGGGAGAGCTTCCCTGGTGGTGAACAGGTGGCGATGCTGACAGGGTGGTGTCCAGAGAGGACAAGGAAGTTCTGTGCCCCTTCCCATACCTTGCTGTAGGCACTGCTGCATCCGGCTGTTTATCTGTATCCTTTGCAACACCCTTTTAAAGAAACTAGTAAATGTAAGTAAATGTTTCCCCGAGTTTTGTGACCTGTTATAACAAATTATCCAATCTGAGGAGGGGATTGTGGGAGCCCCTGACTTATAACTGGTGGGTCAGAACTGCAGGTGACAACCTCAGATTTGCAATTGGCATCTGAAGTGGAGACAGTCTTGTGGGACTCAGCCCTTTAACTTGTGAGATCCAATGCTCACTCTGGGCAGGTAGTGTCAGAAATGAATTGAGTTCTAGGCTACCCAAGTGGTTTCTGCCGAGGATTGGAGAATTGCTTGGTGTAGAAAAAAGCCCCACGCATTTGCTGTTGTGTTAAGTATAGAGAAGAATGGTTTGTTTTCCTTTTAGTCCCAGTTCTATTAATAACCCAGCTGATAATCTGGAATATATAATTGTATGATCTTTTTGAAGCTCAGTTTTCCCACCTCTAAAATGGGGATAATAATACCTGCAAAACTAGCTCAAAATGTGGCATTCAGTAAACCAGTGAATGAATACTGAAGGCATGGGGGAGGTGGGCCTCCAAGGGGTGGCTCTTCACCTATCAGCAGGGACATGTTTTAATATTTTAATAATTGGTATGTTGCAACCTGGTATGGTTGTCCAGTTGAGCAACTGGCTCTGATAGGCAGCATGGGATACTGCTGCGATTCTAATTAACATGGTTAACTTGGTACAAGCATTCAATTCAGTGTCCATTCCACTACCTCCATCCCCTTCCACATATTTTCCATGTGCTATATTGTTTCAGACACACACACACACACACACACATGCACACACACATATAAGATCACTCCTATGTTCTAGATAAAGACACCAAGGACACCGTTTACGTCACTCTGCCCATGGCAATGATGAGCACAGTATTTTCACCCAATCACCGTACTGACCTTTATCCACAGATGATTATCCAGCTTCCACCCAAAACTCCTCAAAAACATACTGCCCTTCTCTTTTGAGGGAAGCCGTATCTCTGAACTATGATTTGAAAGGGCCAGCTTTTGGAGGATGGAAAACACCTGTATTTAATAAGATTCTTTGGAGACACATGCATGCCAAAAGAACCCAACTCCCTCCGAGGCTGTTTTGCCTGTGGCTACATTCTGCAGTTCTAAGAATGCAGGGGGGTGAGAAGTGGCAGCAGCTCGAGGCACAAGCACACCTTTAAAGGCCTGGCATTCAGGAGGTGACTCCAGCGAGCCCCATGCACATTTTGGTCTCCACTGAAATGCACACAAAATACAAATCACACTGCTAATTGCAGAGGGCAGGAACACAAAGCCAAAGTATAAAAGCGAGAATGATGACTTTCTATCCACCATGTCCAGCACGTTAGTGACTGCTTTATACAGAGGCTTCATTGCATATTTAAATAATTGAACAAGGACATAAAGAATGCAGCCTAGCTGGGAGAGAAAAGGCTGCCTTCAGGGCTGGTGCTGCCTACAGACTGGGGGGATAGGCCCTTGAATTTATAGCCCCTAGTGTGTTTACAAAATGAGGGCTTTAATTCTCCTATTGTTACAGCAAGATTGGGGAAAACAGAGCGCTAGGGAAGAACAGGGACCTGGGGGGCAGCTAAGGAATAAATGATTTGCAGGTCAGCTCTCCTCTGTCCAAGTCACCTCAGCCTTCATCAGTCCCAAAGACAAGCCAGCCCTAACCCCAACCAACCCCCCAAATTTATACTCACCTTCTCAGAACCACAGTGCCCAATACAAAAATGTAACGCATCATATATTTTCTTGCTGTTCCCCAAGTTTATAATGCCATTAGTGTGATCTATGACAGGCTGGTTTATAGAGAGAGCAAAGTAATAATATAAAAAGGAAATACCCATAACCTGAAGTGGGGAGGGGCAGGCAAGATTGATGGAAAGTGCAGTTGTCTGGAGGAATGGCAACCCAGTAATTGAATACCTGGAGTGGGGGTGGTGCATGGGTGGGGAGCGTGTTCTGTAGCTGGATTTGCTTTTTTTTTTTTTTTTTTTTTTCACAGGAGGGTGAAAGGCATGGCAGGGGTGGTTTTTTTCCCTTGGTTGGATCCCAGGAATGCCTTCCCTGCAAGAAGGGAAGCAGAATTGCTGACAAAGTAGGTTGGTGATTTCCCTCCAGAGTCCAGTCAGTGGGTCAATGCCCTTGGTCTACTCCTGTCTCAGGGCTTGGGGCTTATTTCAGCACCAGGGGCAAGCAGCAGCCCATGAGCTAGGACTTTCTCGACCTTGCCGGCTCTTCAGTCCTGGAGAGGACTTGATCCTTTTGATACCGGATTTCATCCTGGCTCTGAATTTCTTTTCAGGGGTGTTGGGGTATTAGGGGATGTTGGGAGAAGCTTTCAAACACAGCTTTGCAAACCAAATAGAATTCATTTTGCCTCCTCTGATCTTACAACTATTCTCTGGAGTAGGCAGGCTGGTTGAACTTCAAGAGAAGAGGCGTTCCTGAGAGCCTCCTTGGTGAGCCTGCACACCTGGGGGCCAGATGTGCTTTGCCCTCCTTGCAAAGCCTCTCTAGTCTGGTGCCCAGAGAATACAGCTTCAGCAGCAGCTCACTTTGCTTTTCAGTTTAGATGAGAAAAAACAGCAAAATAGTCCATCAAGGACAAATTCTTGCCAATGGATTTGCTTTTGCAAGGAAGTTCACCTTTGTTTCTCAAGCATCATCTTTAAGTGTGTATGCCTGATGGGAGGTACAGGTTGACCTGTGGAGGAGCTGGGGATGGATTCCAAAACCACCTGGGGACCAGTGGCTGCTCCTGCTCAGTAGAGGGGTGGGCATGGCTTTGTTAATGGCTACCCAAGGCTCTGGTAGCTGATCTGAAGCCCAGGGCTGTTATCATAATGCCATCATTAGTTGAAACAAAATCATTCCTTGTAACTGGAATATAGTTACTATAAACAACATATGTTATTGGGCATTCTATTTCTAATAATTGTAATTATGGTAGAATACTTGCCATTAATATAATAACAACAATGATTGACCAGTTCTCTGTTCCAGTCCAATAACTTCACCTGAACGCATTCTTTGTTCAGGAAAAAAAAAAGGTAATTCAATATCCCTGATAGTCAACAAAGCTACTGTTGAAATGGAAGACGCACAGATGAAAGCATTCCTGAGATGCAAGATGGTGCCGGATAGATGAAAAGCCACCTGTCAGCCTCACTGTTAGCTAACAAAAGGACACTGTCTGCATCCCCTCACTCAAAGGGTAAAAGGAAATGAAAACCCCAGAGATTTGCAGAAGAGTCACCAGGGCCTGGGTATACCTTCATTCCAAGAGAGTGGGCCTTGGGCTGGATGTTCAGTGGAACTGCAGGCCCTGAGGGTATGGGTCACCCTGTTAGGTAAAGATGGTCGACCTAAGCCTTGACTTGACACTCACTCTATAATCGCCAGCCCCCCTGACCACTTTTTGGGCATGGATTTATCTTGGGGGCTTTCCAGCTTCTTTCTACTTACAATGACAGAACTTTAGAGATGATGTAGACCAAAGGCCTCATTTTACAGATCTGTAAACACAGATCTCCATAGATCTTCTTCACCTTTAAACCTCTCACAATGCCTTGAGTATGGTTGAAATGCTTAGGGTGATGAAGAATGAAGAGTTAAATCATAACAAAACTTCAGATTATCGTGCTGTGAGTAAGCTCTTCCCCTAGAGTGGTGACAGGACATAGGTGTCTGGGGGCTTCCACAAAATCACCTTTTAATTGGGTAGTTTTTTTTTTACCCCCTACTCCTGCTACTATATCTTCCCAGAAAAATATACAGTAATGTTCCACATAGGGATGTTTCAGTCAATGACAAACTATATATAGAGAGCAGAAGTCTCATAAGATTATAATATTGTGTTTTTACCATGCTTTTTCTATGTTCAGATGTGTTTAGATACCCAAATACTTCCCATTGTGTTATAATTGGCTGCAGTATTCAGTACAGTTACCTGCTGTACAGGTGTGTAGCCTAGGGGCAATAGGCTATGCCATATAGCCTAGGTGTGCAGTAAGCTAGAGCACATAGGTCTGCATAAGTACACCCTATGATGTTCGCACAATGACAAAATTGCCTAATGACACATTTCTCAGAGGGCATCCCCAACAATAAGCAGCCCATGACTGTATATTGCTAAAATAAGTACATATAGAATGTAAAAATATAGCAAGCAAAACAAAACAACAACATAAAAATATCCTCATATTTACACTAGCAGTCAGGAACTGTCTTTTGAGTTCTGAGGACAATGACCTCCTTTCACTGACCCCAAATGGCTGGAGTCAGTCAGTAGTCGACACATACTTCTTTACTTGTTTCCTCTTTGCCACATTCACTAGGAAGATGCTACAACAACCATCACCAGGTGGCCAACTCTGGTTCACCTCTATGCTCACATTCAAAATGGCCCTGGGATTGAGCTGGGTAGAATGCAACCTCCAAACCTGGACCAGAAGCTCCCCATTAGAGCTTCCTTTTCTTAGAATAAATAAACATCCAAGGTAAAGAGGAGCCAAAATGTATTCCATGTGATAAGGGAGGCATGGGCGATTCCAAACTACCCTGGAGCCCCTCTCTGCCATGGTCTGCCAGGCTCACCATACTATGGCTCCTGGGAAATGGAGAGGATTTCAGTATGGCAGCAAGAGCTTAGTACATACAGCTCCATATCCTTCTCTCGGCCATTTCCTCCAGACTAATTCCTTTCTCCGGGGCCCTGGCATCCCATCCTCTGAGATGCTGTGAATCCCCAGCAGTCTCTGCTTGTGTCAGGTATAGAGGGGTGTCCCACCTGGCTTGGAGTCTGGGTGCTTGAAGCCATCATTCTTCTAAAGGGATCTCTGCATTGCCCTGGGACACATGGTGGGCTCTTATTTTATTCTTTTTTTTCCCCCTTTTTCTTTCTTTTTTTTTTTTGAGACAGGATCTTGCTCTGTTGCCCAGGCTAGAGTGTAGTGGCTTGCTCATGGCTCACTGCAGCCTCAATCTCCCAGGCTCAAGCAATCCTCCCATCTCAGCCTCTCAAGTAGCTGGGACTACAGACATGCATCGCCATGCCCAGCTTACTTACTTACTTACTTATTTATTTATTTTTTTTTTTGTAGAAAAATAAAAATATTTTTCTATTGGGGAGAGTTCACTATGTTGTCCTGACTGGTCTTGAACTCCTGGACTCAAGTGATCCTCCCACCTTGGCCTGCCAAAGTGCTGGTACTACCACGCCTGGCCTTATTTTATTCCCTTCTGGCTCTTTTTCCCTCTTTCTGAGCAACAGAAGGAGGCTCCTCTTCTATACTTAAAAGAAAGAAATTTGGTACAAGAAGAGCAAACAAGAAAGAAAAAGCAGAAATGCAAAAGCTTCTTGCAAGGTAATTAAATGATTAGAGGCCTTCAAAATCCACCAGCTAGCTCAATTGTTTTTGCTTTCAGTTTACTCTTGGGCCTCTCCGCACATAGAACCTCTGCCAGATATGGCAGTCTGGAAAGCTGGAGAGAAGCTGAGGACCACTTTGTCTCAACTCCCATCAAGTTATTTGCAGGTTTCAGACCAGAACAAGAAAAGGATTCTTCCCACATCCCTGTCCCCAGCCTTGGTGGGTCAACCAGTCCTTCTGCTCCTGAAACCACACCCTGAGACAGGCCTGGCCAGGCTGATGAGACTGTGCAGCCTTTTATCAAGGACATGCCCTTGCTGTCTGACTCACCTCATTCTTATTACCTTTATATCCATGTTGTCTTTGTTAAAGTAGAGAACTGACACATAAGTATGAGATTCACACTCTTACATAAAATCCAAGATGCAACCACTCTCCTCCCTTTCCCTATAAAGGGACAATCTCAGCCAGGGTCTCTTTTCCTGACTGTGAATCCATAGTAGCTATTTCCAGGCATGAACAGATTCCCACAGAGAGGGAGTTGGTCTTGTGTCTGAGGCTTCCATAATCTCTTCTTTTTTCTGTCTGAAACTTGCAAGGAACTTCATGGGAGCTGAGACAAAGGTTTTCAGCCTCTCTCCAGCTTTCCAGACTAGTGTATCTAGCAAAGGTTTTATTTAGCAAAGAGGTCCAAGAATAAAATGCAATCAAAACATTTGAGCTATGTGGAGGCTTCCAAAGGCCCCAAGTCATTTCATTATCTTAATGAAGGTTTTCAAATTTCTACTCTTTCTTTCTTGTTTGCTCCCCTTGTCTGTTACTCAATCAGGATCAACCTCTCCCCAGACAACATCTCCACTCCTTGCTTTTACTTCTAAAATCAATCACCCTGCTTACTGTCCACCTGTAGAACTCCTGCTCAGCCATCAGGATTCGGGCAAAATGGGATTTGGGCCGGGATTTTCTGATGGCTAAGCACAGTGCAGTCACTACCCACCGTGCTACGGGAGCCCCCATGCAGCAGGTGTTAGTGTGGGGTGTACATTGACCTTCCCTTTCAGCCTCAGATAATAAACAGCTTCTCTCCTGCCATGAGGGTTTGGCCAAAGGTAGGATTCTTAGTGGGGTATGAGTCTGGGATGGGGAGGGCACTTGATGGGCCTGTGTGTTCTCTCAATGCCCCTCCTGCCCCCCCTCCCCCCACCAAATCCCCTATGCTTCCTGCACCTGGACAGGTCCCTTCTCTCACAGCTGTGGGGCTGGCCACATGGTCATGACACCTGTGTGGTGTGTAAAGGGGTCTGAAAGATACATCCAAGACTAGGGGTTGCAGGTAAAGGTGCTGGAGCCTGCTGAGTCCAATATTGGCTGAGAGAGTGCAAGAAACACTGTCATGTTTGAACAACAGACTTTTCCAGAGGTATACCTGTTATCCCAGAAGTCCTTGCCCACACTCTGACATTCCAAGACAGGTAACAGCATAGGCAGAAAGTATTTTTGGTACAGTGAGGATGAGTGTTCAAGAAGAATAAAAATTCAGAGGGAATAGAAAGGTCACATTTTAGCCTTAGAGCCAAACAGTATCTCAGCGATTCTTCAACCTGGACCGAGCATCAGAGCCACTGGGAGGGCCTGTTTAAGCCCAAGTTGCTGCACCCTGCCCCCGGAGCTTCTCATTCAGTTGGCCTAGGGTGGAACAGAAGACTTCGTATTTCTAGCAAGTTCTCAGCTGATGCAGACTCTGCTAGTCTTGGAACCACACTTTGAAAACCACCGCTCTAGCTCACAAGATGACCATTCTTTCATTCTCATCTCTCTCCCTTTTACTCAGCTTGCCCTCTTTGGGGGTCTCACTTCTCCTCTGTCAACAGTGCCCTGAGGAACAGCTGAGGAGTCTGGACACAGTCCTGCTGTGTACTTACAATTATTTCTACAACACACCAACACACCCATCTCTTTGGAATCTTTCTGGGACCCACCTGGTGTGTGAAGGATCCTTCTGGTTGGAGTGACCTGGAATACACCTTTGTCTGTAACAGAACCTCCGGGGCTGATCCAGAACCCACAGTCCCAGCACAGAGCTTGGCATATTTCCTGTTTTTATAAAGTGGACCCTTAAGAGCCAGGAGGAAGGGGGTGGTCCTGCACAGTTTTCCTTTGGTTTCTCCTCTTAAGGGAATGCCTCTCTTCTGTGTCCCACGCTCACAACAAGAGACACTCACCACTCTGGCTGCCAGGGACCTACCTCGGGCAGCTTCACTCGGCCTTCCTGGAAGGAGCAAGTCTTGGGGTCATGGGTGCAGACATGCCGGTATTTACACCAGTGGCAGCGGTATGGACTCTCCACGCAGGACAGGCACCTGGGCACAGAGGAAGGGAGGCACAAATCTAAGAACCTGGATGAGCCCAAAGCAGAGGGCTTGAGTCTCTAGGGTCTAGCAAAACATTTTTAGTATTAAGAGAAACCACCGTTGAATGTGCAGGAAGGGCAGATCTTATGCACATCTATCCCTTTACTCCCCAAGACCTCAGGAAGCTAATGGTCTCTGGTTTCCTCCCTTTCCCATATGTAGCTGACAACCCCGTTCCCCCAAAGCCAATTTAGCTCTCCTCCATCTCCATGGGATAACATCCTCCTTTTCAAAAGAGGGAATGATAAGGTCTGGAGCAGAGGGCTTGTGTAGACAGACCTAAGAGTTGGGGCAAACAAAAGATTAGGTTTGTATGCAAATTGACTCCGGGTCTCTGCTGCTGAGAAGCCACCTGCACCTTGCCTCAGGATGAAGTGACTGAGGCTGCTGTCTCACTACGATGGCTCCTCCATGGTTGGCAACCCCACCTTTCCCCTTTACCCCAGGAAACCAAGACAATTTTATAAAAGCTCCTGATTCCTTAAAAGCCCAACATGGTTCCTTTTTCCAAAAACTCAAATGCCTCTCCATACAGGTTATGCCCTTCACGGTGTAGATGACCACTGCCCCCAACGCAGGTTTGTTGCTTTGGCCACGAATAGGCCACACTCTCCCCACAAGTCATTCCTCCCTCCAGAGCACCATTTCTTCTGTCCTCCACCTGACTACCTGCTTGACCAAGGAAGAGCTGGTCACCCTGGGCCCTTCTCCCGTGAATCTCTTGGCTGACATCTCTCGGACAGTCCTGGCCATCTTGTGTCATATCTCACCATTACCTGTCCAGCTCCTCTACTAGTCTGTAGGCCATCAACTACTGGAGGGTAAGGATTGAGTCTTTGTGTTGCATTGATTTTTGACTCCACTGTGTCTAATGAGCAACACATTCCCTTGCACATGGGAGATGCTTAAAATCATTTTATGGGCTTAATGAAAGCTTCACACATGATTTCACCTATTTACTCTGCTTCCCCAGAGGGCAAAGTGGAGGGAGGGATTAGGCCACCGAGTGGTAAAGACAGGGACAGCTTTGCCGCAAGAGGCAAGAGGAGAGTCCCAGGGCTAGAGCAACTCATTTTTGGCTGGGAGGGCTGGATGCCTTCTTACTTGGGGCCCCAAAGAGAGCTAAGCTCTAGACTCACAGCTGCCATAAACAGATCAATAGACTCTAAAATTCCACCAGCCTAGATCTCTGGTCATGTCAGCTACCTATCATGCATGGAGGGCAAAACAGGAGTATGTTAAAGCAAGCAGGGTTTTTTGAGGTCAGGTCCCATGGTTTGCTCTGTGGAACTCTGGGGATCCCATGGAGTTCCTTTGGAGAATGTGTAGTTTTGTGGGGCTCCTGTGGAGAGGGGTTCCAGGCCCCCCAACCTTTAATCAGAGGAGCTCCTGCTTCCATCTATTCTGTATATTGGGCATCCACATCTACTTTCAGTTTAAGATTTCTATGGTGAGAAGAAAAAAAGGCTGGCCCATTCACAACCTGGTCCAACCCCATCATTTGATAAAGAAAAGATAATATAATAATAGCAAGAACACATGTGGTGCCTAAACACTGGGCCAGACATGGCTGTAAATGCTTCTCCTTAGCATGGCCCTTTTACCCCTTGTGGCTGTCCTGCAGGGTAGGCAGAGCTGGTATTCAGGGCTACCAGCCAGCACAGGGTGCCAGCCAATGACTGCTCAGATGGGACAGTGCTCCTGCCACGTCAGTTGGTAAATATTTGTGTGACGCCCTTGGAAGGAGCACTATGATTTCCCTGTTGATAGAGGACATTGGGGCACAGAAGGGTTGAGCTTCTCAGCTGGTCCGGCTACAGAGCCAGAGCCTCTGCCCTCCCCACCTGCCATTGGAAGTTGGATACTTAAGTCAAACAAAGCTCAAGTTGCAGTCAGGCTTCCTGACCCCTAAGCCAGAGTCCGCCCACCCCACAGCTTTCTGCCTCCCTCTGGCCCTTACCAGCCTGTCTGCACTCAGCCTGGGCAGCCTGTGGGGAGCTGAGCATGCAATTGAGTGGTTAGACCACTTGCCCCAATCCTGGACACACATTGGGGCTTCTCTCCCTCCTCAGTTCCCTTCTCTGCCCATAGAGCTTGCTCTCTGTTCTTCATGTGGGATGCACCACCCCACAACAGATGGTGGAGATGGAATTGAGTTAGAAGGATTGATGTCAGGGAAGATGTATGCGCTAGGGATGTGGAGAGCCCCACTCCATAAGTTCTCATTTTCTGCTCTTCTAGTCTCTTTCCATTAACCCTGTGGGTACCAGAGGAGAGGGAGTGAAGGAGGCCTCCTCTGGGGCTTCTAAATGGTGACTCCCTGGGAATAGTGATGGGGTTTTCTGATCTTTGGATGAACCTTGACCCCAGGAACAGGAAGTGGGTAAGGCTGGGGCCACTTACGAATTGTGGACGCTGCAATTGTAGAAGACAAAGCTGGTGCTGGCGAAGGTCATGCCGGTCTCCTTTGATTTGAGCTGAAGCTGTACGACATGGTGGTCCCCTACAAGGAGAGATGGCTGAGGGGTCAGAGAATGCTGAGGCCCCAAGCCAGGGATTCCCTGACCAGTGACACCTGCTGGAAAAGGGAGCCTGCCCCCCAGGGTGCTGGTGGCTTAACAGGGCTCTGACTCAGCAGACCCAGTCCCAGGACAACCCTGAGAGCAGCTGCAGAGGGCACTTCTTCTCTATTCTCCCTGCCCACCGTATCACTTCCACTCTTCCATGTGTACACACACAGATGCACATTGCCAGGGATTCAAATGTGCATTCGCATGCATGATGTCCTGCCCAGACTCACAAAATTGATTCATAACCAGGAGAAACACGTATGTAGACTTCTAGGAATGCTGCCACAAACTGCGCAAGAAGTTTTGCATGTATGTCTGTGTATGCATGAGCTCATTCCCTGTCTCTGTAAAGAGAGCCCCTGTTCTGACACCACTTCCTCTGGGGGGCTCAGGGCTCCACCGGGGCGGGAGACCCTGGAATCCTCATCTGGTGCCAGGGAGGAGCTGCAGCCCATGTTTAATTCACAGCCCTGACCCTAGGCCCCCACTTCAAGCCTTGTTCTTTGCCTTCCCTGAGAGCCTCATTAATCAATCAGCTCTGAACAAATGTGACAAGCCCAAATGGGAGGGACAACATGGAATCAATCTGCCCAGGCTGGGCCTGTCCCTCACCAGCAGGGAGCCTCTGCCCACTCCTGTCTTTCCCAGGGCAGCTTGCCCCCAACAACAGGCAGCTCTGGGGAGACCCGGTAGGGCAGAGTTGGGGAGGCAGTGGTCCAGGGTCAGAGATCGGCCATGTGAGCATCCCTGCTCCTGCTCAGTGGCCTCCTCCACTGACCCGCCAAGCCAGTGGTGCAGGCTGAACTTAACCACATGTTCTGCTGCTGTCCTGACCTGCCCCTCCCCACCCTCTCTGCAGCTGTTCCTTGCCCAGGATGAGGGTGACTCTTGGGGGCTAACCTGGGGCTGAGACAGAAGGGCTGTAACAGTCAATGCCAAGGGCAATGGAGGGAGATTCCATCCCCCTCTTCCCGTAACACACCCACCAAACCCATGCCCCTTCCTCTGACCCTCTCCTGCCTGCAGGTTGCTTCGATCCCCCCACATCTGTCCTGAGTTCTCCTTATCTAGCCAGGAGGAAGAAGTGCCACTCAGCTGTGCCTCCGGGATGCTCACCATTCTCTGTGATGATCCGGGGCACCTCCTTGGCTGCAGGGGAGTAGCACTGGATCTGATTGCCCACCACCAGCCCATCCATCTCTGACAGGTCCTCAAAGGTGCAGTTGACGCCAGCTGACAGCTCTGGGACATTGTACGTCTCCAGGACCAGCTGTGAACAGCCAGGCAGGGGGAGAGAAGGAGGAGGGTGAAATGGGAAAAGGACAGGTATGGAATAAAAAAAGAAAGTGGGAGAGTGAGAGAGATCACAGGGAAAGCAAAGACAAGCAAGAGGCAATATTAACATGGAGAAGAGACTCAGGTTATTAGGAGAGTGGCACAGAGGCCGTGGTGAGATGCAAAGAGACAGAGACAAAAGAAACCTCATTAGGGTGGAAATGGATTTGGCCCCAGGAAACAAGAATGCTTAAGGGATTTGCGTGGTGCCATTTTGATCAGGACTGAGGCATGGCTGATGAAGCACCTCTTCCATTAGGCCCAATTTTGGAAAAGTAGAAACACCAACCACCAAGTGCTCAGTGCTAGAACTTGGAAGTCACCTGTGCCCTTTTCTCTCTCTGTACATGCATCTTTCCCATTTTATAGTTGAAGATATCATTCCCAACACCCTTTGTCATTCTTTGTCACCCTTTGATCATTTTTGGTGATGGTGCTCCCTGTCTTTCTACTCTTTATGAATAGAGCCTCTTCCCCAACAGTCCTGTCCCTGTCTCCTTCTTGCATTCCCCCATAGACACTTAATTCTTTGATATCCTGCACCCTTCTCTCGAGCTGCTTCTGCTGGCCGGGCTTGGCCCAGTCCTCCAGAGGGGCCTTGGGCTAAGGCACTTTTTAGTGAGGGGACAGTTTTCCTTGCATCCCTGGACCCCACCCCTACCCCCACGACCCTTACCAGCACGTTGTACTGAGAGACGGAGATATTGTTGGGATGGACCGTCAGCCGGACACACTGCTTCATCTCCGAGGCAAACCTGCGGGGCTCCTTGGACCGCTCACACCGCTCCTTCCGGGTGCAACTGGGAAGGACATACCCTCGAGTTACTCAGGAGATGGCCGCTTGGTCCAGGGAGGGGCGGATGCTGAGGTCAGGTGTTTCCAGCAGCTCCCAGGATGTGTCCAAACTCAATGCGCCCAGAGCTAACCTTTTTGTGTCCTTCCTCAAGCCTGGTCCTCCTCCATCATTCCCAAATTTAGAAAAGATGGCAATTTCAATCACCTCTTGAAAAGGCAGAAACTTGAGAGTCATCCTAACTCCCCTCATCCTCTCCAAACTCACATAAGGTGTTGCACAGTTCTGTCTATTCACCCTCTCTGCACATCCTTAGCCCTTGCCATTCTCTTCTCCTCCTTAGGCAACCAGAGATTTGTTTTCTTCATATAGAAAATATACCTCCTTGGCTTTGAACATGCCAGTTCTTCTGCTGGACTTCCCTCTCCTCACTTCTCCACCTGTCCAGTTCCTACTTTTTCTTCCAGCCATGGGTCAAGATGCACCTGCAATCTCTCCTGCCCACCCTAGGCAAAGTGAAGAGCTTCCTCCTATGATCTCATAGCACCTCGGAGTCTCCTACTTTAATAAGTCTGGAATTTCTTAGATTATATGACAATTATTGGGCTAAGTGCAGTCCTCTCCTACCAAGTAGGAGCTTTTCAAAAAAAGCAGCTATGTTTGATTTATTTTAGAATCCCCTCATGTAAGCAGGTGGGAGAGAGGGAAGGAAGGATCAAAGGAGCTAAGAACTGTAGTTAAAAGCTTGCTCTGGATCAGAATCCTGGCTCTAAGGTTTGCTGTTACTCTTCAGTGCTCTGTGCTGTGCCAAATGTATGGTGTCACAAGTGGACCATGTCCAGTGTGACCTGGGATCTTGCAATCCTAGCTGATGAAGGTTTGTGAAAGATGCATGTAAAAAACATGGAACTCTCCTGAATGCAGGCATCACTTGAGGTCACTGCATGGAGGCATCTGAATTTCAGGAAGCAGTATTTAATCCAAGTCAGGTGAACTTTGTGGACATGGGGCTTCACCAAGTGGTCATGATTTGGAAACTCTGGACTACAGATTCTGTTGTGGGGTGGGGGCAAGCAGGGTCCTCAGGAAGGACAAGACAAGAGGAGATGAGACAGCAGGGAAATCACTCCAGAGTTGCTGATCTCTTTTGATTAAAGAGAAAAGATTTTGCAGAGGAAGGAAGATGTCAGGAGCTGTTGCAAGGCAGGAGGGAGCCCCAGGCAAGGAGTTTATTAGGACACAGAACAGCCAGGGATAGGGAATCTACATGGGGAGGGAGCCTTGGGGAGGGAGCCTTGGAGAGGGAACGACTGTCTCAGGAAGCAGACAGGTGTGGTGTGGGGCAAGGAGATGAGGGAAGGGGGTATCTGGACACCCTGAGCTGCTATTGGGGTAACTCAGGCTTAGGGAAAGCTATGGGGGTTTCTCCTCCTAACCTTTGGCCACAGCAAGAGGGGCAGCCTGGGTGGAGAGCCTGAGAGGAGAATCTAGCAAATGAAGGAGAAATCAATGAAGGCCATGGACTGAAGCTGTCCCTCTAAGGATGGGATAAATGGAGGGACACAGGGACAGAACACAGGACTTCAGAGTAGATTGGATGTGCAATGCGAAAGTAAAAAACAACCCTGAACAGTACATTCATGGCTGCGAGCTACAAGTGCTTATTAATAGGCACATGATATGGAGTTTACATTGTCTAGCGTTTAAGTCTCATAACAATGCTGCGACAAACCCCACCTTGTCAGGATGTGTTGGGACAAAGACGCACCCTGCAGCCTGTGCTCCACTACGGAGCTCTACTTCCTGAAGCTTCCAGACTGAGGAGTAAGGGGCAGACTCCTTGCTGCAGACTAAGCTGGTTCTTCTTGCCATCCTGATGCCCCCTTCATGTCCTTAGGGCAATTCAAACATTTTCCCTTCAATCTTTCTGTCTAGGCTAATCGCTATTTTTGCCTGGCACTGGGAAGCACTTTGAGTGTTATTGCAACTTGTTGGATGAAGATAAATTCTCCAGGGTGCTTCTAGAAAACCCCCTCCCAGGAGTGAAGGATCAGGCATGAGTGTGGTCACCCCCGTGGCACTTCCTTGCTGCTCCAGCTGACCGATGGCAACAAGAGTGTCTGCCTAAAAGACTTGGAAGTTAATTTACCAGGCCAGCTCCTCTGCGAGGACTCCATTACCTTCAGCCATTAAGCTAATGTTATGGACTTTTCCAGAGTGTCTGCACTGACATCGCTATTAATAGTGTTATTACTCCCATTAACAGCAGACCCAGAGAGCTGGTACGGGCTTAAATTATTCACTGACTCCCCAACTTTGAAGTTCCTATTTCTAAGAGCAATCAGTAGGTCTGAAAAATGTCTTTGATTAAATTATGAAGAGAGGGAAAAGCAGAGCTGTTTCCAGGCCAAACATCACCTGGAGTTACCAAATAGAGATTCAGATAGAAAAGACAGGACTCTATCTCTCTTCCAGGGGTAGGGAGGGAGAGATGGCACACAGGTGTTTTCTCGGGGGATCTCAGGACAAGTTCTACCTGCATTGCTTGCTGCTTCCAAAGTTCATGTGGTTGCATCTCGCCACTGCTCCTGAAAGCCCCAAAGAAACTACTCATCATCTTCCCCCAATTTTAGGTTTTATAGGGAAGCCACCTGTAATTTACAATTTTAAACATCACTGTATAATCTTGGGCAAATTACTTAACATCTTGGTGCCTCAGCTTTCTCATCTATACATTGGGGACAAAACAGTACCTACCTAATAAGGTTATTATGAGGATTAAATGAGATTATGTGAGTAAAGCATTAACGACAGGACATAGCTCATAGTAAGCCCTCATAAATGTTAGCTAGTATTATCATCTTATCCTTTCTCTGACATCCTCATTTGACCTCTCCAAACTGTAGCTGATGCAGAACCACAGATTTATTTTATTTTATTTTTTAATTTATTTTTAGAATGAGTGTTTTTTATTTTTATTTTTTGAGACAGAGTCTGGCTCTGTAGCCCAGGCTGGAATGCAGTAGCGTAATCTCAGGTCTCTGCAACCTCCACCTACTGGGCTCAAGCCATCCTCCCACCTCAGCCTCCCAAGTAGCTGGGACTACAGGCACACACCGCCATGCCCAACTAACTTGTATTTTTTGGTAGAGATGGGGTTTCACCATGTTGCCCAGGCTAGTCTCAAACTCCTAAGCTAAAGCAATCCACTCATCTCGGCCTCCTAGAGTGCTGGGATTACAGGCCTGAGACACCATGCCCAGCCCAGAACCACAGATCTTCTCCATGACTGGCCCTTGGGGCAAATCAAAGACAAAAGAAAGGCACGGCTGCAGCAGTTTTCCTCTTAAAAAAGGAGAAGGACAACCCAGAGGCCAGGAGGGAGAAAAGAGCGAGAGAATGGTCTGGATCATAGCTCTGTTTTCTTACTAGTTGTCAAAGGGTATTGAGAACTCAGCTATCTTAGTGGAAAGTCAAGTGTAAGGTCAGAGCCAGGGATGTTTTGACATTTCTACTATCCTCCAGGACTCATGAGGGTAGAGGCTACAAATGTCCAAAAGCACAGACAATTGACCTTAAATGTGATAGGATAATGGAAGGGGAGGCATGAATTCCTGCTGGTTTCTTGTGGGGTCTGTCAAGGGAATGGTCTTCTGCTTTTCTAGGACTGCAATTCCCAACAGCCCAGACTAGAGCTGGGAACCAGAGCAAAATGTCAATTCATGACCTGAGAGGCAGGGGTAGTGGCTTAGATGTTTCATTCCAAGAGGCCTCAGGTAATCCTAAAGCATGTCCCTCAGCTGCACTGTACAGGCCCCTTGACATGAAGGAATCCCCTGCTTCATCCATTTCCCAGGTAGGAAAACTGGAGCTGATAACGGATTCAGACAGTGCATATGCTGTGTGACTTGGAGTTTTCTGACATTCTTCTCTGCATGCCAGTGTCACCCCCGCCCCAAATGCAAACCTTCAGATGGCCAGCAGGAAGCCGACCCCAAGAGGATACACCAGACCCCCAGAGCTGGAGTCCCTCCCTGCTAACCTCTTCTGACCTCTCTTCCTCATTCCACTTCTCTGCATTTAATCTTCTCCAGCCTCAGATCAAAGGTGCAAAAAGCCCTTGGGGAGAAAGGCCCTAGGGCCCCTGGAAGGGGTTATTATTCAAGCCAGTGGTTCCAATGAGATTATCCTCTCTAATGAAGCAGCTACCTCCGCCCTCCCCTAAGCCTGAACTTTCACTGCTGGAGAATTCCCAGCCAAGTGGAAAATTAGAAGGGAGAGGAATGAAGGAAGGAAGGGGGTGAGGGAGAGGGAGAGAGGTGGTGATTAAGTCCTCTAGAAATTAATTCCCAAATACAGTGATAGAAATATTAACTCCCGGTGCCGCTGGCCAGGCAAACAAATTTCAATTTGGAAACAGGGCTATCTGTGAGTCCAGCCTGAGTGAGCCGCCAAGCTTGGAGGGACTGTTGCTGATCCATCTCCCTGGGCTCTGTAGCATGTGTTTACCAGGCTTAGATATCAGAACTTGCTCCTTACTTCTCCCTGCAGATGATCCCCAATCCTTAACATTTCACATTTGCCATGACCTATGCTTAAGGTGCACCATCTGTGCTTAGAATTGAGAAGATTGAAAAAGAAAGGGGGTAAGGATGAGGGCCTTCCCCAGCAGACCTAATAGAAAAGTTAAGATAATTTAGAATGCCTACTCAACTAGGCGATTATTGGAAGCTTTGGTCATTGTCATCACATCTGGGGACCCTGACAAGGGAAGAGACTAGAATTCCTAATTCATTATCCTTGTCCTCCTTAAGAATGACCACAGTAATGTATAGATGCATGTGTGTGGCTTGGAGGAAGTGGAGTAGCTAGTACAGGATCCTTCCTAGGCAGGTGGGTGTGTAAGAGGTTTCTTATATGTAGGGGTAGATCAGGTGAGTCCTTTCAATGTTACAATTCCAGGATCCAATGACTGATACCATGGTCTCATGGAAGTTGAAGTATTTGGGTTGTGCCATGTAATACTTAGGATGAATCCCAAGATAGGAAGCCCAAGGTTCTACTGTAATTATCCCTCTGCCATCAGTTGCTGGCAACTGGGCCCATGGTCCTTTGCCATCTCTAAAGATCCAAAATTAACCTAAGAAGCAGCTGAATCAGATTTACCCATGCATCCCCTACAGAAGGAGGGCATAGGACTTAGCAGAAACCAGCAGGTTCAGGGGTTGAGTGGAGACCCAAGAACCTTTCTGGGCTTATATAGCAACCAAGGCAACCTGTCCCACCATAATCAGCTCAGATGCTGGGCTTGCAGCCTTCATTGAGAAGCCATGTTCTGCCCTGGGTCCCTGACTGGATTCTGACCTTGGTAGCCATGCTCTGAATGAACGATCTATTGAACAAAACCTTAGGTGAGAGGTAAAAAGGACCTGTAAATGTTCGTTTTTTTCCAGATGATCCCAAACCAAACCAAATTACATGTAGCAGCTGCCAAAAGAGAAAGTGAAGTGGGCTTGTCTTTCTCTTTTCTTCATCAGTGGCTAGCTCTATTAGGGCCTATTAATTTTCTACTAAGGTTGAGGAGAGGTTAGGAAAGAACAGGTGTGGAGCAGAGCAGGAGTGGAGGGAGGGAGAGGGAGGGAAAGGCAGGAGAAGGGAAAAAGGAGGAGGAGACAGCAAAGGCATCGCCACAGGTGAATCCATTCTCTTTCTAATCCAGTCGGTAACAAGGAGAATGCTGCCTATTACCTGAGACACATTCCAACAATGACTCCAGTTGATTCTCATCAACTTTACACTATACTTTATCCAACAGCCTGGTGTCTTCATGTCCATTAATGTCACCAAGTCCAGTAGGCTTGGTGCAGGGGAGCACTTTGCTCTGTGCAGGCTGGGCTGCTCCATCCTATGTGGCCCAGTGCAGCATGATTGAATGAAGTGTGTGAATGCTGGAATATGGGTGTGTATGTCTGGAGTGAAGCCTCAGAGGTAGGCCAGCTCCTCTGGTTGTCCACAGGTATCCAAGTCATTAGACTGGGAGGGACATTGAGAGCTTGAGCAGACCACAGGGCTTTTCTAATTTATATGGGAAGATGGCATTTTTGACTTACCATTCTCTGGTCATGAACCATGTGTTTTGTGTGTGTGTGTGTGTGTGTGTGTGTGTGTGTGTGTGTGTGTGTGTGTATGTGTATTGGGGGCTTGGCAGGGGGCAGGGTTAAAAAAGAAAAGGCCCATTTCCTTAAGTCATACTATGTCTCTGCTAAGCCATTGGAGAGGAAAATTCCAATGTACTAGTATCTGATCTAGTCTGGGACTCATTTCTTTGGAACAGAGGCTGATAGCTTTTTGGCAAAGAGTCAAGGAAAACCTCCTTGCACAGACTGCAAAGAGTTTGCTGGGTGGAAGTGGACACCAACCATTCCTCATGACTGTGTAGGCCTTGTGCAAGCAGCCCTAGGAGAGATCAGTGACCAGCAGATTAGTGTTAAGTAGCCCTTGAATATAGGTTTAAAAAATGAGATAGCAAGGCTGTGGGATGTGCCTGAGTGAAGCAAGGCAGGGCTTGCATTTTGCAATCAGCTTGTGTGTCATTAAGTGGACATTGGCATGGCTGGTTGAAGCCTTCCAAGGGGAGGAAGACTTCCCAACAGTGGGCTGGCTCCAGCACCAGCCACAGCCCTCCAGTCCTGGGGAGGAGAGGAATGGAAGGGGAGGGGGACCAGGAGGAGGCACTGGGATCCAACTCCAGCCTCTGCTCCCACAGTCGAGGCCATTTGGGCCACTTCAGGCATGAGGACCTGCTGCATTGTAGGCCCAGCAAGGGGCTTCATGCAGGTCCCCTCCCTTAATTTTCATAGCATGGCTATGAAATTAGAGCTGAAGAAACTAAACCCAGACTGGGTCTGTTCTTAGACAGGTCCTCAGTTGTAACTAAGTTGTAACTCATCTCTTCTGCTCTGAAAAGCAGTGTCTTTCTTGTCTTTCCACTTGTCATCTTGGAAGAAACCATATAGAAAAGAATAGGAGTGACTCTTGAAAAGTAACCCCTGCCAACCTATCCGGAGGAGGGCATTCTTCCAACAGAAGAAATCTGGGAAGAGGCAGGGTCGTGAGGGGGTGAAAGGGAGACTTTATGAAAGCTGATCTTATCCTTCCCCTGTGATGTCTTGGGTTACATGAGCCTCCCAGGAGTGATGCTGATGACTTTTCTTAAGAAAGGTAACGTCTGGGCCAATCGATGCGGCTGGGTCTGCCAGGCAGGATCCCATTACCTGCTGAGACTGAGACAGGCTTCTTTGCCTGGGCACGAAGCCATGGGAGGGGAAGATGGAGAGGGGGCTGGGGACCTGCCAAGCCTGGTCACTGGAGAAAATGTTTCTGGCCCAGGACAGGAGATAGCTGTGATAGGGCGAAGGCAGGGTGGGCTTGTACGCTTTCCTTTACCTTCACCCAAGTCAGAATGAGTCAGCTCAGGAACAAGGAATAAAGGCTCAAAACTCAGGACCACCTCAATACTTAGCATTGCTGAAGCTGTCATTGCCATCAGAGATGGGCAAGCCTGTGGGCCAGGGTCAGGGGCTGCAAAAGAGAGCAACTGAGTGACCCTGTGTGCTACCAGGTTGGCAGGCGAGTGCTTCATGACAATTGAGAGTAGCAGGAGAAAGGATTTAAATTACACGAGCCTTTCTTAAGCATGTTTTGTGCAACCCACCTGGGACCTTGCTGCTACAAACAGCCCATTCAGCCACATGAGCCACCTGTTTACAGAGGCCCTGCCCTTGCACTGCTCAGTCACATGTGCTGACTCTCAACCCCTCTCTCTGCCTTTTCCTTCTTCCTCTCTTGCTGTCTCTGTCTGTCTCTGTCTCTCATACACCCATCTGCTGCCCTTCTCTTCCACAATGCTACCACCACCTCACTCCCTCCAAGCATGGGGAAAGTTGGCAAAAGTGACTGAGAAAATGGACTTCTCTTGACACCTCAAGGAACTGTTTTCCTGCCATCCTGGTCTTCCTGAGTGAAGATCAGGCTTGCTGAGGCCACTTAGCAAGCAACCGAGTCACTTGGCACAGGGTCTTGCCCATGGTGGGGGCCTAACAAATGCACTGATTCTAGTAAACTCCCACCGTGAATCCAAGGCCTGGTTCCCCAAAAGCTTTAGGGCAGAGATGACCTAACAGAGTCACCTTCATATCACTGAGCCTGGCACACCGCTGGGCATGAAGGGAGAAGGGCAGGTCTGAGAGATCTACGGACAAATTTGTGAGGTGGACACAGCACTCCCTGGAAGCAATTAAACCTCCCACTCTTGCCACCTGTCTCCCTTCCTAGAAAATGGATGCCCTTCAGAGCAAGCATCCATAGGCTCTCTCTGGCTGCCGTCAACCTCCTGCACTGAACTGCCAGCCCCCAGCCTTCTCCTTTCTCTCCTGCTGAGCCCACTTCCTCATGTGTCTCTCCAAGCCATGGATGTCCAGTTTACTCTTAAGAAAAGTGAAAGGGAGGGCAGATCAGGAGGGGCAATATCTTGCTTTGACCTGAACCTGAGGAACTAGGGAAGAAAGTCCCACTGGGAAGAAGGAGAGAGCTCTCTGGATAAAGAAAGTGTTCTATATCTTGATAGACATGTGGATTACAAGGGTGTTTGTCTTTGTCAAAGCTTTCAAGCTGTACACTTAAGATCTGTGCATCTCATTCCATCTACATTTAAAATTGTACCTTTATTAAAAATATCTTAGAAATCCAGGGACCTACTCTACTTATCCAGGACCGGATTTTAGAACCTGGATTTCAGGACCTCAGAAATCCATACCTGAGGGATTTCAGACTTTCCCTTAAGGAACTCAAGGACTCATTATGCCTGAGACTGCCACTCAGAGATGGGGAGGGTGCCTGCTCTTGTATCAAGGATGTATTCGAGTTTAAGAGGGTATTTTTAGCTTTTAGAGGCACTCTTCGCAAGGGAGTAGGGGAAGACAAGATTTTACCCCCACCTTCTTATAGTCGCCAGGGGGCTCTCCTTGGTCATAACTCTGAGAGGGAGGGAGGATGGATTTACTGAGTGTCTCAGCGGGCAGGCAGCCTTGGCCTATGGGGGCTCTTGAGCTTTGTCCTGGAAGAGTTGGGCTTTACCAGACACATTGGCACAACTTTTATACCTGTGTCTGCCTTCCTCAGGTCATGGACATAACCAGGAGGCTCAAGGTTACGAATGACAGCACCTTGCCCTGACAGAGCATCTTGGAATTCTGTAACATCCTATATCAATCACCTCTTTTTATCCTCGTGCCATCTCTGTGAGAAGGTACTGTTCTCCCTCTTTGAAACAAGGATGCCAAGTTTCTGACATACGGAGTTATCGTGGAATCTATTTGCAAATTCAACTAACTGCTAACGTTTATTTGTGACAAAAATCGGTACCCGTGGACACGTACAGGGCAGTGAAAAATTTGAGTGATCTGGCAGGCACACTCCCAGCTGAGGTGGGACAAGGCAGCCTCAGCTTCTTGTTTTAGCTCTCGCTCTATGAACAAGTGTCCTCTTCAAGCCCTATTTCATGCCACATTTTTCTAATTTTGCAGGTGATTTTGCTGCTTAAAATAGTCCCTGAATGTAGTGCTGAAGGTCTGTCTAGTGATCCTGAGTGCAAGAAGGCCATGGTGTGCCTTATGGAGAAAATAGCTGTGTTGGATAAGCCTTGTTCAGGTATGTGTTATAGTGCTGTTGGCAGTGAGGTCAAGCTTAATGAATTCATTATATATATTAAGTAAAATGTCTTTAAAAAGAAACACACACAAAACAAGGTTATAGATGGATTTGTTGATGAAAATGTGACCAGAGGCTCCCAGGAACCTAACCCTGTATTTCTCCTAGGAGCAATGGCTTGGTATTCACTAACTCTGTGTTCCAGCGACTTTATGGAACATATCTACCATGTGCAATGAGAACTGACTGCACTTGTTTAAAGCCCCACAACAAGTTTCCAAGGCATGTGAACTCGAGTCCACTGATTTCCACTCCAGTAATCTTCCCAGTGTCCCCAGTGCTTCAACGCGCTAGCTCCACTGTGGCTCCTTGAGAAACAAGGTGCCAGCAGCAGCAGCAGACAATGATGACCACGAAGACAACAACACTTGAACAGCCCCTGCCTTCTGAGAACCTGTGCTTAACAAGGGCTGGTGCTACATGGAAACACGAATAAGATATACAAGTGTCAGAATAAAACATGGTGCCAGACTAAAGGGGTGAGGTGGATCTAGCAGGAGTACCTGCCACTTAGACAAAGGCTGGGAACCCCCCAGGAAGAGAAGCATGCAGTTACAGTAGAGTCATCTGGAAAATCACCAGGGATCAACAGAATCACAAGAGGGGGGGCACCCGTGAGCTCACAGTCCTTCCCCAGCCTTGTCAACATTCCTGCCCCACCCTACACTACATTTCCCAGTGATCCACAGCTCACCAGTCATTGGTCCTCATACCATCTCATTTGATTCCCCAGTGACTCAGTGAGGCAGGGGAGACAGGCATCACCATGTCCAATTCACAGAGGAAGAGCTGGGATGAGGAGTCTGGACTTGGGGGCAGGCGCCCAAAATTCATGTCCATGGCTGTTTTTATGCCATGCTGAGACTGGAGCAGCTGGCTTCCCCATGCAGGCTGAGGGCCCCCTTCATGAACTGCCCAGACTTCACCTTGGCCTCTGTCCACCCCTGTTTTCTTCCACTTGACAGGAGGCAGGTATGATGTTACAGAAGGGTAAACTGAGGCCATAAAGGAAGTACTGTCTTATGCCTCCTCCTCTCATGTCTGCTTACCTTGCAGCCCTGGGGGTGGGAGATGGGGGTTCTCACAGTCTCTCTGGTGCCTTCTCCAAGCCTTGAGCCCCTCTGTTCACAGGGCTCCGTGCTCTGTGGGGCTGGGACAGCATTGTGGGCAGAGACCAAAGCTGACATGGAAATTGCCACTGGGCATGGAGTGTCAGGGAGGGACCAGATTTTCCGATTGCCTTTGAATTATGCCAGGTAGGAAAGCCCCATGCCAGGATCGCAGAGCTATCCTCAGCCAAGCAGAAAACAGGGTAGTCAAGGTTCCCAAGTAAGGCAATCAGTTTAGAGTACAGTCCCTTCCTCAGAGGCCTCACTGGGTGACACAAAGAAAACTGCCCCCTGTCTGCCTGGCAAGGTATCATTCAGGGAACAATTCTGGCCTGATCTGAGCCAATCTGCATTCTGAATGCAACCTCTGCTGTCCTCTTCTATGCTGGCCACTCCTAGGCTCCCCTGCTCTGTTAGCATGCAACCTTTCTATACACTTGAGTGCACAGTTTCTGATCTGTCTGTGAGTTATGTATATTTCAGACAAGACTGGGCACGTTCAGGGTGGAACGGCCATAGACTGAGTTATGTATACTTCAGTGTAGCTCAGTGGTTCTTGACTTTTTTCCACTGTAACCTACCTGAGGAATTTCAGACCTTCCCCTAAGGAACTCAAGGACTCACTATGCCTGAGACTGCCACCCAGAGATGTATTCGAGTTTAAGAGGGTGTTTCCGACTTTTAAGGGCACTCTTTGCAAAGGGGAGGGGAGAAGACAAGATCCTGCCCCACCTTCTTATACTTGAAAATTATTGGTAAATGTCATTGGTCACATGTAGTTCAGGTTCTTAGTAGGAAGACTAAAGTTTTTCTTCTTAATTTATAATGTTTGGATCCAGCTCACAAAGTGGCACATTTCAACTGTTGGCCAGAAACAACAATAGCTGGACTGGAATCAAATTTCATCAGAGTGAGGTCCAAACATTCGTTGGCTTCTCCAGGTATTGATGGCAAGGGTCTTCGGATCCCCAAAGAAAAGCCTTCAGCTTTCTGGTTGTCTGAGCCCTATTCCTGCCCTTTGGTTTATTTACTGTTTACCTCCACTATAATGCCATTGCCTTCTTCCCTCTTCTAAATAATAAAATGGAGCCACACAAAAGGAGGCACATTGGCAAGAGGCCAGCACTCAGGCCGGGCTTTATTGGCCCAGTGACTCCAGCCCAAGTGCACTCACAGCCAGCTGATGGGTGTTTGACAGCAGTGGGAGGGTCCTCAGGTGCTACACACTTTAACTGCAGACCCAAACCAGAAAATCCTTTGGAGATGTTGAAGTAGATGTTAAGGAGATGTGGAATCACTAAAGGGACAGCATATATCTTGTTTATGATTTCGGGGCCAGTAAGAAGCTAGAGAAAAAAAGATCCAATGCCTTTTTCCTGGTGTTCAGTCCTGGAAAGTCAGTCTCTAGCCCAGTAAGCCACAGTCAGGAAAGTCCAGGAATCCTGCTTCCTCCAGCCCTCCAATGTATGATTGCCCAGCATGACAACTATATCCTGACCTGTCATCATTCCCATGCCACCATTGCCATATATTTCTTAAGGGAATTTGGCAAATTTAAAGGGAAGTCAGAAAGAACAAAGGAAGGGAGATAACATTTGGAAAGGATGCAAGGAAGGAAGAGCAAGAATAGCTGAGGAGAAAAGACAGATCAAAGGGAAGGGCAGTGATGACAGAGAAGCAGAGGAAGGGAATTACCAGGAGGAAGTGGGAGGCACGAGGCAGCCTCCCCATGGTACTCACGTGTTGTGCAGCACACACCAGCCACAGTGGGGGTCGCCCGAGCCAAGGCACTCGCCGCAGCTCTGATACTGACCACAGGACTCCACAGGGACTCTGGTGAGCTAGGACAGCAGGATAGGGAGAAGGTGGTCAAGATTTTGCATAACACCCAGCAGTGTACCAGAAGAGATGTTGCTCTAAATATCAAGTGTATCACCTGAAATGTTGCAGGAGCATGAAGGTGCTTGGAGCCCAGTGTGGGAAGGGACCTTGAGTGATTATGTTTGAGTAGGTGGCCACATATGCATCCAGGGAGACAAGCAGCCATATTATTTTCTTAGCAGTCTCCATGAATACAGACTCCATACAGTCCATACTAAGTTGTCAGAAAAGATATTTACACAGTGTTCATTTCAAGTTTTCTACCTCTGAAACCACCAAATATCTCTACAAATGGCCAATTCATCATGTATTTGTTTCCTATCAATGTAACAAGTGCAAATGGTCATTCTCACTCTCTCATGGTTTCTCTTTTTCTGTAGTGTTTCCCCTTCTTTCCAGTCCTCCTTCAAGTTTCGTCATTTTTGCTGCTCCAGAGAGCATTTAGCCTGAGACCAAGACCCTTCTCTTTCTCTTCCTCCTTGCCATTTACCAAGATATCATAAGCTCACTCTGTAGCTGTTACTTGCCCGCTCTTTCTTTCTCATAATGTTGGCCAACTGGCTCTAAAAGCTTTCACTATGGTGCTTTCAAAGAGCATCTGCTGCTATTTCTCCTCCTACCCACACTCTTTTCATGACTAGAGGCTTCCTCTCCAACCCAAAACTTTATATTAGCTTTCACCAGCCGCCTGCTAATGTAAAATGTTCCACATGACATTTTTGCTTAGCCCAAACGCTTCCATTTCCTACATGCTCTTAAATATCTTTTGAATTTCTTTGTTCTCCAATGTAGCTTTGCCTTGATGTCTCTTTACATAACTTGCCAGCACCTGCTACATAGTAGGTATTTAATAATGATACACTGGATCAAACGGAGTTTTTATTTTCTTTTTATAACCTTGGTCTTTATTCTCCGTTTTGCCGGGTTTTTTCTTTACAAACAGTTTTTTTTTTTTTTTTTTTTTTTTTAATTTTACATCATCCTCTTCCAGTTGGGATACCTTTTTATCTCAATGGAGAATCCTGCCTGATGTTTCAGCTTGAGCTAAGAGAATTTGATGTGGCCGTCCTTTTAAATTTCTTGCCATCATACAACAGGCACAGAAAACTATAAACTGTGCTGACCTGGCTGAACCCTCTCTGTTACATGAGCAAATGCAGAGGCAGTGTTTCCCCTGCTGTTTTATGGGGCATGTGCCTCTGTAAAATGATGTCCGCTTGGCAGGGGCTACTTGTAACTCACGCACAGGCAAACTGGCACCAGAGCTTCTCAATTAGTCTCCAACTCTCTTTTGGAATTAATTAATAATTAATTCCAAATCCCACATGATCTCTTTTCCCTTAACTTTCTTATTCCCTTTATGCATTTTTTGTTCTCCAAAGTACACACTGAGCGTTCTTAATGACCACACTGCGTTTTCACTTCTTTCAAGCAACCTTTTAGCTTCCCTCTCCCATTCTGACGGCAGTGACCTTGACCTTGGTGGCCCTTCCTCCACCCTCTCAGATGTCTTTTTTGCACATTTGGAATTTTATCTTTTCTTTTATTACTGCTCATGTAATCTGCATGAGCCGTGCCTGGAGTCTGCCTACATATGACCTTCCTATCCTACTAATTAACCTTAACAATTAGTTCCTTACAAATTACCCACACTGGCTCCGCACCAGCCAATAATTTGCCCTCTTTCTGTTGCGTCTTTAATTTCTCTTCCTACTCCTTAAGTGAGCATAGACATGCTAGTCATGTAAGCATATAAATAATGGCTCCTAACCCAAAGTACCTGGACTCCTTGGAATTCATGAGTGGTAATGAGGTCCACACGCTATTTTCAATATTTCCCAAAGCCTAATGGCAATTGAACTGTTGCTGTTTTATGTTTTTTAGTCATGCTCAGTGATGTACGTCTCATATTAAAAATAGGAAATATGTTATTACTTAATAAATGCAGTTTGTTTAGTAGACAGAATCTTTCAAAACATAATGCACAGAGGGAAAAAATAATAAAAGGGGCCATAAATGGTGAAAGTTGGGAAACATAAGTACACAATAATGTTTTCATATGTTCCAGCTGCTTGTCTAGCACTCCATATTTTGCATAG
This sequence comes from Pan paniscus, assembly GCF_029289425.2. NCBI lineage: Eukaryota > Metazoa > Chordata > Mammalia > Primates > Hominidae > Pan > Pan paniscus. The sequence continues at coordinate 169,073,905 of NC_073255.2, forward strand.
GCTTAAACAGAAAATCATGCCTTGCTCAATCAAAAGCATTTTCTTGCTCTAAACTTAATTACCATCCTCCCCAGTTTCTCCTATTGACAAGTTCTATAATCCACCTTGGATGGAATGTGGCTGCATGTTCTGGAATGTTCCACATCAAGTCAAGAGCCAGCTGCTTGGTGAATCTGAAATTCTCAAAAATCTTTGCATTCAGATTCTTAAAATATTTTGAAACTGGTGTTTAATAATGTCCATACCCTGGAATTGTCAAGTCCCTCCTCCTGATTTTAAACATGAGTCATTTTTTGTTGGGTTGGAAAGAATGCAAGAGCCCTCAGAGCTAGGTTCAAATTCTGGCTTAACATGGAGATAAAAATCCCTCCTCCCCGCCCCCACCCCAATTCACAGTTTCCCAAAGCACAGATGATGCAATGGTTTTGTAAATGGTCTGGCACTTTATAAGTGACGGCTATGATGGATCGCTGCTATCCTTTTCATTAATATCCCAATCCTCCTTGTACTGTCACTTACCTCTCCCCGACATCCCAGAAAACTCCTCTGACAGTCTTCCAAGGCTTCAGGAACTCTGTCAGGAGTTCAACAGACCTGGGAGAACTTTTTTTTTTTAGTACCTTGATACTGTCATTTCCTCCTTGAGCTATGATATTTGCCCCTAAGCCATTCATTGCTCCACACTTTGGATGAAACCTGGAGTTATCTCATTTCCAGGACTTATTCACTATCTTTATTAGCTTCTGGAACAGCTATCTGCTTTTCTTAGCTTTTCATTTAGGTGGGTCCATGTGAGACAGGGACACAAGTCCTGCACAGGTATTATGAGTCCTGGGTTCCAGCCACAGCTCTGCCCCCCAGTTTCCTGGGTAAACTTGGACAAGTCTCTCCTGGGCTTCTTTGTGATGATCTGAAAAATGAGGAACTGGGCGGGTTAGGTCTGAATTCCCTCTCAGTCCTAACATCCTAAGCTCCTTGTTAATGCTCTGACAAAGTCTCTCAGGTCAACCTCATCTCACTTGTTTGGTTTTCATGGACATGTATAACAATGGCACCAGGTCTACCTTCAAGAAAACTTTCTCTTGAAGACAATCATCTAGGCAGCTAGAGCTTTCTCATCTTAAAGGTAAACAACCCAACTGCCTGTAGTCTTTCCTTACGGAATATTTCTATTTATGATTTAACCATTTTTTACGACTCTCTTCTGAACTTGATCTAGGTTCTCTCCACTCTTTTTAAAGTGTGGACATTCAAATTGGGGAGCCAACAGGATTCTGACAGTCCAAGTAGAAAGGTTACCATTATTTGAGAGCTAGGTGCCACCTCCTTCACCTTGCCAGGACCTTCCCAAGGAAGGACAGAACCAGGGAACTCTCCCAGGCCCCACCATCAGGCAATAGTCTCCAGCATGGCCAAGGCCTCCCAGACTGGCTGCACAGCTCTCCATCTCTATCATTGCTTTGCCTCACTCTCTACCCCACGGTTAATTCTGCAAAGCATCAGAAGTTTTTCTAATACTTTAAATCACTTTTGAAAACTGGATTTAGTCCAACCATTTATCTTAGTATAAATGTATTCCCTTATGTCCCCAGTTACTATCCACACCTTGCTAGTACGTTGCACAGGTGGCCAGATGGCCTCTGAGCCACCTTGCCTCTATGATTCTCTTTCCCCAAATACCTAGACTTGCCACTCACAGCCTTACACCATACAAAGCTGCCTCCCCCATCCCCCAACTCCAGCTCCTCTCCTGACCCTGGAACACAAACCACTCCAGATGCAGAGCCACACGATTAATTAAAACCACCCCACGCCGATTAAAGTCTTAAGCTGCAGTGCCAGGCATGCTAATTAACTGAGTGAGGGAATTCAGACCACAGGAAGAGGTGAAAAAAGAAAGTAAGAGGGGCGGGGGAGGGACTTCTGTTTGGAGAACAAATCAGATGGTGATGTGACCTAAGCTGCCATAATGATAGATTGTCTCAGAGACCACAAAATATTGAGGTCTGTCCCCTGGCCACCAGACTCTAGCAAAGGTGTTGATTGATGTGGCTGCAACTTCACCTTTGCTGCTTCTAGGGATGGGAGCCCCATCACCTCTGGGGACCTCCATGTGTGCATAAACTGTGCTTGGGGAGAAGGATTGTGTGCAGGGTTAGGGTAGGGTCTGCACAACATTGTCTTGGGACATCGTCCTGGCTTTGTGCAAAAACCTATTAGGCAGTTTAGCAGTTCCTCAAAAAGTTAAACAGAATTACTATACGATCTGGCAGTTTTGCTTCTGGGTACACCTGCAAAACAACCAAAAGCAGGATCTCAAAGAGACATTTGCACACTCAGGTTCATAGTGGAATTACTCACAATAGCCAAAAGATGGAAGCAACCCAAATATCCATCAACAGATGAATGGACAAACAATATGTGGTATATCCATACAATGGAATATTATTCAGCCTTAAAAAGGAAGGAAATTCTGACACATGCTACAACATGGATGAACCTCGAGGACATGATGCTAAGTGAAATAAGCCAGACATAAAAGGACAAATACTGCATGATTCTGCTTATGTGAGGTGCCTAGAGTAGTCAGATTCATAGTGACAGAAAGTAGTATGGTGGTTGCCAGGGACTGGGGAAGGGAGGAATAAGGAGTTACTCTTTAATGGGCAAAGACTTTCTGTTTGGGCAAATGAAAATGTTCAGAAGATGGAGGGTGGTGATGCTTGCACCACAATGTGAGTGCACTTACAAATGCACACTTAGAAATAATTAACACTGTGAATTTTTTAATGTGTATTTTACCACAGTAAAAAAGTTGAAATAATCCTTTTGAGTGGACTTGACAAATTATTTCATCTTCGGCATGGCAGCATGGATATGAAAACACCTGTTCTCTGCTTAGCTCCTTGGGTCAAAGGGGAACAGCTTTTGCCGGTAGACTAATACAATCATCTTTATGAAATATTCTGATATCTTTCAGTCAAAAGATAGGCATCACTATTCTTTTCAACGTAATCTCAAATGGGTTTTGGATAAATGTCTCCTATCATGTATCATTACATAACTGGCTCTGTTGTTCTCAAGGTCTGGATACCTGTTTCCTGATTTGGAAAAATAATGCCATAGCCTTGTTCTTCCTGGAAATTTTCCTTACCTCTCACCCATTCCAAAAGGCCTAGACGAGGAGCTCTCAATTCAAATAACTCACACGAGGTCAAATGGCCCCTCATTTTAGAAAATCCTCCTGCTGTTGCTCAAGCTCTCCTTTGGTATTTTTCATTCACAGTTATGGCCAGAAATCACTCGTGTGCCCTTCCCCATTTACACTTCCTTTCCCCCTAGATCACCTTTCTGGGAATCTGGGTGGTTTTATCCTTTTGCCACCAAGGTAAGCTTCCTTAAATAATATAATGTAGTTTGGTCTGGTTTTAAATGATTGTAAATAGAATTATCATTTGCTGTTGTACATGCAATCATCATCATCATCATCATCATCATCATCCTCATCATCATCCTCATCACCATCTTCCTAACCTGTCCAGTTCCAAAGGCCACAAATTTACAAAACAATGGCCTAGCACAGCAAGGCAATGAATGACTGAGAAGAGAGCAAAGGGTACCAAATCAGATTTTAAGTCATGGCCTTGGTCTTCATAAGTTTCTCCATCTGATGAGCTGAGCCCATTGCTTGGGGACCTGGGAGCCTGGGGGTCCTCCATGGCAGCTGGAGGAATTTTTACAGCTTCTGAGTCCTGGCCCCCATTGCCCAACTCCCACCTGGTTTCTCTGATATTTCGAAAGATGCTTTCCTCTGGCAATACGGTCCCACTCTGCCTGTTGCTGCTCACATTCTGAAGGGTGCCTGCTGTTCTGCTGATTACATTCAGAAATGTTCCATAGATATAGCATGCAGTCTCTGTGTGTATCTCTAATTTGTTTAAGCATTTGACATTATGGTCAAAATGTGAGTTATTACTCCATTTCTACTCTTATAATTGGATGCTAATGCAACGATGGCTACACTGAGCCTGATGGTTGGAATTAATTTAAATGTCCAAAAGGTTTCTTAAGTACCCAATTTCCTTCAAAACTGTCAAAAAAGAAAGAAAAAAAGAGGCAAGATGACCCATTAAGAAACTCCAAGAGGCTGCTGGAGGAACTGTCAAGCTGTGCAGATGCTGCACTTGGTGCTGTACCTCATGCTGTCCTTCCTTGTCACTGTCCCCGAGCAGAGGAAGTAGAGTTGAGAAAAGTAAGTCCTTTTCTGGCAAATTCTTAGCTCAGTAATACACATGGGTCTTAGTGGCATGGTCTTGGGGAGCTCCTCAAAGCATCTCCACCCGCCTTCATCTCCTTTGGTCACCACTGGCTGCCTTTCCAAGCTTTATTTCTGCTGGCCAGGGACCACATAAAGGTTTTGTGGAATCTCCCTGTGATGGCTCCAAGGCCCTCACTGCCAGGGCTGCAATTTGTGGTTGAGCAGTGGCTCAAGAAGCTGTGCTTATTTCAAGTCACTCCACATGCCTGGAACCCTGTCACTCCTATTCTCTTTGCTCAAAGGTGGCAGGTATTTCTGAACCTGGCTAACAGGTAAGAAAGGCAGATGCCAGAAGGCTGGTTCCAGGCTGTGGCAGATTGTATTATGAGTCCCAATTCTTCACTCCCTAAAAAGAAGGCTTTTATGTCTCCACCCCTATGGCCTCATGGTGAATAGAGAAGTGGTGTGTACTTCCCCACTTCTTGGCTTTGGGCACGGCCTCAGAACTCGATTGGCCAATGAATGGTAGGAAACACGAGGCAAATGAATGCTTCCGATGTGCTTATGTGCTCATCTTTGCCTTCTGTGCTTCTGTCATTGCCATGAGAAGAGCTTCCCGAAATAGCTGTTTCCTCTTCGGCCTGGGCCCCAAATGAACCCACATGGAGAGAGACTTGAGCCCAAACCACAGCCAGGAGACAACCCTGGCTGATGCAGCAGCTTGAAGCAGAACTGCCCAGCTGAGTTGAGCTTAGGGAGCTGACATGCAATTGCTTTGCAGAGCCATGGGTGTGAGGATTCATGTCTATTGTACGCAAGTGAGTTTTGGGCTGGTTTGTTACAAAGCTTTATTGTGGCAATAGCTAGCTGATACACAGGTGCTGGACAGAAAGTTACACCAGGATGCAAAGGTCCCATGAAAGGTAGAGGGCAGAGGTCAGTCAAATGGAGGAGGGGGAAGGTTGCAGTGTGGTAGCTTCTTACCACCCTGTGCTTCAAATAGGTCATGCAAACATTGATGGCGTATGTACCTTGTACAAGTTCAGAAATTATTGAAAGTCAGATCTAACGTGATAAATGGCCCTTCTCAGTACCTCCCACGCTGGCCATGCTCTTTTAATTCTATGGTCATAGATCTACAGATCTCAGGAAGGTCTAGCCCCTCAGCAAAGTACTGAAGAAGACTCTGGAAAGAGAATACAGCCCTCCAGATGTGGTCAGCTGTTCAGAAGCACAGATGTGCTTCAGACCCCTTTTACTGACCGTCTGGCTGCCCAGTGTCAGAAAATGATTTTTTTTTTCTACTTGGCAGCAGTAAAAACTCCTTGGGAATGATTTGCCTTGAGCTTTGCAATTCCTCCTGCTGGTGCTTGGGCCATGGGGCTAATCCAGCTGGGCCTCACTTGAGGGCAGACAGAGGCACAGGGTCAAGGGCAGCGGCCTTGGCTACCACCACTGTCCCTACCTGCCTCTAGGCAGGACATCTGGGGTCAAGGTTGATGATATTTAGAATAGCAAAGGCAACCGCCCCAGGGCATGAGGCTTGGGGAGCTGAGGTTCCAAGCTGTAATCTAATCTGTGTGTCTGAGTGACCTTGAACAAAATATTCCCATTTTTCATGCCTCACTGGATTCATTTTCAGATTAGGGGGATCCAGTCCTGCTCTGCCTTAAAGAATTGGTCACAAAATACTACCAATACGAATGATTTGGGAAGCTTCTTGTAAATGAAAAGTAGCAGATGTTGTGGAGGGCTGCAATTTGTTGCTATTAATAAGAATAAATGCCTAATAGGAAGCCAGTTTGCTCTGGGAACTCGGACAGCCAAGGAGCGAGTGCCGACGCCGGAATCATCAACATATGTTGGTCCTCATTAGCAAACGGCAGTAGCTGGGAAGCTGGGCAAGGAGCTCTCAGCGTGCTTTCTGCAGAGCGCCGAGAAATCACCCCATCCTCAGGCTTCCCAGTGTGGGCTGCGCTAAAATGGCACGTGATCGTTATTAGCCAGACCCCTTGCCAAGCGGGAGAGCGATCCCCTTCCCTGACGCACAGATGGAAAAGCCATAGCCCAGAGGGGCTGAGCAGCTTGCCCAAGGTCACGCAGCAGGGCGGTGGCAAAGGTGGAAATTGAAATGAAGCTGGGGGCTGGAGCCCGCCCTCGGGCCTGCCAGACACCACTGGCTCCAGGAACATAGTACAGGGGATTGAGAAACCTCTGGTCCCTCTGCTGAACACAGGTCCTGTGTTGAAAACTTCACAGCATTGCAGGCTACTTACTATACTACCAGGAAGGTTTGGCTGAGTTCAGGGGCTGAGGAGCCCCTCCTACGGGCAGATCACCAAGTAGCAGCCCTGAAGAGAGAATGACAATTGGTCTCAGCACAGCCTCCTCCTCCAGGAGGTTTTCTTACTCCTTCAAATGTGGTTAGGGAGAAAAATAGAGTTTGAAATAGTTTTATCTCAGGGACAAGTGAGAAGCAGAGATCTGGGAGAAAAACAGACCTGGGTTTGGATCCTGGATCTGCCACCACTGTGTGACTTGGACAACTTATTTAACTTCATCAAGCCTCTTTTTCCTCATCTAAGTACCCTGATGGGTTGTTTTGAAGAATAATTGGGATGACACATATGAATGTATTAGTGTTATGCTAATGGAAACTCTGTTGTTCCAGCATCTTCCTCCGATAAAATGCCCCTGTGATGGGTGGTGCGAAGTCATCTCTCTTCACTCCACTACACCTAGTACTCAGCTCATGCGCAGTAAATGAGAAAAGTGAATGAATGTTTGCATGCACGCATAAATAAATAAGTGAATGAATGAATGTGGTTCCTATTACACTTGTACGTGTTCCAAGAATCCCCTGGAGATCATTTATTTGGTAACCTTGGCTCTACTCTAAAACCTATCACTTCTGGATTATTGCCACAGATTAATCTCTTAGTGTAAAGGTTAAATCCTCTCCTTTCTCTGAGCTCTCATGCTCACATTCACACACAGGCTCAGGAGGCCCGACTTCCTGACTTCCAGGGCTGCGGGGTTGCAATGTGTGAGATTCTCTAGCTAGGCAGATCCTATGCATTTGACAGAGGAGACTGCAGCCAGAGCAACCCCGCCAACATGGAGGCCCAAAGGAATGGGGGATGAGAGGAGTGTTCTGGCATTCACACAGTTAACAAGCTGAGAGGGACCTTGGAAACATTCTAGCTGCCAATCCTCTCATTTTTCAGATGAAGCTCAGTTGCTGCAGGGATTTGTCCAAGGCTACATGGCTACCAACACTCCTCATTTGATACCCAGTCCCTAGATACTGACTCCTGGCCAAAATGCTCATTCTTGACCCCGTCTTAAGGTCAGGGCTGAAGCAGGGGCAGAGCCTCAGGGCCCCACATCCTGGAGAAAAATGAAAGTTTCCCTCCCCATCCCCAAGCCCAGCAGGTGGGAAGGGGCTGTTGTCCTGAGGATCAAAGTGCTGCTCCTGTTCCAGCCTTTTTTTTTTTTTTTGACTCTGTGTACATTGGGTATTTTATTAGAAACTTTCATGTTACTGCTACGTAAACACTGCTTCAAAATAATACATAAGTTAAAAACTTGTCAAGCAAGTTCTTCATCAGCTGTACTCCTAGAATTAAACACACATCACACACATACAAGTCACCAACCCCCACAAAATGTTTAATTTAACTGACCTTAAAATTTGGAGAAAAGTACCGGTTGGCTTATCTTTTAGCAAATGACACAGACAAAGACTATGGCCCCTTCTGAACTGGGACCGGGAACCTGCTGTTGTGTGTTTCCCAAGCACAGCCTGCTCAATGGGAGCCTTTGTTTCTGCAGCCAAGAAGAAGGCGGGGAGGGGCTGGCACGTTGACACCTAACTCCCGGCCCAGGCAGCGGAGCCAAGCTAGTCCGCAGGCATATGCTGAGGCTCCCTAGCTGGCTGGCACTGGCTCCTTGTGGGAAGTGGCAGGGCAGGCTGGGCAGGCACTCCCTTCTCCATCTAGCACCTGACCCTTCTCTCTGATTTCCTTCTAGCAAGGGCTCTGCTGACTAGCGTTCCCAGCAATGCTCTGGCTGTTCAAACCACAAAAAACCAGTGTGTGTAAATGATACATTTTGTGAATGAGTGCACAGCAGCCCAAGGGGGTGTGCCCAGATGTGCATGTCTCAGCACAGGAGTAGCATTTGCACACACCTATGGGGGGCAGAAGTGTTCTGGACCACAGGAGCACGTGTGCAAATAAACACATCTTTCCTCGCAGGCAACCGAGGCTGGGTATGAGGCTTCTCTGGCTAGGAAACAAACATCTTTTTTCAAAAAGGGATTTGACTCTGGGAAAAGTTATGGTGCTCAAATGATTGGAAACTGATATTCCTGAAGGAGAACCTTCTAGGTTTATCAACATAGGGCCCCACTCTCAGAAGAACAGGTGCTGCTGGCTTAGAAAGGAGGCAGAGACGACAGATGACCCAAGGAATTCTAAATCATCTTCGTTTCACCCTATCTCCTGTCTCAAGGTACCCACCTAACTCTCCTGAACTTATATGACTTTCCATTGCGGGATCAGGGCCCAGCCTGCTGCTGGGGAAAGACAAAGAGGGCCCTCTGGTGTCTGGGTCATCCTGGACACAGGCAAAATGTATCTTCTTCAGTAAGAGATACAGCTTTGAGGGCATCTTCCAGTAATTCTTCAAATATGAAAGGACAATTGTTAAAATGACAGCATTCTAAAAGTTTTTTTTTTTTTTTGAGATGGAGTCTCACTCTGTTGCCCAGGCTGGAGTGCAGTGGCGTGATTGTGGCTCACTGCAGCCTCTGCCTCCTGGGTTCAAGCGATTCTCCTGCCTCAGCCTCCTGAGTAGCTGGGACTACAGGTGCACGTCACCACACCCGGCTAATTTTTGTATTTTTAATAGAGACAGGGTTTCACCAGGATGGTCTCAATCTTCTGACCTCGTGATCCACCTGCCTCAGCCTCCCAAAGTGCTGGGATTATAGGTGTGAGCCACCATGCCTGGCCTCTAAAAGGGTTTTATGCCTTATGCACTGTTGGTGAGGGTTTAGATTAGCACAACCATTTTGAGGAGTAATTTGGCAGTTATTACTAAAACCTAAAATGACCCAGAAAGTCTTCCTCTTGGAATCTTTCCTGCAGAAATACTAGCACCTAGACACCGGTGGTTGGCTGTGGATATTCACTGTGGCTTTGTATGTAGTAATGACTGTTTGGAAACAACCTAAATATCCATCCACAGGGGGCTGGCTAAAAAAATCGTGGCACATCTACACTCTAAGATAATAGTCTGTATGTACTAAGATGGATGAATGTCTATGATTCATATTTGAGTTAAACAAATTTTATAAAAAGGGTATATTAAGACTCAATGTTTGTTTTCAAAAGACAACTGTGCAGCTGTGTATACATATATATGCAAACCTCGTGCAAAGAATAACTTCTAGAGAGAGAGTTACATATCTGCTAACAGTGGTTAACTTTGGGGAGTTTGAATTTTTCCACAGACAGGGTATTATTGACTTGGGAAATTAAAATAATATTTTAAAGATGCTTTAACCTTTAGTCTTTTAAACTAAATTAACTGTGCAGCTCAAAATTTATTTTAGGGTGACAGCTTGAATTTTTCTTTTTTCTTTTTTTTTTTTTTTGAGACAGAGTCTCACTCTGTCACCCAGGCTGGAGTGCAGTGGCGTGATCTCAGCTCACTGCAACTTCTGCCTCCTAAGTTCAAGCAATTATCCCACCTCAGCCTCCTGAGTAGCTGAGAGACTACAGACACACACCACCATGCCAAGCTAATTTCTTTTTTGTATTTCTTTTTTGTAGAGATAGCAGTTTGCCATATTGGCCAAGCTGATCTTGAACTCCTGACCTCAAGGGATCTGACTGCCTTGGCCTTCCACAGTGCTGGGATTATAGTCATGAGCCACCACGCCCAGCCCAACTTTTCTTTATACTCACAAGATTTCTAATATTCTGGAACTATGGAAAGGGCTCTTGGCTGCTTGGTCTCTCCCTCTTGGTTCACCTTCTGACCAGTAGCACCCTAGAAGTGAGCCCTGGGCCATGGGGGAGTTTTCTCCTTATAAAATTAACTATCCCATATTGGGTGGGAAAGTCATTGTTTGGCAATGCCTTATTCAGTGATGTCACCTGTCCGCCCAGAAGCTTCCTGCAGAAAACCCACACCAATTCCACCCAACATGGAGAAGACTCCATCTCTCCACAGAAATTACTGGGCAAGGACCAGGGCACCTCTGCCTACAGCCCCCACATGTGCAGACGCTATCACGCACTATGTGTGCATCAGTTTAGTTTCCATGTGGAGGAGTCATGGTGTGCTGGGACATCACTGGGCTGGGGGTCCTAGGACCTGGGCTGTAATCCTAGACCCGTTCCTTACTTCTGCAAGCCCTTAGCAATTGTCTTCATCTGTCTAGCTTTCAGTGTTCAACATAAATTGATCTCTATTGTCCTTTCAAGCCAGAAGATTCCATCATAACTAACTATCTTAAGGCTGGAAAAATCTCCAGGAGTCTCACTCCAGGATCTCCCTCAATTTTATTCTCATCTTGGTTACTTCATCTATCTGTATGATAGGGACCCTCAGCTCTGCCCTTTCCCTAGCTCTTGTGATCTCAAAAAAGTACAGTGATATCAATCTGAAATATACTTTGAATTCTAAGAAAGGAAATTGTCGCAACTTCTAATGATGAATTATGAAACCACTAGAGTTTACTGTGGCCATTTCTATCTATCATTAACATAAACAATTGTGAGGGTGAGTAAAGGGTTGTGTGCACATCCTTTCTGAGAGAATGGAGAGAGCACAGGCTTCTGAAGTCCTAGATTCAACTCCTGGCTCAGCCACTTATCAAAAATGTGTCTTTGAGCCTCGGTTTCCTCCTATGCATAAAGGGAGCAGTATTAGGTGACGATTAAATCTTGTTGTCAGTGCTCAGCAACGTCCCTTCTTGCCTTTCTCTGTGTGGGACTGGGAGGACAGTCAGGGGACCCAGTGGCACTGTGCCAGCCTTCATGCTTTCTAGGCTGCAGACGTAATGCAGAGCTTCCCGCTTCCATCTGCCAGGAGCTGACCCCACCAGACTGTAGTAGTAGGCCAGTTGCTTTCCATTAGGAAGTTCGTTTTCAAGGGGTGAGTGGTGGTGGTGGTACGGATAATGCATCCATTTCACATTTTGCGCATCTGGGGAGTCTGATCTATATCCGACTAAGGCTCAGAATAGATTCCCCATTCCAAAATGAGAAATGGCTATTAGAGCTATATTTAGACTAGGGGTTCAGTGAGCTCAGAAATAATTGCTGGCCCTGGGGTGGAGATGGGGTAGGAGGAGGCTAATTCCAGGCTAATTTGGGCCCATTCTCAGGGTGGGTGGCCTGGGGGAAGGCCGGGAGTCTCAGCCACCCTATTTCTGTCCATTCAGGCCTCTGCTACAGCAACAGACAACCCCCAATACCAAAATGCCATTGCCTATGACAGACAAGCTCAGTAGATGGAGAACCTGGGAGAAGGATCTAAAAGTGTAGCAGCCCACAGGGAGGGGCAGCAGATAGGTGGAGGCTTTTAATAACTGAATGTTAGTCAGGAGTCTGTGGGTCACAGGGGACCTGGGACCTGCTGCTGCTGGGACCTGGGCTGTGCAGTCTGAGAGCTGATGCTTAGATCTTAACTCTGCCACTTAAGAGCTGGGTCAGGCGCACTCAACATTTTCAAGCCTCTGAAAGCTATGCAGATTAAATGACAATAATACATGTAAAACACTCAACACAGCCCTAGACCATCCAAACCTAACACCCAGCATATGTCCTTATAGGCACGACCACCATGGCCAACTCATCTTTTGGGTTTGCTTTTCCTGGGACAGACAACATTCACATTAATGCAAAGTTCAATTTTAAAATTCAACTTTAAAGGTTTCCAGATGTGTCCCTGTGATTGCTGAATACTTCAACCCTCAGTTACCATATATGTAAGTGCTGGAAAAGGAGTCAGAACTGAAGAGAACTTGTGATGGGATCTCACAGTCTTATTCCTAACCTGACAACTGACTCCACTGGGTGATGCCCTGTGATCCCCAGGCCTAAAGAACCCCTCCCTATCAATAGGGCTTTGGCCACACAGCACAGCCCCAGAACTTTCCAACCAGTTCCCTGTCTCTTTCTCTCCTCTCTTCAGCTATTCTGAGAGCTTTTGCTCTGCTCTTGAATTGCATAGGAAGGAAAAGAGGAAAACCCCAGCAAGTAAGTTTTATTGCCCCAGCACCTGGAAAAGTTAAGAAAAGAGAGGGAACACTTCCAACTATCTGATGAAATGAGGTCAAGGTTATCTGTGTTCTTTATTTAATCAGGGTCTCCCCTGACCTCTGTGAACAGGCATAACCAAAAGCGTGCCCTGGGTCTGGGATAGGAAATCATGCTGGCTCCTAGCCAAGCACAAGAGGCCGTGCTGTGTGCCGGCATGTTGGGACATGAGTTGGCACGGCACGTCTGGAAGGCCAGGGTCAGGCAGTGAGGCCCAGCATGGTGGTATTTGGCACAGAATCCAGCAGCCCCTGCTGTGACAGGGACATGAGGATGCAGCCTCCAGACACAATTAAACATGGGGCATTCGCTGAGTTTGCAAACAAACCTGCAGGATACAGGGCTGAGGCAGCAGCAAGAAAACGGATGTGACAATTCAGGGCAGGTAGCATGCCATACGTGGAATTCATTTTCAAATGCTTTTCTCCTCCATTAAGCCTGCTTCGGATGTTGCTGGGAATATAGCTTAACCTGGACCAGAGTCTGGGGCAGAGTCGGGGCTGGTTTGGGTTGTGTGCCTCCCCAGGCAAGTTCACCATGCCACTGCTTGCTGAGTTGTGGGCCACCCCTCAGGGATGCTCACAGTTTAAGGGGAGAATCAAGGCACTTACAAGGTGCTAAGGAGGAGGGAAAGGCAGGAATTTGGGGTCTAGGTTAATTGGCTCCAAACTTCACTGAGCAACAGAATCAACAGTAGATTCTGTTTTGCTGGATTTAAGATGCTGGTGCCTGGGCCAAGCTCTGAGCAGCAAAATCAAAATTCCCAGGAGCTGGGCATCTGTATTTTCTCAAGGCCCTGTACTCCTCCACTCATTCCCCAACCCATGACCCTGTTAATGGGCTGGGTTTGGGACAACTGGCCTTGACCATAGGGAGCAGAGGAGTTAGTGATTTGAGGATTATGCATTTTGCCCTGGAATCTGAGTGATACGGCAGGTGGAAGGCTATGGGGGCACAGGGACAGGGTGGGGGTGAGCATAGAGATGACTGGACAGCTGTACATGGCTTCCCCATTCATAAGCAATTTCACAGCCATCGTTGCCTATGACCACATTCTGGTGAGGTAGCCAGCTCAGGGAGGACAGCCTCCAGTTTACAGATGAAGACACAGGTTGGGAGGAGTTAAGCGACTTGCTCAAGGTCACGCAGCCTGTGAATGGCAGTGCCAGGTCCCTAACACAAGGTGTCTGTGACCAACGGCTGCTCTATGACATGGCGCAGCCTCCTTTCTCCACTCCAGTCCCCTCTCTTGCAGGGGCCAGGTGGCTGTAACTCTCTCGTGATGAGCAGCAGCTGCCTAATTGGTTGCAGAGGCAAGTTGTCCCAAACATCATGGACAATGATGAAGGCAGAGTTGGCTTGGAGAATTTCCATTCAAATATATCTTATAATCACTCTTTGGCCAACATGTTTCCCTCACAAGGTCTGTCTCCTTCTACATGACACACATCTCCAAATAAGGCTCTCTATCATCTGGGGCCTGGCAAGATTCTAGACAATCGTTCAGTGTGGTGGTGCATTGTCACCCTGGCCAAACCCAGCAGGGGCTGGTATGTCTGACTTCATGAGACTTTACCAATTATGGAATTGTTTCACTGGATCCAGGGGCTGCAGACTTCAGGGCTGGCCATATCCTGAGGCAACTGCTGCCTGGAGCTTGGTAGGGAATCTACATCCTGTCTTGGGGCCAAGGGTATGGTCTGGGGACACAGAGCAGCAGGAGCCCACAGGTGGGCCAATTCTTTAGGACAACCTGACCTTCACAGGGCTCCCAGGCTGCTAGAACTGAGTGGGCCATTAGTTCTGACACAGATGCTCAGTTGTGGCCCTGTAGATTTGAAGGGAAGGCCGTGGGCTGGTTTACTAGGCCATGTTTTCCGAGGCATCTTTCCGGCTATGCTGAAGAGTCAGTCTGACCTTGCAGAATGTCTGTAGATGGAGGAATTGGAAGGGTCCTTCTCAGCTTTCTGTGCCATTCACCCTGGTCCAGCCAAGGGAGAATCCAGCAAAATCATTGACATGCAAAGGCATCTTTGGCTAGCATGGGCCTTAATAAAGCCAGCTCTCTGAGATGGAGGGTGTAGCTGGAAAAGGGTCATTGAAGGCAGAAAAGTTGGACAGAAAGCTCCACCCCGTAGGGCCCATCTAATCTCTGCAAGACTCCTGGCCTGGAAGACCACCCTGGTCTGCCCTCATGTCGGGTCACTGAGACTCAGCAAAGCCTGGAGAGGGTCTCCCCACCCCTGGTGCTTCTCTGGCCAATGCTTCTTCAAGGAGTGAAGGGAATCTGAAAACAGTGCAGACCAAATAGCTGCTGTGTCAACGAAAGGCGGCCGGGGGCTGAGCAAAAGGTGGCATTGGTGACACCACAGGGTATGAAAGGTTAGCTTTGCATGCCTCAGCTCCCTATTAGATTTTCCCTTTTCTTCTTCCTGCTTTCATTCTTTATCAGAAATTGCCTAGTGGGCTCTCTCTCACTCATACTTCAGCACGAATGGGCTGGCATCAGGCCGTTGCTGGCAGTGGCTGCTGCAGGCTTGCTTTTGGGAGCAGAGTCAAGGAGCAGAAGTGAAAGTCCTGTGTTCTCAATGACTCCAGGAGCAGGAGACCCTGCCTGACCATAGCCCCTGCCTTTGGGGCTGGCCTTTTCTCTTTTCTCACCACTCTCCTCCTTCCTGTCCCCTGTGATCAGTGACCCTGTGACACTCATGTGCACAATTCTGTAGGAGCTATGCTTAGACCTTTTGTGATGCTTGGAGAAACACCCACACCCATCCAGACCCCAGATCCAGGAAAACACCTGGGAAGAAGACAAAAATAACTATGAAAGCGTAGGTTGGCTGCACTAACCTAATTCTAGGACCAAAGAATCCCAGAGTTGGGTAAAAACTTAGTTGCCTAATCCAAACTTTTATTGGATATAACCACTCAATGCAGACATTTATGCTATGTGTTTGCCAGTTACATCCAATTTGAAGAAAAATAATAAGAATAACATCATTAAATATAATCAGACATGACTTATGAAAGGGTTTGATGCAACATTAAACTGTGTTTACTGGCACTGTTGCCCTAATTTATTGCTTGTGTGCCACGGTAATCTAATCATAATTACAAAAACAAATAGCTAGGAGCATTCTTTACATCTCTTGGTGACTTAGCTTCTAAAGAGGTCCCTCCTCCATCCCTAGCAGACAGTATTGAGCCACTTCAGGGTTTAGAGTTCTTAGGGTACCCTAAATGAATAGCACAGAAAGCTTGGATGGACCCTCCATCTACAGAGAGTCTGCAGGCTCAGACTTATTTCTCCGTACAGCTGGGAATATCACTCAGAGATCATGGCTTAGAAAACCAGCCCATCTAGCTGGGTGTGGTGGCATGCACCAGTAATCCCAGCTACTTGGGAGGCTGAGGCAGGATAATCACTTGAACCCAGAAGACAGAGGTTGCCGTGAGCCAAGATGGTGTCACTGCACTCCAGCCTGGGCAACAAGAGCAAAACTCCAACTCAAAAAAAAAAAAGAAAAAAGAAAAAAAGAAAAGCAAAAGAAAACCAGCCCATGGTATTCCCTTCAAACCTCCAGGGCTTGGCACCTGTGGGATAAGGTGTGCATTCCCAAGACCCTCCAGCCAGACTGGACTCACTGAAGCCTTTGTGCATCTCGGTTCTTCTATAGTGAGGGGCGGTCCATCCACTACCCACCAAATGAGACCTGCACACAGATGTTTATAGCAATGTTATTCATAATTGCCAACACTTGGAAGTGAACAAGGTGCCCTTCAGTAGGCGATGGATAAATAAATGGTGTGGTACATCCAGACAATGGAATATTATTCAGTTCTAAGAAGGAATGAGCTATCAAGCCATGAGGAGATATGGAGGAACCTAAAATGCATATTATTAAATAAAAGAAGCCAATCTGAAAAGCCTACATTGTGTGATTCCAACTATATGACCTGGAAAAGGCAAAAACTATGGAGACAATAGAAAGACCTGTGGTTCAATGAGATATAATCTCATACCTGTCAGAAAGGCTATTATTAAAAAGACAAAAAATAACAGATGGTGAGGTTGTAGAGAAAAAAGGACACTGATGCACTATCGGTGGGAGTGTAAATTAGTTCAGCCCCTGTGGAAAACAGTTTGGAGATTTCTCAAAGAACTTAGAACTACCATTCAACCTAGCAATCCCATTACTAGGTATCAACCCAAAGAAAAATAAATTGTTCTACCAAAAAGACCTGCACTCGTATGTTTATCGAAGTACTACTCACAATAGCAAAGACATGGAGTCAACCTGGATGCCCATCAATGGAAGACTGGATAAAGAAAATGTGGTATATAGATACCATGGAGTACTATGTACTCATAATAAAGAATGAGATCATGCTTTTTATGGCCACATGGATGCAACTGGAGGCCGTTATCCTAAGCAAATTAATGCAGGAACAGAAAACGAAATACTGTATGTTCCCATTAATAGGTGAGAACTAAACAGTGAGTACATATGGGAACATAAAGATAAAGATGGGAACAACAGACACTAGGGACTACTAGAGTGGGGAGGATGAAAGGGGGCTGAGGGTTGAAAAACTATCTATCTGGTACTATGCTCACTACCTGGGTGATGGGATCATTTGTACACCAAACTTCAGCGACACGCGATTTACCCATGCAACAAACTTGCACATACATGTGTTGAACCTAAAATAAAAATAAAAAAAAAAAGATCCGTGGTTTTCAGGGGTTGGACAGGGTTGGGGGAGTGGAGAGGGATGAATGGGCAGAGCACAGAGAATCTTTAGAGCAGTGAAACTCCTCTGTATGATATCATAATGGTGGATACCTGTCATTACACATTTGTCCAAACCCATAGGATGTACAACCCCAGAGTGAGCCCTACCGAAAACTGTGGACTCTGGATGATAATGATATGTCAATGTAGGTTCATTGATTGTAACAAAGGGACCACTCTGGTTGGGAATGTTGATAGTGGGGAACGCTGTGGGTGGACAGTGGGAGGAGGCAGGGGGTTTATAGGACCTCTTTCTGCTCAAATTTGCTGTGAACCTAAAACTGCTCTAAAAAATAGTCTATTCAAAAATAGTAAGTTAGAAAACAGGCAGTATACTACTGTTTTATCATTCCTTTAATGAATACACCTACATTCAAATGTCCTTCCTTGCTCTCACACAGCCAAATCTGACATGCCCAGGGGACGTGGAAGAAGGGGAAGGAACAGAACTGCCACCAGTACTGGGGCCACTGCAAAGGCTGAGGGACCCAATGTGGAGAGCCAAGGTTGGGAAGGATGCAGAGTCCTGTGGCTGCGATGCCTGCGGTGGGCTGGAACAGAAAAAGGCTACTCAGTGAAATTTGGCAATGGACACGAACTCACTTTCTCTCTCCTAGCTGTGCTTTTCCTGCAGGGACTGAACAAGGGCAGTGTGTGCACATGTGGGAGTGCCAGAAGCACCAGCGCAATCCAGATGTGCCCAGGCCCATCTGTGCATGAAAATGCAGACACACCCACACTATTTATCAATTAGTGTCTGCTGCTGCCAGTGTCACCAGTTCTCTGCCTGATGAATGATGCTAGGCTGGACACGCCACACCCCAAGGTATTTCCATTGTCTGTAGCAAAGCCCACCAGGGGCTGTCAATAAACATTCCCAGCATAGCCTCTAGGCACTGAATGATGGGAGTGGGTCAGATGGGCACAGCCCTTCAGGACCCGGGCAGCTGCCGGCCAGCCTCGAGCAGTCCACTAAAGGAAACTGTTCCAGATGGTGCCTCCGAGCACATCCTCTGGGTAGCAGCCACTCTGCTCTAGTGCACAAGACATGGCTAGATTTCAGCCCCTACTCAGCCCCTTGGTGAGGAGTCCTTGTGCAGTGACCAACCTACACAACAGTATACTGTGGCTCTGTGAGCACCTACACACACAGTCCCAGGGAAAATGAGTGTATCTCAGAGATCCAGGAGACCCAAAATCAATCTCAGCTCTGCCTTACTTCACCAGCAGAGGTTGACCAAATAGATCAACCTCTCAGGGCTGCTGTTTTCTCAGCTGTAAAATGAGAGGCTCCTTCCTGCTCTAACAATCCAAGATATATGGGAAATTGAGAGTACATTTCCCTTCCTTTCCCCGGGTTGCCCCCCTTTCCCTTCTTGAACTTGACCCAGCCCTTCCAGACCAGGCTAAAACTGAAAATCAATTTTAATTATAAAAATCCGTTTACTGTATCAATAAATCATTCTGCCTCGGCTTGGTGGTGGGGAGAAGGTTACACCTGGAACCAAGCTCATAAGTCACTCTCTCCCTCTGCCTTGCCGCTCGGGGGCCACCACCCCTCTGCTCCCTGCTCCAATATTCATCTCCGTCATTAGGCTGTGGATTATTAATGATGTCCTGGGCTGATGGATCGGAGCCCAGATGCTCTGAAACACATTGTGCTGGTTGTAACTTGATTTTCAGTGGACCCCTTGACAGCAAACCTTGAGATGGGCTTTTTCCCATTTCCATGGAGGGGGTAAAAAGGGGAGTAGGACTGTCCTTCAAGGTGCTCCCATGGCTGCAGGTAGGAAAGAGTTGGCGGCACAGAAAAATGGGGTGAGCCTGCCTCTCCCAGCCCACTTACTAGGAGACAGCACAGTGTTAGGTACATGTCAGGTTCCCATGGCAATGAGACTTTTAAATTAATTAACTGATCAATTAATATTGTTGTTAGGCTTATTCCTTGCGTGCACTAAGGAGAGAGGCACCATCTGCTTTGGATGGCATTTCGGGGGAAGGGGGAGCTCCTCTGCTGGCTTAAGCTCAGTGGGGAGGCTGGGGAGGAAGGCAGAGATGCTGGGTCTAAGGGGTCAAATCATCAGCGGACTGCCAGTCCCTAGAGACCACTTGTCGTTCATGACTCCCTAAGGTCAGTGGTTCAAGTTCACACAACTCTGCGTAACACCACAGCCCAAGGTTTGGATGGAGCTGGGGGCGGGAAGCCACAAATAGTGGGTGGCTCAGTGGAACCAATTCCTCTTACTAGGGGGGTTGAAGTCTCACTTCCTTTATGGCATGTGACCCCTCGTAAGCTTCCAGTGCTTTATGTTGAGTCTAGACCCCTGAGCCTTACATCCAGGCAGCCCGCACAGGACCACTGAGGAAAGCACAAGTCCATATGAGAGAGGGAGGCTGAGCTTCTCCCCTGGGTATCCACAGCTTTCCTGTTCTCCCTCACATCCATCTAGTTGGCAGAGATGCAAAATTGGAACTTCTGTGGAAAGGAACCTGGCATGGCTAGCCCACCACCAGTGGGGTGGGGACTGCAGGACTGGCCATGCCAAATGTGTTCTGGCCATGCCATCCACACTCACCACCACCCTGCACAGGCTTACCAAGAGGCAGGCATCTGCAGCACTTCCACCCTGCAAGCCAGCAGTCCCGTGGCACCCCATCAGAGCAGGCTGGGGCAGCAGCCTACTGTTTACTAGAGACATGCCTGGGCTGAGTTATGAGTGCCTCTGAGCCTCAGCTTCTTCACTGTAAAGTAGGGGTAAGAAACCCTACGTGGGTTGTTCTGAGAGCTTGTCACACTCTAGTTCTGGTTTGGAAGCTTTACCCATAGTTAGAAGACAGAGCGGAGCTGACACTTACAACCTAGCAAATTGTCCATTGCATGCATTGATTTTGTGGGAGAGAAAACTAAAAGTAACACTCCAGATGAGATTTTAGGATTGTTTATGGAGCACTGGACTCAAAATCAAAAGACCTGGATTTGAGAGCTGACTGCCACATATCGGCTGGGTGATTTTTGAGAAGTCATTTAACCTTTCTCATCTGTCACATGAGATAATGGTGCCAACTTCAAGGAGTTGCTGGGTAGGTTCAATGAGAGATTGTGTGGAAAATCGCTTGGGAAATAGCAAGTACTAAACAGATCCATGGCATCATTTCATTTGCTACCACTGTACCGTTAGCAAAGATAATTTAGAGTTCGCCTGTATCAAGCTTTCTAGGGTGCATAAATGATAGTAACTATTAACTTCTTGATTCAGTTCTTTCACTGCCTTCCATTAAGGCACCAGAAGAGAAATCATTTTTCCTTTTTTGTTCATCTGCTCGTCATTATTTCAGATATCCCGCTGCGCTCAGATACAAGACTGAAGAAGCAAGAACGTTATAAAAAAGAAAGAATGAAAAGAAAGAAGAAAAGCAACTAAGCCCAGAGATGGATCCCAAAGCTGAAGAATTGGTTTAATTAAATTGAAAGCTCTGGTGCTTGTGGTAATTGCTATGAAGGAATCCATATCCCATCAGAACCCTCTCCCCTGGAGTTTGCTCCCTCTACTTTCTCTGCAGCAGGTACTAAAATTGCTTTTATCTTTAGGGAGATGCAGCCCACAGGGCCCAGAAATTATTGTGGGGTCAACTGTCTGGAGTGGGGCTTAGGGAGTAGTAGCAAATAATTCGGTCCAAACCTGGCTTTGACCTTGAATTTCCCCAACTTAGACCTCACTCTTTTTTTTTTTCTGCAAATGAGGCCTCATATGCCCTGGTTTGCAGAGACACTTAAAAGTAGGCAGTGCTTGCTTTTGTGGCCCCTCTGCTACTTCTGCTATACACAGGGCGAGCTGGGTTTATAACACCACCTAAACCACAGGCCACGCTGGGCTCCTCATGCCCTGAGCTACCTCATCTACTCTTTGGGCATCATTTGGCTCTGGGAAATACTGTCGGTCCTCCCCGCTTTTTTTTTTTTTTCTTTTTCTTTTTGTAGACAGAGTCTCACTGTGTTGCTCAGCCTGGAGTGCAATGGCGCGATCTCGGCTCACTGCAACCGCCGCCTCCTGGGCTCAAGTGATCCTCCTGCCTCAGCCTCCCAAGTAGCTGGGATTACAGGCGCCTGCCACCTCACCCAGCTAATTCTTGTATTTTTAGTAGAGATGGGGTTTCACCATGTTGGCCAGGCTGGTCTCAGATTCCTGACCTCAAGTGATCTGCCTCGGCTTCCCAAAGGGCTGGGATTACAGGCGTGAGCCACTGCACCCAGCCCTGTCTGTCCCTTTTAATGCTAATAGAGAAACTTGATCCCAGAAGTAGATAAAATCAGCTTTTAAACAACGACAAATGCAACAAGCAATGGCAGGCCACAGGAAGCAATTAGGAATAGTGAGTGGGAAGAGCCCTGAAGAGACCTGGGTTTGAGTCCCAACCACACCATATACCAGGTTCATAACTTTGAGAAACTCTGGGTGTTGAGTTTGAATTGTGCTTTGGGGTCAGCTGGGTCCTGCCTGATTGTCCAGGTTTCAAAACCATTCTAAGCATCTAGATCAAAACAGGTTGTTTCCATACTTTCAAAAACACTATTTTGTTTACCAATTATCAAGCATTTGTTAAGTGTCTATCCCAAGCTAAGTACTGTGCTATATTGGTCAGGTCAGGCAACGCAGCACCTTAAAAGTTGAAGAGAAGTCTTTGGAACCATTATTCATTCATTCAATTGAATGGTCAATTGGCATCGTGAATCTAACAATTAGGAATTGGGTAGCAATATGAAGGGTGTGTATGGGAAGGATCAGGTGGCAGGAGAACAGCAAGAAGACAGGATTGGGGTCATTTTCAGTCCTGGGCAAAGAATTGAGCATGCAGACAAGATCAGTGGGGTCCTTCCTAGGTATTTATGAATCCCTGAATCTCAAACTGAATACCTTGTGTAGCAGAAGCGAGTGTACACAGACCCTAGCAGATACACATGTGAACCTGGGTAGTCCCTGAAGAACAGGACAGGGCTCAGCTGCAGGTACCGTGCACTATGACCCTGCCAGCCACACACATGGGCACTAACATTCTGAGCAGTCATCTAGAAGCCAGCAGCCAGTGCAGGATGGGGGTCCCAAAGGGCTTGGGGCATCCACAAACCACATGGTCACACCCTTAATGCCGAAGAGCAGGGGAAATGGAGATGCACACAGTTCCTAACTATAACATGAAAAGGGATGGGTGGGAATAAGAAAAAGTCATTAGAAAAGAGGAGCTCTAAAATGGCTCAGAATCAAGAAGAAGTTGACTCAGTATCAATGTGTGGCTCAGCAGACATCAAATCCCATGATAAAGCCTTGTTTCCCTATGTTCACTGGGCTGGAACCCAAACTGAATCCAGCTCTAGGGAAAAAGAGAAGGTTTGGGGTAAGAGTGTGTGTATATGTGTGGTGTATGTGTCTGTGTTTGGGTGTGGGGGGGAGGGTAAGGAGCTGAATTTTAAAAATCCATCACAATCAATTATCACAAGTATGTCCATTTTTCCAGCCTGCTAGCCAGAGTAAAAGACTGTGTGCATTTGAAATCTCCAACCTTTTAAAACATTACTGTGAAGTTGAAAGTTCCTGGTGTCTTTTGATTAAACATCGTGCTAGGTAATGACTGTTTTACTTCTTATTCTTTTTTGCCCCCTTCAAATTACTGATTGTTGTCTGACATTAGGGCCCCATTTGCTCTTAGGAAATTAACAAGCCTAAGAAACTCTTAATGAATTGAAACTCATCAAATGTTTGGAAACTATGGCAGTCTTAAGATTCTTTTCCTTTTAATCTATCTCTCTGTGAAATGTCTCATTTTTTCCACATATTCACTTGGATTCAGACAGCTGCACTTTAGGAATTAGGTTTTGAGTCTTGCTTATCTGAAGTAGCAGGGAGTCACCTGCCCACAGAGGTGCAAGGGCTTGAGAACTTGGGTGGTTTCTCCAACCAGCAACGTCCTTACTGTCTTTCTGCATAAGCATCGACCTGGCTGCACCAAGTGATTTCTACTTTCCATCCAAGGGTGCCTTAGAGCTTTAATACATTTGAAAAGACATTTCTAGGGTACAGTCTGGTCATCAAACAGAACTACTTCCATTTTGGAATAAAGTGACTGGGCTTCAAAGGGATTAATCTTGTGTATGGGCCATGCCACCTGCTAGGGAGTTGTGAGCTAATGGTGGGCATCCTTGAATCCCATCTTATCTGGATAGTTTCTCCTTTTCTAATGTCATCATCATCTAGCAGCAGACCATATACAGAGGTTCCAGTTGAGACCTTCAGCTTTGTGAAGGGTGGGAATTCCTGAAACTGTCTCAAGGCTTGGGGTCTGATGAATACATAACCACCCAAGTAAGGAGCATCCAGGAGCAAATTCCACACTATCTCTTGCCTCAGAAGTCAGGAAAAATAATCAGGTAACTAGGAAACCCTGAGGAAATTTCAGTCATCAGTTCACCTTGGGAAGTGGAGTTGTTATGTGAGTGTTTATGTTCAGGTGTGTCAGTAGGAGGAGCCTGATGAGGATGAAGAATAATGAGCATAGCCCAAGGGGAACACTTTCCTCTCTAGTCAACAACCATTTCCAATCCTTGGACAACCAACCACACAGTCTCAAAGCCAGGTGTCCTTGGACACATGTGAATGGGGAGAGGGGTGTGCCCAGCTCACAGAGCCCTCAGCCCTAGAGCAGTTCTGACCTTGACTTAGTATATCTTCCAGCTAATCATGAGTCTAGACACACATGCCCCAAATAGTCTTGGTAGAGGCTTCCCAGGGTGATCCACTGCTGTTAAGCTACATGGTGGAGCTGGGAACCACATGGCAATCCTTGGAAACATCATGCCATCATCTCATGGTATTTAGATTCTCAGCTCAAAACTTAGAGCTCTGCCATTGGCTTCTTATATGATATGGAATCTCAGCTCTTCAATCCTCAGAATGCAGGAAATGGTTTCTTACATGTATTTGGAAAACAAGCATACTATGTAGAACAAATAACACCTCAAACCAAATGGAGGCTGTTGCGAGTCCTCACCATAATAAAGCAAAGGAAAGAACACGTGGGGTTTCTGCCCATGTCTGAGAGCTGAATTCTGGCTTCCTTGCTCCTGCCTACTTCTTAGCAGCAGGATCTTGGCCATCAAGAGTTAACTCCATCTGACTCTAATGCACGCACTGCCACCCAGAACAATAAGCCAGGCAATGGAGAATCCTGCCAGGACCAGTATTGATTGGCTTGCTTGATTAGTTGGTTAATTGAATATCACTGCTTTCTAATATAATTAAAACAAGATAAATACTGGGGCTTTGTCCCGTAAGCAAGTGCCATTAGTGATCATGGTGCACACCGTGATTAAAAATGCAATCGACTTGGAGGGTTATTTATGAACTTGCCAGCCTCTAGTGCCACTCCATGGTTTGCAGGGCCTTGAGATACAACGTGGCTGGCATAGAGCTCCCTAACCTGTCACGACTGCGCTGGTCTCTTAAGAAAGGAACTTATTTCACAGGGGAATGCATGCAGGTAAAACTATTTTATGCTTGCCCCTAGCTCCCTTGCTTTAAAGTATCAGACAGTGAAACTACAGCACCATGGAAATACCATGCATGACAGTTTCCTCCTTTGCCTCACTTTCCTCATTCCCAAATATAAGACTGGCTTTCTGCCCACTCTGTGCAATTCTTTATTTTACCCTCATCCAGTTTCACCATGAGTTTCAAATTTTGTTTGGATCACTGGTCTGCTCATGAGACACTTATGAAAAATTACCTGAAGCAAGGCTAGTTGGAGTGTGGCTGGCGGGAGGGTCATGGGTCTTATTTACATAGGAGCAGAGGGGATCACCCCACAGGCTGCTAAGAGAGAGAGCTAAATGCTTCATGTGAACAGCGTAGGTGCCTATGGACTAATCTACTCCCACATGACATCTCAGACTGCTGGTGCCTCCAGGAGGAGGAAGGCTGCCAGGCTTCCTGGATGACAGATCTCAGCCCTCTTTTCTTGGATAGCATCTGTTGCTTCCTCAGTTGACCAAGGAATGTTTGTGGCATGTCAATTGCTGGCCTTCCTGGTGAATGTGTGGTGTGGGGAAGGAGTATCATGTCACCTTTTCCTGAGTCCCGCTTATTGATGTTTCAGCTGTCCCTGTTTCGAGCAAGGGGACACGGTAGCACTTCATTTAGGGCTGGTGAAAGTCTCAGTTGGCAAGGCACTTGGAATACCTCCAAAAGGGGGGGCTATGTAAAAACAAAGTATTATTATTCTATTAGCTTGTGGTCTTAATATTTGGAATGTGTCCACATGACACTGGACACATGCGTTCTCCCCCACCTCTGGCTCTCCACATTGGGTCCCTCAACCTTTGCAGCTGCCCCAGTACTTGTGGCAGCTCTGCTCCTTCCCCTTCTTCCGTGTCCGTGGGACATGTCAGATTTGGGTGTATGAGAGCAAGGAAGGCCATTTGAATGTAGGTGTATTCATTAAGGGAATGATAAAATAATAGTATACTGCCTGTTTTCTAGCTTACTATTTTTGAATAGACTATTTTTTAGAGCAGTTTTAGGTTCACAGCAAATTTGAGCAGAAAGAGGTCCTATAGACCCCCTGCCTCCCCTGCCCCACCATCTGCCCTCCCATGACAGCCTTCTCCACAGCTCCACCAGACCTGTGAGCAAACATTACAGACCAGATGAGAGTGAAAGGATGCTGCTCATGATGCCTAGAGTGGCATGGGACACCACATCAGCTCTCTTCAGAACTGGGTAGTGTTTTGATGACAGGTTAGGCATGTCTGAAATAGCCAGCAGGTTCTGAAGGTG
The DNA here is from genome assembly GCF_029289425.2 of Pan paniscus. Lineage (NCBI taxonomy): Eukaryota > Metazoa > Chordata > Mammalia > Primates > Hominidae > Pan > Pan paniscus. The sequence continues at coordinate 169,100,120 of NC_073255.2, forward strand.
CAGATGCAATCCTACTGTAGAAATAACAAAAGGCTGACCCACTGGTGGGACTCTGACACATTAATTTTTTTTTCTGCCAAAAAAAGACCTTTTTTTTCCTGCCAACTGTTGCCCTTCCAAAAACATATCCCTCTGCAGGTTTTATTTTATTTTTATCTTTTTCTGGGAATGTGGCTTCATTTTGTTGTCCTTTTCCCTGAGTGGCTGCCAGGTTTGGATGAACAGGAACATGCTGCTGGGATGTCTGATATTGCTATTGCTAGAGAGAAGAGAAAGGAATGAGGCAAATAGGGAGTCCTGCAGAGGGGAGAGGGAGCTGTCCCTAGTACATTATGGGAAGTCAGTGCTGAGGCCCCTACTTTTAATGGGAAATCACAAAGAAACGTGCTTGAGGGGTTGACAGGAATAATAAAAAACACCAGCATGCTCAGAATCCATTCGGTTCACCCTCAGGTTTCTAAGAACTAAACTCATCGTCCTAAATGCTTACTTGGAGAGAAACCACTATACGTAAAGAGACATGTATATATGAAGAAACAAGGACATAGCCCTACCTACAGTTTTATTTTTATTTTGCCATAAAATAAATGCTTATTAATTTCCATACCATGTATGGAGAGAGCTGCCACATGTGAATTTCTTTTAGCAATAATTGCCGTGCCCGTGACTCCTTAAGTTATATATGCCGCGGGAATAGTTTCCAAATAAGAACCCAGAGAGAGGGAGAGATTCACAGACAATAGCTTAAAAAGTCTAGAAATTATAGACCGATTGAGGTCAGCAAGAAACAAATTATTCAATATATCCCCTGAGGGCTAGAGCCAGACTTTCCCCTATGATTCCAAAATTACTTCGCAGTTTCATTAGGGTGAAAGGCAGTGCAGCCTCATGAGTTCAGAAAGTAAAGGTTGTTCCTTAAAATTTAGATAGACTTGACAACCACTGAGGATGGCATTTTGACATTCTGTCCCTGCTCATCAAAGAAGTTGCTCAAATTTGTGGGATAGAGGAATGAGAGCAAGAAGTATTTTAATTGCAATACCTTATGCTGTATATATGTCAATACCTCTATGAAAATTCAGGAAATCAGTACTGCTAATAAACCTGATGTACAGGCAGAATCATTTACAATGCGGAGGAGCTGTCCTCAAGTTCTGGTGCTGAAATACAGAACCAGAGAATTTTATCATTTAAAGTGCCTACACAATATGAATGAATGTTTTCTCCTGGCTCGAGTAGAGTTGCTGCTCAACCATCTATGACCAATATAAAGCTAAAAGAGTACTTGTTCCATCACTAGAGAATTACAGAAAAAGGTTTTTTGAAACTTTTCAATGCAGTGGAGATGAGTAGTACTCACTTATATCTGGTTCTTATTTTTTTCCGAGACACATAGAAATGGAGCTTCCCTACCCCCTTGCAGTTATGTGAGGCCATATGACTATCTAGTGGAATGTAAGTGAAAGTGAAATGTATAACTGCTGCACCAAAAGACTGAAGTCATTTTGTGACCATTCAGCTCTTTTCCCCCCACAGCAACAATAATATTGACCACGTTTGAGACAGAAGAGCCACAAGAGGGAATTAGCCTAAATTCCTAAGTGCCCACCTGGGAAGGATCCTCCTTGGAAGATCTGTCAGATCCACAGTAAACTTTGAATGAAAGAGAAATAAAATGTTATGCGTTGAATTCCTGAATTTTTGAAGCTTATCCTATTCTACCCTATCTCATCTTAATATACTAAGTTATTCATCTGGATGTCTAAAAACCATGACCATCACAATAAAACCTTACACTGCTATCAAAGTAATCAAATAAATAGATAGGGAAACAAGGAACTTTAGTCACTTAGGAAAAAAAAAAAAAAGAAACATACCTGACAATGTCCCCCCCTCCACGCCAATGGTGACTGGTACCTAGCTTTATTTGGGAAAGCAACAAAGGAAATATTTCCAGAGGCTGAGGCACCTCTTTGGTATAGAAGTCCATTTCTGCACTGCCTTTTAAAATGGTCAAATAATCCATGTTGAATTTCTGATAATCAGAGTTCTATGTATAAAGAAGCCAAGGTCAACACCACTCTCATGAAATGATGGATGTAACTATCAAGCAGAGGTCAAAGAGGATCAGAATTCAACAGAGACCATAGGATGTGGTCAACAGGAGGTCACAGGCTACCTTTTTAAAAGAGTAACTTCATTGGAAAAAACAGATTACAGAGGCTTGGGGAAAGAGTTAGAGGTGGAAAAATGAAAGTAGAAACTCTAAACTACAGACTCAAATTATGTGGTGGTAAAAGGAAAGAAACAAAGCTGTAGTTTAAAGGAGAAAAATAAAACTTGAGTTTGATTGAAGGTAGAGGTGAAAAAACAGACGATAGGAAGAAACGCAAGATTTTGAAAATTTGGACAGAAAGTCCCATGTATGCTTGAAGGAAGGAGGGATCAGAGCACAGATGGAAGACACTTGTTACCAGGAGGAGAAACACATGAGGGTTTAGGTAGGTTTTTCTTCTGCATTTCTCACTTGAGTCAGTGCATCAACATACAACTAATTTCTAATGGCTAAGAACTCCAGGAATCATCGCAAACACATTTTATGTCCTTCAGGCTTCCCTGCATTCTGTTATCATCAGTGCTATTTAACCTCCTCAATATCTCTTAACCTATACCTTTGTCTGCATTTCTACAGCCTTAAATCAGGACCTCAATTTTGATGGAGCTATTCAAATCATAGCTTTACAAGTACATTACAAACTTCTCAGTTTCTCATCTGTAAAATGGAAATAAAAACAACTAATTGTTTTAAGCACTGCTGTGAAGATTAAATTAAATAAGCCCCTGGCAGTGGATCACAAAAACTTCTTGCTTGGTCTCCCTAGCCCTGGATTTCCTAGTTTTTATTTATTCACTATTTTATCACCCAAATGATCTGTTTGATCTGTTTGACAATCAAGTCTTGCATAGTTTCATTCCTGCCTAAATCAAGTCAGTTGGTCTCTTTCATTTACAGAATAAAATCCAGGGGTTCTTTTGGTATGATACTAGGATACAGTATGATACAATTGTTGCCCAACTCTTCAGTCTTCACCAATCTCTCATCTTAATTTGTGTCCCAGCAACATTACACTTCTTACAGCTTCCCTTAAGACACAGTAATGTTTCAAAGTTTCCTATGACTTTGTAATGCTGTTTCTTCTGCTGAAATGTCCATTTTCTCTCTGGTTTTCTCAGCAAAATCCTATTCATCCTTGAAACCCAGCTCATATTTGGCCTCCTTAAGAACGTTCTTCATCGCTCGTTCTCCATGTTACCTCTCCATAATGTATTCACTTCGGTTGTCACACTTAACTCATTATATTGTCATTTATGTCTTTGCATGTCAGCTTTCAATAATCATGAATGCTTTGAAGGGCAGGCTGTGTTTTATTTAACTCTGTAACTCTCTTTCCTAAAGCCATATCTACTACCTGGTAGGTATTCATCAAATATTTGACAAATGAATAATTGAACAAACGCATTTGCCTGTATGGAGCAATCATAAAATGGTCATGAAGATGATCCCTACATAGCCCTCATCTTCATGGAGCAGATGTCATCCACTCTGAGTGATGTCTGTGTTTCTGGAATTGTTGAAAGTGGAAGCATTGGAACCTAACGTTGGGGGAAAATATAATACACTAAGCTCACACTGGAAACTCTTTGTTTGGAACTGGAACTCTTTAATTCATGCCTCATTGGTTTTCAACACACACACACACACACACACGCATACACACACACCTCCCGTCACTTTGTCTCCAGAATCATAATATTATAGGCTATCTCAACCTTGAGAATTGCACCCAGCTTTGCTGACTGACCTCAACTATGTACTGCTCAACTTTTCTTCTGACCTTGATTCTAGAATATAAGGGAAGCTATATTGATGAACAGCAAGATCCTCACTTAGTTATCTGCTGGGGTAGTATTATGCTGCATGGTAATTCCGCTTAGAGGCAAAGAGGAGAGGGGAGGTAGATCAGGGAAGCTGATGGCCATAGTGTTGACTGAGAACCTAGGACTCCCTACTTGAATTTCCTCTCCATAGCCACAACTTGCTATGAGACTTCAGCTTGTTTCCCCCCATTTATAAAATGGGGAGAACTCTGTAACACCAGCTCTCATCTATCTACAAAAATAAAAAATGGAAAGAGACAGCCTCCAGCTTTTAAAGTACTGAAGGGGCGTTAAGCAGCAACTAAAGTCCAGAAGTCTCACTTGAGGAAATGAGAACTTATGCTCATGTAAAAACCTGGGTGAGAGTGTTTATAGGAGCTTTATTTATAATTTGAACTGGAAACAGCTCAAATGTCATTCAGTTGGTGAATGGGTACACTGAGGTTCACCCATGCCATAGAATACTATTCAGCAGTAAAAAAAAAAAAAGGGGGGGGGGCAACAACGTGGATAAAGGTTAAAAGCACCGTGTTGAGTGAAAGAAGCCAATACAAAAGAGTATGTATTGTATAATTCCATTTCTAGGAAATTCTAGAAAAGGCAAAAATATGGTGACAGAATACAGGTCAGTGATTTCCAGGTGCTGGAGACAGGGAGAGACGACTGACAGCAAAGGGTCATAAAAGAATTGTGGAGAGTGATGGCAATATTTATATCATAAGTGTAGTGGTAATTACGCTAATATGTATATATATATTTATATTTTAAGAACTACTGATTTTGAAATAATTTTGGATTTACAAAAAAGTTACCCAAATAGTAGAAAGAGCTTCTATATCCCCTTCCCCCAGCTTTTCCTAATGTTAAGAGCATATGTAACCATGTCCCATGCTCAAAACCAGGACATTAACACTGGTACAATACCACGACCTAAGCTCTAGGCCTTATTCTGATTTCGCCAGTTCTTCTATTTAATTTCTAATTCTTTTCCAGGGTCCCCCATTCCATTTACTTCTTATAACTCCTTTGTAACCTCATCATCTCTCATTTCTACCAAGTCCTCAATCCTTCATTGTCTTTATGACTTTGACACTTTTGATGAGTACTAGTTGGTAATTTTGTAGAATGTCTGTCAATTTGGGATTGTCTGAGGTTTTCACATGATTGGAATGAGTTATATATTTTTGGCACGAATACCACAGAAATGATATTGTGCCCTTCTCAGTGCATCCTTTTTTTTTTTTTTTTTTTAAGAGACAGGGTCTCACTATGTCACCCAGGCTGGTCTTGAACTCCTGTCCTCAACTAATCCTCCTACTTTAGCCTCCCAAATTGTTGGGATTACAGGTGCGAGCTATAGCACCCAGCCTCAGTGCATCATATCAAATTGTCATGATGTTGTCAAGTCTTGTTACTGATGATATTAACTTTGATCATTTGGTTAAGATGGTTTCTGCTAGGTTTCTACACTATAAAGTTATTATTTTCCCTTTGAAGTTAATAAATATTCAGGGTCAATACTTTGAGACTATGCAAATATCCAGTTTCTCCTCAAACTGTTGCCCACAATTTTGTATCCAGTAGTGACTCTTCTCTATAATTATTATTGTAACATAATTAAAGATTTTTCCTCTTTTCTTCCACATTTAAACATCTTGATTTTGTCTTCTAATTGTTTAAAATCTTTTTATTTTGAAGCAGTTATAGAACCACAGGAAGTTGTAAAGATAGTAAAGAGATGTTCCATGTACCCCATACCCAGCTTCCCCCAATGGTTATATTTTACAAAATCATAGTATACTATCAAATCAAGAAATTGACATTTCTTTAAAATGCGGGTATAGTTCTATGTCATTTTATTACATGTCTAGTTTCATGAAACCACCACCACAATCAACATCCAGAACTATTTCATCACCACCATAAAACCAGACACTTAAAATTGGTGATCAGATGCACATTATACCTCAGTAAAGCTGGCAAAAGACCGAAACCAAAAACCACCCAAACATTGCCAGGATCATGTTATACTAAGCACTCTATAACTATTAGCTCTCATACTGTTGCTGTTTTATCACAGAGAAATGCCAGTCCCAGAAACAAACAAAGGGGCAAGGGACCTCTCCTTTTGCATGCCTCCCTGATTGCTGCTATTCTGGATGGATTCGATGGAAATGAGTCGCCAGCACCTGGGTCTAGCACTCCTCTAGCTCTACTGGAGTGATTCCAGGGTTGTCACCCCCATGCGTGTGACATGTGACTCTCATGCACATCAGCATGGGCTTTCTTTTGCTCCCATTTTCCCTCTCTGCAGTGACTATATTTTGTTATTTGCATATACCAAGTGCATCTTGCTTCCGAGTCTTTTCCATTGCTGTTCCCTCTGTCTAGAGTGTTCTCCTTGAAGATGTCTGGTGGCCAGCTCTCATTTCATTTATGCAGAAAGAGCTTCCTGGGCCACCTAGTATGAACTGGCCCCTCCCTGCAACCCTTAGTCCCAGTTTCTCTCTATCATGTGACTGTGTTATTCCATTATAGCACTTATTGCTGGAAGAAGCTGTCTTGGTTATTTATTCTCTGCTGTGTTTATTGTCTATCCCCGGTCCCCTCCAGAATGTAAGCTACATAAATGCATGAGCATAGCCTGTTTGGTCCACTGCTGCCTCTCCACTCTGTCAAAGGAATATGAGTGGGGACTTTCTAAAATTGTTCACACCCCCAGAAGAGTTTTCCTGCCACCTTCCTTCTCATTCTCTCTCCTCTTTTCTTCTCTTTCAGCTCTCTGTCTCCTCCTGCTTCCAACACACACCCATTGAGATGGAAAATAAAGTACAGAATATCATTAGTGGAATCGCAAGCAAACCCAGCAACTTCCTCCTACTCCCACCCTTTTCTGCAATGACCCCCTCCTTCCCCACCCTTTCCCTTGGCGCCCTGCCTGTTGTTGATGGGTGCCTGCAGGAGGAGTGCCCAGAAAGCAGGCTCTCCCTGAGTCGTCCCTAAGCAGCTTATTCATGAACTGCATTTAAGTTAATAGAAAAGGTTTCCCCAGAAATCTGCAGGTTTCTTGCCATTCCCACTCTTCCCCTTTGCCCTGCTGCAATCTGGTTAGCCCTGTTATTATTATTTCTGTGGAATGGCATATATCTGTGCCATTAACTCTACATATTTCTAGGGGAAAAAGGATGGAGAGGAAGAAAAGACTGATTATTTATCAAAGAAAAGACATTTTTTTCCTCTCTCTAGACAGCCAGGTAGATTTTCTGAACTCATTTCTGCCATGGAAATGGGGCTGCTGCTTCTGAAATGAGTCCTCTATGTTGGGAGTGGGCTCTGTTTTTATGGCCAGTGGGTAATAGCATTTTCTGATTTATGAATTGGCATCTGGGGGAGGTGCTGAGCCCCTAGATGGATTCATTGTGGGGAGAACAGCCATATAAATACTCCTGTCACATAAAATTATTGTTCTCATTTTGATTTTTAAAGAATTTTCTTTTGTAAGATGGTGGGATTGAGAAGATATTAGTGAGGAAGCAGGAGAGGAAGGAGTCACTTGGCCCCTTTTTCTTAGAAGGCAAACATTTTTGTCTGGACATTCTCCGGAAACACGGGGTTGCTTTGAAGTCAATTACTAGAATGGTTTACTTATTCAGGGAATACTTGGCACTGTGGCTTAAGTGGGGGAAGCTGGATCTCAGGAGTTTGACCCAGGCTCCAATTGGGAATTTTTTTTAACTGGTGAAGAAAGGTTCATTTCATGTAAGTTCCTCCCACCTTCCCTAAATCAGTGTGAAGATTCATTTAAATGCACCAGATGCTTATGGGTAGCTGCACAGTACCAACCACCATGCAGGTCCTGTGAGGGCTGCAAGCCAATTATAAGCCCTGGTGTCTGCCCTGCAGGAGAGTGCAGTCTGGAGGATGAGTGTGAGGATGACTCAGTATAGGACACAGGCTTTGAATCACGCACAGGATTTCCCTGGGGAGATGAGTCCCACAGTGTCCTGAACAGATGGCAGGAAGAAAGCAGAGGCTCAGGAGGGAGGACACACACCATGTGGCTGCCCAGAAAATGAGAAACTGTTGGCAGTTTATGCTTTGTGTTTCAGACTCTTCTCTCCAATAAACCTGTAAACTTTCTGAGGACAAGGACCATGCCATAGACTTGTTTGGTTCTTGCCCCTTTTCTTCCCTGACCTTGAGGCTTAACACCTAACAGGGCAGGAGAAACCACACTGTTTTCTAAGAAAGGCCAGATAGCATATATATTTTAGACTTTGCAGAGGCCATATGGTCTCTGTCTCAACTATGCAACTCTGCTGTTGTGGCCAAAGCAACCGTAGACCACACATGTAAATGAATGGGTGTGACCAACTTCCAATACAGCTTTATTTCCAAAACCAGGTGGTTGATCAGATTGAGAATGTCGCTTGCCAGCCTCTCTACTGGGTGAACAATAAGTGCCTGCTGAATTGAGTTAAAGTGATGTCAATTAATAATAAGTGTACCTCACTTTTTAAAAATGTCAAATATGACCTGACAAAGTATGCAAATGCAGAACATGTGAAAAGAGTTATTTTCTATGCAGAAAGTTCCTGTGGCCAAATAACATACAATCTGTTCTATGAACACATGTCAAGAAATGGTCCCTTACATACAACCTGAATCTCAGAATTTTCTCCAGTGTGCAAGATATGGCACAGACACTATCTTTTTGCACGGCGCCAGGCTTCAGAGGGCAGTAAAAGGGAAAGAATCTCCCTTCTCATTTCATAGGCCTGAGGAGGAGCTGTGCCAGAATCTGAGACTGGGAGGCAGACTCTTCTGGATGGGGGCAGCCCAGGCTGTTGAGCTGTCTCTAACCAATATGTCTAACTATGGGAGGCTTCTGTTCATTTCTTTATTTCTTTGTTTTCATGGCAGAACAAACTCCAAATTCCAAGGGTCAACTAAGCGCCTACCACCAGCCCATGCATGGCCACAAAAAGCCTTCGTGTCATCAGTCAATGCCAACTAGTTAATAATGACCAGCCTCTTCACTAATGGCCCGAGGCAGGGGTTCTCAGGGCAGCGAAGGCCCTGGGACAGAGACTTGCCAGCGGCTGCATGGGGAGAATGGTTTGCAAGAAGCATATCTTCTGGCCACTATCAAGGGCATATCCACCCATGCTCAGCTCTTTAGAAAGGTAGTAATTAGTTTTTTCCCCTTCGGTGCACACAGTGAATGCAGCAGAATCTGGTATTTGGAGAACTATTGGAGTCTGTCCCTCTCATCTTGATTTGCCTGAGGTTTATGTCTATAACTAAGAAATATCAAGATTGCAAGGCAGTTCAGGGGTTCTGTTCAGCTCCCAAGGAGAGAAAAGAAACTTTCACACGTCAGGGCTTCAGGCAAGGAGAGGCCACTGCAAAGGGAGGTTGATCGTGACTCGGCTGGCTCTGTACCACATTGTGTCTCTTGCAAACTGCAGGTGGTGATAACAATGACTGAATAGTAAGCTCCCAGAGGGTTATAGAGCTTGTCTTGTGCATCTCTGGATGTTCCAGCATGAAGACATATGCACAAAGTTACAGGGAAAAGATTTCTAGACCTACAGAGTCCATTGTGGTCATCTGGAAAGTGCTTCCTGACTGATGAGTGGTGCACACTGTGATGGGCCAAGGTGTGCCACCAAAGTGAAACTTTCAGCCATTGGGGCAGCTGGAAGATACCTTGTTCCCTCTGGTCATTAGAGGACTTCCATCACTTGGGCTAGCCACACAAATACATTCATTTTCCATGTGTGCCTTAACATAGTGACAGGTTGGAAAGCATTGATCTGCTCTACACATGAGAAAATTAAGGCTGGGCATGGTGGCTCACACACTTTGGGATGCCAAGGTGGAAGGATCACTTGAGTTCAGGAGTTTGAGACCAGCCTGGGCAACATAGTGAGACCCTATTTCTACCAAAAATTTAAAACAAAAAATAGCCAGGCATGGTGGTATGCACCTGTAGTTCTCAGCTACTTGGCAGGCTGAGGTGGGAGGGTTGCTTGAGCCCGGTGGGGTTAAGGCTGCAGTGGGCCATGATCATACCATTGCACTCAGTCTGGGCGACGAGTGAGACTCTGTCTCAGTGAAGAAAAAAAAGAGAGAAAATTGAGACTTGGAAATCAAGGTCTCACAAGTCAAGAACTTGAATCCAGTTAGCTTTACTCTATGTTTAACACTTCACCTGCTACTCCACTGCCACCCACAGTAAACTGTCAACAAATAACTGTAGAAGGCAAGTTGTTGAGATAGAGAAATCACTTTAAAACTAGTGGACGGAGAGATGATGACATTAGCATGACTTGAGATGGGAGCCGGACGCCCAAAACTGAAGTCAACATATTGCCAGTTTACACAAGGCATTCTTCCCTAGGTTAGTGACTTTCATTTTGACCATGACTCATGGCAAGAGATATGTTTTACATTGCAACTCAGGGCATACATACATGCCCATATATAGTTTCACAAATAGTAGTTATCCTTACTATGTTTGATGGCCACTATTCTATTCGACTTTATTCTATTCCATTAAAAAAAATTCTGGTCATGACCCTTTAAATTGATTTCATGACCCACTAAATTGATTTCTCGACCCACTAATGTGTCATGACCAGCAGTTTGAAAAACACCGGCTTGACCCTTTTCCAGCTCCCCCTCCCTCCTCAGAGGCTGGGAGAATGGAAGGTAAATGTGGAGAAAAAGAATGAGACAAGAGATCGAGAGATTGAGATAAAAATAAGGAAGAAGGTTGGAGAAACACAAAAAATAGTGGAAGGGATAAAGGAAAGAATGGAAATTAAATGAGAAGAAGGGAGAAATGAATGAAAAATGGGAGACATAATGAGAAAAGGCAAACCCTACACTGACAGATTCATATCCGTGAAAACTGCTCTCAAGCTCCAGTCATTCTGGCCATATTTATACAAGAATCTTCCCTGCCAGCATTAATGGCCATAGCCTTGATAATGCTGTCTGCCTGTCTGGGGATTTCATATCTGTCAGCACCATCTCAAATTCCTATAGTGACTCTCAGAGAGAATCTTCCATCTGTTCTTCAGGAAAAGAACAGAAAAGACTAGAAGGCATTGGGTAAATTACCAAGGAATAGAAACTGACCACATCCACTTTACCCACTCCTTTGCACCGTGGGTTCTATAGACTTTGAGCTGAGTCTACACAACAAACTCTTGGTACAAAGGAAATTGTTTTAGAAGGTAACAGAAAAGTGAAATTCAGAGATTGAGGTAAAGTTAATTTATAAAGAAGCTGCAAGTTTACATACTCCAATAGCCAGAGGTCTCTAACTGATTTTGACGGCACACTTCATAGTAAAAAGTTCTTTGAGCATGCACCTACAATGCACATATATTTATTTATAAAAAATTTATTAATAAATAATATATATGTTCTGCTCATTAGCATCATAGCACTATCAAACCTTTAGAAAATTAGGAAATGAAGTGAGATAAAGATAAAATAGCATCTTAATTTGTATTTGATTTTACAAATGAGTGACACAAAACATTTTACTATCACCAAGAAAATTATTATAATGGTAAGAGTGATGTGCTAGAATTGGTTTTATTATTGTTTAATACATTCGTTTAGCACTTAGTGATACAAGGCTCTAAGGTCTAAGGTTCAATTTATTTCCATACTTTGTTTTAATGGCTGTCATAACTGAAAAGGACACCTCACATAGACGCAGAGATGCAAAAAAGTGCATTGTTGGCTGTGCTGAATAAATCAAGATTTTTTTTTTCAGTCTCATGCACCAATTATGTGAAGACTGTTGTTGAAATTCAGCTAGTAGATTTCCATCTTCTCTGATGTCAATCAGCTCTTGGAACTAATCGGAGGGTGCTGAATTTTTATATTTTTTAACAAAGGGGTCAAAATTCTCTGAAACTCTTCATTTGGAAGATTTTTAAGCAGGTAGAAGATTCTGTTTCCAAGTTTTAAAAGTTTTAAGACATGAATTTTTAAAGTGTCACATTTACTCATTATCGGCAACAAAATCACATAATGACGAAAATATTTCCAAACATCTTTTCTCTCCCCAAATGATCTCCTCATGCCATAAATCCTTCTGAAAGTACTCACTTTCTTACCCATTGTGAATGTATTACTTTTATATTGGAGGGAAAGATTAAGTGTTTATTTTTACAAAGTTACCAGCAAAGTGGCATACTCTGACAGCTGCTTGTCAGAACTGAAAAGGTCAGCAAATGTGGAACATTTTGGTTCTTTTAAAAGAAAAATGATTAATTATGTTTCCATAAGCAGCAGACCTCTGTGTTGTACAAAAAATTTCCGTGGTCACTTGTACATCATTGCAAAGTATTATAAAGATTTTATTTAAAGGATTGTTTTTATAACATTGATAATATCTGTCACACATAAATTGCAAATTTGTTGTAGTATGTTGAAACTGACTCAGCCAGTGAGGATGCCAGTGTCAAGCCCTCCAAGATGTTGGGTTCCCAGCATCTCTGTGCCTCTCTAATGCATGAATGACTGATGCATAGACCAAGGGAGGCAGACACTAGCTAGTATCAACACTATATTAAACACAAGTAAAACCAGATTTCTTGTTTTAAATAAATTTTGTTTTATTATTATACTTTAAGTTTTAGGGTACATGTGCACAATGTGCAGGTTAGTTACATATGTATACATGTGACATGCTGGTGCGCTGCACCCACTAACTCGTCATCTAGCATTAGGTATATCTCCCAATATAGGCCAGGTGCAATGGCTCATGCCTGCAATCCCAGCACTTTGGGAGACCAAGGCAGGTGGATCGCTTGAGCTCACGAGTTTGAGGCCAGCCTGGGCAACATGGAGAAACCCCATCTCTACAAAAAATACAAAAATTAGTTGGGCATGTTGATGCCCTGATACTACCCTGCATGCCCTGATGCACACCTGTAGTCTCAGCTACTTGGGTGGCTGAGGTGGAAGGATGGCTTGAACCTGGGAGGCAGAAGTTGCAGTGAGCCACGATTGCACCACTGCACTCCAGGCTTACAGCCTGGGTGATAGAGCCAGACCTTGTCTCAGAAAAAAAAAAAAAAAAGAAGCAGTAGTTCTAATAGTTTCTCCCCTTTCTTCATCGGAGAGTGTTCCTTCTTAGCAGCCCTTGGCATCAAAATGCATAACACTAAAGAGGCAAAAGGGAGCTCAGTGTTTTAGAGTTTGGTCTCTGGTATTCTGGAGCAAAACAGTAAATAAATAGCCTCCCCTAGATTATTGTGAAGTTGGGGATATTGGGTCATCAGCATTCAACTTTATTTTATTTATTTATTTTTTGAGATAGGGTTTTGCTGTGTTACCTAGGCTGGAGTGCAGTGGCACCATCACAGCTCACTGCAGCCTCGATCTCCTGGGCTCAAGTGATCCTCCCACCTCAGCCCCCCCAAGTAACTGGGACCTACAGGCGCTCACCACCATACCCAGCTAATTTTTGTAGAGACAGGGTTTCACCACGTTGCCCAGGCTGGCCTTGAACTCTTGGGTTCAAGCAATTCACTGGCCTCAGCCTCCGAGAATGCTAGGATTACAGGCATGAGCCACCGTGCCCAGCTAGCATTCAACTTTAATTGTGGAAGACAGAGTAATAAATATTTGACAATAAACAATGGCTTCTAAATTAAGAACATCTGAGAAGATGCAAAGTGATACATGAATTCCTGTTGAGAACTATGTAACTGGCAGCAGTAGGAGGCAGACTTTTAATAATAGTAATAAAATGTGTGCCTTTTGGAAAAGAACAGTGAATTAGAGACTGAGAGCATAGACTAAGCTCAGAGGTGAGGAAGGCTCCGCAGACCTAGGATAGAGAGATACGATCCTGGGCATTTGTGTGAGCATGAGCAAGCCAAACATCAGTTAGACTCAAAGGCAACAGCTGCCCGGACTTCAAGGGGTAACCCTGAGAATCTGATTGATGAAGAGAACACTCCTTTCCCCAAATTGCAAGAATGAAGACCAAGAAGAACTCAGCATGTGCTCATGACAGAACAGCACACACAAACAAGAGTAACTTGGGTCAGGCCCACAGCCAGAGAGACTAGCCAAGGAAAAGGTAGAGGAAACCAGGAGAGCTGGGAAAAGATAATTAAGTCTTTCCCAGTGAAGGTTCCACAATGCACCAATCACTCTAGGTGCTCCTTGTAACATGAGTTCTGTGGCCAAATGACTCTGAGAGATACTACTTCCTACATTTGTCATCTCACTCATAGCTCAGAGATTCATAATACCCATTAGTATATTAAATGCACTATAAAATGCTATAGTCAAGATATCCACTTAACTCAAGGGCTGGATACAGTGGCTCATGCCTGTAATCCCAGTGCTGTGGGAGGCCAAGCAGGAGGATCACTTAAGCCCAGGAGGAGCCCAGCGTGTACAACACAGCAAGACCTCATCTCTACACAAAATTTTTAAAAATTTAGCTTGGAGAGAAAGGGCACCTGTAGCCCCAACGACTCCAGAGGCTGAGGTGGGAGGATCATTTGAGCTTAGGACTTCAAGGTTACAGTAAGCTATGATGGCACCAGTGCACTCCAGCCTGGGTGGCAGAGTGAGACCCTATCTCTAAAAATCTTAATCTCTACATATCTATACATCTGCTCAACTCAGATTTTCTCAAACATATTTGACTAAAGAAAGCTTTTGTTTTAAAAAAAAATCCTGCAGAATTTTCGTTCTAAGAAATAAAGTTTGGGAAATGCTGGATTAAGTAACTGATGCTTAAATCTGTACCAAGGCAAGGACCGGCAAGAGGTCTCCTACACATGTCATGCTTCACGTGAATATCATTTGTCTCTTGAGACACACTTTAATGACAGTGAACATTTATCTCCCAGCCTGTGGATTAAAAGGGGTTTTGAGGGAATAGAACTTTCTCCAGAGGGCCTTCCTCTCCTGCTGAAGGTGATCTCAGGTGTGAGTAGTGGCCCTAGCCAAAGGCCATGTCTCAGGGAAGGGGGTTGGGCACCTCTGTCCACTAGAACACCCAAGGGGCCTTGGAACCTGTGGACTCAGACTGTGAGGCCAGAGCCAACCAGGAGTGGGGCCGATGGAGGCCTCCTGGTCTGCTCTCTGTCACTCTTGGCACCAAAAACACCTAATACGCTCCAGAGGATACAGGAGTGAGTTTATGAACGATGGAAGAAAATTATTACAGGTGGATTTCTTTCTTTTCTTTTCTGAAACCTCCCCCTTCCAGGTTCAAGCAATTCTTCTGCCTCAGCCTCCCAAGTAGCTGGGACTACAGGCACACACCACCACGCCTGGCTAATTTTTGAATTTTTAGTAGAGATGGAGTTTCACCATGTTGTCCAGGCTAGTCTCAAACTCCTGACCTCAGATGATCTGCCCACCTCAGCCTCCCAAAGTGCTGGGATTATAGGTGTGAGCCACCACACCTGGCATAGGTGGATTTTTTTCAATAAAACATAGACATTCTTATAACAGTCACCAGCATACTGAAAATCATAGAGATGAAAGCTAAGCCTCATTGAGTTGTCATTATGTGCCAGGCAATGCGCTAAGAATTTTATGTGCACTTTCTTATTTATTCATGGTAACCACCCAGCCATTGGGCACTAGGATATTCCCATTTTGCCGACGAAGAAACTGAAATACCCAGAGATTAAATAACTTGTCCAAAGTCAAGTGGCAGAGCCAGAATCCGGAAGCAGAGCTGTGATTCTAGCCCTGACCCACCTTCAAGCCACCCAGCTTGCAACTGGATAGCCTTCTGCACCAGCTGGAATCCTTTTGGAGAAGGATATATTCTCTACCTGTTCCTCCACCTCTTCATTGTTTTTCTGGACTTTGTCTAAATAAGTATTCAGATAATCTCCCCTTAGCCATTGTGCATCCCTTCAAAACCATCGCATACGTCTCTGAGTCAGTTTCAAATTGATGTCTCCATTGTCTGCTTGTAATATCTGAAATGCACTTGAAAGACTCATATGAGATATGTAAATAAATGCCATTTGTAATTTACCCTTTTATACCTATATTGCATTTAGTAAAGTCACATGACATCATTAATGCTAACTAGTCATCTTGAACATGGGCATAAATTAATGTGCATCTATTTACTTTTGAAAACGTCCCATTGATATTCAAACGGAGTGTAAAATGTACTTAAGTATCAACATTTCTGGTCTGTTTTCCACAGAACTCAAGAGCAAGTCAATCAGTGCTCATGAAATTTAACCATTTCCATTAGGATACCATCCCTAGGGGACAGGGGAGTGGGTTGGAACGGTGTGAGTCAACTTCTACCAACACCTGGCCTGTTGAGAGGGGTGAGGTGGTCAAGGCCCACCCCCGACCCCCACCCACAAATGAGGATCAGTGGTAGTCTTAAGAAAGAGCCCAAAGACTCCAGCCTCCAGACCAGAGTCCTTGTAATGACCTCACTCAAAAGCGTAAGGAGAATGTGCCCTTTAAACTGACATCTTTTTCTTCCCTGATCCCTAACTCTATGAGAAAGTTGGGTTTCTGGAGCAATTCCCACAGCAGGACCACACCCTTTTCAACACCCTTCAAGCTGGAGCTTGCTCTCACTTTACCACTGCAGAGCTTCCAGAACAAGGCCTTCCCTCGGCCCTTCTCTGATTGTGTACAGGGACTGGCTCTGTGTGGGGCATGCAGTGGGCACTTACTAAACAGACATGGTGGGACAGGAGCTGGAAGCTAGCAGAGAAGCAGCCCTGGTCCTGTCTGTCCACCCTGTGGAGTCTCCTCGTATGCTGCTAAGTGGATGATTATAGGTGGTTGTCTTTAAAAATGGCACTTAGAGTGCCCCGAAAGTACCAGGACACCGGCGCTAAGTTAGGAGAAGGTGCAATAATTGTCAGGACAATTGCCAGAGACAGATGCTTAATGGAGTTCAGGATTAGAGACCTGCCAGCGCTTTCCTTAACCACTGGCCCTTGGGTTTCCTCAGCTTTCCTCCTGCTCCACTGCTCCACATCCTCCCTCACCCACCCCTGCTCTACCTCCACATCATAGCTCTTCTTCTCTATTCTGGGGCAGAGAGAAGGAAAATGAGCCAGTTTTCCCTCTGCTCTAGAAGTCCTGGAAGATGAGGGACCAAAAGTTTCTTCAGCTACCCAATCTGTGATAACTTCATATATCCAATGAGGTTGGACTCAAATGGATTCAGACTCCTTCCCCGGAGTGGAAGCAGAGTTACAGAGAAAAATCCAGAGACAACATAGCTCTCTCTGATTAGGGTGGGAGACCACAGCCTCCTGGGCCCTCCATCCCCTGGAAGGCAGTGCTCCTTACTATGAAGGGAGTCTCTGCCTGAGTACTTTCTAGGGGCTTTGAGATGATAGATAAGGGAAGCACAGAATCCTGGGTAGCTGGTGCCTGGAGCTCAACTGGCCTTTAGCCACCAAGCAGTGGTTTGTCCAGGCTTCTCTGCCCCTAACAACATTTTTGTTTGTTTGTTTTGGACATAGAGTCTCACTCTGTCACCTAAGCCGGGGTGAAGTGGCATGATCTCAGCTCACTGCAACCTCTGCCGCCTGGGTTCAAGTGATTCTCATGCCTCAGCCTTCCAGGTAGCCGAGACTATAGGCACGCACAATAAGGCCTGGCTAACTTTTTGTATTTTTAGTAAAGACGGGGTTTCACCGTGTTGTCCAGGCTGGTCTTGAACTCCTGAGCTCAGGCAATCTGCCCGCCTTGGTCTCCCAAAGTGCTAGGATTAACAATACATTTTCTAACAGTAATAAGAATAATGATAATGATGACAGCAACCACAACTTACTAAAAGCCTACTACGTGCTAGGCACTTTACATAAATTAACTTCAATCCTAAAAGCACTGAAAGAGAGTTATCATCACTTTAATTTTCTACATAAAAAACCAAAGCATGAACTGCTTGAGTGAGTTGCTCCAGGTGGCACAGCTAGTGAGTACTAAGGACGGATATGAAAAGCCAAGTCCGTGGTCTGTTCATGACATGCCCCTGTAGCCTCCGTCTTACACATGCTTATACTTTCTGGTCACCCCCATGGTCTGTCTGAGAGATGCCAGGTCACTGTGGTGATCATACTCAGATGTCAGAGACTTTTGCCTACACCAGTGACCATGTAGAAACATGTCAGTCAGAAAAAAACAGTGGGGGTGGTGGGCTGCTACCCTGCCTACTCCCTCTGTGAGGTGGGGCTGGTGCCACCCAGGGCTGCATGTACCCCGGGATGCCCTAGAGGTTGCAAAGGGGCGCTTGTCCCACCTTGTGTCAGGCTACAACAAAGGAGAAGTAAACCAAGGGACCTCCTTCATGGGGCCGAGGCTGGTTCTGAGTTCTGATCACATCTGCATTGCTCCACCACCCCCATCCCCAGAGATTCCTTCTGCCTTCTATGGCTGGTTCTGAGTTCTGATCACATCTGCACTGCTCCACCACCCCCATCCCCAGAGATTCCTTCTGCCTTCTATGGCTGGTTCTGACACCCAAGAGCGGGGCGTACCACTTTTTACTGGAAAGTCAAGACGATGGATAGTATCTCTTGCTCTCACAGAGAGCTCCCCGTTCCTCGTTGGAGGAGGGGGCTGGGAAAGGCATTGCAGAAGGAGCTGAGCCCTATATTCAAGCTCAGCTCCTCCCCCAAACTGCTGGTGACTCTGGATGACCTGCTCCCTCCTCTGTGCTTCAGTTTCCACACTGATCACAAAGTGCAGTAGGAGCGTGTTGCGCCAGATAAGCCAGTAGCATTTTCCAGGCCTAAGGTTTTAGGGTACAGTGGACAATTCAGCACCTACTGACTGTAGGAAACTAGGGAGGGAAGTCACTTCCCCTCTGGTTCCTCCAGTTCTGCCGTGGTAAAATGCAGACATCCTGCCTTGATTGAGAATGAAGTGGGAAGTGGGAATATCTCAGTAATGACATTCTGGAACCTTCAGAATCTGTTCCAGACAAATGGGAAGGCTCCCACCTGAGTGAAATTGGGTGAAACACTGAGACAGCTTTTCTGTTTTTGTGAATGTCTGAGGTGGCTCCATTTCCTGTCACTCATTCCTCAGCCCTGTGCTTCAAGTTTGCTCTCCCAGGAGCTATCAGACATGGGCCAGCCTGGGTGCCAGGAGCAAACATCCACGTGGGCTTGTCACCATGTCAGCCATCCAAACACTAACTGGAGTGAACAGCTCGGCCCCCACAGGGGCAGAAAGGATGGCAGAGAGACGGCTGCATCACCATCCAGTGCACCTCACGTGAGACATGCCCACAGACACAGTGCTGAGGGCAGGACTCAAAGGTGTCTGCAGCACCTTTGGCTGCAGACAGTATCTCCACAACAGCCTCTTCTATCAAATCAATGTCTATAGACCTCCAAGACTGTCAGACTTCACATCACCTCCCTCAGAACATCCTGGGAGGCAGGGTGGAGACAGGGACAGACACTGAGGTGCAAAGAAACGGTAATGACTCCTTTATCACACAGGGGGTCCCTGGTGGAGGCAACATCCACTTAGGGGTCCCAAGCCTCAAGCGATGTTGCCTTCTTAGACCATGATACTACCTCCCCGTTGAACTATGGCTCCTTCTGAAGCTCTCAGCATGGTAAAAAACAATCACGATGCCTCCTCTCACCTCTTCCCTCCAGAGAGGCTGGCTTCACTATCTTTCAATTTCACAACCCCAAACAAAGAACTTGCAAATAAATAGAAGAAGGAAAGGGACAGGACAACATGGACAGGCCTCCCCTTCTCCTCTTGTATGCCCATCTGACCACTCTATTTTAAAATGCAACCCTTTCACCCCCACAAGGATCCTGACTCCACTTAATCCACTTGATTTCCTTTTTCTGGCGTGTTTATCACCTGCTAACCTAGTCTCTGATTTATTTCCTAGGTTGGTTCCTTCTTTGCTGCTTCCTTTTGCTAAAATCATAGGGATATGTCACTGTTTCTTCATGGTTGTATTCCCAATGCCTTGACTGGTGCTTGGCACATAGTAGGAGGGAGCTTAGGGAATGTTTCTTTTAAAAAAATTTATTTTTATTTATTTGTTTTTTTAGAGAAATCATCTCCCTCTATTGCCCAGGCTGGAGTACAGTGGCATGACCACGGCTCATTGCAGCCTCAACCTCCTAGGCTCAAGTGATCCCTCTGCCTCAGCCTCCTGAGTAGCTGGGACTACAGGTGCACACCACCACACCTGGCTAATTTTTAAATTTTTTTTTTTTTTTTTTTTTTGAGACGGAGTCTCGCTCTGTCGCCCAGGCTGGAGTGCAGTGGCGCGATCTCGGCTCACTGCAAGCTCCGCCTCCCGGGTTCACGCCATTCTCCTGCCTCAGGCTCCCGAGTAGCTGGGACTACAGGCGCCCGCTACCACGCCCGGCTAATTTTTTGTATTTTTAGTAGAGACGGGGTTTCACCGTGTTAGCCAGGATGGTCTCGATCTCCTGACCTCGTGATCCGCCCGCCTCGGCCTCCCAAAGAAATTTTTTGTAGAGATGGGGTTTTGCCATATTGCCCAGGCTGGTCTCAAACTCCTGCCCTCAACCAATCCTTCTACCTTGGCCTCTCAAAGTGCTGGGATTACAGGTATGAGCCACAATGCCCAGCTAATTAAATTTTATTTTTTAGAGATAGGGTCTCTCTATGTTGCCCAGGTTGATCTCTGTTTCCTAAACGAATGAATGAATCAGGCCTGAGTAATATGCTATAAAGCAAGGTGGCCCTCGCCACTTCACTACTGGTTTATGCTGGAAGGAGCCAGGCAAGGCTGCTATCCCGGGCAATGCCTATGGGCAGGGGACTCACCTCCAGGCCCACCTCCTCAGGCCCCACAGGCGTCCGCATCCTGCTTTATAGCAAGGACCTGAGCACCGGCAGCTCAGGAGGACAGGCTGCAGGAGTCCCCCAGCACCTGGAAGCAGGCCCACTGTGAACAGGAGTCAGTAAAACAAAGGACACCATAAAAGATGGCTTTGGTCCAAACATCGCTGAAACAGATCCCCAAAGCAGAAATGTGTGTTTGAGGCTTCTGGCTTCCAGGAAGGAAAGGGCTGGTGTGTGGAGAGGCAGATACATTGAAATTCACTGAGAAATCTGCCACTTCCTCTGGGTCTATCAAAGAAGATACTCGCCTTGTCTGGGGGACAGCTGCTTCTCCCCTGGCAGGGGTCACTCCAGGGCACCCAAGAACAAGGATGGTCCCAGTTCTGCCACCTCATCTTCTCATTTATCTGCCTCACTGACATTTCCTCTCACCTCCTTCCCATTGGCTTGGCAGGTTTTTATCACACTGGTTTCAGTGTGTATAGACATTCCCTTGGGGTTACTGGAATTTTAGTAAATACACACCACACTCATACACATGCATACACATACAAAGCAAGAAGGAGGCTAACAGAGACACACAGACAGGGATAGACACAGGGGAAGGGGTGGGTGTGCATGTGTGCACACAGCTGAGAGATATCCAGAATCATGCAGAAGAAAGAAAAGAGACAGAGAGAAATGTAACATGGCTCTGAAAGAGACAGTTAAATCATGACAAAATGACACTGACACCTAACAGTGCACACTCGTACACTCCAAGCAGAAGTGTACCCGGAACATGGCACTTGCTGCAAGAGCTCACAGAGGGACCCACACGTCCATGATAAGAGAAACCATATCCAGGCTACAGAACTATGTAATTTGCAAATAACCTAATAGCTAACGTTTGCTGAATGTTCTTTCTGAGCTAAGCTCTTTTACATGGAATATCTCATTGAATCCTCACTCACTCCAGGAGATCAATACTGTTTACTAAATCCCCATTACACAGGTGCACACGGAGGCTGGGGTGATCTGAGCTGGCCTCTGTCTTCAGCTGTCTCACTCACCACTTTCCTTCTCCCCTCCTGGCAGCCCGTCTGGTGTCCTCAAAAACACATGTCACATGCCGTCTCTGGCCTCTGTGCTTGCTGTTCCCTCCACCTGGACCACTTCTCCCCAGACGGTCCTCTCGCACCACTTCACTCTTCTGCTTTTTGCTCAAAAGTTCCCTCCTTGGAGAATTTCCCTTGCAACCATCTTTAAAAGAGCACTCCCCTCCACTCTTCTGGCCATCACCTTATTCCTCCTGAGTCGGTTTAATTTTTCACTCTATTCACTATTACCTGATCTAAGCCATTCACTCATTCTCTCATTCGCTGTCTCTCTGCCCAGAATGTAAGGCCTATAAGGATAAGGACTTTGCTTGTATTATTCCCCATGGAATTCCTGGTATCCTAGAAGAATGCTTGGCTCAGAGCAGGTGCTCAGTAAACATTTGTTGAATATTGAATGAATAAGGTGCTGAGGGAATGGGTGACAGAGCCAGAAAATATGTAGCATTTGTGTGCAGATATGCACATGTGTACACACACACACACTCCATTCTCTACCTCCATTAGTCATATAATCCTTACCCTGCATGTCGAGAGCTGGCCATCCATTCATCCTCTCTACCATCCATTCATCCTACCACATGCCAAGAGCTGGCCTATTTCAGCATATGGAATGAGGAACACTGGAACCAAGGAGAGTTTATTTATTTATTTATTTTTTGAGTCAGAGTCTCACTAGTCACATAGGCTGGAGTGCAGTGGCATGATCTAAGTTCACTGCAACCTCCGCCTCCCAGGTTCAAGCGATTCTCCTGCCTCAGCCTCCCAAGTGGTTGGGATTACAGGTGCATGCCACCAGGCTCAGCTAATGTTTTGTCTTTTTAGTAGAGATGGGTTTCTCCATGTTGGCCAGGCTGGTCTCGAACTCCTGACCTCAGGTGACCTGCCCTCCTCAGCCTCCCAAAGTGCTGGGATTGCAGGCGTGAGCCCCCACACTCAGCCCCAAGGAAAGTTTCAAACAGCAGTGGGGAGTCAAAGTTAGTTGATCTCTCTGGATACTTCTTTAACTATGGATTCATTAACTGTTTCACGACTACTAAAATATGACGCAAAATATTTCCCCTGACTGTCAAATGCCTCTTTCCTGCACTCTGTGTCCCCCAGTGTGGTATCAGGTAAATCAGAGGGAGGCTGGAGGTGGCAGAGAGCAGCATCTCCATCCACAAAGAAACTAGGGACAAGAAGGGATGAAAGAGTGTTTAAAAGAGAGAGCAGCCCCTGCCCACCAAATGGTAAAGAGGAACATTCCTCAGGGGCAGAGGTAACACCCTAGAGCTTGCCAGGTTGCTGACGAATCAAAGTTATCTGGTTCTTAACAAAACTCAGAATCCTGCCATCTCTATTTAAGTCTTCAGGCATCATCTCCAGGCAGGAGGTCCCAGTCTCACCAAAATCAGAGTGCTCTCAAAGAAGGGCTGCTCTTCATCACAAACAGATGAAGTCCAAAGCTCATTCACTCATATTAACTCTATAAGAATATACCTGGCCCTTTCTCTGGGTGAGGTCTTCCTCTACCTGCTAGACACAAGAGAGACAAGGTCCCTGCCCTCCAGGAACTTATATGCTAATGAATAGGGATGGGAAATAAACAGGTAATTTTCATACTGTGGTGGGCACCAGAAGGGAGTAAACAAAAAGACTTAATAGGAAGAAGTCAAGATTCCAGAGTGAGGGATATTTATGTAGGGTGGCCAGTGGAGGCCTCTCTGAGGACACAATATTTGAGCAAAAACCACAGGCATGAGGAGGAACCAGCCACAGGAAAAGCCAGAGAGTTTTCACAGCAGAGGAAACAGTAAGCGTGCAAGTTCTGCAGCAGGAAGGAGCTGGGCTCAGGGACAGAACAAAGGCCTGTTTGCTAGTACACGGAGAGCCAGGGTCCAGGGTCACAAAATGAGCTTGCAGAGGTGGAGAGGAGTCACAGGATGGGGCCAAGGGGCCATGCCAGGAGCTTGGGCCTTATGCCAAGAATGATGAGATGCCCCTGATGGTAGGAGAGGTCCATGAACACCCATTCTGTTAACTTGGAAAGTGCTCACAAGCCTCCCGATTCAGTTGCTCATCTCTTCGCCTGTTGTATTAGCTTGTTTTCATGCTGCTAAAAAAAACATACCTGAGACTAGGTAATTTACAAAGAAAAAGAGGTTTAATGGACTCAGAGTTTCATGTGGCTGGGGAGGCCTCACAATCACATCTTACATGGCGGCAGGGAAGACAGAATGAGAGCCAAGCAAATATAAAACCATTGGATCTTGTGAGACTTATTCACTACATGAGAACAGCATGGGGGAAACCACCCCCAGGATTCAATTATCTTTCACCAGGTCCCTTCCACAACACATGGGAATTATGGGAGCTACAATGCAAGATGAGATTTAGGTGGGGACACAGCCAAACCATATCACCTGTCATTGTATTGAACACAACGCCAGGACAAAAAGGTTGTTTAGGCCACTGCCCTGCTGCAGATCCCAAACAGATCAGAGAAGAGAGAGGCTGGTATGTAAGAATGGACAGCATAAAGCACACATTTTCTACCACCGGTTTTTTTTACACAGTGATCCCTGTTAGAAAATGTGTCCTTCAATCCCATATAAGCCTCCTGGATTATCATCCAGATTGCCACTCTCACATATGTTTAGGATGCCCTTCCACTAAGATCTGGGAATACAGATGCTAGTATGTTTCATGTTAGATTTTAGTCTTCAGTTATAGGAGCAACCAGAGCAGCAAAATTGAAACCACAGCTCTCTTGAGCCCAGATCCATTCAGTCGCCCATTCCACAAATGTGTATTGAGTGTTTATTAGGTGTCAGTGCTGTTCTAGGGGTAACATACAAGTAAACTAAAAAGACTAAAAAACAAAAAATCATATTCTTATGGAGTTTACATTTTAAATGAGGAAGACATATAATACAGAACAATTATTAAGAATCATATAGCAAATAAGAAGAGACTAAGTGCTATGGATAAAAATAGAGCCAGGAGAGGAGATTGGGAGTTTATGAGTCTGGGTGGAAGGCAATCTAGAGTTTTACCTGTGGTACTCAGGGGAGGAAGATACCTGGATAGAATTCCAGGCAAAGGGGAACAACCAGGACAAAGATCCTGAAGCAGGAGCCTGCCATATTGCAGGAGCATCACAGAGGACATTTCCGTGTCCAGAGCACTCTCTCCCGCCCTGGCCCTGCAGAGCAGGGGAGCGGGGAGAGCGGCAGGTGATGAGCTTGGACATCTCATGAGGACAGAGCATATAAGGCCCTGTGGGTCTTCATAGGCACTTTGGTCATTGAAAGGATTTGAACGGAGGAATGACACTATCTAACTCAAACTTTTGAAGATTAACTGCTGCATGGAGAAAAGACTGGAAAGACAAAGGTGGAAACAGAGAGAGTAGTTGGAGGGCTATTGCAAATATTCAGGCAAGAGACCATGGGGGTTCAATCCAGGTGGGTAACAATGAAGTGGTGGGAAATAGCCATATTCTGGAAACATTTTGTAGAGTCCGTAGAATTATGGGAGCTACAACTCAAGATGAGATTTGGGTGGGACACAGCAAAACCATATCAAGGTGTTTATGTTAAAATGAGGCTGATAGAGAGAGGCCCTAATCCAATCTGACTGGTGCTCTTAGAAGAAGAGGCGAGTAGGACACATAGAGAAACACCAGGGCTGTGCACACAGAGGAAAGGCTATGTGAGGACACAGTGAGAAGGTGGCCATCTGCAAGCCAGGGAGAGAGGCCTCAGAAAAAACCACCCCTGCTGACACTGTGATGATCCTGGACTTCCAACATCCAAAGCTATGAGAAAACAAATTTCTGTTGTTTAAGCTCCCCAGTCTGTGCTATTTTGTTATGGCAGCCCTAGCCAATGAATATAAGTGGTAGATTACCGACATGCAGGAAGTTCTTCCCTTATCTGACTTAAGTTTGAACTTTGAAATAAACTGAAGCAATAGGTTATTTGTGTTGGTACCTCTCTTTTCCAATTCTGGTTCAATGAAGGCACTGGGGACTCATTCATTAAAAAATTAAGAGGGGCCTATTAGGTGAAGTTTAGGCTGGCAAGGCATCGGATGCTCTCAAGCTGCTGGCAGCAAGAGAGACAAGGAAGTCATAATCACAGCCTGGTCTGACAAGAGCTACTATAGACATGTCTAACTGCAGGCCAGGAATAGTCCAATGAAGAATGTGACAGCCGAGCTAAGTTTTGAAGGACAAGGAAAAATTAGTCACATAAGAAAGGAAAGTGCTTTCCAGGCTGCACTGACATCATGGCTAAGCTATGCCCTTAGCCTGCAGACACAGTGTGCAACGTGTTCTGACCCATCATGGCTGAGGGAGACCCACCACCTGAAGGAGGCTGGAATTAGTCTTGATACCCTGGGTCTGGAAAATACCCAGGTATATTTATCAAGCTGCTTTGCCCTGAGCTCTATTCCGCATGCCCAACCTGTCAAGCAGGCCTGGGTTCCTGATGCGCTCTCCCCCGGGACTGGATTTTTGCTCCCTGCCTCCCTTGGCCTCACCTGGGCTGCTGTGCTCCAACCCAGATGGACCATCTAGAATCTCAATACCAGCCCCTGCCTGACTCTAAGCACAGCCAGTGTCTGGAAACTCCTGTCACAGAGTCATAAAAAACAAGAGTCTCTCCATTTAACAAGCACTTACTCTGTGCCAGCCATGGTTCTAAGCTTATTATATGCCTATCTCATTCAATTCTTGGAAAAAAACTATCTGATATTATTGTCACCAACATAGGACAGTAAAGAATGCTGAATCTTAAGGTTAGGAACTTACCAGAGCCTACATTTAGTAAATGAGATTTAAGATTCACACTCAGACATTTCAATGGCAACACCTGTGGACTTAATCATTGCACTGTTCTACAAATCTCCACCAAGAATCCACAAGCCCAGTGGAGACCAGTGTCGGCCCAGGTGTTAGGCCTTTGAGATGGTCATTTGGGTGGCAGGCCAGTCTCCACATCTGTGTGGAGCAGCCCTGGAATGGATGAACACCCTGGCTCTATTCATTCCTGCCTTCCTTTCCAATGTGCCCATAATATGGAGTTCTCAGGATGCCTCATTGCCAAGCCTGAATGGACAGTGACCACATTACCCATCCAAGGGGAAACAGCTGAGTACAAAGAGGTGAACAAGGATTCAGATGGGCACCTCCAGGGAAGGAGTAATGCTCAGAATCCTGACTCAGTTCTCAAAGGGGGCTGATAACTCATATTACCAGCTTATACTTTGTTTTTTTGTTTTTAATTTCTCTTTTTTTTTTTTTAAGGACAAAGTCTTGCTATGTTGCCCACGCTGGCCTTGAACTCCTGGCCTTTCAGTAATCCTCCTGCCTCGGCCTCCCGAGCAGCTGGGATTATAGGTGCAAGACCCTGCACCTGGCTCCATTTATATTTTCCGTCTTTGAACGTCCTCTTACGTTTTAAGTCCCAGGTTCAGAAATGCTGGCTTTCAGATCAGGCAAGAAATCTTGAATATTCAATGCCTTGTGAAGATCTTCTCCAGAGGATTCATGCCACCAAGGAAAGCTGCTTCCCCTCAGCTCCTAGGGCCTCAGAGGTGGGCTTGGAGTGGGGAGTGTGGAAGCTGTTATAAAAGCAAGGAATGCAGACAAATGGGAAGCCTCGTGCCCAGCTGCAGGCTCCATCTCGGTAGTCTCCCCTCCCAGGAAAAAAGACTCCATTTTCCACCCTACCTTGGGAATGAGACCATTCCCAAGCCATGGCAGCCTCATCCAGGGCACAATGGGTCCCAGTATGGCTGAAGTCGGGAGAACGGGGAGTCTGACAACAGGAGAAGATGTCATCGAGCTCTTGGGGAGGGCAGAGCTCCTGTGACTGTTAAGGCATAATGCACAAGCCCCGTGGGTGGCATAATGTGGAATTCATCTCCCCCACAATGCCAAGAGGGTCCAGGCAGAACAGTCCAGACTCTGTCAGCAGGGTCCTCCAGAGAGTTCAGGCCACGCTGACGAGGATGAAAAAGAGGGGAGATCTGCCCCTCATGGCCGCTGCTGCCACTCAGAGCTAACGCATACATATTCATGGGATAGAAGGGCAGCTCCCGGGAACGACCCATCCTCCACAGAGGCCACAGGGCAGAGGTACAGCAGTGCTGCGCCTCACTTGGGGTGGGCTGTGTGTTGTTGGGTGGAGGACTCCAGGAAATACCCTTAAATACATGGATGTCCAAGGTGAAACCCCTTCCTTTGCCTGCTGCAGACATATGACTCCTGGCCTGAGCTCAGGGACTCCAGAAAAACTTACTTCGTTCTCAGCTCAGTTTGAGAACCAAGCCCAGGTTTTCTACTTCCTACTCAGCATCAGCAAACCTGCACCATATCTGTTCTTCTCGGGTGGGCTCCATGGCATTTGCTGGAGTTTCCACAAAGAGTTGTATGTACACACAAAAGTTCAGGCCGTGCCCTACCCCATCGCATCTCATCACACAGACTGTTTTCTGAGTCCTGACCATGGTGTTCCCTTAACTACACTCTTTTGGCAATAAATTCTAGATCCCACAGGCTTCTGGGGGCCAGGAAGGTGACTTTGGTATGAGGTCGCATTTTGTATAGGGAAATCTGGACCCACAATTTGGGCATCTGTACGACGTTCCTTCAGAAGAAAGCAAATGTTGGCCCCGAACATATATGCATGATTTTGAAATTAGTGGATTTGTTTTAGACTCTCCAATATTTTGATATTTTAAATGTTTCTTTCCTGTTTCAGAACACCAAGCCTCAGTCCCCAGGCAGCATAACTGAAAAGCATAACTGAAAAGATACACACTACGCCAAATAAATCAAATCACCTCTCTGCAGCTGGCCTCCTAAGGTTTGTACTGAGCCACAGGCTAGTATTTAACTGCAAGACAAATGTCTAGCGGAGCCCGAAGAGCCTTACCTGCCTCTCTGACATGATGTAGAGTTGCTCGTGGTCCTTGGAGAACGCCATATCCCGGAGGACTGGGCCAGGGTCCACCACCTGCACCGTCTCATACTGGAGGGCGTTGCCCCTGGGTCCATCCACCCGGATCTGTGGAGAAGAAGAGGAGAGCCAAAGTGAGTTCAGATCCTGCACTGCCCGCAGCCAAACTTCAGCCAAAGACCCTGTCAACAGCCAAGGGAGAGGGCATGAGTTCTGTCTCTATAGTGCTCACAGGCTAAAGCCAAGGAGTGGAGTGACATAAGCTCACCAAGGGCCTCAGGATGGGAGTGGCAGAGAGGGAAGTGGGGGACCAAGCTGGGCTTCACCAAGAATCCAGTCTTAATCTCCCTGGTTCCCTATGCCTCAGGCTCAAGCATTAGATGCCTTTCTTGCTGGTCTTTGGAGAAAAAGATGAGGCTCTGAGGCCTGGAGGAACAACATGTAATTGAAACTGCCTCAGATCAGAGTGTCACCCTGCATTGGAAAGGCAATATTATTTGCTGCATTTGTTAGCAGAAAAACATGTCAGTGTAAGGATGGGAACTGCTACCTGGATGTCATTGCTGTTCCTTGAAGGTGAACCAGGCAGGGTGCCAACCCCAAAGGTTTCACACTAAGGGTCTCTTTTTTTGCCATTGAAATAGTGGCTTATACTTATACCATTAGGTCCTGAAACCTTCTGGGGGTTTTGTTCATGTCCCCAGCAAAAGGGATGTGGGAATTACAGGAAAATGTGCTTCAGGCATGAGTCATCCACAACCTTCCACAAACACTCAGCTGAATAGATCATCCCCGGCCATCCATAAGTCCTTCCTAGAAATGCTGGGACAGCGTAGAGACAATGGAAAGAAGACTTCTGCCCACATGCCCCATGAATGAGAACTAACCTAGAAAAGACATGAGCTTTCCAACCCTACATGATGCTCATCTGGCCTCTGGATGTTGGCCAAGGTCTCTGGAACCGTCCTGTGTTTGAGTGCATAGATCCAACATGACCGCTGCGCAGTCAGTGCTAATAACACCACTCCCATAAATCAGGAACAAATATTACTGAGAGTGTGGCTAGGCAAGAACTAGGGGATCACCACACTTCCCTACCACATGCATGACTGTAAGCTACACATAATGTAATTTTAGAGATTTCAACAATAAAACTAAAGAAAAAAATTATATTCCAAATATTCCCATTAGGCACTCTTATTTTTAATTTTTAATATATAATTTTTAACCTCTCACAAGATCAAGGAGAATAAAAGAGTCATTCTGAGGAACTAAATTACAGAAAGAACACCATGTTAATGACAACTGACCACACCAGGTCCCCCAGAAGGCTCCCACCTTTCATTTCTCTTGAGTCCATGAACTCTGATATCAGGTTATTTTGTGGTTTATTTGCTTGATTTTGGGTTTGTTCTGGACTCTGATTTTTAAAATTTCCTTTTAAGCATTATTTTCAAGCTTCATGGATATCAGGTACTGGGAGATGGTTTTGCACATAATTCCTTATTGATATAATCCTCTCAATCCTGTGGGTTTAATGTTCATTCATTACGGCTCATGTGTCCCTCCAGCATCCATTCCACCCTCTCCCACCTTTTGGGTGGGATTGAACCCACTCCTTGCTTCCCAGGTTGTCCGTGATGAGCATAAACAAACCAGCTTGATCTTACTCTCTGCCACAGTGATTAAGAGAAAATAGGCTCAAGCCAATCAACGTGAATCAGAGCAAAGCAGGGACTCATGGTAGAAAGAAGAGGCCATCTTTCTTCACTCTCAAAGGGGTAAAATGAACTTGCGGCTCAAAGATCTGTGGGCAGCCCTCTCCTAACAAGGAAGGGAACTGGAACCAGGGCAGGTCAAACACAGAGA
Organism: Pan paniscus; assembly: GCF_029289425.2. Classification (NCBI taxonomy): domain Eukaryota; kingdom Metazoa; phylum Chordata; class Mammalia; order Primates; family Hominidae; genus Pan; species Pan paniscus. The sequence goes on from NC_073255.2 coordinate 169,130,832, forward strand.
TGGGAAAATATTGGTCTTTGGTGACATCGCTGAGCCACTGAATCAAAGTAACCCCAAAGCCTGCCTGACATTGGGACTTTCTAGTTACTGCAGATATTTTCTTTAGGTTAAAGTAATACAAAGGTTTTTTGCAACATCAAAAGTCCTAGCGGATGCACTGATAATAGGCAAGAAAAATGATACCCAGGTACATTAAACAAGTGGCCTGTGGGATAAAATCTGGGGACAGAATTAGAATTCAGTTTGACTCTGGAAGTCCATGCTTTTCCTACCACCAGTTACATGAGAGTCCTTGCTCCCAGAGGGTTTCCCGTATGTCTCCCGGTGGTGGCCACCTAAAGGCAGGGAGCTGAGGTCAGGGTCTGTCTCTAGTCTGTACAATTCCTGAGACTTTCTCTAGTCATTCTTGATTTTGGTGCTCAAACACTAGAACCTGACAAATATTTATTTTAAAAATGAATAAATAAATGAATGTAGTTCAGATTCCTCTTTGATGGTTTCCCATTAAGCCCATGAAAACAACAGTTAAAGGATTTAAGGAGTCGTGGTTAGTGTCAAAAATGGAAATGCCTCTGATTCCCAGAGCCTTCCTTCTTCTGTGCCCACCCCAAGCCACCAGATGTCCATGCTGGCCAGGTCCTTTCCTAATCTAGATGAAACAGGAGTTCATGCAAAACCAATTGGGATTACCACCCAAGTCTGACCGTGCAATGATGGCCTTGGCCCCTGGCCCAGCCAAGCTTCATCCCCAGCTGGGAGGTGCCCCTGGAGCAGAAGCAGAGAGTGATACTGAATGCCCTGGCTGGTCTCCAGCCCCCTCAGGCCACCATCGGCCAGAGCAGGGTCCCCAGGGGAGTGCTGGCGGAACTAAGCTCCATCCAGTGCCCCTTGGCCTGATCCCCAAATGAAATTACATTCAGTGCCTGAGCAGTCTCCTTTATCTTTCAACTCCAACTTCACTGCTCCTTAGGATGAGGGGTTTGCTGGGTGTGGCTGGACATCAAAGGAAGCCAGTTGACTTGGGGGATGGACAGAGGGGTGGATGAGGAAGCACCAACTGGACAAGTTTCCATAGGCCTGGCCTTCTGCAAGGAGGCTGGATGCAGATAAGTCCCCACCCTCTGCACTCTGCCAGTGAGAAATATGTAACTGGAAAGGCTCCTTCTCTCTTTTCCCACCCCACCCTCCAACAAATTTTCAGAAAACCAAAAAAAAGCATTATTTATTCATCTGTTGAAAAAATTCACACAAGACATGGATAAAGGAGTTTGTGGTGGAATTTACTGAATGTTCGATGAGCAATACAAAAATTTAGGTAGAATGGACCAGCTGCTGGCTCTTGGACCCTTAACATAGACAAATAGAACAGAGCTGTTATTTATTGAGTGGCCACTATGGGTCTGGGACGATGATAGGCATTTTATGTATATTTATTTTCTTATTTAAATCTCAGAACTCAGTAAAGTAAGCATTAATATTGTCCCCCTTTATAGGTGTGGCACAAAAAAGGTTAAATAACTTGGTTAAGGTCACACATCTGGCGGATGGCACAGGCTGCACCCTTACCAGGGTCTGATTGTTTCCAGTGGTCATGCTTCTATGAGTTCACACTCTACACCAAAGGCTCACACTGAATCCGGCACTATTGTTTATGTAAACCTGCATTCCTTCAAGACGTCAAAGGAGTTGATTTTAAACAAGCATCACCCCAGGGGTGCTGGAGGAGCCATGTCTTTATCTACTGCAGTTCTGGGAGAGAAACGTGCATATGAATGAAGATGCTGTTGTAAATTTTCTAAATAATGATCCCTTATATTTTTGCTTTATACCTTGCAAAGCATTCTTAAATAACACTGTCTCAGCTGATGGTTGTAAAATTTTTATGATGTTGATTGCCAGAATAATCATTCTCATCTTCCTGATGAAGCAGCTGAGATGGAGGCTGTTCTGTGCCTTGCCCCAAGTTCAATGATAAACCAATGGCATATAAGACTAGAACCCAGGTCTCCTGATTCCTAGCTCAGTGCTTGTCTCTTAGCTATTTAGATTTTCCAGAAGCCTTTGACAAGGTTCCACATGAAAAGGTATTTAAAAATAATGAGTCTCCATGGGACTTCGGGCAGTTTGGCCATGGAGAGAGAGAACTGACTAAGAGACAGGAAAAGACAGGTTTCTGCATGGAGAAGTAACTAGTGTTACGACTAGTCTCATTTAATATTTTTTATAAATGGTCTGGAGGAGGGAGCAGGAAAATGTGCAAATGATTCTAAACTCTTTGGGACAGCAAGAAGGCCAATAACAAAGGTGAACTACAAAAAAAAAATGGTCCACCCTCTGCAGGGGCTGACAGTTGCCACGTGGCAAATAGCCCTGGGACCATGAGTCTCCCAAGGAAGAGGTCATGCCTGCTCTACTCAGTGCAATCCCCGATACATGGTTGGTGCTTAGTAAGTAATTACTGAATAAATGTAAAACAACCACAGTCTCTAATATTTGAGCTGCTAGTTATAATCGAGGTAAGAGTCAGGATCGAGGAAGGGATCAGAGCCACCATTTACTACTCCCAATACTCGGGCAGCCAAAAAGGCCCACAAAATGTTAGGCAGCATTTAAGTAAGATTTCATAGAAAAACAGACAAGCAGAAGCCATCATCTTGGTCAAGTTCACCTGAACATACGAGATCACATTCAGTTCACCACTCATAAGGTAGGAACACAATCCAGATGCCTGCAACTCAAGAACAGCCTAGGAAAGACAGCCCATGCCAGAAAGAAATAGTTGAGATGAAAGAAGACACACTGACCAGTGGCCATGGTTCAGTCACCAATGCAGAGGCCACCCCAACACTTGTAACATGACAGCTTGAACAAATTAGATTTCTTTTTTTGTTTGTTTGTTTCTGTTTTCAGACAGATTCTTGCTCTTGTTGCCCAGGCTGGAGTGCAATGGCACGATCTCAGCTCACTGTAACCTCTGCCTCCTGGGTTCAAGCAATTCTCCTGCCTCAGCCTCCTGAGTAGCTGGGATTACAGTCACCTACCACCACGCCCAGCTAATTTTTGTATTGTTAGTAGAGACGGGGTTTCACCATATTTGCCAGGCTGGTCTCAAACTCGACCTCGTGATCTGCCCGCCTCGGCCTCCCAAAGTGCTGGGATTACAGGCGTGAGCCACCGGGCCCAGCCTAGATTTCTTATTTTTACATAGTATAGATACTTGTGGATCACCTAAACAATGAGAAAGGATGAAAACAGAAATTGATTTTTTTTTTTTTTTGGTAGAAAATGTAAAGAAATTGGCCGGGTGCTGTTGCTTAAGCCTGTAATCCCAATACTTTGGGAAGCCGAGGTGGGCGGATCACGAGGTCAAGAGATCAAGACTATCCTGGCCAATATGGTGAAACCCTGTCTCTACTAAAAACACAAAAATTAGCTGGGCGTAGCGGTGGGCGCCTGTAGTCCCAGCTACTCGGGATGCTGAGGCAGGAGAATAGCTTAAACCCGGGAGGCGGAGGTTGCAGTCAGCCAAGATGGTGCTACTGCACTCCAGCCTGGGCGACAGGGCAAGACTCCGTCTCAAAAAAGAAAATGTAAAGAAACCAATCACGGGTCACAAAGGTACTTTGGGTGTTTGGAAGATGTTAATCTCTGAGGATGACACCAAGGAGGAAACCACATCCCAATCCAGTGTGTCCCTTGATGGAGCGACACATCCCACACCCACCATGTGTCTGTTGAATGCCCACTGTTCTGGGGCCTCTCCTAGAGAGGAGAGGTGGTAAGTGCCAGCCCCGCCTTCCAGGAGTCCTGTCTCCTGGAGGGCTCAGATTTCACACAAATAATGCCAGGTGGCAAATGCTATGGCAGAGGAGTGTTCAAAGGCCTCTCTTTGTTCTTCTCAGGAGATCTAGCCAACTGGAGTTTAACCAGGGATGATCAGCCCAGCTCCAGGCGAGGCTAGTGGGCAGGGAGCATCATGACCAAGAGCTACCAATATGGCATGCCAGTGATGAGAGCTTGACTAATACAACACATAGCAGGTAACGTCAGATTTACTCAAAGCCACCTTAGGGGACAAAATCTTTTAGATCAGCAGGAAGGCTGATCTGAAGTAGCAAAATTAGCAGGACTAATAGATTTCATAAAGACGTAACATACTGACAGGAGGGTTAGAGTAAAAATTGGAAAAAGGGCGTCTGAGGGGAAGAATTTGATCATCTTCCTGCAGCATCATCTTGAGGAGAGAGAGAGACTAGAGCAGATCAGAGAGCCACTGTGTCCTCTGTGGTAGGGAGGGGTGCCCTTGCAGGCCTCACCTCAGCCCCCGTAGATAGTTCCAGAACAGCACTGGACAATGGAAGATAGTACAAGCCCCAAATGTGGGTCACATATGTTACTCAAAATTTTCTAGTAGTGGCCAAATTTTACAAAACAAGTAAAATTAATTTTCATAATATGTTTAATCTGACCCAATATACCCCAAATATGATGTTAGCTTGTCTACAAGTATAAAAATTTTATGGAGATATTTTACATTCTTTTCCTCATACTAACTAAACCTTTGCCACCTGAGGTGCATGTTACACTTACAGCACAGCTCAGTTTGGAGCAGCCATGTTTCAGGTGCTCACTATGTGGCCAGAGGCTACCATATTGGACAGCACAATTCTAGACTATTCTCTTTCCTGTGTATTGATTCTGCATTCACCAAGTGACCTTGCTAATAATTTGGTTTGGTGACTATCCCCCTGGAGCCATGCTCCATTGAGATTTTGCAACCACCCCCAACCCCAACTGGCCCTCCCCCCCACCGTCCTCTGCTGTAACCCCTTTGTGTCTCCCAGGGACCTTCAAGCTACAGCACAGTGCAGTGTGCCCCATTGCCCTTACTTTTTGGGCATTCTTGGGCTGTATGATCCAGCCAGCTGTATGGTCCCCATCAAGTCAGAATGCTGCTGCATGGGCCTCATTCTAATCCAGGCTCATTTGAAGCACCCATGCCTTCTCTTCCCACACTCTGGGCAAACCTCCTCTGCAGCAGGACCCCTGGTACCGCTGCTCATGGGAGGGGACCAACTAGTCAGCCAGAATCGTTGCTATGGGAGGGGATTCTTGGAGACTCTTACCTGCACCAAGTAATACTGCCTTGGGAGAGAGTGGTGATAAGTGGGACACCTAGACGGTGGTGGGCATCTGGGGCTGGGGGCAGCAGCTGACTAACAATTGCATAGATGCATTTCAATATTAATGACTGGTGAGGCCACATGAGCACTTAAGGACTGAACATCATCTTGCCTGTGCCACACAGAAACCTCCACTACAGTGTTCAGTGTGCACTGCACTACTCCACACTACATGCAGCTTACCAAGAACACACACACACACACACACACACACACACACCCTCTACTCTGGGTATCCAGGCATCTGCATCCCCAGCCACTCAGTCCCTGGCCCGGGATCTTCCAAGGCAGCCAGCCCCTTTCCTCCAGCCCTGCTGGCCCCCTGCCGATCCACCAGTGGGCACCGCCACCTATCTCCATCCCTGGCACGGTGAGTCTCCGCACTGCGAGACAGACTGCTATTGAAACATCAGCAGCGTGGCCTCCGCAAAGGTCAGCCATCCGGGGAGCTCCTGGCAGCTGCTTGTTTGTTTATTGGAACATTATCTGGGCCGGGCTGTTTATTTATATCCATTGAAGGATTGAACAATAAATATAGTCTCCCAGTAGCAGGCAGATGCTTGCACTAGAGCATTCTGGCTGCCGTCTTGCTTGGACTAATCTCCCTAATGAGCAAACAGTGCTATTCATCTCTAAAGATGCAGGCCACCTCTGCACTCTCCCTTTCCTCTCTCCCTTCGCATCCTCCCCAAACTTCCTAATGGAGGTCTACACCTTCGAGATTTGGGAGCTGGGCCCAGGTATAAGAATGCAAGGGTGGGCTCTTATCCAACAGGCAGGGAAATAGAGCTGGAACTGTAGATGGAGAGGGGAACAGAGCAAACCTGGAGGCATATGTCCCAGGGCAAATCTGAATTCCCCACCTAGACCCTCAAACCTCAAACACAGAGGCACATGGCAAACCAGCTGGTGGTCAGGACAGAAGGAGGTCAGGCCTTGCTCACAGGGCCAGAGGTGGAGGGGCTTGTGCGGAGGCGCCCCATATTCCAGCCATGCCAGAGCCAGAGTTAGGCCTTGAAGTGCCCAGAATTGGAAGGAGATCCCTTGCAACAAAATGCAAACCAGTTTGCAGAAGGGAGACTTCATTGGGGCAGGCAGGGATAGGTGAGGAGCCGAAGGAGGGAAGTAAGGGGGCCAGGTTTGGCTCCTCTCAGAAGCCTTGAGCACATGACTTCAGCTCTCCTAGCTGTCCTGAGTCTCTCTCCTGGCTCTGACCTGGCTCTCAAGGAGGCAGCAACAAAGATCCTTGGCAAGCAATGAGTGACCAGCCGTATCTCTGGCACACAACAGCGGTATGATGTCTCTCAGGAGGGAGCAAACTATGAGCCATTTGGATCACAGATATGCAGCCTACTCAGTTGGACCCACAGGTTCTAAATGATGTAGCCCTCATCACTGTCACTTGGCACCTGAAAGGAAGAATTAGCACACCAAAGAGTGCCAGAATCAGGCACAGGGTAAGTACTAGTTGAATGAATGAATGAATGAATGGCCTGAGAATCTGATTCTGGGTCTGAGTTGCCACAGCTGGAACCAGGAGACACAAATGCACACTCACAGACATGTGTGCACACACATGTATACACATGTGCACTCTCTGGCTCTGAAGATGGGGCCACATCTCAGCTCAAACACAATCTCTAGAACTTTCCCTTTCTCATTCTGCGGAAAGGAAGAGAGGACAGGTGATACAACCGTGTCTGGGACAAAGAGGAGCTGGGAAGGGTGCAGCAGGTTGGCAGCAAGAAAGATGCGAATATGGGCATGAGGTCTGAGTATCTTGGCAACTGGCTCGTTGTGGGTTAAACGTCTTCAGAAAGGGGACCTTCCTTGTGGAAGAGCTGCCTAGTTTGCAGGCTGGTAGACTGGAGGATTTCTCAGTTCCCATCAGACTCTGATGGGCTGCAAGTCCATCTCCCCACCAGAGGAGCTCCCTCACACTCCAGGCCCTCACTGCCAATATCCCTACAACCCCACACCAAGGGCATCTGAGAATAAGACTGCACTCATAGAAGCACCTCGCATCTTCCCCAGGGCTTTTGTTTTTTAAAATTATTCCCTCCTGCCTCTTCCCTGGATTTCCAATCCCCTCTCCCCATTCTGCTTTTGCTTTTTTTCACAGCACTTGTCCCCTTCTGACATACTGTGTCCTGCATTCATTTATGATGGTTATTGTTTACACCCTTGCTAGACCATACACACCACAGGAGCAGAAATCTTTATCAAGGGATATATCTCAGACCCTTGAACCGTGCCACAGAGTAGGTGCTCAATAAACATTTGTTGAATAAATGAATGAATGAAAACACTCAAAGTAATCATCTTCGTGTTTCTTCATCCTCATGGTGTAGATCTCCCCTATTTTACAGTGAGGGAACCAGTTAGGGGCTTTCCCTCACTGTAACTGGGAGATGCTACAGCAAAAGTGAAATGGAAACTGCCCAGCGAGGCCCACGTGGCCGGTAGGTGCCCTGTTTCGCCAGCAGGGTGGACTGTTTGATGCCACATCCGTGCCTTCCTGCCTTTAGTCTCAGGGCTTGGAAGGTGGGCGTAAACCCTGCTTCTGTGTTCATGTTGCTTAAGCTGCCCCAGAATAGCTCCATGAGGTACTTTGTTTTGATTTCCTGATTCCAGCCAGGAGAAAGGGGATGCAAAGGGAACTACAAGAGTGTAAACAATAATTAATTAGACAGGCAATGTGTGTGCACAAATCCTGTGCCATGTTACCAAACACTGCCGGGACAATCGGCCCCTTTGGGTCTCCCATTACACACATTCTCAGAGCCAAATAATGATTTCTATGCTGCCATTAGGAACTTCTTGCCCTGCGATGTCCAAACCAAAACGAAACCAGTGATAATGGCCTCCAAACCTTCCCCACCTGCTTGAGTGGTGACACAAAGAACAAGCTACAACTCCAGAAGAGAAAGATGCTGAAGAAATTAGAAGGGAAGTCAATAGGGCTGATATAAAGAACATACCAGGAAAAGGTTCAAACCAGCATATTTCACATGTGGAATATTTTGAAACAGCTTCACTGATTGCACCATTCCCAGAGACTCACCAGACAGCACTGTGTGCTAAAGTTACAGGTTTGAAACCTTGGTAGGTCAGCCACCCTGTGACCCCAGAGCCACAACTTCTTTGGATAGCCTGCATCCTAAAATCCTGGTTGGCCATTTCCCATGTGCCTCTGGTTAGAAAGGAGCCTGGGCCACTCCCACTCCTAGGAAAACAAGTTCCCATGAATAGGTAGTTAATTCACCACCTGCCATGCGCCACACACCATGCCATGCACTTTACACGCATCAGCTCCTTCTGACACCTGGCAGATGGACCACGCTCATCCATGCTGCAAAAGACCAGAATCCTGAGCTGGGGTGCACTGGCAGCGCAGGATTGGTGAAGTCCAGGGGCAAACAGCGTGACTCCCAACTCTGACACTTAGGAACTGTGCAGCCTCAGACAATCTACTAAACTTTCCTATCACTTTCCTCATATGAAAAACAGAAATAATAACAATACCTCATTGTTATCATTATTGTGCAAGTATGATAATGTCCCAAGCATGGATAATACTTGGCAGAGTGAGTGGGTTTTGATAAATACTAGCAATGATTAATGTGCAATGATTACTATTCAAATGAATGGATCTCTATGATTTTCTTCCAAGCCCACTGAGAGCACAACCCTGATATAAAGAGGTTAGAAGGTTTCTATATGTGCCGTAGATAAAGAGGCTAGAAGATGTGGCCTGCAGATTGAACTCCCAACATCTGACAAGTTCATCTAAGGGCAGGAGAGGGAGAAGAGGACCCACAGCTTAGCTCTGGGCTGTCTGAAGACAATAGAGGGCAGGGAACCAGGACTAAAGAGTCTGTGCTCTTTAGCATGAATTGTACAGAACAAAATGGACCCAGAGAACTTCCCGTGGCTGCCCTGAAGCTACAGGAATTGTCTAGGAAACCTGCGTCTGCTTTAACTCAGGAGAGACTCAGAAAGCCAACGACTTTATGGAGGAAGAACAAAGCAGTTTCATGCCCATGGTCTGACCAAGCTGCAGGAGGGGAAGTGGAGAACCACAGCCTGGCCTCGCTGAGAGATGCGGCATCTCTGAGGACCCAGGGAGGATGGAGGGCAGAGGTGGGGCTGGCAGGATGCTGGGGAGAAGCAGAGCCAGTCTCCAAAAGCAGAGTCAGTGGCTCTGCACGGTGTCAGGCACAGAGACGCAGGCCAGAACCAGGACCGCCAGCTCCTCATCCACACGCCTCTATTGCCTCATCCTACAGCTTGGACAAGCCACAAGCCACAAGCCACGTTCATCTCTGCCCCCACACATGGGGAGGCTACCTCCTCTCCTCTCTGCCCACACAACTGTTGCAGTGACAAAGGGGTTAATGCCTGCGAGACAATGAGGACTGGGAACAGGTGTGCAAGGATGCTGGGGCTGGCACAGTCCATGTTCCTCTCCTGCTGGAAATCTGGCCTCCTCTGGAGTGGGATCCAGCAGGTGCTTCATGCTGTTACACCAGAACCAGGAGAAAACCCCTGTCTAGCTGGAGGCCCAAAGAAAACAGAAGTAGAGAGAAACCCGGGAATCCAGGGACTCCTGTGTGAGCTGCTACCACACCTTCAGGAGTCGTCCAGGTACTAACTCAGAGGAAGGATGCTGCTAGCACAGAGCTCGGCACAGAGCAGAGACTCAATAAATCAACTGCACTAGCAAAGGGGGACTTCATCGCAGCCTCAGAAGCAGCTTCACCTCCCTCTCCCTTCACATCCCACATTTACCAGTAGGCACCGCCACCCTAGAGTGGCTCCCTTATAAGCTATAGGGTGTGACAGCCATGAGTGTGTCAACATCTTGAGGGCAGGTCAGTGGTGTAGAGCTTAAGCCTGGGGCTGTGCAGGCAACCAAGCTCGACTGCTGATTCTGTCTATTATAGATGTTGCAACCTCAGGCAGGTCTTTTCAGACTTGCTTGGCATCCTCAGCTGAAACACGGGTCTCAGAATTTGGAGCTCAGAGCTGCCGTGAGGATCTCATCAGGTGAATTGTGAAATGCTCTCAGTTCAGCACCTGATACATGCAATATACATACGTGCCTGTGAGTTGTGGCTAGTTAATACGTAGCTGTGCCTGGTTAGCCAATGTGAAGATGAAGAGGAGATAATGTGATGCCGATGATGGTGTAGCAGAGCACAGCTTCCCCTAGCAAGGCTCCCTGGCAGCTCTGGGAACACCAGTTGCTTAATAGATGTTTAGTAAATTAACAAATGAACACATGAGTCCCATTAACATTGGAAAAAGATCAGAAGGGTCCCAGCATCCTAAGAGACTATCTTCCAAGCTTACCTTTCTTTGATGTTCTGTCCTTACAGGACCACCAAACCTCTTTCTAGCACTAAGGGCACCCGCAGCAGCCAGCCCTATATGGCTCCCATCATCATGCTGTCTGCAGGAAGCCCCGTGGGTCTGTTGCTCAGCCCCCAGGCACTCTTCTGCAATTTCCTTGACAAATAAATAACCCAGGGAGTGTCAGACAAGTGCATATTACCTCAACATCTGCTCTCCCTACTGGGCTCTGCTCTAGGTTCTTCCCCTGCAGCCTCATCAAGCTACTGGGGCACCAGCACTTTCAAGGGGCACTGAGGCTGCCATCCAAGGACAGCTGTGTGTGTGTGAGAGAGGCTAAGAACAGCCCATGTTCACCTATGACAAGGGGCAGAGGTGCAACTTCCCAGAAGGTGGAGGACGCAACTTCAACAAGGCTGGGGTGCCTTTCTCCATTCACTCCTCATCCCCTTGGGAAGCACGCTGGTCAGAGTGGTGCTGCCTGACTTCTGGTTGAAATGATGGAGTTTCATTTTGCAATGTCAGTGCATTTGCAAAGCCCTAGAACAGGAGGGGATTCCAGATTTGCTCAGTTGGGATCTATACCAGGATTTCAAAGTAGCCCCAGTTCCTGGGCTATCTAGGATAATTTTGTGTGTGTGTGTGTGTGTGTGTGCGTGTGTGTATGTGTATGTGTGTGTGTGTGTGTGTGTGTGTGTGTGTGGCCTAAATGAGGGTCAGAAGGAAGTGAGGGATGCATGCGACATTACCCAAGATCCGGCTCACGAAAAACTGAGAATCTCAGAACTCTCCCCAGAGTCTCCCGGTATGATTCGGTGCCTCCTGTGGGCTCCAGCGGCACTTCCTGCACACTTTGCTTGTGTCACTTACATGCATTGCTACATGGGGTCATGAGCGCTCACTGTCTTCCCCACTCCCTAGGAGCTTCTTGAGTGCAGGGGCTACACGTTATTCATCTTACCCAAGCTCACTAGCCAGTAAGTGGAGCACCACACTGAAGTTTACATTTTCTGGCTTCAAATCTGTACTCAGCAACAATTCTTCTAAAAGTAGGCACTGTAATGTTCAGTGTCACCAGAAAAAACAATTACTAGAGCTTCTTTGAAGAGTGGGCCTCACTCAGGGCTATCTCATAGATCACCACCCCTTATTGAATCCTTCCCATCCCCGTCCCACACATCTCTCCAGCACAGACACTGCCCACATCTTACTTTTTAAAACCAGCAGCTACTCTGGGAAAGAAACACTTGGAACTATCACAAATGAGGACCCAGAAATTCATGAGTCCTGGGGTGAGGCATGTGAATAGTTTACAGTCAGAAAATCTGTTCCCAAAGAGACTGTGGGGACAGCCTTCCCTGGGCTTAGAATGCTGAAGCTGAGAAGGGCATCCCTGTCTGGGGATGACATCACCAGACAGAGCTGGAATGCACAGATGCAGAAAGCTGGGGGCCCTGGGGCCAGGAGAGAGCTTCGCTGGAAGATCACAAAGGGGCTTTTGACCACCCTCATCCCAGGAAAAACCACAGAGCCCCAGCTTTAAGCCACCCCCGCCCTCAGTTGAGGGGCCTAAAGACATCCTCCTCCAATCAGACGGGTGACCTTTGATCCCAGTGAGGGAGGCACCAGAGCCAAAGTGCCTTGAAGGAAAATAATAATAATAATAATAATAAGTGCCTGTATGGGTTACTCCTTCTGCCAGAAGCCTGTGGAGTTAGTTGCAGAGAAATCCATTTTAAAATAAGATATTGGAAAACCATTCTCTCCGTCACTGGCCACAGTTATTACAATTATTTATGTGGCATCATCAAGGCCCATGTGTTTCACAGCAATTAAACTATTGATCTCCCAGCTCTGAGGCACTGAGCAAAAACCTACAGCCACTGGTTCTGGTGCTCTGGGAGTTGCCTCTCCCCATGTTTCAGATGTGAAAACTGAGCCCAGTGGGGAAGTCACCAAGAACAAGAGAGTCAGGGGATGGCACATTAATATTAATGATCAATATGTTAATATAATATGCTAATGGTATATTGACATTATCAATAATAATATATCCATTTATCCATTTGGCCAGCACTTACTCTGTCAAAGTGTTAGTTTTTAGGTTTGCCCAAGAAATTAATAATGTAGTAATTGAAAGCATGGGTTCCAGTGGCCATTAACAAGGGCTTCTATGCAGCTCTGCCAGGACCTAGCTACATGACCTTTGGGAAATGAGTCAATTTCTCTAACCCCTGGTTTCCTCATCTGGAAAATGCAGATAATAACAGTACCTACCACAATCAGTTGACGTGAAGATTTAATGAGTTAGTAGATGAAAAGCATTTAGCACACTGCCCAGCACATAATCACAGCTAAACTACAGTTAGCACTTATTAACACGGGGGGTCCATGGCTACTCACTGACCCATGACACGCCTCTGGCAACTCATGTTGCACAGCTACGTCATTGGCAAAGGAGAGAGGGAAGGCTTACTCTCCTGTGAGTCACTGCACTGAGATTTGAGGGACACTGCATTCTTTTTTGATGGTCTTGAGGCAGGAGCTGCACCTGGACCTCTGTTTGCAGCTGCCCCCTGGATGCACATGGGGGTGGTCCTGAGCTCCAACCTCCCTCTCTGCCTACCTCACTGTACCTATGTCCCCATCACTTTTCCTCAAGCCTAGAGTCAATATTAAGCTAGTAATGGTTACACAAAGTCTTATTTATGAAATGCATTTAAAGTAATATTATTTAATGTGTTTCAAGGACATGTTAAGGGATAAAAGGTATTGAATGGTGGGAGTCTGAGACTGGTTTTGAAATAATTCTCCTTCCTGAACTTTTTTGCTATAGGAAATTGCATGTGCCTGGAACATACACTCTTATATTGCATGGTGTGGACAGAGAGAGACTAAAAGTAGGGTGACAGTAAAGGACTATGATGCTTATCTTGGTCTAGCCAAAAGGCAGTTGGAATAGAGGGTAAGGACAGAGAGAGAAGGAGATGGGGCTTGAAGAATGAAGGACAAACTCTGGATTGTCACACCTGGGTGGCCAAGGGAATGGTGGGCCCAAGGAGCAAGTTGAAGGGAATGCCGTGTGGGTGGAAAGAAGAAGTGCGGGTCTGAGATCTGCTGAATGTCACTGGTGGGAGTGTGGCCGATTGACTGATTGTTTTTGGACATTCAGGACTGAATGTCTGCTGGATGTCTGACTGAATGACTTTCTGCTTAGGCAGAAAGTCATTGCTTAGGACAATTGAGTCACTGTCATTTTAGAGGTGGATTGTGAAATCATGATATCAAATCATTTCCCGGAGCCAGAATTTAGACGACCACCATGGCAGGCTGGCCCTCCTACCCTGTCTCTAAGGGTCACATCAGACACATTCCGTAGATTACAGAATACAGATTGGAAAAGTGCCGGGGAAAGGGAAGAACACAAATCACTATTTCCTACTTCCCTTCACATTGCCCCCAGACACTACAGAGGGCTCACTCAGTTGAGGAATAGAATGTTCTCCCACTTCTCATCCCAGAAGCTGAAATAGGCTCCATGCATGACCCAACATAAACTTGCAAATGAATAGGCAGTCACTTTGAGGAGCACAGGAAAGACACACCGATTTAATTACCTTCTCTGCACCATCACCAGGATCCTTCAATTTTAGTATCTGAGGAACTTTTCTTTGGATCAAACAGTTTCACAGAACCAAACAAAAGTCTCATTTTGCACCAAAATTTTCACAATTTTTGCTTAGGGCTGGTTCAGGAACTTCTTTCCAAAGTCTATGTCAAATTAAAAATCCAGAAATACCTACCATTATTTAAAAAATAGTAGGGTTTATTTCCCACACTGACCTAAGACTTAAAACAAAACGAAGCCCTCTAAGGGTTGAGTGTGTGGTGTGGCCCCTTCTCCCCACAGACCTTCCCCTTGGGTCAGAGCGTTTAGTCGGCCTCATGCCAATGCCCATGACCGGGGGTGCTGGTTCCCTTCTGCTTCTTGGGGCCTTCCATGGTTCACCCCCATCAGAGTCTGGAAAGGGAGGCCACGGGAAGTAGGGAAGGGAGGAAGAGAAAGGAAAGGGTGGGAGAGCTGAGGGTTGGAGAATATCAAGAAAAACTGAGATTTTACAGGTTGTTACTCTGGGTTCCAAAAGAGGTCCTCATGGAGGTTCCACATCACCAGACCCTGGGTCCCGTATCAGAACTGTCCTGGGTCTGCACGCTGGAGTTCACTAACTGGACTTCCAGCCACTTTACTTCCCATCCTCAAGGTAGACCAGGAAAAGTCATGATGGAAAGACTTCTTTGTTCCTCCTCAGCCCAGCAGGGCTCTGATCATGCCAGCTTCTTGTGTTGCAAGACACGAAAAGAAGCCAGCAACAAAATTGTCTTGCGTCACTTAACTTCCTCTCAGATTTCTAAGCAGGTAATTATTTCCTCTCCTCCAATGGACTGCAAGCATTTTGGAGGGTTTTTATCACAGACACTCCATAAATAAAAGTGTCAGATTATTAAGGATAATCTTATCCACTCTCCTGAGCAAGTTATCCAATGGAATATTGTGCTCTTCCTCTGTGGCACTTTCTTCCTTGACTTTTCCATTTGGCACCTAAGTGAGCCAGGGGAGGATGTGTGAGCAAGGGAGACATTTCTGCTACTGGGGCCTGGGAAACAGGACCAGAGGGGCTTTCACTCCGGTCTGTTCTGTGTGACCTCTGGGAGGCTTGTTTTCTCTAGTTCATTCCATTGCTGAACATGAGTTGAGCATGTACTGTGTAAAATCCCACCCAGAAATGCAGACGTTTCATATAAGATTTGGCTGGTTTCTACCCTCAAAGACTTCTTGTCCAAAACAAGATTCACAGCACAATTTAAAAAGCAGTTTCACATTGACTTTCTAAATTTAATTCACACCACACATAGTAAGGACACAATAAACTTTATTGAATTAATAAATGAACCATGATTCCAGTGAGGGAAGGAGGATGATTATTTGTACTCATGTTGTATCTATGAACAAACTAAGACTCAGATGGGCTACATGATGCTCAAAGTTAGATTATAGCTAACAAGTGCTGGATCTCATTTTCGATCAGATATTCTGGTTAAAACCCAATATACCTTGGCCCACATCTCACGCCCCTCCCGAGTGAAGCACATTCAAATGATTGACTTCTGTTCTGGTGGCCATGGAGAGGAAGCAGTGGTCGATTCTGAGGAGTGTGCTTCCCAGAAGAGTGGCAATGTGAGCTGATTGTTAG
Organism: Pan paniscus; assembly: GCF_029289425.2. Lineage (NCBI taxonomy): Eukaryota > Metazoa > Chordata > Mammalia > Primates > Hominidae > Pan > Pan paniscus. Next base: position 169,146,622 of record NC_073255.2, read on the forward strand.
GAGGAATATGATTCAAATAGCAGGAGCCATGAGGAAGAATATGTCCTAGGCAGGCTGGCATGAGCAAAGGCAGAGATGGAGGAAAGTGCCACGTGTGTGCAGTGTAGGGTAGTCAGCTGTGGTCAGGGCATATGACTTTTGGGGGCATGGTGGGAGGGAAGCCCAGAGTGGTAGGTTGGATGCAGGTGCAAAAGACCCTTGAATGTCTTTCAAAGTGCTGGGCTTTGACCTGTACACAGAAGGGAAGTGTTGTATGTTTCCAGGATGGGAGAACTGATACGATCTTTCATAAACTGGAGATAATAAGCAAAGCATACCCTAATTTTTCAACTTGGAAAAACTGCTATGCCCTTGAAGAGGGGCACTGTCATTCCTTTAACAAAGTGAACGCCCATTTATTGCCTCAAATGACTAAACTAAAAAATGCGACTCTATCACCATAAGCCTCCCTATGTTGTGTTGGGAGGTGGATTTTATTGAATCGTCCACATTCTCCCAGTTCTCTTCTAGTCAACTTTTTGTGTTTAGGTTAAGGGAACAATACATTTCTTTGCAGCAAGCTCTCTAACCAGAGTTTGGGAAAACCTTGATGTTCTTAACATAAACTCAATCAACTGATTTAAACGCATGGAAAATGGTGGACTTAGGAGGAACATTTCATTTTAGCACTTTACGGATCAAGTCACTATGGGATAGAGACCCTAAACTCTCACAAACTTCCAGGCTAAGATTTTAAAACATAGATTTAACCCTAGCCTATAAAGTACTTAATCAATAATAGCTTGGTGCCTCAAATTTTGAAAAGGATTTTTATGTACATTATTTCAGTGTGTCCTCCCAGCAGTATTGTGAGCTGGATTTGGGAAGTGTCCTTAGGCCATAGCTCCCCAGCAGATGAAGAACAAAAGCCTGGATGAGAAATGACTCTCCAAATTCATGACACCACTGTAGCTTCATTAGGTCTCTTCACTTCCGAACCTGTTGTTCTTACCATGCTATCTTGGCACCCACTTCTTTTTAAATAAGGGACTGGGGTCTCACAAGAAAAGTACACAATTTAGTCCCCCACCCTCCAGTTTCATCAATGCAGAGTGAGATGAGTAAAACAGGGTGCTATAAGACTGCCTGTTGCTTGAGCCTAGTTGTGTTGTGCTGGGGTTGGGTTGGATTGGATTGAGTTGTATTGTGCTGCATTGGGTTAGGTTGGGCTGTGTTGTGTTGGATTGGATTGGATTAGGTTGGGTTTTGTTAAATTGGGTTGTGTGTGTTGTGTTGTGTTAGACTGGATTTATTGGATTAGGTTGGGTTGAATTGGATTGGATTGTGTTGTGTTGAATTAGATTTAGTTGGGTTGTGCTGGATTAGATTGGGTTGTGTTGTGTTGAATTGAATTGGGCTGGGTTCAGTTAAGTTTGTGTTGGATTAAATGTAATTGGATTGGGTTGTGTTGGGTTGTGTGTGCTGTGCTATATCATGTTAGATTGGACTGGGTTGGGTTGGGTTGGGTTGGATTGGATTGGATTGAATTGGGTTGAGTTAGGTTGTGCTGAATTGGATTGAGTTGGGTTGGATTGGATTGGGTTGGGTTGAATTTGATTGGATTGGGTTGTGTTGGATTGTATTGAATTGGATTGAGTTGAGTTGGATTGGGTTGAATTTGATTGGATTGGGTTGTGTTGTGTTCAGTTGGATTGAATTGGATTGGGTTGCATTGGATGGGGTTGGATTGGGTTGTGTTATGTTGAATTGGAATAAATTGGTTGACTTGAGTTGGACTGAACTGGGTTGGATTTACTGGTCTGGGATTCACTAGCATAGGATCCAAAGTCTTCCCTGATTACTTTTATTCTGTGGCATTCAGTGACCATTTGCCTATCTTGCAAAGCTACCATGAGTTTACCATGACCAGGTTGTGTGCAACAAGAGCAAAATGGAGCAGCACAAGCAAAAGTCAGCACAGCATTGTGGAACACCAGTTGTAGGGAGCCTCTCAGCCTGCTCCCTCCCTCAGCTGGCTCAGGTTACACCTGGCCAGGCAACTTCAGAAATGGGTAGGGAAGAAATCCAAGAGCAGGGAGTGGAGAACAAGAGCCAGGCAGAGCAAGGGTCGGGGCCAGGCAGGCACAGTTTGCAGGCCAGAGAACATTCTCTGAGAGCGCAAGAATCTGTGCCTCCCGGGAAAGGCTGTAATCCATTTTCCCTGAAGACCCGAGTAACCCGGTCAAAGAAACTCAATCCCAAGTGGTTTTGACATAAGGTCATGAACCGAGACAAGGCAATCTCAGCAGTTCATCCCACACAACAAGCAGGCCTGCAGGCAAGGGGACTGGAGCGGAGAGGGCAGGGGTAGCATCTCAGGGCTCTGGTTGCAGGGGGAGGGAGTTGGAGCCCTTCCTAGCCAGACAGGTGATTCATGTGGACACTCTCACCCTTCTGAGCACCAGAGATCACACCAGGGTCTGACCCTCTGGCAGCCCCATCTGCTCACTAAAGGGGAAACTGAGGCAGAAAAGAGCGCAATACTGCCCAGAACCCAGAGTGTCGAGGAAAGGAGGTGATATCAGTATGTGCTCACTTGCTTTGGACACTTGAGAGCGCTAAGCTGGGGGAGGGTCAGCTTCTCCAGCCTCCTGGCTCCCTCCCTCCCTGCTTTCCCTCTCCTTCCCCAGGGCTGGGAGCCAAGGGATGCCTCAGCTGCAGGACTCTCCCTCCCCACCCCCTGCAGAATGAGCGTTTCCACAACTGCACATCTTTACCTCCTGTGTTTACCGGAAAACAGGAAGGAAGGAGGGAAGAGGAAGTCTTTTCAGAGCCTCTGGTGATCATCATGCGCTTTGCTTTTTTTTTTTTTTTTTTTAATTCTTCTCCCCCCACTCCAATCTCATCTGTCCCCTGAAGGGAGAAATGGAACGCATCTGTAGTTGTTACACAGGCAAAATCACAGATGCTGCTGTGGTCTAGCCAGGGTCGGAGGGGCTCTGTTCGGTGGTGTGTATGTAGGTATGTGTGTGCGCGGGTCTCTGCCTGTGTGTTTCTGAAGCTGGTCTTTAACAAGTGTGGACTCTCTGTTGAATTCTGCATTTTCTCCTGCAGCCAGCAGGTGGCAGTGCTGCGACAGTCGGGTGACTCCAGTCCTGTGACGCCTGGCCCCGCAGCGCTTGTCAGGACTGGTCCAACCGTGGAAGGGAAGGCGTGTCCACACGCACCCCAAGGTGGCCCACATAGAGGTCCTGGGCACGGCGATATGGAGGAGAGCCATCCAAAGGCCCTTCTGAAACCTCCTCTCCTCTCTTCCATTCTTCTCTATTTCCCCTAATCTAATCTAGAAAGGGGGAAACCTACTAACGTTTCCTAAGCACATGCAGCATGGTTTTCAGACTTAGCATAAAACCCCTGCAGAGCTTGTGAAAATGCAGCTTCCCAGGCCCTGTCCACTGAGACTGTCACGCAGCATGGCTGAGGTGGAGCCCAGGAACGTGCACTTTGAGTAAGTGCTACTGGTGATTCCCATGCAGTCCCCAGGGAACTCCAAATTGAGAAATAGAAAACTAGCATATTCCAGGTGCTGTGATGAGGGCTTCATCCTAGATCTGTTCTCAGGGTTCCTTGTAATTTATAATTCTCTCCACCTGTTTCCTACTCTAGATCTGTTCTCAGGGTTCCTTGTAATTTATAATTCTTTCCACCTGTTTCCTACTCTTCAAACACATTGCCGCTGCACTCCTCTACCATGAAGTTTTGGCTCTGCATTCTTAACGGACAATTTTGCTGTTTCCTTATGCTAATTTCCTGGTGCTCTGAGATCACCGGACTTCCTGCTCCAGAAGCAGGTTTTCTCACACTGCCTCCCTGTCATCCTAACCTTTCTTTTATTCCATGTAAGCTCCTGAAATGCACAGTGCCTTACCCTGCCTTCCCAGCCATGGGGCTTTGCTGGAGCCGTGCACGGCAGTACCATGCTTCCCCACCTCTCCTATGCTCTCCACTTGCTTCCTTCCCAGTCAAAGGGCTCTGCTGGAGTTCTGCAGGGCAGTGCCACGCTTCCCCGCCTCTCCCATGTTCTCCACCCCTGCCTTCTCAGACACCTGAGTTGGACTGCCCTGGTGAACATCTCTACAGTCAAGCAACCTAGAGCTGCACCTACAGACATGTGCAGAGGACAGGCATCTCCCTTGAAAGTCAGCATGACACAAGACCTACCCACAGTGGTCATACTGGGTGCTTTTAAGATGGCTACACAGACAAACTCTGAAAACCCAGTGTATTCATTTGCCAGGGGTGCCATAACAGGTGACCACAAACTGGGTGTCATAAAACAACAGAAATGTATTCTGTCACAGCTCTGGAGATTAGAAGTCTGGAATCAAGGGGCCGGCAGGGCTGAATCCTTCATTGCCTCTTCCCACCTCCAGTGACTGCTGGCAGTGCTTGCTGTTCCTTGACTTGTGGCAGCATCACTCCAATCTCTGCCTTTGTCTTCACATGGCCCGGGTCTCTCTGTCTAAATTTCTCATTCTTTTCTCTCATGAAGTCACCAGTCACTGGATTAAAGCCCATCCTTCATCCTAACTTGATTAGATCTCCAAAGACCCTATTTACAAAAAGGTCACATGCACAAGTATCAGAAGTTGGGACTTCAGCTTTCCCTTTGGGGAGATACAGTTCAACCTGCAACACCCCACGAACCAAAGATTCTGCTTTCACTTCTTACCTCCTGCCTGGAGAGAGGAGAGCAGAGTCTCAGTGCTTCTCCAAGCACTGAATGACCTTTCCCATGAATAAAGCTTTTGCTCTGGTGGATGCCATATTGGAAGAGGTTAAAGCAAGTCAGCTTTGGGCTTCCCTGAGTGCAGTGGTTCTCAGAGTTTGGGCTCCTGACCAGCAGCATCCGGGAACTTGTTAGAAATGCCAAATCTCTAGCCTTGCGCAGACCTACAGAATCAGAAACTCCAGGGCTGAAGCCAGCAATCTGTATTTAATAAGTTCTACAGGTGGTCTGGATGCATCCTAAATTTTGAGAATGACTGCTCCCACAGCAGGGCTCACAAGGGCATCCCCAGCAAGTTCCAGCCACCGACTATGTCGTTTGTTGCCCCAAATCTCCCTGTTTTTCTGCCCTCCTGTTCGTGGCAATCCCTTGCCAGCTGCCCTTCCTTGACGGCTGTCAGATGCCTGGCACATCACCTGGCTCCACACTCACCGGCCAGCTTCTCAGCACTGTTTTTCTCCGGCTGCCTCTCCTCACCTGGCTCTCCCTCCGCCACCCCCTCGTGCTTACTTGCATGCCCTCGCTTCCCTCTGACTCTTTCTCCTGACAAAGAGAAGAGCTTGGCAGGGGTTGGTTAAGTTAACTCTGATCACACAGAAAACAAACTGTTATTTTTCTGTCTGCCAAGCTGCTGAAGGCAAGGATGTCAAGCCCAGGATGTGTGTGAACGTAAGATCTACAGTTACCCTAGCATGTCTGTGTTCTAGGCAAGCTTTTTTTTTTTTTTTAAATCGTGGTCCAGTTCCCAGGGAGATACCAGTGACAACCTCTTGGATGCTCATTGCGCTGGCTGTGACAGTCTCTGTACACATTCCCTGACCCAGGGAATGAGCAACTCCCATAAACAGCAGACGGTGGGTCACCTCTGACATCTGCTGTCCACATTTCTGATCCCCTGGAAGGCCTTGTTCAAAGCAACACTGGGCTGAAATGTTGGTGCACCATGTGTGTTTGCTGTGTCGGTGCACATAAGCAGACAGACCTGCAGGAGGCAGACAGCCAGGCAGGAGGGAGCCCCCGGGGGACACGTGGACACATGTTAGAGTCTGGTGAACATTCAAGACAAGGTTTTAAAGATGTGTCTGTGGTTGAGGGTGGGGAGGGGCACAAAGGAGGCCCTTTGGAGAGGGCCAAGGTGCATATATTGGGGAGCCTGTATGCAGGTGGCCACCCTCCCAGGAGAGTTTCAAGTTTCTGGGGAGGAGGGAAGCCTGGGTGGGGCAGAGGGGGCATAGGAAGTCCTAAACTCCACCCCCAGAAGAAGGTAGAAACTAGCAGAGTATCTGGGCAAGCTACAACCCAGTTTCCGTGCCTTTTTTGTCCCAATCACCAAATTGGGCACAATTATAGTAGAATAGCAGTGAGAAAAAAACAAACAGTAAAAATAAACATGGTAAGTGAAAAGGTTGGAAAAGGAATGTGCCAGAGAAATCTGGAAATCTTTGCATGCAGGCACTCGGGTCTGAGACACACTTTCCATTGGGTCTGGAAACCAGGTAGACCAAGGCTAGAGTTCAATTTCCCTAAAAGGGCTGTCTTTTTTTCTTTTTTTTTTTTTTTTTTTTTTTTTAACAGAGTCTCACTCTGTCACTCAGGCTGGAGTGCAATGGTGTAAACTCGGCTCACTGCAGTCTCTGCTCTTGGGTTCAAGTGATTCTTGTGCCTCTGCCTCCCAAGTAGCTGAGATTACAGGCATGTGCCACCATGTCTGGCTAAGTTTTTGTATTTTTGGTAGAGACAGGGTTTCACCATGCTAGCCAGGCTGGTCTTGAACTCCTGGCCTCAAGTGATCCACCCGCCTTGGCCTCCCAAAGTGCTGGGATTACAGGCGTGAGCCACCGTGCCTGGCCAGAAGTGTTGCCTTTTTCATTTCTGTCTCCTAGATGTCACATCAGGTTTTAAGAGGCTGTGGCTCCATTCTTTATCCCATACAGCAAGAAGGTAGCATGGCTAAACATCCTGGTGCAATTTCAACCTCTCAGGACCATTCTCTAGTTTCAAACCCCAAAAAGTACCTGGCCACATAGGAGGTGAGTTGCTCCATCACTATCACTCATTTAGTTGGAGACATTCATCTCCTCTTAAGCACCTCCCGTGCTGTATGTATTTTTAAACTATTGTGACTTATTTTGCTTTGGAAATTTAGGAGATCATTGGGTCACTCTTTGAAACAACCAGAGATGCTCAGGAAGAAAGGGATGTCACAAAACCAGGTTTGGATACCACTGTTCTGGGGTTCGGCTTCCTGTGACTTAAGAGATCTGTTCAGATTTTAAACAGGACAGCTGATCCACTATCTCACTGGGTCCCCTCTAGGCAATATAAGCCAGAAAGGCCTTAACATCAGAAATACAAGGGTTGGGGAGGGGTGGTGCACATTTGTATCAGTGTATTCTCCTTTAGCACAGATGAAATACACTGGGTGACATAATAGAAATTCACAGAGGGAAAAGATCCGTTGGGGGAGAGACTCATAACTCAGGTGGCCACTGAACTGTGATCCCCATGAGTTCACCTTGTCCAGCCTGTCTTCCCTTTTGCCCTCTCCCCACCACCAGGCCTTAAATCACCTGTACATGTGCATTGCTGGGTGCCAGCAGATGATTCATGAAACTCAACAGACAGATGCCATGGTGGGCACAGGAAACCGAAGGATTGAGAGACATGGGTGTGTTGAAGTGCTAGCAGTAACAGCCATGAGGCTACACAGTCCATTAGGTTTTCATTTTACAAAGTAAATTGTACTTGCATCATCTCATCTAATCCTTCGAGTGATCTGAGGAGTTAGGCATTATTACCTCCAAAGCCTAAGAGAAAGTGGTAAAAGCAAAGCCTTCAACAACAAAACCCCAACCCAGGAGGCCTGACCTGGGTCCACCTAAAATCTCTCAGGACAATTCTAGGCACTCTCTCTCCAAAATAGGTCTGCTAGATCTTCCTCCTGCTCCACGGCTCTGCTGTGCAAGGTGTCACCATGCCAGGGAGTCTTCTGACACGACTCTCCCAGGCCATGGGTGAATGTTCCACTTCCAGGCCACTATAATGTCGGCTGTCCTTAGACTATAGCCATGCTTCTGGGTTCTGCAAAACAATCTGAACCCAAGATTGAGAAACCTGTGATATAATATACAGATCTGTCATGTGGAGGAGACTTGCAGGTTTGATTTTTCTCACTGTTTAAATATCTGGGTGGCTGCAGGAAAGATACACCACCCTCTGTGCCTCAGCTTCCTCATCTGGAAGTGAGGGCCTCATATCTCTGTGGTTCCTCCAAGCAGAAATGATGCAATTCTACATGAGGTGCAAACTAATTTGGCTACAAATCATCACAAAATAGGCCTAAGGATGGAGATGGTCCTGGACCATACCGAGCTAGGCAGGGATCATCAGAGACAGGCAAACAATGGGTAAGGAGGGCCCTGGAGCAATTTATCCTATTTACAAAAATTAGGCTCTATCTAAAAACTTAGCAGAGAACTGCAGACAAGGATGTTGACCAGTGAACCCAAAACGGGATGCCAAGATCCTTCCAAGAAAGTGAAGGGAATGAATGAGAAGGGAAGAGGAAGAGAAAGCAGACAGGAGTGAAGGGAGAATGGGAGAGGAAAAAAGAGAAAAATTTAAAAGATCTGCCGGTTTGACACTCACATGAAAATGTCCCAGCAGATTTGTATTTCCTAGTAATAAATATTTTGTGTTTATTTATTGTGACAGAGTTTGCATGTCATGTAATCACTGTTTCAGTTCATTTTCCCCCCAATGATAGATTGTGATAAGTCAAGTTGGTTGTTAATAATGCTACAATTTACCTAACAAATTTTGAGCTTGTAATACAGCTTCATTAATATGTTTAATTTATCGTTACAGTTCCTTCAGGTTAATGGTTTGAGAGTATGTTGGAGTTTAATCTGAATGGCTATTATAAAGTGCTTGTTTCTCGTTGAAATGTAAAACTGAGATACCCAAGATTTACTTGGGATAAACTAGCCAGAATAAATCTCCCTCTTCTTTGCATTGGGAAGGGAATGAGAGTCGGCTATTAAAAAGGCTAAGCATTGGAGAGCCCCTTCAGATAAGTTTAAAGTAATTTTGCAGATTTAACATCCTTTCCCTAGGGTGAATGGGAGCGATGCCTGAGGCCAGAGTTTAGCCTAGAAGGATTCTCTGGATGCTGCAGAAAGGTAGGGACATCAGAAATGGGGTGATAACTGAATTTCGACAAAATACAGTATAAGCATTGCAGGTGACTGGAAAGGTATCTGAGTGTTGGGTGATGGGTTATAGAAAGCAGAATCCACAAAGATTAAAATCAAGAACACAAGCCCCCTGAAAAGCACAAAACAGAGGAGAGCAGCCTCCTCTTCTCCAGATGGAATTTTGGCAGCATCCTCTGGCTGACAAACTTTCACAACACTCCTGTAGCGCGTCAGACACCTGCCCCCACCTGCCTTCACCTCCGGGCTCCTCATACTGGTTTATTCTTCTGGGTAACTTTTAGCTTGGTTCAGAAAAAGAAAGAAACCCTCATTCTGTGGCTCAAATTTTACCACCCAACTGTTCAAGTGGCTTCTAGGGTGCCTAACAGTTTCTCTGGACCTGGGGTGTGAACGAGGTTGCCTCAGAGCATTGAAGAAGCTTCTGGATGCGGGGCCATCTACAGTTAGTGAGTTTGTTGATAGCTGAAAAGCAAGAGTAGAATTCTTGCCATTTGAATAATCAGGGCCCCTCTGGACAAGTCTCTAGCACCCAAGGGCATCTCAGAAAAACAGTTGTTATGGGTTGAACTGTGTCCCCCGAATAGATATGCTGAGATCCTAAGCCCCAGTACCTGTGAATGTGACTTTACTTGGAAATAGAATATTTGCAGAAATAATCAAGATAAGAGGAATTGATTAGGGTGGAGTCTACACCATATTACTGGTGTCCTTAAAAGAAGAGGAAAATGCCATGTGGCCGATGGAGGCAGACACTGGAGCAATGAAGCTGCAAGGCAAGGATGGCTGGCCACTACCAGCACAAAGGAGAGGCAAGGAAGGGTTCTACACAGAGCCTCAAGGAGTGTGGCCCTGCTGACACCTTAATTTCAGACTTCTAGCCTCCAGGACTGTGAGAGAATAAACTCCTAATGCCCCAGGCCACCCAGTTTACAGTGTTTTATTACAGCAGCCCTAGGAAACTGACACACGTAAGCCCAGTGGGTCACTCTTGGCACTACAGGGAGACGTGTAAAGGCGAGGGTGGGCATGGATCTTACAGCAGGCAGCGGATTCCAACACAGCTGACAGCCAGGACACAGTAGCCCTTCCTACCCACTGTCCAGACCTTGTATGATCCTTAATCCTACGTGTCAACCTGACTGGGCTGCAGGGTGCCCAGATAGCTGGCTAAACATTATTCTGAGTGCACCTGTGAAGGTCTTTCAGATGAAATGCATGTTTGAGTGGTTGGAGTAGTGCATCAGACTGCCTTCCCAGTGAGGGTGGGTCTCTACCAATCTACTGAGGGCCCAAATAGAACAAAAAGGTGGAGGAAGGGAGAATTCCCTGTCTCTGCCTGCCTGTCTTCCAGTAGAGACATTGGTCTTCTTCTGCCTTTGAACTTGGACTCAGGCTGGAACTCACACCATTGACCTCCCTGGCTCCTCACCTTGCCAACTCCAGATGAGGGAACTTCCCAGCCTCCATAGTCCTATGAGACAATTCTTTACAACAAACCTCTTTATGTATGTAAATAAATGAACACACACATACACACCATCCTACTGTTCCTGGGTTTTGGTAGAATCCATGTGGAATCAGATGCTCTGATGCCCTCGAATGGTGGCCCTTGGTGCTCCCATGGCCTGCATGGTCTGGCCCCCTCTCTGTCCTACTCTTGCCCCTGCTCATTTCCTGTCCTTCCCCTTGCCTTCCCACTGTGCCTCCTCTGCCAGCCCCTGCATCAGGGCTGCTCTGCCCGCTTGGATGCTCTCTCAGAGAACCTCACAAGGCTGGCCCTCGCTTCCCGCGGCCTTGCACCCCCATGACATCTTGGAGAGGCTTCCCTGACTCCGAGTGCTGATGGTTCCCATTCCTCTAACACATCTCTGTGCCCTCACCCAGTGTTATCTTTTTTTATATAACACAACCTGAAGTTATAGCTGTTTATTTAGTGTGTGTTTCCCCCAATAGAAACTAGAAACTCCCTAAAGGCAGGAATCATGTCTGTTTCACTCCCCACAGTGTCTGTGCCCAGTGCCTGGCTCAGAGCTGGTACTCAGTAAGTGTTGTGGCAGGAAGGGAATGGGGAAAGGAGGAGGGAGGGAGGGAGGGAAGAAAGGGAGAGAGGGAAGAAGGAAAGGAGAAACAGTGAGAAAGGAAGGAAGCGAAGGAGGGAGGGAAGGAAGAGAAAGAGGGAAGAGAGGAAGGAAGAAAACAGGGAGGGAGAGAAGAAAGGAGGGAGGGTAGGAAGAAAGGAGGGAGAAAGAAATGTGGGAAGGAAAAGGAGAGAGTGAGAGATGGGAAAGGAAAGAGGGAGAAAAGGAAGGCAAAAAAAAAAAAAAGAAAAAAGAAAGGGAGGGAGGGAAGGTGGGCAGCTATGCAACCCCAGGCTCTAAGTGTACCATTCAAAGATGGTCCCTTGGGTCTGCTCATGCCTGGAGCATCCCATAATTTGACATTTCCAGGGGTAGGTTGCAATCTAAGGGTCAGAAGTACTGAGAAAAAAGTTAGTCATGAAAATTAAGATTAAATATATAGATTTTTAAAGATAAACTTTTACTTGAAGGTTCAGGGAAGGTCATAATTGCTTATTATAAAATCATATAACATATGGAGTCTCCCATTCTCACCCCTACCCACAAACCTTCTGAAGTGGCAGGTTCTTCCAGAATAAGATCCATATATAACTTGTCTGCCTGGAAAGCTAGGTCCTCTCTGACTGAATTTCATTTGCCACCCTTATAACACCAAGGTCGGACACCCATGCAAAATATGCATCAAGGTTCTGCTATGCCCTGGGTTCTCGGACACAGAGGTGAACACTGTGTGAGGAAGGTCACATCTGGATCCCGTATGATTTATTCATCAAAGTATACCAAATTGAAATCCTCTCATAAAATTATTCATATGTGAGTTAACAAATCTCTAAAACAGAGCAGAGCACACGGTCCATTGTGCCCTGTGTATGAAGAAGGGACACAAAGCCAGTCTCAGCAGCAGAGAGATTTTCAGCAAGTCCTCCCTCCACCAGCCTCCTCCCCCATCGCTGGATGAGGAGAAGGTTCCAGTCCTTCCCACTGGTCCCTGAGAACAGGGAGAGCTGCCCTGTGTGGGGACACAGGTGAGCTCCTCTGCATATCTAGAAGGAAACCAGCGGCAGGGTGCAAAGAGAACTTCCAGTCCCCATGGAAAGGGTGGCCGGATGGACAGAGCGCTGCCTTTGAACTCTCTTCCTAGTTCCGCTCTGGCAGCCCATTTTCCTTTAGGCGTCTGACCCTGCTAATGGGGACTGAGTTTCCACGTTAAGTGAAGGGGTCACTGGGTCGGGCGGGCACTGGCTTCTCTTCCTCCTGACAGATCCATAATTAGAAGGAGACAGAGCATTCAAAGAGGAGTGTTGGCTCCAGGCACATCCTCGTCAGCCTGTCAAGCAGAAGCCTGTTCTCCATGAGCTATTTTGAGCCACCTTCTCAGCTGCATTTCTGATCTTCTCGGCCTGTGTCACCCTCCCCCACCCCATGGTCTTCCTCCCACCATGTCTCCGCTGTGACATCACTGAGGCACATGGGCTTGGCGGAGGGCTGGACAAAAAGGGCATTCTGTGCAAGATGCCTGGGGCTAATAGGAGCGGGGGGGCCTCCTGCCCCTGCCCCACACCTCCACCACCTCTGTTCCAGTGGAATCAGATGTAAGAATCAGAGGGCCTGGGCTGCTGACTCTGGGAGCAATTATGACCAGGGCCATGAGGTTCAACAGATTCCTCGCCTTGGAGAAATAAAGGGTAATCACTCCTTAGAGAGGACGTCATGGTGGCGAAACTGGAATGCAGAGCAGGAGAGCATGGGCTTGGTCTCTGCCCAGGAGCTGCCCTGCAGGATTTCCAGGCCCGGGCAAACCAGGTGGGATCATAAGGACCTATGCACACTCCAGGAGTCCCCAGTGCTCTACTGATCACTCCCTCTGTACCGCAGGTGCTCTACAAGCATGATTTCCTGTCCTGCTCATGGCAACTCTGAGAGGGAGAGACCATTGCATATGAGGAGGGGGTGTCTTCTCAAGACTCAGCCACCAAGGATGTCCCATCTGGCCTCAGGTTCACAAGGTCTGGGTTCCTGGGGAAGCTGGGTTTGCTTGATCTGAGGCTGTGGTTCTCAAAGCGTGGTTCTGGCACATCGACATCACTTTTTCAAAATCCAGATTCTGGGACTCCCTCCAGACCTACTGGATCAGACCCTCTAAGGGTGGAGCTCAACTGTCTGTGCTTCAAGGAGCACTGCAGGTGATGTGGATGCACCCCTAAGTTTGGGAACTGCTGCCCAAAGGACACCTTTTTGTCGGCCCATAACATAAATCTCTAGGACAAGTCCAAATGCCCTCACTCCATGCCTTCCTGTAGGTGGAATCTGTCTCTTGAATCCAGCTCCAGCCTTACCCTTTTAGCACTCACCCCAGGCTGTTCTGGGGTCTCCCCATCATTTTTGGGAATGCTCGCCCTCTCCCTGTCTCTGGTTCTTGGAATGAATTTTTATATCTTTATGTGTGTGTTTCCCTCATTTTACAGGAAGAGAGTGAGTGCCTCCTGTTTGTGCCCCCCAGGACTCTGCCCAAGGGTGCTCAGCCCTGTGCCTGCCAGGGCCCCAGGGGTCCAGTGGTTGTCACACACTGCCTGTGCAGAAACCAGGGAGAATTGATTAAGCACCAGCCTTAATTGCGGCTGCACTGCCTGAGAGCTGGCAGCCAATTCCAGCTGCTTTTCCTCATCTGCATCATGGGCCTCCAGCTCCTTTGGATTTTTTTAAATTATCAAAATAATAACTCACAAGTCCTTTGCACCAGCCATTCTGAAGAGATAGAAGAACAAAGAGGAAACAAATGGGTTGACTCCTTGTCTCTGGAGGCCCTCAGGAAATCTGGTGATACTGACGATTCGTGGGGCCCCAAAAAGAAATGAAGGCTCCCGAGTTCTTGTCCTGCTGCCACTGAATCTTTATCTGGTGACCTAGGCCTGGTCATTCTGAGCCCCATGATGAAGATCTTCTGGTTACATAATAGGGAGGATTCCACATTAGGCAACAGGTATTTTTTGAGCTTAGAGAAGCCAGGTGCTGTCCTGAGCACCACGTACCCTAAGAGACCTTAACTCTTTAGAAGCGTGCTCTCCTTTGTGTGTTGAGAGCTCGCTGAAATCCAGAAAGTGCCATGGACATGCAGGAGGCAAGGGGAGGAGCACAGGGCAGATTTCCCTGGGCTGATTTTTAGGGAATGAGTGGGTATTGTGAAGACGGAAGACAGAGGGAACAGACTAGTATAAGGCACAGCCAGTGCAGAGCCATGGAGGTGGGATGGACCTGGATTGTTTGGGGGCAGTGAGGTGCTCAATTTGGCTGGAGCTGAGTAGGGACATGGTGGGAAGAAGGTGAAGCTGGAGGGAGAGTCCCTCGCAGTGCTGGCCACCTTACATCAGGAGACCTCTGGGACACCAGCAGTGACCTAATCGATTGCTCACAGTGGCAGAGTAACCATCAGAATCAGGATTTCAAGCCTTTCCAGTAATCACTGAGTAAAATATAGCCCGCTCACCAGTGAGTGATCCAGAAGGGACAGAAACAGAGAAAGGGCGGAAAAGGTCCTCAAGCCTTAAAAATAAAACTTGTCTTCTGTCCTGTAGGAGTCCTGAGTACTTCTTTATCGCACACTTTAAAATGTGAAAATGTAAAGAAGTTGGCTAAGCCAGGGCATTGCACTGGGGATCCTGCCCAGCCCCCAACTGTGTCTGCATCTGGCTGTAGGAGGGGAGTGGCCCAAATGGGAACTCTTAGGGAAATGACATGGCTGGTCAATGGCTGAGTGTCCCAGCTGTGCTATGGGTCTGATCTTGAATCTACTGGAATCACAAGGATGGACATGTCCAAGGTCACAGAAAGCACCACTGACCCTGGCAGTCACCTGGTGAATGTGACCCAGTGCACCATGTATCCCTACTTACCGCAAAAGCAACATCTGTCATAAGGGGTTACAGGTGCTGCTTACAAAATAATAAATATGTTTTTCTAAATAAAGAAGGCCGACCAAGGGCAGGAACAAAGCAAAGTTACTCCTTTTACTATAACCTCCCTGGTCACCTTTGACTTCCAAGCCTGCCAGTCAGTTTTCAAGGTTCAAGGCTCCATTCATGTCAAGACAGAGTAGAGAGTGAGGGTGGGATGGGACAGTGGGGAGGGGCCGCTTAACCCTGGCAGTAGCAACAACTCCTTGGCCATGTTAATGAGCAGCTTTGTTCTGCATCACCTAGCTGTATAATAACAGCAGGAATTAATACAACCACAAATTAATAGCACAGAAGAGCAATCAGGAAGCAGAGATACATTCCTAATGGGCTCAGCTGAGAGCAGGAGGAAGATGGATATGGGAGCATCTCCCTGCCTTGGCCCCTGAACCTTGCCAGCTGGGGCTGGCAGAGGGGCTGAAACACCGCTGCACAGAGCCTCACCTTTGCCAAGGACAGAGGGTTTGCCTCTGCCAAGGGTAATCAGGGCCTGCAGCCTGTGCTGCAACCTCCACCCGCTCTTCCCACTCAGAGCCACTGGTCCAGGAAGGAGCAAGACACACAGCTCTGCTGCTCAGGGACCTGGGGCATCAGGTCTGAGTCTTGCCCATGTCACTCCCCAGGGAAGGTGACAGCATCTCTCTCAATTGCTTTCCTCCAGATCCTGTGGTTATGGGGAGTGGTCAGGAGCAATTTTCTATTAGGTCCAAGTGAAGAGCTCACTCAGCCATTGCATGTAATAATAACCTCAAAGTGCACAGTATTTTTCTTATAATAATTATAATGGTGGCTATTGCTCTCGGGCTTTCCTTCCAGGCCACCTCTCCAGGGGTCCCAAAGCACCAGCCCTCTGTCTCACCTGTCCCAAGCACTATGGTTGAAAGAGGTGATAGGCAGAACCAGTGTGCCCTGTGAGGTACAGGGCGGGTTCTATAGGATGGGGATTCTTGGTCCCATCCTCCCCATCCTACAGCCACTGCTGTGGCTACAGACATTAATGCGTCTGTGAGAAAGTGGAAGGGGCTCTTGAGTGTTGAGATCTGGGTCCTAGATCCTGCTCAGCTAAGGCATCTGGACAAACTTGGGCAAGGCACTGAACTTTCATGGACAATGTGTATATCATCTATGTAAAATGCAAGCTCCGAATACACGACTTCTAAACTCCCTTCAAACACTCACATTTCATTAACAATAAAGTCATTGTTCACTAAGAGAACATTCTGAAGCCGTCTGGAATTCTGCCTCTTTCCTCTGCCTTCTTGTACCTGTGAAGGGAGTGGAAGGAACCCATGGTGCCCACGTCGAGTGTGGAAAGAAGCCTGAGATGTTTAGGCCACGGAATGGACATCATTTCAGTTGAAACTTTGGGCAATGCACTACCAGGGTCACAGCCTTTTCCTATGGTGTTTCTGGGACCTGTCCGCTCTGAAATCAGTGTGCTTCTTCTCCCCCACTGTCCTTTTGTGACTACTGGTCTTCATGGCTATGTTTGGAAGCAAGAACATCTCTACCAGGTCTTGTTTAACTTGAGTCTTGTCCCGGCTGGCTGAGATGGTACGAGCTAGGGAAGCCAGTGGGAAGGGCAGGAATCATCTATGGGAAGTTGGCCAAAATCTTATCTGAGGAACTGGGATTCCTAAATCCCTCACTGGGAGAATTTATTCCAGTATTATTCCATGGGCTGGGCGTGGTGGCTCATGCCTATAATCTCAGCATTTTGGGAGGCCAAGGCGGGAGGACTGCTTGAGGCCAGCAGTTCAAGACCAGCCTGGGCAACATAGTGAGACCCCATTTCTAAAAAAAAAAAAAAAATACAAAACTAAACTTAGCTGGGTGTGGTGGGCGAGGGCCTGTAGTCCCAGCTACTCAAGAGGCTGCAGTAGAAGGATCATTTGAGCCCAGGAGTTGGAGGCTGCAGTGAGCCGTGATCATGCCACTGTACTCCAACATGGGTGACAGAGTAAGCCCCTGTCTCAAAAAAAGAAAAAAAAAAAAAAGGACAGGACATCCATGTTTATAGACAACAGAAGTAAAAGTTCCACTTATCTATGACATGAATTCTGATATTTTCCCTTCTTTCTCACTCTCTCTCTTACTCTTTCTTGCTCTCTCTCACTCACTCACTCTAAAATAAAATGCTGTTTACAACCCAGTAAACTGCTTTCATGACACATTAATGGGCCTCACCCTGCAATTTAAAAGTCATTGGGTGAGATGCACTCCAAAGGACATTCCTGGTTTCTGATGCTGTGGTCGGAAACTGGGATAGCAGCTCTCTGACTCCCTGACTCCTCCCCATCACCTTGTTGCCCTGCAGCGGCCATCCCTGTGTGTGGCTAGTGGGGAATTTGTGGGAAGGGGTCTCCACAACTGGGGCTTGTTGAGGGACTCCCACCCAATGACAATTTGGCACGGGTATGCAGAGTAATAATGGGGTCTCCCAGCTCCCCGCCATGCTGCACCTGCTCCCAGCTTTGAGCTGGAGCTCCTGTGCATCTTCAGCCAGGAAGAGGAAGAGGGAGGTGGGGAGGTGGGAAGGTAGCAACAAGCACCAGGCAACCATGAGTAATCTAGGCCAGTGCCAGTGCCAGGGGAGGTGTGACGGGAGGCACCTGGGCCTCCTCCCCTGACTCCTGCTGCTGCTGACAGCCCCACTGGGAGCTGCAATGGTGCTCTTAATTGTGCCTGCTCCTCAGCTGCTGGAGGGACACAGCCACTGTGGGGTGCAATCCAGGAGGTGTCTGGGTTTGGAGGGGTGCTTCTACCAGAGGGCAGGGCTGCCAAAAGATGAGAGGCAAGGCTTGGGGCACCCCAGGAGACAGTCCTGAGAAAGAGACATCGTTCTCCTTCAGTGAGGAAAATCAGCTCCGGGCCCCACTTCCCAAGGGTCCTGTGGGGATAAGACACTTCCAAAGTTTTGTCATAGGCCTTGTCTTATAAACACTGCCAGCAACGCTTTTGAGCGGGAGGGACTCATTCCAACCACCAGCCCTGCTGATTTTTTTCTCTCTCTTCTTTCTACACAGGAAAACTTACCTTCCTCTCCAGGGTCCTGGAAGACCTACTTCTCCATGTTTATAAGGTCCTTTGAACAAAGCAGCGTTTTGTACACATATTTAGCTGCTGTTGTTATGTTTATTAAATGTGTTTAATAATTGTGATGATTCTATAACATCTGTAACTTCTTTGTTTTACATTATATGTAATCTCCTTAATGGAACTCTGTAGCCCAGTGTAAAACACGGAAGCTGTAGGGAGGGGGAAATAGTCACATTTTTGCACAGAGAAGTCTCATGATTATATTCAATCAGAGGTGTCTCCTGGTGCTTTATAAGATTTCAGATTTCTTTTCTTTTCTTTCTTTCTTTCTTTCTTTCCTTCTTTCTTTTTTTTTTTTTTTTTTTTTTTGAGACAGGGTCTCACTTTGTTTCCTAGGCTGGAGTGCAGTTGCCCAGTCGCAGCTCACTGCAGCCTCAACCTCCCAGGCTCAAATGATCCTCCTGCCATAGCCTCCCGAGTAGCTGGGACCACAGGCATGCACCACCACACCCAGCTAATTTTTTTATTTTTTGTAGAGACGGTGTCTCACTATGTTGCCCAGGCTGGTCTCAAACTCCTGGCCCCAAGAGACCTTCCCTCCTCATCCTCCCAAAGTGCTGGGATTACAGGTGCCCAGCTGAGACATTTTTCTTACTCTAGAGAGAGACACTGCAGATTCTGTGGTGATTGCAAACAATGAGGAAGTCACAATTCAGGGCCTGCAAATGATATCTGGGCCAGAATCAGGACGGAACTTCATGGGTTAAACAACAAGGGGGAATGGCGGCCCCTAAAGCCCTTCTCCCATTCATGTGGATAATAGTTGTACTAGACATGAAACGCTCTTCCTTATATTTCTACCAACCTGCCCTCAGGCACCACACCACCCAGTGCCCAGAACATCGGCATTGAATGGCGCCATAACAAAAGACTCTCCCCAGGGTCTAATCATAAGATGATCAAACACTTTCATTCAAAATGCAGGACTGTAAGTTGCTTTTGCTGTTCTTTCAATTACCCAGAATGTCAGCATATCTACATTGACAGGTTAATATTTGGATGATGACTCTAAGCTCTGTGAAAATCCTGACTGCTTTCAAATAATTTTTTAAAAATTTATATTTGGCATAACTGTATTGTGAAGTCAAACTTGATGCTCCTTAATCTTTTGACTATTTATCACCCTTGTACAAAATATATTGTTTGTGTTTCACCAAAATCTATTGTTTAGTGACTCCCAAGACTTTATTCTCTAAGCACAGTCTTCATAGCTGAGCAGTTTTGTACAGCAACCTTCATAGGGCTCGTGAGCCATATCAGAAATTAGGATTCTAGGGATGATGAACAATATGAACATTTTGATTCTGGAGGGAGGACACTAAATAAACAGCATCTCTTTACTGTAATAAGGGGCATGATTTAATGACTGCTAAAATCTATTCTATAATGCTATGACTCAGAAGCCTCTGTTCTCTGCCAGAGGTTGTTTGTTCCCAAGTCCTACCTCCTCTTCCCACTGCCCCAAATCACAAGAGTTCATTCTCCTTCAATGAGTTAGCCTTGTTTGCTAATTTTCAAGTATTTTCATTCTGGGGCTCCCTGGGCCAAAACAGAACACCCCCACCCCCTGCACCGGCCTTTTTAGCTTTAAAGCTCAAGGTCACCCTATATTAAATTGATGAGTTCTGACATTATCCATGAAATGATGAGTTTCTACTCAGGAAACAAAGACATCATTGTTTGTTCTTATTCAAACCATCAACGAATATGAGTTCATGGCATCTCCATGCTCCTAGAGCTCTTCGAAGACAGGAAAAGGCAAGGAGACTTCCAGAAAACACATTACCAAAGATGAGAGACTGGCTCAATGAAGAACTAAAGCTAACCCATGCACCTGGATCTGCAGGTCTGTCCTCTGTGTTGCCACCTTGTCTCAAGACTTTTTTCCCATTCTAGGAGGCAAGTGGGGGCCTGCTGGTGGTCTCCCCCAACCAGCATGTGCCATTTGGCAAGACCACCAGAGTTGCTGGGCTACTGTCTGCTGAGAATGAAGGAACCATCAGTACAGAGATGAACAGCCTCCCAGTCTGGGAAAGAAGTTGCCAGAACTTAGAGGAATGATAGCAGAGCTGACATATTCTCTGTCATCTGCTTGCCCTACCATGGATGGCAAGATTCAAGGCCCCAGCTGAGAAGAATAACAAGGAAAGCCATGTTCTTATGGAAATAGCTTCTGCTCTCTAAGTATTCTAGTCCACACCAACTCTGTTTCTGGATTTAAGATTTAATTAGCTTCATTAGTAGTATAAATAAGAATGTTAATGGCTCTGCTTCATTCACAGTGACTGATGGCTTAACTCCCATTGAGCTAATGGGTTTTAGTCACATCCTGAATCAAGGTGCTGAGCATCTGATCCAGGCAACACACATCTTTGTCCTGGTTTTTCCAGAGTAGTCTTTCCAGAGTTTTCACATTGTATATCCTGATATGGGGGTTCAGAAATTATGGGTACTATTATGTGCATCCATAACCTCTTCCTACTTGGTACTTAGCCTGATCTCAAAACCCCACCTGCTTTGCCTTTCTCTCTCCTCTAGAGATATTCCAGAACAGAAGAGTTTTCCTAGGC
The DNA here is from genome assembly GCF_029289425.2 of Pan paniscus. Classification (NCBI taxonomy): domain Eukaryota; kingdom Metazoa; phylum Chordata; class Mammalia; order Primates; family Hominidae; genus Pan; species Pan paniscus. The sequence continues at coordinate 169,167,304 of NC_073255.2, forward strand.
AACAAAAGAGATGGGGAAGGAGCACTTATTGAGCATCTACTATGTGCTAGGTGCTTGGTTCCAGAACCTCAGAGGGTGGCCACCACCACCCCCCACTCTATACACGAAGAAGCTAAGGTCAGAGACAAGGGAGCGAATCACTAGCAAAGCTGGGATTTGAACACAGAACATTCAGGCTGCAAAGCTGTCTTCACCAAAACATCTTGCTTTTCAGCAAAAACACTTGAGCAACTGGTTGCTTTCTCATTGTTCTGTGAATGTTCCTCTGATGCCCTTGACCAAAATACACACTCCATGAGGGTAGCAGCCAAGCCTCTGCTGACTAATTAACTCCTATAGTTAAAAGCCAATTCAAACAGCCACTCTGCTTCTGCGTGGACTTTGTTTCCTACCACTTCTAGCTTCCTGCTCTGTTCACTCCCATCACACCCAGGAAATCTGGAACTTGGAGCCAACAAAAGCTGCCTCTCTCAATCCACTTTGCTGTTGTAATAACAAACCATAAAATTAACTAAATTTCACCGCGGTGTAATGTGCTGCATAAAAGCAGTGGCAATGTGTCCGCAGGGCAAAGGAACATTCCATTGAAATCAGTTTCTCTTTATTGCATTGCCAACATTCAACAATTTCTCCCCCATAAAGGCAGGGAGAATGGCATGAGCAAAAATAGAATGGACACTTGCAAACGTGCTGTAGATACCTGTGCATATGTGCAGCTATGTGCAAATAAAAACTGGCAATAGTCACATGCACATGCATGTTCATACACACTTCCCATATTCACACATGTCCCCTGGCTGTGGAAGCACATAAAATTGTGCACATGAATACTCAGATGCATGCACAGAAATACATGGCTAAAACAGCGCACATATACCTGTGTTGTGCACATTCATACTTGTTCAACACAGGTGTGCAAATGGGAAGTCATATGGAGAAGGTTGTGCTTTATTGTCTTTAGTATAAATGCCACCAGTAAAGCCCTCCTGGAATTCCGCAGTCAACTACACCCTAGTTGCAGCACATTAAGCCCATTTCTAAGAAACAACGTTTACAACCTAGATGTTAAATGCTGGAACATTCTCTTCCTATTGCTGAGAAAAGACAGCCAAGGTAGCTTCAGTAGTTTTGGCAGGCTTGGCTTTGTCCAAAATGACACAACCAGACCATGTTCAAAAAAAGAGCAGGGCATAATGAGCTTAAGGGGGTATGAGGCGCTCCTTGTAACATATATCCAGGCTGGGTAAAATGTGCCTTGCTCACTCAAGGGTCTTTTCTTGAACTTTTGAAGAAAACAGAAAGCCACTCCCAGTAGCTGGGTGAGTCACAGACTGATGGGATTTGCCTTTGCCCAGCCCAGTTATGGAAGAACAAGGAAGTTCTGCTGACTGTCTGCTCTAAGTTTTTCCTGGGGCAATTTAGGTTCATCTTCTCTTGTGGTGGGGAAGGCAGTTGCTGTCACACTCTCATATCTACACTGTAGAGCGCTGTTATATACTCACTCTCAACTTGGGCAAGGTCCTCTCTGAAATTCACTATGACTTTCATCCTCTATGAAACTCATATTCTCAGATGCATACTGTGCTGAGGGTATGCTCTTAAAATTTCCAATTTCTGAAAGGACCGCAGGATGGAAGGCTATTTTGTGTCTTGTAAAAAGCACTGGATCAGGAATCAGGAGAACTGGGTCCACACTAGTTCTGCCACCGGCACAGGAGCCGTGAACAGACTCAAATTCCTCTCGGCCTCTGAATGCGTAGATGAAACTTTAGTGAGTCAGTGAGCTCCCCCAAACTTATGACTCCAACATGTTTTAAAATCCACTGATGAAAGGCAAATGCCAATCTTGCTTTTATGAAAAACAGCACACAAAAAAAGAATACCTCTGATGTTGTCAAAGCCAGCCAACTATTAAGTCTAGATGTAATATGATGTCAGTAAAAATGAGTTGCTCCACACTTTCAGGACAAATTGTCTCAAAAATGCTGCCAGTGCAGTAATTACTCAGATATTTACACAGTGATTAACATTTTCACCCTTCAAATCATATAAGGATGTTCTATAGACAGCCAGATATCTTCTAATCTAGCCTGGAATGTCTTGTAGAAGAGTCACAATGCTCAACATTCAATAAATAATTACTTAGTGACCACATTATAAATATCAGGAGGTGGATGGTGGTCTGTGGGGATGCAGCACTGAATAAAAGACAGGACCTGCCCTCAAATAGTAACTGTGGAAACTGACAACCCCAACCACCCACTTCCCTCATCAGGCACCCATCCTCTGGACAGGAAAATGGTTCTTGTCTTCTCCAGGAAGACAAATTTCTGGGCTGCAGCAGTATCCTAAAGTTATGGAGGAAGGATGGCTCATCTCACTGCTGGCGAGATGACACAGACCACCTAGCACTGTTTTCCATGACAATTCCTTTCAGGGAACTGTGATGACTGAAGAGGAGGAATGGAAGCCCATGGACCCATCCAAGATGAGATGCAGCTTCTTCCAGAATGGCAAGGAGCCTGGGAAAGAGAAGGTCCCCACAAGGTCTCTTCTGGCTCAAGTGATTATTCAGCTAGTAAATTACAGGGTAAATGGCATTCTTGCCATTTTACAGACCACACAAACTGAGACTCCACAAAACATAATGATTAACATCTGCAATCACAGAACCTTTGAGCCAGGCTAAATGTTAGAGATTTTTCTACCTACCTCTCATTTTGTAAGTAACAACACCTATGCCAGAGATGTGACTTGGCCTATACTGCCTCATCCCCCATCTAATGTTTCTTACCACACCAGGCCAGTAAAGACTACATGAAAGTTTATCTCTGGAAATAAATCTTGCAACTTAAATTTAACACCAGCTCTCAGTCACATATTCTACAGAGCAGTTTTCCAAATTTTATCACATGAAAAGATTTGTTTTAATAAAATCATTGAACTAGAGATTCCTTCCATTTCTCCTTGCCAAGATACTTACTGTGTACCTACCATATGCAAGGCATCAATAAAAAAGGGAAAAGAGTGTTCCATTTTGTGAAAAGTAGCAATTATGAATGCATTTTCTCCTATGTAAATAAATGAATAAATCTTAATATAACCTCTCTCCCCCTGTTCTCTCCTTGCCCCACCCTGGATACAATAATTGTAAATGTTTAGGCCTGAATTTTCCATCTTTTTAGGTTAGGATGGAATATTCAGGGGCCCCCACACTTAGTTTAGGTGCCGAGTGACCTAGCATGCCTGCATTCAGGACTTATTATGATTAGATTATAGAATATTTGATTTTAACTGGAAGTTTCTTTATAAAAAGGCCTCTAAGGGTTCTTATGTAAAAGGACCTAGCACAGAAGCTGAACCTAATAATGAAGATATTTTTAACCAAAGACACTGTAATCTACACACACAGCATATAAGACAATATAGATCCAGACTGAAAATATTCACTCAGCATCCCTGCCTAGCTAGCCATAGCAGGGAAATGGGTATATTGTAGAATTATGGGCCCAACAGATCTCATTATTTTTTACATTCTCTAGGTCTCATTCACAATCTTTGCTTTTGACCAGTCCCTGAGGGAGTCTGTGGCAGTTGAGACAGAGACTCAGTGGATTGGACTCCACGTACATCCTTAGTGCCCTGGTTGGAATTAAAGGGTTGAGGGTCTAAGGAAAATTGTACCAAACACTCCTCCCATCCCTCTTCACTGTATTGCTTATTAAAGTTTAAGACTGGATAAAAAATCAACTTCATGGACTGGTCTGAAGGAAAACAAGATACAGAAGATGCTGAAGAGGATGTGTGAAAAGAGCAGAGGGCACTGTTGCTAGGCAACCAAGCCTGGTCCACCAAGGAGGGGCAAGGCTTCCAAGGCACCTGGATGTAAATGACCTCAGATACTTCTAAGCATCAGTTGGTGGAATCTCCAGATCCTCTGTCACCTTCTACCTTCCTGTCCCTGTCCCCACTGAAGAGTGAGCTGTGAATTTAGTGTACCCCAAGGACAGCTTTATTCAATGGAGAGAAGCAGAAAAGAGGGGCATAATGGAGAAGGGGAGGACACAAAAGAGATGGGAAAGAGCACAAGAGAATTGGGAAATTGGAAACAATAAAGAACCTCTCTCTGCAGCATTATCCATCCTGCAAGTCCAGTTTTCTGCCTAGGTTCTTTCTCATGCCCAGGCTAGAGTGCAGTGATGTGATCTCAGCTCACTGCAACCTCTGCCTCCTAGGTTCAAGAGATTCTTGTGCCTCAGTCTCCTGAGTAGCTGGGATTACAGACATGTGCCACCACGCCTGGCTAATTTTTGTATTTTTATTAGAGACGGGGTTTCACCATGTTGGCCAGGCTGGTCTTGAATTCACATCCTCAGGTGATCTGCCTGCCTCAGCCTCCCAAAGTGCTATGATTACAGGCATGAGTCACCACACTTGGCCTCTTCCTAGATTCTTAACTCATCCTGCAGAACCCATAGCAGCTATGCACAGACAGAACCAGTCTTGGAGGAAGCTGTAGAACATTTCGAGGGGCATGAGGGTTAGGACTGACCCCTATCCAGGTCCTACCCCTGAATGACTGCTAAGAGTTGGGGAGACTCATAACCTCCCTCAGAACTGAATTCTATCTGAGGATAATTGGGCATTTACTTACTAACACTGAACAAGTTACTAGAATGGCACAGAAACAATAGCAACATGAAGGGTTTTCTCCAACCCTTGGGTTTTGCAGCCTTTAACACACCATATTTGATCTAATCTAAGGCACCAATTGTACAGCACACTATAATTTTATGTACTACTAAGAAAGAAAAAAAGGCCGGCAATTAACTATGACAATACATTGATTGTAAGAAGCATTCAATTTCAGAGATGTTAGATTGTGAGGGAAAAATGTGTCTTAGAATTGCTAATATATAGTAAAATTTAATCCCTTACAATGGCATTAAAGCCCTTCCCAGAATGGCCCCAGCCAATGTTTCCAGCCCCATATCCTGCCTTCCTGCATGGACCAGAGCTTCAGCCTGATTCTCCTTGGTCAGCACACTCACACCTTCTAATTCTGGGCCTGGGCTGATGTGGTCTCTCTTGCCTGGGAGGTAGCTATTTGGCCCCAGCCCCCCTAGCCTGCCTGGGCTGGTCCTCACATTCCATTTCTTCCTCATCATGGCCCTTACCCTGTCCCTTTACAGCATAGTTCTGAGTATTTTAGGGTTGAGTTCTTTCTCTAGATTATAAATTCCCTGAGGAAGATAAAACAATAGTTAACATGTGTTGAGTATTTACTGAATGACAGTTATATAAGTGTAAACCACATAGATTTCATATGCAAGAGGGTGCTATTATCTAATGAGAAAAATAAGATATAGATAGCAACTTTACCAAATTCATACAGGCTACTGACTTAGTCAAAATGGGATTCCAACATGCTTTTGGGTGACACCACTGCCCCATTTTTAACCATTTAAAATGATCTTAATGGTCTAAGCACTGGCATCAAGTGAGGCAGGGGGTGACATTAACCAACCAATCCATCATGGATTTTCCTCTGGCATCAATCTGGCTTCAAGGAGACCACCTAAGCCAGCTCTGTCTCCTACTATTCTTCCTCCCCACAACATCAGAAAAAGCACTTCCTGCTGTTAGGGAATTTATGATTATAAATAAAAATAAAGCCTGTAAGACATTACTAAAAAGTAAAGAAAAAGGCAACTAGATAAAAAAAACATAAAGTTGGATAAAGGTATGAATAACAATGCTGATAATAACAAGAGAATTCACTAACCATAGTAATATGCTTAGTCCAATAAAGGTTCTGTGAATATAATGAGTTACAAACAGATTAATCTTGGCTATAAAATAAGAAGCTTCTGTGATTGTTATTGTTGTTACTATAAATTAAGCTGGGCTTAAAATATCATGCTGTAGACAAGGGTGTGTTTTAATAAACCTGAAAGCACAACCCCAAGCAAGAATTCTGCCTCTTGTTTCTCTATCTCAAAGATGTTTCTAGGCACAGGTGAGAGGCCAGCAATCCTCTGACCACTGCAAGCTGGCTTAAGGAGAAGGGAGCTGACTAAGACTCCCTGGGCCACTATATGTTTTCCCTCAGAAGATATTTACACGAGGCCAGGCATGGTGGCTCACGCCTATAATCCCAGCACTTAGGGAGGCTGAGGTGGGTAGATCACCTGAGGTCAGGAGTTCGAGACCAACCTGGCCAACATGGCGAAATCCCATCTCTACTAAAACTACAAAAATTAGCCAGGCATGGTGCTGGGCACCTGTAATCCCAGCTACTCAGGTGGCTGAGGAGGGAGAATCGTTTGAATCCGGGAGGTGGAGGTTGCAGTGAGCCAAGATTGCACCACTGTACTCCAGTCTGGGCAACAGAGTGAGACTCTGCCTCAAAAAAAAAAAAGAAAAAAAAAATTAAAAAAGAAGATATTTCCACAAGGGATGGGGGATACTGGCATCTGGCAGAAGTCCCTTTCCAAGATCAAACCCTAGGAAAAAGTAAAAAGTGTCTAAAGTTCTAGTACTGAAGATCAATTTAACAGTTAAGATTTTTTTTTTTTTTTAAGGTTAGGAAAACCCACTACAAAAGGAAGAAGGAAGCTACTTTGAAATAATACAAATTAGACTGGGTGAGATCCTTCCATGGAAAATCTTCTTTTAACAATTTTAAATTGCAGTAAAATATTCCTAACATAAAATTGACCATCTTAATCATTTTTAAATGTGTGGCCGAACAGTGTTAAGAACATTCACATTGTTGTGCAACCATCACCACCATCCATTCATCCATGGAACTCATTTCATCTTGCAAAACTGAAACTCTACACTCATTAAATAACTGCTCCCCTTTCCCCTCCCACAAGGTCCTGGCAATCACCATTCTAGTTTCTGTCTGGAAAGTCTTTTTCCAATGGAGCATTTCATAATCAGTGTTGCACTGTTCTTTCAGGAGGCCTTCTGAAATTTGTGTCCTTTGAAAAGAGAAGAACCATCCTTCCAGAGCCCCCTGGCTTAAAGTCACAAGTGGGAAACTGAGGCTCAGAAGAGAGTAAGACTTGGTTTCCCTTAGAACACTCAATGTGGCTGGGCACAGTGCCTCACGCCTATAAATCCAGCACTTTGAGAGGCCAAGGCGGGCAGATCACTTGAGGTCAGGAGTTTGAGACCAGCCTGGCCAACATGGTGAAATCCCATCTCTACAAAATACAAAACTTAGTTGGGCATGGTGGTGCACACCTATAATCCCAGCTACTTGGGAGGCTGAGGCATGAGAATTGCTTGAACCCAGAAGGTGGAGGTTTCAGTGAGCTGAGATCATGTTACTTCACTCCAGCCTAGGTGACAGAGTGAGGCTGTCTCAAAAAAAATAAGTAAATAATTAAGTGCACAAGCAGGTACTACCTCTCTGAGAGCAAACACTTAGTTTAGACCAAACACTTAGTTTAGACACATCATTGCCACCCCACACTCACCACGCCTGCCCATAATGCCCCTAGTACCCAATGGCCAACTTGAATTACTGTGTCTTATCAGGATGACACCAGTGCAGTTGTTTCCTGCATGTAGAACAGGTTAAATGCCTTCTGGAAAGCACCAGTCCTTTCATTAATGAGCTCACCTCGACTGGCCACAGCACAGAAGGGGTGCCATGACAGCCCTATGTCAAGACATGGATTTTTTTTTCTTTCCCTTAGCCCTTGGGGTGGCAGTCGCCTGCCACTGTGTGCAACCTCAATGTGCCCCACAGATATTATCATTTTCTACATGTGCTATGATATGATTAAGGACTATTGAAATTTGGATTTTCTTTTTTCACAAGACAAAAAACAGAAAAACTTTGAGCTCCCCAGAGGCAAGGGAGGGACCAGTGCAATGGAGGGCTACCTTAGGGTCTTCACCCCTGCAGAGCAGGTGTGGGGTCTCGTGGAGCAACTGCATGTGCCTTGCCTACTTCCTGCACCCAGAAATAGTCACTACCAGCCCCTGTCCAATGAGGGCCAGCATCCACATCCCTCCCCTTTCCCTCTGGCAGTCCTCCTTTAAACCTCCTGGAGGTTTAGCTTCCTCCTTCCTCTTCTCTTCTTTAAGTTGTTCCATTATCTACATGCAGGGTTTGATGCAGATTTCCAATAGCTGTTAATCAAAACATCTTCTATTTCTACCTTTGTCCTCGAAGTGTTGTCATGTCACTTCTGTACTACAATTTAATTAAGTGTCAAGCAAGAGATCAGTTGAGAAGGTCTTGCCTCTCAGTGGAACTAGGGGATAATAACATCTGCAAGGCTTGCAGGCATCCTGTGTCTAAACCCAAAGCAACACATATCATAGCAGGAAGGACCTTTCCCCACCCCAGTAAGAGGAATGAGGGTTGCTGTGGACTAGCAGTGCCCTTGAGAGCATCTTAGCTCAGTTTTCTCACCAGAAAGTGGTAAATAATACATATTTTCCCCAACAGCCTAGGTGCCAGCATTGGTAGATGTCGGTGAAATGAATTAATGCATACATACATTTTAGATCATAGATCTTTAGTTCTTTGGGGGATGGATGTAGGTGTGAAAGTAGGAAATCCATTGATAAGCAGAGTGTTAAATAATAAAATACAGGCAAAAATTCTAGACTCTTAACACATTACGGCTGGTTACTTTGGCAAACATTAGAACCGCCAAAGCACACACAACTGCACAAAGTTGGCTGACAAACTTTTCTGTTAAATCGACACTCCAAAGATCGTCATTAATCTCAGTAAGTTATTAACTCCAAGAAATCATCTGAACAATGGTGAACTATAATAATCTGTACATACCATATGTGCATTAAGCATTAACACTTCATTCTCGCCTATTTCCTAATGTCAAGAAAGCTCAAATGTACCCAGCACATTGATCTCTCCTGCAGAAAAACATGTTACATCTCATCCACAATTATAACAACTACCTAGCTTGCTATGTTATTGTCATCCCAACTACTGGGAAAGGAAATGTTATAATCCATGGTTCTAACACACATGAGGTCAGGTCATTTGGTTGCTCTGGGAACTCTGTAGAGTTGTGCTCCCTAAATCTTCTGGGCTGTGCCAGCCAACACCAGTTGGGAACTCCCCTCCAATAACCGGACTACGTTATGCTCCTGGCAGGGCCCCAGGGGCTCCAGTGTCTCACCCCAAGAGTAACTCTTCTGGCACTGGCAGAACAGTCCCAGCCTCACGAAAGAGCCCAGCTGGACCATAAATTGTACAGACAAAGATAAAGACACACATTTTCTCTTGGCTCAAAGGACCGCAGCGTGGCACATTACCCACCCCTCTCCCAGGCCAGCACAGCCATTCACACGACTCCCCCTTCTCCTCCACTGTTTCTCCTCTCCCACTCTATCCTGTTCTCCTCTTTCCCCATCTGCTGCATGAGCTACAAGGCTCCTATCAGCCCTGGTCACCAGAGCAGCATATCATCCCAGAGCTGGTACAGCAGGCTGTTTGTTGGGATGAACTTCAAATGACCTTCTCTCTGGGTCTTTCTCAGCACTGACTTAACCTTGTTCCCGCAGACAGCTGTGGGCTAATGACAAGTATACCCTGGTCCAGATACCACTGCTTGCTATCTGTGTGACTTTGGGCACTTGTTTGATGTCTCCGAGCCTCATAAAATAATGCTAACTTCATGGGATGGTTGCAAGGACTAAATGAGATATGTCATAGCTTTAATGAAACTTAGCATGCCTTACGAGTACAAAGGCTCTTCACATCTTTGGTCCACTACCAGGAAGGCAGGTAGGTGTTTTAACTCAGTGTTTTAACAAAACAAAATAAAAACAAAGTTCAAAAATATTAAGTGGCCTACTCAAGTCAGTAATGGAGGAAGCAAAAATAAAACCCAGGTTTAGCAGGTTCCTTATCCACTGCTAATTACACTCTTCTCTCTATAAAGCAAATGCTATGGCAGAATTTTTGTGCTAGCCCTGCCTTCCAAACATGCTGGAAAGGCCACAGAGCAGCAGGAAACCTACATTGTTTTCCCTACTAGATTTAAACCTGTTTAATTTGTTGGATTCCACAAAAGAACACACCATCCTTCATTTATACTTTATACTTCAGTTTTCCCCATCTGCCCACTGTAGCAGGAGGTCTTCTCCTAGTGAAAATGGTTAGAATTATGTAAGGTACAATGTAAAGTCTTTTGAGATACTTAGAGATGAGTTCTGGAGAATTTACACATATACACACACTTTACTAGACATTTGGATGAGTCCAGACTCCTAGAGAAAGTATACTTGCAGAAGTTCAGGTAGATATTATTGATGAGCTGTCTATTCAGAGCCTTGAATAAAAAGGTGAGGTATTTTTGATGTTGATATCAATAGGCAGTGAGATTTGATCAGTAGTGAGAGGATGACATTAAATGAAGGGTCAGAGAAATAAAGAAAACTGCATCCCTTTGCTGAGCTTGGCAAAGATGATAAAATATAAATAACATGGATGTTACTCTGATTCCATTTTTTTCTTCTTTCTCTGATTGCCACTTGAGATAATTAGCTAATACAATAAGGCAAATAGAAAAACCGCCTGGATTTTTGCTCGCCCATTTCCCTCTCCCCAGTGGAATAACTTGGATTAAATAGCATCAAAGCACTCTCAGCTGAATCCCTTCCCCCCAAAAAAGGAGACACAGAGGGCAAAGCCAGACCTTTCTTCCTTTTCTAGCCCAGAAAGGTTGCTGGGAAGAGCTCAAGGGCCCATATGAGGCGGGAAGCAGCAATGCGTCTCCATGACAACCACCCAGGCCAAGGCCACTTTCATCACCTGAAAACTAAGCAAGACACGAAAGGAGGGTGCATCTGTAGGAAGTTTGGATTCCCACAAGGGCGAGCCTGTTCGAAAGCCGGCATGTGTTGCAGCTGATGTGGGATGGGTAAAAGGGAACAAAAGGATCGGGAACCAACCAAGAAACTGACCAAATCAACGCCAGCTCAATGAAGAGGTATTGGAGAATAGTGTTGGTTGCCCAAAGAGCCGTCCAAAATCGTTTGGTAGGAAATGGCAGCTGGGTCACAAAAGGAGAGGCAGTCTGAGGGTCTAGTGTTGAGTAGGTCACAGAGGGGGACAAGCAGTTGTGTGCTCCGAGAAGAGTCTGCAAGCCACCTTGGAGGTCTGGGGAGGGAAGGCAGGTGCCCATGATCACAGAGATAGTGGTAGAGCCCAGATCTACGCCTATGCTTTCTAACTCAGTCCAGGGCTATCTTTATATCTTCCACTGGCTTCACTTTCTCCTTCACCCCTTTTATACAGTGTTTCCTGCAGCAGTTGCTCTTTTGGGCACTTCCATGCTACCAGCGTGTTCATTGTAACCAGATTTTCCCTGCAGAGAGGCATGGGCACTATGGTTTGAGCACCTTTCCAGGGATGGCTCTCCTGGGACAGCTGTGGGAGAAAGGATGAAAGGAAAGGAGGAAAACGTTCCATTTGCCTCCCAGTTGCTCCTTAGGCTGGTGCTGGAGAAGTGATAAATGGGGCAGGAGGTGTCAGATATCAACCTGGCCTTCCTTCTCCCTACCCGCCCATTACTCAGTTGGAAAGATTAGGGTAATGAATGAAGCTAAACTGCCTGGGTTAAACCTCTGGCCCTTCTGCTCACTCACTGAATAACCTTGCCCAAATCCCTTAACTTCTTTGCCTCCTAATCTTCTATACAGAGATCATAACAATCTTTTCCAATCTTCTATATAGAGATCATAACAATACCTACCTCCTAGGGTTTGCCTTAGAAAGAGGAACCCACAGACCTAAGACCTAAGATGTCACTAGCATTTCTCCTGTATGCTTGAGGGAAGTCCAGCCCAAGGACACAACCGACAAATCCAACAGTTTGTGAGTGAAGGCATGAAGGAAGGTTAGTTCGTCCTCACTCCAAACCTGTTCTCTTCAGACCCAGTGTTTCCTAACCTTTCCACATCATGACACAGAAAGATCACCGTATTTGTACAACAGGCTGAAGTCAATGGAGAGGTTGTTCCCAGCTGCAAGCACATAGCCCTGAGGCTCTGGCTGCCCCACATCCCTCCTAGCATCTCCCAGGGCTGTAGGGATCAATATTTAGGTTCCTGGTAATCAATAGGAAGCAAAGTAAGCATAGCCCGAAATTAGGGTGGGGGCAACCCCAGTCCCTGGGGCCAGGGGACATCTGGACACTAATTGGTTTAGAAGCATTTGGGCTAAACCCTGGAGTGCAGAGAATCACTCTGGTTAGCTCAGGCCAATGGGAGCCCACCTCAGGTCCTAGGGGTAGAGGCAATTCTTATTATGCTTCCTGTTACTATGCTATGGGAGAAAGGTGGAAAGAATTTTTTTTGAGGAAACTACCACCATCCCCACTGCACACTGAATGGACAGAGGCAGAACTCCTAATGGGGGCAGCGTCCCAAGTCTGAGGCGCCCCTCCGTGTTCCCCTTTATACGCCTCCCCACCATGTGTACTTCTGTTTGCTCCTCCGTAAGACACTGGTAGCCATCCAACGCCGAAAGATGGGTCAAGGACCATAATGGTCTCAGTGAGCAATTGAAGTAAAGGACCACATGTTTGAGCTTTTCCTGAAAGATTTTTTTTTTAAATAAATAAAAGGGTTATTGAGCTCTTTTTTCCCCTCCCTTTCTTTTAACAGCACCTTTCAACCCAGGAGCTGCCAAAGAAGTTATAAGCCGTGCTATGTATAGAAGCCACGTCACTCCCTACTGAAATAGAGAAGAGCAGCATCTCCCCCACAGCATTGAGGGAAAGAAGAGGGAGCAACTGGGTCCAGCCAAAAGAGGGTGTGGGGGTAGGGGGCTGGTGGGGTCGGAGGAGTGGCTGCAACCCTGCCTGATGTGTGCAGGGGGCCAACACAGGGAGGGCTACCAAGGGGGGCCACTGCCAGGAATTGCAGCATTTTTGTGCTGGACAGAGCTGCCTCAGGGCATCTCATTCCCACTCCTAGATGTAATTGATCATATTTGGAAAGGCCCTCAGGGACAGGAAACTTGATAAATTCCCATTCCAATGTTTCACGACCCTGACAGTAAAGGAGCTCATCCTAATAATGAAGCTACAGGCTGCTTCCCACAGTTTAAATGCATTTTCCCTTCTGATGTCCTTCGTGGAGATCAGGAACAGCTGGTCACTCTCCTCCCCATCATAACCCCTCTTATATTGAGGATGGGTATCCTGTTGCTTTTCACCCCTTGCTGCTTCTTATTAATAAAAAAAAATAAAACTCCAATTTCTGTATCTTGCCATCAGATGCCCTTTTCCTTTGTCCCAACTCAACCCATCATCACTGTCCTTTTTTTTAAGTATATTTTTTCTTCTGACCTTGTTGCAAAATTGATGGCTCAGGAGTAAATATCATTCCCATTGTACCATCCCAAAAATGGAGGCATACACATTAGGACCAGGTGAAGGGAAGGAAATGAATGTGTGCTGCAGCCCTCCCCTTTGTAAGCTCTTCCCCACATTCTCTGAGTGAATCTTCAAAATCCCAACCTCCTGTTCACAAATCCAGAAGTTAAGATTCAGATAAGTAAGGGGTTCAAGATGATCTGGTTAATCATCACCACAGCTGAGGTTTAAATTCTGTTCACATTGTTTATTAACTTGCAGACCAGTTCAGATCAAGAATACATTAACTCAGGGCCAGGTGCGGTGGCTCACACCTGTAATCCCAGCACTTTGGGAGGCTGAGGCAGGCAGATCACTTGAGGTCAGGAGTTTGAGACCAGCCTGGCCAACATGGTGAAACCCTCATCTCTACTAAAAAATACAAAAGTTAGCTGAGCATGGTGGTGCGCACCTGTAGTCCCAGCTACTTGGGAGGCTGAGGCATGAGAATTGCTTGAACCAGAGGCGGAGACTGCAGTGAGCCAAGATTGTGCCACTGCACTCCAGCCTGGGCAACAGAGTGAGAGTCTGTCTCAAAAAATAAAAATAAAAAATAAAAAAATAAAAGAATACATTAACTCCATTCAGAGAAATGCAAATCATAGCGTCAATGAGCAGGAGATGCCATTTCCCACCCGCTGGGATGGCTAGAGTAAAGGATAGAAAATGACAAGTGTTGGTGAGGGTGTGCAGCAATTGGAACCCTCACACATTGCTGGTGGGAATGGAAGTGAGGTGGCTGCTTTGGAAAACAGCCTGGCACCTTCTCAAGTGGTGAAATAGATTTACTATATGATCCCAAAATTCCACTCCTTGAAATATATGCAAGACAAATGAAAACATATATCCAGACAAAAATGTATACACAAATGTTCATAGCAGCATTATTCAGAATAGCCAAAAAAGGAAACAATGCAAAAGTCCATCAGATAAAGAATGGGTGAATAAAATGTGGTATATCCATACAATGGAATATTAGTGGCAAGGAAAAGGAATGAAGTACTGATCCATGCTACAATGTGGCTAAACCTTGAAAGCATTATGCTGAGTAAGAAAGAAGCCAGACACAAAAGGCTACATATAAGATTCCTTTTAAACACAATGTCCAGAATAGACAAATGTATAGAGAAAGATAGATTAGTGGCTACCTAGGGCTGGGGGCCATGTGGAGCTGGAGAGGGTGATGGCTAAGGGATTTGGGCTGTCTTTTTGCAGTAATAAGAATGTTCTAAAATTGATTGTGGTGATGGTTGTGCAACTCTGTAATTATAGTAAAAGCTACTGAATTGCAAAAGCCATTGACTTGTACTCTTTAAATAGGTGAATTATACCAAATGTGAATATATCTCATTAAAGCTGTTTTTTAAGAGTACTTTAAATTCAAAAACTCTGCTTTTTAAATGTTTGAGAATCCTTTGTCCTTATAAAGAATTGATTCAAAGTTCCATAAAGCGGATTCAGTTTCCAGATTGTGTTGATAAGACTTGCCCATGGCTGGCCACCCCGTCATCTCTAGCAGAGGGTGTGTGAGAATGGCCGTTGGCTCCAGCTTCCTGGGAGGGGAGACCCAAGGCCCAGGAAGAAAGTGATGAGTCCTTTCTCATCCAAAGGTGCATGCCCAAGATACCTGCTTTGAGGTACTTCCCATCCACCTTCTCCATTACAATGGAAGGCAACAAAGCCAACAGGAAGCACCTTGTCCATGTGCACCATGAGTCAAGTCACATGTAGGACCCAGCCAAGGACCTAGAGTCCCTGCCACATCCCAGAACCACACTTAGGTAGCAGGTGCCAGGCCTCTGAGCTGGAAGCAATGGGGGGGAAGATGCGCCCACCTCCTGCTCACTCCTGCCTGGCTTGGTCATTCCACAGAGTTCCAGAGAAAGAGAAAAAGGAGACAAAGAAAGAAAAGAAGAAAAGAGCATGCAGAAACCAGTTGGAAAATAAAAGGGGGCCAATTCCCTCTTATTAAGCCTGTTATTAGGCTGCGAATCAAATTAAACCACAGGGCTTTCCACTTACAGAGTGCTATTTTAAGGCTTATTAGACTATATTAGGATTGGCATACATTTCCACTGACATAATATCGGCCTTTAATTGGATTTAAGGGCGAGGAGGCTGCATTCAGCTGGAATAGGGTCCCTGCAAGGAGAAACTTGCTATTCTCCTCACAGCTTCCCCACTTCCCCTGCTGGCTGCCATCCCAGGGGCTGAGCAGACCCTGTAACCCTTTCAGATCCAAAACACAGCTGTTTTCCTCCTCCTCCTCTGATAAGTGCCCAGAGGCCGAAGCAGGTCCCCCTCTCGCCTACGTGTGCCCATCCCTGACTGGCCAGCTTCCGGTACTCGGTGGCTGTAGGAGGTGCAGAGCTGTGTGTGCCTGCCAAGGCTGGGCAGCAGACTTCAGACTGTGAGTAGAGCCCCAGGGAGGGAGGCCAGCCTTCCCCTCCTGCTTCCAAGCTGCTGTGGGCGAGATTGGCAGTGGGAGGTGCAGGAGTTTTTCATGGGACAGTGAGGAAAAGGGGGACTTGGGGTTGGAAGCAGAGTTTACCTTGACCTTTGAATCTCCTCCCATCCCCTGCCTGGTCAATCCTTGAAAGACCCTCAGGGACACATGGTAGAACCTGAATACAGGAGGGATATGGGAAAAAGTTCACACACTATGGGGAAGCGAACACTCTCGGGGCTGGTGGCAGTTTCCAGACACTTGTGACCAACTTCTCAAAGCTGCAGCATCCTCCTACGTAAAATAGGAACACGCTTTCCTTCCACTCGGGATTGCTTTGAGAATTAATTGAGATAATACAGCTAAAGTGGTGAGTAGGAGGCTTAATAACGTTTAGTGCCTTCTCCCCTTTGCTGCACAAATTTCAGATCTTTCTACCAAAAGGCATCATAAAAGTAACAGACCTCACCAGTCAAGTACGTTGCAAAATAATCTTGGGAGGGGAAATATCTTGGTACAGAGACAAGTATGTATGAAATATCACTTCCCAAAATATTGCTCAAACATGAAAAAAAATCCCAAATTCCTTAACATTTTCCACTAATATATGTGAACATCGCCTGCTCCCACTTGCCAAGATGTTTCTTGGCTATACTTTGATGTCTTCAATTTCCACGCTTGTTTTTAGCTCTTCTGCCAGAGCCATGTGCTTGTTTATTTTTACTACATTTTTATGACGTTTCTGCTATAGCAATAAGTTTTGCATTATTAGTTTTATCAAATAACAGAATGTCTGGTTGGCTGGCTGAGATTTATTGGCCCAGTTTTTATGGCTCCATCCCAGAACACTTTTTGTGATTACTTTCTAAGTTGTTCTTAGATCCATTCTTAAATATGTGCTTATTCCTTTATTAAATCACATCTGAGGACTAATTGTTATGGTATAAACTTAGCATCAGTGCAATGCCAATTGCTATAATCTTACCATTATTACTTAATCACAGGTTTGTGTACTCGGTTCTATGCAACATATATATATATATATGTTGGAAAAGTTGCTTGGAAAGCTGAAATTTACAAACTGGATTTCTTCCTATATTCACTAGGAAGTTTCTCCTCCTAATACATATTATCACACCTTGAAATATCTGTTTGGCAAGTTCCGTTTATTTGGGATGTTGACTTTCCTGAAGCTCGAGGAAAACCTTATTACAAAACAAAACAAAAAAACACAAGCATGATTTATTTCATCCCTGCATTAGCTTCCTCTGCCGTTCTTATTTGACCCAATAAGTCTATGAATGACTTGGTTCTATGGTTGAGAGGCAGAGAAAGGATGAATTTCCTCCATTTATTATGGGGAGAACTTGAGGTGGGGGGCAAGCAGTATCTTGCTCAGCCTTGCAATGAGGTGTCAGTTGTCCTGTTTTCTGCAAGGAAGGTCCTCATAGCCTGGCAATAATGAAGTCTGTTGTGCTTCTTGAAAGCTTTGCAACCCCTGAAAGTCTGAATTCTTTTCAAGTCAGATCTGTTTTCCTCATGGAGCCTGAGCCCAGGGTTTTCTTCTCCCGTCCAACCCCCAACACATGTCCTCATTGCTCACTGACCCCCAGAGAGTTCCACATCAGTAAGAGTGGGACCTCCTGGAATGTTCCCCCAAGGGGACATCAAAGGAGCAACTGTCCTGGCGGGTTTGGATTAATGGCATCTGAATCATTACAGCCAGAAATGTGTATGCCTGTAAGCCTGGGGCACCAACAGTGTGTGCGTGTGTGTGTGTGTGTGAGTGCACTGCACACTGAGCCTGTGCATATTAAGGGGTTTAAATCAGGAATGAGCTCAAATCCACAAACATGTATCCCTGTGAACTCACGGTACTCACAATTTAGCCAGGAGGAGTTTTTATTTGAAACCCACTGGGGTCTAAAATCTTTTTATGGCTCAGTTTTCTGGAGTTGAAGTGTTTCACATTCCCACTTCTGCTCCTATTCTACTACAGTTCTTCTTTCCCCATCAGGGAATAGACTATTCTGATGGCAGAGGGTGGTAGGCAGGAGCCTTTTATAAAAATAACTTTTGATCATAATGCATCATCATTATCATCAGCGCTATTTAGCTCTAACGCAGGTAGGTCACTGGAGTAGGGGCAGGCTTCTTGGTGAATGGCTCTTGGATGTGCTTTTTTGTCCACATGTGTGTGTCCTAATGTACCCCTGCTCTGCAGATGGCTCTAATTAATCAGGACAGTGAAAGCTCTTGGAGAGGGATTCTTTTTCTTCAAAAAGGAAGATGCTCTAGCTCCTCCCTCCACTTAGCAACCAGCACGTACAGATGTGGCAAAGGCAGAGAAATAGAGAAGTGGTAGGAAGTTTCACAAGGGCCCTTTGGCAGGCAACTTGCTGACAGCCACAGGAAAATGTGGAGAAGGTGCCTGAGCCCCTTTTCAGCATGAGCATAAATGAGTCTAGTGGTTGTGGAACACAATTCGTAAAAGATGACACAAATGCCTGCTTTCTTCTACTGGTCTTATTTTAGGGGTGTTCAGGATCCAAGTACTCCTTCCTTAGGTGAAACTCTCCACGATGGGAGGTCTTGGTTTCAGGCAGGACCAAGAGCCCCCACTTTGGAAGTTCAAAGAGCCAGATGCCCCCTCTTCCTGCCTCTAGTGGTCAGGGCCCTGGGCTGGTTCATGAAGCCTTGCTCCCAAGCCTTTGGATCTCCAGCAAGTAATGCACTGGTAAGGAAGGCTGCTTAGACACTTTTCAGGATGTCAGTGGTGAGTTACCGCAGGGATGACGCTTCCTCCTAAGAGATGGCTATCACCCTTCCAGCTTCCCGTGTCCCAATTCCTGAACTTCGTCCAAGTCTGTTCCTCCAGCTAGCCATCAATTCTGGGAGGGCTTGATATCCTTCTTCATAAATTCCCTTTTTGATTTAAAATAACCTGAGTCAGTCTCTGTTAGTTGCAACTGAAACATCCTAACTGATAAATCCCCCAGGACAGCTGACGTCAGATTTCATTAGCTGAAAGGGGTGAGCCCCACTGGCTGTGAGCAAAAAGTGCACCCCACTTTCATCACAAGTCTGGACAAATGAGACCGTTGGGTGCTCGGCAGACCATCGGTGAATGGGAGACCATTCAGCTGATTAATATTTCCCTGGTACTAACCATGTGCCTGGCACTGCCCTAGGAATGAGAGATGCAGCCACAAATAGGAGAAAATCCCTTTTCTCATGTAGTTTGTATCCTAGTGTGGGATGAGACAAGCAATTACAAATAGGCATATAAATCCCTCTGCCTATGCCTAGGAAGAGAGGGAGGAGGGGTACAGGGCGATGGGGAAGGGGGAAAAATCAAGAGGCTTTAGGGAGGGAGAGAGAAGGAGAAAAATGGAGATCATATGATGCCAACAGAGAAAAGTGTTTCCAGAAGGAGGGAGTATTCATTTTGTAAAGTGTACGAGGAGGTAGGAAGGTACCATTTTGTTAAATGATAGAGGGTAGATTTCTATAGTAGGACAAGGCTGAGAAATGACCCCAACATATCAGTGGGCAGCTGATGCAGGTTTAAGGGGAAGAGGGAGGAGGGGGTTTAGGATAGGAGAGCAAGAGGGGAGATATTTAATGCTCCTTTTGAACGTGCATTAATGGACTTGGGATGTCCAGTTTCGAAGAACTGCTTTAGAAAGGGAAACCACTTTACTCATACAAGGTGAAGATATCTTAAGCCAGATCTTCCTAGAAGCTCTACCTGGCAGATCGGTGAGAAGCTGGGGTTCTATTTTTTTCCCAACTGGGCCCTCCAGTGGGTCTGTTTTTCTATCCAGGTGCTCAAATGGGAAAGCCTGAAGCTCAGATACAGCTGTTTGTGTAAATGGCAAAGTTGGGTTTATAGCAATTTAATCAGCAGCATTAATAATGTCACCTAAGCTTAATGATACCAATTATAACCACAGTAAACATTGCTGAGCCGTTTATAAACAGTGATGTTCGAGATGAACTTCCTGCATTTGGTCAATGCTGTTGTTAAAAAACAAGACTAGAAGGTTCATGTTTTGAAGATTCCCATATTCTCACTCCTGTGCTGAAAAAAGAGCGCCACATAAGGGCAAACCCCTGCAAGGATGTCATCCTCTTCCTCTCTTTACTACCTGCTTTGGTCATTTCCCAAGGCCAGATCTGCATCCACCGCTGTTGTCCACCAAAACAGAGTAAGGCTATGGCAGGAGTATTATGGACCTAACCATGCCAGAACAAGGACACAGTTGGATAATTATTCTAGCCCAGGCAATATTGGTTCCCTCTGTTAAGCAAGTTCTGAGAAGTCCAGGGGAAAAACAAAAGGGATTGTTAAAGGTCAGATAGACAGCCCATCAAAATTCTAATCAAAACAGAAGTTGGAGGCAGGACTTCGTAAGAGCTATTCCTCTCCATGAGTGGCTCTCATATGAGAAATGGAAGCTAGCCTTCCTTTTCTGAGGAAGGAACATGTATTAGAGAGTCCAAAGTACTCCCTGAGGGATTCTAATTAGAGGATGAGGAAGACAGAGGGGCCTGGGGAAGGATTCCTAAGGAAGGTTGTGAAACCACCTGTTTCCAAAGAGCTTCAACGTTAAAGGCAACATCTCTGCCTATGAGAGGTGTGGTGTCCAAATGGAGAGATGGGTGTTGGCTAAGGAACGTTGACCAGCCAGAGTCTCTTCCAGACACAAAAGCCTGGAAAAAATTGTACATGTGGATAGAGACACCATCTTCATCTAAAAACAGCAGAACTTTCCCACCTTTTTCATGGCAGCCACAGGAAATGATAATCTTTGCAGGGCACATGGAGTAAACAGAGAGGGGGCTGGAGAGCCAGCCTGCTCAGCTGAGAGCGTGGAACACTGAGTGCCAAGCTCTGTGCCCTGCATTTCACGTGCCCTCCCTCTTTCCTTTGCAGCCTTCTTGCCTTCCTAATCCGCCTCAGCAAAGGGCTTCTTGCACGGTTTTCTCGTCATCAGGAGTGCATGTCTCAAGGAAAACTGCTCTTGTCCACGTTCTCAGCCAAATGAGAGTATCAATTCATTTGTTCATTGTAAATAGAGTAGTGCAATAGTTTGGTCCTGAATCCATGTTCAGTTTGGAATCTTAAGAGACCAAGATGCCAAAATACCTGCATGGCAGCGTGTTGTCTTTCCCCTGGTTGCCATGAAGATAGGATCCGCTGGAGCCTCTGACATCCCATCTCAAGCATGTGAGGGGCTCAGAACTTTTCCTAAGAGGAATTAAGGTCTGTCCTCATTCAATTTGTAGAAAGTCACTCAGCCTTCTCTTTGCCGCCAACACAAACCTTCTTTTCAGTCTAACCTCCCTGAAGATAGCAGACTCTTCGGGGGATTTTACTGCAGTGTTTGGAAATTGCATTGTGTTTTTATAGATTTGTGCGTACACCTGGTGGTCTTAGAACTCCACAGGCAACTCTAGTAAATAAATACCAGCTCTGGGCCGAGCCCAAGTTAAAGTGAAGGATTTTGTTAGGCCAAAGTCAGCGAAAGGAATTACAGAGAAATCCATGCCAGAAAGCAGGAGATTGTTAGACACAGAGCACTCCATTCAGGGGAAAGGACAACAATATATTTTTTTCCCAGCCAGTGTGTCTCAATGGAGATGAGGATTTGTGAACAAAATTCAAATTCCACTGCCACCACTAACTTGCTTTTTAGAATCCAAAATGAAGTCTTCCTGTGACTGCATCTATGTGGCATCAACTATTTGGAAGAGAATTGAGACGTTTATTTAATTATCCAGATATTTTGAAATATACAAATCCTTTTTGTTCCCCACTTCCAATTCAGATGTTTGTCATCTGTAGCAAGCATGTGTGACTCAGGTTTCTCATCTGAAACCAGGGTTGGGTGGAGGTTCAAGTTCACTTGTCTACAAGGGATGCCCTTTCTACTAACAAGTGAGCCTGAAGCAATATACCCACAGTCTTTTGGGGGAGAGAAAAGTTTTAAGAAAAGATATTGCCTGCCAGTGTAGCTAGAGAGCAGCAGCTCTCAAATGGCCTAGTAATTTGGAGGAGAGGGTTGGTGGAGAAGAAAACGGAAGGAGGATATGACTGTGTTTTATTAAATTACTTGGAAGTAATTAGCCATATAGAATCTTTGGGTATGGCCATTTAGAGGTTCCAGGACATTATTTACTCACAGTTAATTCCTTAATGCATGTGTTCATTCAACAAATATTAAGTTGATGCCTACTCTATGACAGTGACTTGGGTAGGTGCTAGGAATAAAGGGATAAAAACAAGCTTTTTAAAACAACTTCTACAAGTGAGTATATAATTACATCTATGTCAAGTTCTGTGAAGAAAAGATGAATGCAGTTATGAGCGAGTATCACTGGGCACAATCTCATAGGCAGGGCTAGGGTGGGCTTGCTCAGGACAGAGCAGGGTGATTGAGACTTGAAGGTTGAAGACAGGCAGGGCCAGACAAGGCAAGGACTGGGAAAGTCAGGGTCTTGCAGGCTACATAAGGGGCACTTGATTTTATCATGGATGCAAGGAGAATCCACTGAAGGGCTTAAAATCATTTAGAAGAAAAAGCACCAGAATCAGACCACCTGGGCTCTAGACCCAGACCAATGGCTTGACTAGTGAGGTGGCCCTGAGAAAGCCATGTGACCTTCCTGTCTCAGTTTTCTCCTCTGCAAATGGGTACTACAAAGAGACTCAAAGTTAGACCTGGAAGTCACCTGAGAGTTTTGTTTTGATTTTTATGTTCAGCCCCCTCCTATTTCAGAAGGAAAAAGTCAAGGCTGCTTTTTTTTTTTTTTTTTTTTTTTTTTTTTTATTCCTGAGACAGAGTCTTGCTTTGTCACGCAGGCTGGAGTACAGTGGCTCAATCTCAGCTCACTGCAACCTGTACCTTCAGAGTCAAGCAATTCTCCTGCCTCAGCCTCCTAAGTAGCTGGAACCACAGGTGCATACCACCATGCCGGATTTTTGTATTTTTAGTAGAGACGGAGTTTCATCATGTTGGCCAGGCAGGTCTCTAACTCCTGACCTCAACTGATCTGCCTGCCACGGCCTCCCAAAGTGCTGGGATTACAGGCATGAGCTACCATGCCTGGCTGTCAAGGCTCCTAATACCTGTTCTGTTCACTTCATTTGACTGTGGCAGTAATCAAAAGAAATAATACATGTAAACATATTTTGTAAAATAAAGAAAAATGTATACCTAAGGTCTTAAATTATTATTTCTGATCTCTCCCACCCTGGCCACAAAGACTCACACATCTCCATGTTCCTAAGTATTAAGACAAGAGAGATAAAAATAGAGCTTTGCCTGC
Organism: Pan paniscus; assembly: GCF_029289425.2. Lineage (NCBI taxonomy): Eukaryota > Metazoa > Chordata > Mammalia > Primates > Hominidae > Pan > Pan paniscus. The sequence goes on from NC_073255.2 coordinate 169,190,506, forward strand.
ATGTGTCTATGTGTGTATGTCTGTGTCTTTGTATCTAAGTTTTTACTTCATTATCTATATCTAGAGAGAAAAAAGAAAAAAGATATTTGAGAGACTGGATGTAGTTCTAGGGCATTATTTACAGGGAGCGGGGAAGTCCTGAAAAATACCTTATCCCCTTGGGAGCAGTGACCTAATCAAGATGGCATAATTGCCTGTCTTATCTAAATGAAAGCATCATTTGAGAAACAGTAATGGGCCTCAGTGTGGTTTCAATTGCTATATAGTTCTCAATTGCTATTGAGTTCTCATTTGCCATGGAGTTCAGCGGCTGAAGGGTAATTATAATGTTTAACAAATATATTCCCTTTAGGGACCTGATGTTAAAGACACAACATCCCTTTTCTTATCCTACCAGATTACACAGCTCCCGGGACCATTGCTATGTACCGTAAAAGCATGGGCACTTTCTCTCCCTAAGCTTACCTTTCTGCCAGGCAGTCACTAAGAAACACGGTCTCAGAGGTTGGGAGAGACCAAGAAGTCAGGACCTCCAGGTGGGCCTGTTCCTCATCCACATGAAGCTGCCATGAGAGTTCTTGTTGTCCCTCAGGCCTTGCTAATGAACCCCAAGACAGCTTAGGAGAATATGCTCTGTCAATTATTCATCCCCGCCAGGTCCCAGGCATCATCTTTGCCTATCCCATTGCACGAAGACAGGAGATTATAAGGATCAGAGCAAAGGCAGTGCTCACTAAAAATACAGATCAGATACTCAGTTTCTCTTTAGGACTATGGGGTTACCAAAAAATAAGGATCCCGTTCTATCCTTTCCTTAGCAAGCATATAGCATACTCATGACAGGTCTTGCAGTGACATCTGAGCTGAATGATGTTTCGACAACAACAAAAAGATAAAAATGGACCAATTTGGAAGAAGAAAAGTTCCCAAACCCCCCATAGAGTTGTTGCAGGTGGCCAGTGCCTCTGTCCACCTCGGAGCTCAGAAGATGGCACACAGGCCTGCGTGCTTGTAGAGAGAGAGACAGTGGGTGCTGCCCTCTGCATTGGGCTGGCTTTAGCATGCCCAGTCCTGCACAGCACCCTGGATAGCCCCTGTCTTGTTCTTCTTCCACCTCAAGTCTACCGAGTGCATTCTGCTTGGAGATGGGGGCCACATCTGCTGAATGCACATTTTATCCCTGGTGGTGGCTTTGTTCTTAACCTGGCATAGGAGCTCACTAAATGTTTGTGGAATGCATGGTAAATGGAGCAAAGAGATGAGTAAAATTGATTGTATTACTTCCAGCTGCCTGACAGTCTGTTTGAAGATACTGGCCTTAACATGGATCGTCCTCCATGCCATCCACTTCCCCAAGGACTCAGCTGTAATGAGCGCTAGGGGGTGGGTTGCTGCTCTGCTCCAGATGTGAACTCATGGGGTACTTTCCAGGGAAAACTAGGAAGAGCTAGGAGAGAGAGAAGTGTCGCAGGTTGGCAGATGACAATCATGAGGGCTGTCCACTGTGCCAGCCCAGTGACAGAAACCAGCCTCTTCAAAGGCCCCTGCAGGCCCACGATGCCTTGTGTGTGCACTCACTGCTTGGAGAACAGAGCCAACATGTGTTGTGCTGTAGGTACCTCGTGAGCTATAGAAAATGATGCGTTGATTGATTTGCTTATTGGGCCTTTTATTTATTGTGCCCAGAGTGATGGATGAATTTAGTAAAGGAAGGAGGAAAGGGACAATCAAGTTTGAGAATGGTCTGTCAGCTGCAGAGAGGCTGCACCACAACCAGTTATTAGCTTAGAAAATAAGATTTCTCCCCAGTCCTCACTTTCTCTTTTGCTAAGAGAATATTTTTTTCCAACCTACATTAATATAAGAAAAATAAAAAATGTGGAGAGTGGGGCAGAAGGAGGAAAGGTTAGAGCAGGAAGAGGGAGTGAGGCCAGAAATTTGTTTAACAGAATCATTTCTGTGCCTCCTTGAACACTTTGATTAAAGCCAGGGGACTAAATCAAAGCCACTGAAAAGAAAAATAAAAAGATGTCTGAAAACAATTTCGTTTGCTGGAATTTTCCCTCCTGTGTTCTATTATGGTGGGGGTGTGGCTGTGTGTGTGTGTGTGTGCATGCGTGCGTGAAAAAAGTTCTATTTGGCCCTCCTTTGATCTTTCAAAGAAAATAACATTTAAAAAAGGAAAAGAAGAAGAGAAATTGATATTAATATTGTTCCTTTTCTTTCCTTCACTTCCATCAATAACTCAACTGGATCTAAAGTGAGGTATGAATACCAATTAAGCCCAGGCAATCCACAAATGAAAACCTGCAGCATGTAATAAGAGAGGGTTTCCAAGGCCACTACAGCCACCAGGGGTTCTCTTAATCATAGGTCCTCTCCCCTCCCCTGGGCCCACTTAAGTCATGAGACCATTTAGAGGCCTTGATACATCATCAAGTAAGGCCAAGATGGGAAGAGCAAGATGGAGAGGCCTCCAGTTCATACTTCCGTCTTCAATGGGTTTGCTGTAGAGCCACCTGCAGGGAGGGATCCTATTGATGTGGTAGGGCTGCTACAATCTCAGAGAAGTGGCTTGAGATAGCAATATTCAAATAAGACAAGACCATAAGCACTCATTTCTGGGTTGGGAATTGGTGTAACTAGCCCCCTTGCTCTCCAAAGAGGACCACACGCTTTCTATGCATCTTCAAAACTTCACATAAAATAGTGATAAATCAGGGGCACCCAGACTAAGAAACTGATGCAAATGCTAGAAGTGCAGAGATGGGAGTAAGCTGCAACTTGCACGCTAACTCTGACTGACTGATAGTGACTTCCTATAGTGCTGTGTTAAGAATGACTATGGGGTTGAATTTTCACTTAGTCAGAAAGTATAGTGACCCGTTAACCGATGTCTGCCATAAGGGTTAGAAGAAAGTCCTGGTATCACATGCTATGTGTATGCCAACCTGGTACACTTAAAAGAACACTTGACTTGAAGTCAAAAGACTATAAACCATGACTTCGGGAAAGACACATAGCTTTTCTGAGTCACAGGCCCTATCATTAAAAATAATAATAACAACAGGAAAACTAATGTACGTATATGAATTTTGTAATTTGTGAAATATGCATGCATGCTACCTCTTTTATTGTAGTAAAGTACACATAGCATAAAACTTGCCATTTTAGCTATTTTTAAGTGTAAAGTTCAGTGTCATTAAGTACATTCACACTGCTATGTAACTATTACCACCATCTATCTTCAAAACTATTTTATTTATTTATTTTTGAAACGGAGTCTCACTCTGTCGCCCAGGCTGGAGTGCAATGGTGTGATCTTGGCTCACTGAAACCTCTGCCTCCCAGGTTCAAGTGATTCTCTTACCTCAGCCTCCCAAGTAGCTGGGACTACAGGCATGCGCCACCATGCCTGGCTAATTTTTGTGTTTTTGGTACAGATGGGATTTCATCATGTTGGCCAGGCTGGTCTCGAACTCCTGACCTCAAGTGATCCACCCATCTCGGCCTCCCAAAGTGTTGTGATTACAGGCGTGAGCCACCGCACCCAGTCCCCAGAACTATTTTATCTTCCCAAACTGCAACTCTGAATCCATTAAACAACAACTCCCCATTCTTCCCTTCCCCTAGCCTCTGGCTACCATCATTATGCTTCCCATCTCTAGGAGTTTGACAACTCTAGGAACCTCATATGAGTGGAATCACACAGTACTTGTCCTTCTGTATCTGGCTTATTTCACTTAGCATATGTCTTCAAGGTTCATCCATGTTGTAGCACGTATCGGCATTTCCTTTCTTTTTAAGACTGAATATTATTCCATTATATTATATGGATAGACCACATTTATTTATCCATTCATCTGTTGATGGACATTTGGGTTGCTTCCATCTTTTGGCTTTTGCGAGTAATTCTACTATGAATATGGTTGTACATCTGTTTGAGCTCCTGCTTTCAATTCTTTTGGGCATTACCCAGAAGTGTAACCGCTGGATCATATAGTAATTCTATGTTTAATTTTTTGAGGAACCATCATACTGCCACCATCTGTTCTTACATTTCAATTAGTAATGCCTGTTTGAAAAACTTTATAGAGAAGTTGAAGGTTCACAAAGAGATAAAGGTTGAAGAAATTCAAGTTGAAGTCATCCAGGTATGGCCTGGGCCTGGCCAGGGGCACGTGGCAAATTGCCCTCACCTCCTGCTGCCCAGGCTGTGGCTGGCAGGCTGTCTTGCTCAGCAGAGCACCAGAGTGGAGGAGCAATAGCTTGAATCCATCCCCTTTGCCACTCGCCTGGTGTGGTCCCTGGGCCAGGACCAGTGCTCTAGTGGGGAAGAACATTCTCACTCATCAGCAGCAATGTTTACCTGGGCAGGGTGATGGCTCAGATGCCACCCTCCAGAATGCAGACCCCTTCGTGGGAAAGGCGGGGCTGGGTATGGGGAGGGAACAATGGGGAGGAATGGGCAGACATGGTGGGAGGAAGCCATTCACATTTTGGTTATGACATACTGGTGTCCAGACTTTGTCATATGGAGCAAATGACAGGATATTTGGATAGAAACTCAGCTTTCAAATAATGTGCTAACAAGAAAGAAACTCATTGCCTTTCTTTGTTCCCCAAAGCTCTGGCAGCTGGCGAGATCACAGCTAGCCTGCCAGAGCACAAAGCTTTAGACTCCTTGTCCTCTCTGCGCTGGGGCAGTGGTTTCATGTCAGCTCACAGACATTAAGAGGTTGCGCTGCCTGGATGCAGCCCAGCCCAGGGGATTGTTGACATCTGAGAGTGGCAGCCAGCTTGACAGGCTCTTCCTTTCTCCATAAAGTCATTGAGAAGTCACTGGACTTAAAAGGGCCCACAGAGGGTCATTTAGCCCCTTTTCTGCCTGGACTGGACATTAGCGAAACCATCCAAAACTATCAGGAATTTTCCTTATCACCAAAAATACCCATTCCGTGGTCTTGCTCAGGGGATGTGGAGAATGACGTTTCCTTTTTCTCACTATGTTCGTAGTTTCATCCTGTGGTTGAGCTAAGTGGGCTCTGGGATGGGAAAAACCCAGTTTGACTCCTAGGGCTGATAATTCTAGTGTGTGAATTTAGGAAAATTATTAAAATAACTACATCGCTTAATCCTCATATTCTTCATCTGTTAACTGGAGAAAACAAGAATGCATGCCTTATCTCAGTTAATAATATCAGGAGCCTGGCACCTAAAAGCACAATGTAAGCTCTCAGGGTTATTGTCCCATGCCAATGGAGATGTCCCCCTCCCCGGGGAAGACTGCACCAAACTCTCCCTGACAGACGTCCATCCTCGTGAATGCCCTTCCTACCAGGGCTCCTGAGAGCTGGATTTGGGCATTTCTGGGATAGCAATGGCTTCTCACCAAATTTGAAGGTTTAGGAAACAAACTTAAGGGCTCATCTCATTGAAGTCTATGTCTGGTTCATTTAACTGCTCCTTCAATAAGCTGAGAGAGCTCAGCAGTGAGTCCATAAAAAGCACTAGTGAATAATGGTCCCTTGAGTACACTGCAGAAGGTGTCCCTTCAGGGGTTTCCATGCCCTGCTCCCCCGGTCTTTCCTACGGCCCGTGTGTGTGTGTGTGTGTGTGTGTGTGTGTGTGTGTGTGTGTGTGTGCGCGCGCGCGCGCACGCATGCATGGGGCAAGAGTGTGATGGTGAGTGGGGTTAAGCTGAAAGTCAGAAAACTGGATTCTATGCTCACCTCTGTCTTCAGCAAGACCCTCCCCCTTTGGGGGCTCAGTTTCCTCATCTCTAAAACAAAAGTTGTACAGTTTCATTTCTGGAATGACTTGTGGTTCAATGGATCCATCATTCCGGAACTGTGGCTGATGAATAGGAAAACCGGAAAAGAAAAGGAAGGCATTTTTACATGAGGCAGAGGGGAGAAGTGAAGTGCAAATCCAGGGCTCCTGATACCCAGGGCACAGAAGAGGAGATTCAGAGAGAGAAGACAGGCATCAGCAAGTAAATCTTTCCTCTGCCAAGTGCTCTTAGATAGAAACCCAGATCCCTGAGGAAATTATTGAAACTCAATTCCTTTGAGAACGTTAAAAAGTGAGCTAGCAAAGCACATTGTGAAGAGGAAATCTGGGTGTCCTGCCCCCTCTGCTTTCATGTCGCTAACCACAGGAGATGGGGCTCCTTCACCTTCACAGTCCCTGGGGTGCCTTCCTATCTTTCAGGGAGCTTGGGGACTCCTCCAGAGAAACAGTAAGATGAGTTACAAGCCATGAACCTGTCTCAGTAGGACTGTCTAGTTACAGGGAGCTCCATATTAAGAGAAATTGGAAGAAACCTGTAATCCAATCATGAAGCCGGGGATGGTGGTGAGTTACCTCCTGAAACACACACAGTACATTCAGAGCTCCAAAAACATTGTGCAGGAGTCAGAGGTGAGAGCCTCAGTTCTTTCCTCACTTCCAGGACCAAGAGGGTCTGTCTTTAGGGTAATAGACCCTGTGCTTTCTGAGTCTTGATTTTCCTACCATTAAAAAAAGAGAGAGGCTGGGCATGGTGGCTCCCACCTATAATCCCAACACTTTGGGAGGCTGAGGCAGGCGGATCACAAGGTCAGGAGTTTGAGACCAGCCTGGCCAACATGGTGAAACCCCATCTCTACTAAAAATACAAAAATTAGCTGAGTGTGGTGGCGGGTGCCTGTAATTCCAGCTACTCAGGAGGCTGAGGCAGGGGAATTGCTTGAACTCAGGATGTGGAGGCTGCAGTGAGCCGAGATTGTGTGACTGCACTCCAGCCTGGGCAACAGAGCGAGACTCTGTCTCAATTAAAAAAAAAAAAAAGAGAGAGAATTAAATAAGAAGTATTTCTTTCTCTTGGTTACCTCAAAGTGGGGGCTCTTTGGGAAATCAAAAGTAACTATTTGGGAAGAAGAGGAATGACTGATGTTGCAGAAAAGAAATTCCAGCAAAGGGCCATTTAAATTTTCCTTGGAAAAATTAGTTGAAAGAATAATTGACATCTGCTGTTGGAATATGATGATGAGAGCTTTAATCTTTTTTAATTATTTAAAAAAACTTTTTTGAGACAGTGCCTTGCTCTGTTGTCCAGGCTGGAGTGCAGTAGTGCAATCATAGCTCATTGCAGCTTCAAACTCTTGGGATCAAGTGATCCTCCCACCTCAGCCTCCTGAGTAGCTGGAACCACAGGCACTTGCCACCATCCCTAGCTAATTTTTTTGTTGTTGTTATTTTTGTAGAGACAGGCTCTCGCTATGTTGTCCAGGCTAGTCTCAAACTCCTGTGGCTTAAGTGATCCTCCAGCCTCAGTCTCCCAAAGTGCTTGGATTACAGGCATGAGCCACTGTACCTAGCTGGTGAGAGCTTCAAATAAGCTAAAAAAGAGATATCTAAGATTACCTGGAAATGAAACTCTTGCTAAACATGGGCTCTACATGTGGATATAGAGCAAGTGCAAGTTGCAAATCATTAACTACATTGGCTATGTTCAAGGAATAGAAGTGAAAATGCTCAGGTGAGTAGCCCTGGGCTGGGCTGCGGTGGCCACACAGATCCCTTGCCTAGATCCAGAGACTGCTAAGGATGGTGGCCTAGCAGCTCTGTCATGGGCTATGACCAAAGAAGTATTTCCAAAGGATCACCACACACTGAACTCTTCAGGCATGACAGCAAGTGGGCAGCGTACCACCCTCAAAAAGGATACACACTCGGGAGTGAGGTGGCAGGGAAGGAGGGAGATACAGAAGGAACTGCCTTGGAGCCTGGAAGAAGAAAGGGGGGTGAAGGTATTGGGAAGAAAGGATGAAGGATGCAGGTGAGGGGTGGGGTGGGGAGTGGGGGATGAACGCAACACACAGGAAGACGAAGAAACCCGGAAGAATCACGAGTACAGAATAAAACCAATAATAGGTCCCCCTCTCATGCAGGGGACATCATTAGAGATGCCACAGTCCAGAGGAAGGACACATCGGCTGATACAGCTGACCACAGGTTGGAGCAGTGCATCTCTGGGGAACATCCATGAAGACCAACAGAGAATGAGAAGGACAGAGCAGCAAAGGGCACCTGCAGGGATGGAACAGCCACCAGGAGCCAGATGCTTTAACTGAACTGACTTGAGTTGAAACCTCACAACAGACCCGCCGTGCAGGTACTTATTAGATAAGCGAGCCGAGGACCAGGAAGGCCAAATAGCTGGCCCAGGTTCCCCCAGGTGTCAGCGGTAGAACTGCAATTCTGCTCGTCAAAGCCCTCTCTCTTCCAACTGTGACACTTTTCTCTTAATGCTCCAGGCCTGACGGAGGGCAGAGATCACAGGGGGTGTAGAAAGGAGCTTTTTGTGATGACATAGAAAATACCCACGCACCATGGGGGCAGTTGGCAAGAGAGGAGAATGTCTTGGAAATGGGCTGGACAGCAGGGTGTTGATTGGGGCCAATGTCAATGCTGGGCGTGATCAAAGGAGGGGCAGTGTCGCCTCCATAAGAAGGGAGAACGAAGGGCATTTAGAGGGAGTGGAACAGCAGCTTATTTGAGTATTCTATTCTGGTTAGTGTTTTTCCTTTAGGTTAACTATTTGGTCAACTACTAAGGTATGAGAGAAAAGAAAAGCAACAAGGAGACATGGGAGAAGAGAGCTGGGTGGGGAGGGACGCGGCTGCACCCACACAGATCCTGGCTCCCTGTCACTCTCCTTCCTGCCAGCAGCTCCTGGGCCTGCCAGGCATCCAGAGGAGCAGCTGTCTGAGCCTAAGCCCAGCTGGCAGGAACCCCCACTGACCTGGGGACCAGAGGAGGAGGTGGGCTGTGGTCTCTCCTGTCACCCTCTGTCTGCCCAGGCTGACACCTGGAGTGTCTAGAGTGGGGCCCTCAGCTGCCTGCACTGCGGCTCACAGCACCTGATGGACACACAGGTGTGGCGCGTCCTGCTGGGCTCAAAGACACCTGCTCTGGGCACCATGCCCGTCCCCATCAACAGTCGTAGATGAGGCTGGAGCTGAGGAGAACTGACAAGCAGACGTCTGCTGAGGAGCTGGGCCCCGCCCTGAAGGAAGGCAGCCCAGCCCTCCCAAAGCACATGGTTGCCAGGTGAAATTTGCAGTCACCAGCCGCCAGCCACGTGGTGACATTGGATTTCAGGCGATGACCTTGGGAACCCACATTGCATCTGCAGCGGGTGTCTGCGTTCACCTCACATAGCACTCTGAAAATGTTTGCCACTGTCAGCACCACCTGAAGGGGCTTCCCCTGCAGTCCTCTTTTCCATCCACCCTCCCCTAATTCAGACCATGCCATTTCTCTATCCTGCCGCACACCTCCACATTTGAGTTTTCCTGCTTGGATCTGCCTGGCCTGATGTGTCTGGCTGCTCAGAGCCCAGAGCCTCTCCCAGCCCTTTCACAGGAGATGAGAGAATCCCTAACGCCTCTGCCATTTGACCAAGACAGCTCCTTTCAACTTCCTCTTCCCCTTGGGCAAAATCAGCAGCAGAGACAGGACTAAGCTGAGTGGCCTAAACCCCTCCTTTGATTCTCAGGCCCCCAGAGCCATCCAGTTGCCAGAAACCTGCTAAGACGTATCACCAGACCCCTTGCTGATATCATAAGCATTTTTTCCCCTTCTCAGCAAAACTGACAGGACATGGCTTCCTGGAAAGGAGGTGAGGGGAGGAGTCCCCAAGCCTGGTGAGAACAGAGGGAGTGCTGGTCGATGGCCCCTGTTTCTCCACTGCCACCTCAAGAAGCCTTCCAAGGAGGGCAGACTAATGCTTGCACTGGCTTGGCTAATGGAAGAAGCCAGGGGGCTGTGTGGAAAGAATGGAAGAGCCCCCAGTGGGCATAACATACACCAAAAAGAGAGGGAACCGACCATCTGTGTTGACAGAGAAGGACATCCCTCAGTAGCCATCACCGAAAAGCAGGCACTTCATGTCTGCCCTGAAACTATTACTATGAACAAAGAGCTCATCAAAGAAAGGGAATTTTTATAGACACCCTATAGAGGAGTGATTTTGATTCCTAATCTGTCCATTACGGCCCCCCGAGAAGTAGGTATAAAAAGATGATATGCGGCCGGGCGCGGTGGCTCCTGCCTGTAATCCCAGCACTTTGGGAGGCTGAGGCGGGCGGATCACAAGGTCAGGAGATTGAGACCATCGTGGTTAACATGGTGAAACCCCTTCTCTACTAAAAATACAAAAAATTAGCCGGGTGTGGTGGAAGGTGCCTGCAGTCCCAGCTACTCGGGAGGCTGAGGCAGGAGCATGGCATGAACCTGGGAGGCAGAGATTGCAGTGAGCCAAGATCGCGCCACTGCACTCCAGCCTGAGCGACAGAGTGAGACTCTGACTCAAAAAAAAAAAAAGGTATGCAGTGTGGTCCCTGACAGCAGGTTTGAGCTCCCTTGCAAGGAGAACTCCAGCATTTAATGCAGAAGAGGCAAGAGTCAACTTGGGTGTTCTTCCTTCCCAGTCTTAGCTCTGAGTGTAGAAAATCCAGGTACATTCCTCCCTAAATGCTGTTCTGGTGAGTGGATGCAGAGAGGCTGCCCACCACTGTGTTATCACAGATGCTGCCCTGGCATGAGATGCAAGGGAAGTAGAGGCAGCCAGCTGGGGATGGGATTACTGGGAAGCCCACAGGCCTCACCAGCCAGAGGCACCATGGTTTCTTGACTTGGACGTGGCCTCTCAAATGCTGGAGGATGTCCAGCCCACAGCCTTTGGTGATGCTCTCCTGGCCTTATTTAGAATTCTTAATGCTGGCAAACAACTTTTATAAAATTATCCATTTGTATTTGGATGCATACATAAAAATATCCTTTATCTGTATTTGGTTAATAAAACTAGTCTTGCTCTGCCTGTATTTAGTGGTGCCAGCTCTCCTGGACTCTGTTTGTGTGCCTGTGTATGTGTGTGTGTGTTTCATTGTTTCTATTCCAATCATATCACTAATAAATGTCTATGTATAACAAACTCATGCAGAGGAGCAGTGAGCAGATTATTATCCTGCATTCTATTGACTCCTTATCACCCCTTTCCCTGCCCTGCTCCAGCCCCTAGATATTGATGGGTGTGACTGAGCTAGGCCATCCTCTGCTGTTAGGCAAAACTGTGTTCCTGTGTGGGCATACCACGTCCCAGGAGTCGACGACTCACTTTTGCCCTGAGGGTCCCCAGTGAGGATGCACGTATGCCTATGGCAGGCAGAGAGAGCTGATGCCTGGTTGGCATGAGCACCTGAATTAGTGTCGGCCACATGTGGATGGCCATGCTGGTGGGCAGAGGCAGAGGTCAGGGGGCACAAGAAGAGTGGAAAGGAGATCCCAGAGAAGGAGCACATGGAGTGGGGAACGCACGCTTCCAGGTTAGGGCTGGTCTGCAGACACACGTGCCCCGTGGTTGGGCTGGGGAGACGGGTTGGGGTGGAGAGGGAAATGGGGGTGGGGAGTAACATGTGCGAAGGTGGAAATCATGAACCAGGTTTTAAGTCCTTTGGCTCCGTGTTATGTATACAGAAGGCACAGAGAAAAGAATATGGGAAGTTAAGACTGGGCTGTTTGGGTGGGCAAGGAAGGAGCTTACCAAAAAGTGTCCCAGGAGACCCTCTGAGATGGCCCAAGACCCTCAAAGAAAGTGGCCCACCATCCTCAGCTACCTCTTCTCTAACTTTCGGGATCTTACAGCTATCCCTGTATCTCCCTAATCTCAAATCACTTCTTGTGAGAGTTTCCTGCCAATGATGTCAGTACCGCTTAGATGTAGGAGCGTATTTCTGGACACAGTTCCCTGAATAAAGCCTTGGGGTAGAAAATTAATCCTCCCCCTAGGAGTTCATAAAACTGGGGCACCGAGGGGACTGATGGCTAAAACCAAAGTCGCAGTGAGCCTGGAAGGGAAGCAGCCACTCGGGAGGGAGCCTTAAACTCGAGTGGGGACGGAGACAGTGGCCAAAGATGTTCACAGCCGTCCTTGAAAGGGATGAATTAAAGAGAAGGCATCAAGGACAGTAACTCCTTTATCAAAGCCCATGGCTGGGCCTCTCTGATCTGCCCCTGCCTCCTGACACACAAACACACACACACACACACACACACACACTCACACACACAGTCTAGACCACACCTACCCACTGAAGAGTGCTTTAATCCATGAAAACACACTGAGAAATAACTCTGGGGAAACTAGATTGGGAAGGTAAGCCTGATGTGAAAAACTGCAATCATGCATCCAAAGCCAAAAAGACACGATCTTTTGATTATCTGTGCCACTACTCCGATTAATGATTGTTGGCCATCGCCTCTAGATTGACACCTGCATTATTTTTGTCCCAGCCTGGCTTATCTCCTATCAGTCAACGCATCACCCACACTCCCACCAGCTGTACTCAAGGTGGTCAGGCACATGAGAATGCTTTGGGAAAGATTTATATCATGTGACATGTCATGTGGCACTACATTAGGGCTGCAGGACCAGCTATTGAGCAAAGGTATCACCCCTTCCAGCAATGAGCTTCAATTTTTCAATCCAAAAGAAGCAGAAACAAATGGCTAAAACCAAGTCAGAGATGATAACCTTGAGTGGCTCTGCTGTTTTGATGTTTAAATTTTCCCAGAATAAACGGTATACCATTCAGTATCACCACACGGATCACACACGTGGCGTGGCCTGGGCCCTGTTTACTCAAGCAGTTTCTTCTTCATTGAAGGAGTCCCTCCTGTTCCTTTAGGATTTGTGGATGACAGTCCTCTGAAGGAGGTCAGGTAGGTCTATGCAGATCCTTCCTCCCAGTGGCATCAGCTTAGCTACTGCACCACAGCCTTCAGGCAGGAGTGGAAGCTCCCACACCAAGCAACGTGTCCTCTCTATCTTCATTACCTCCAAGGTCTGATGTTACTCACCCTCTCCCACACCTCACACACTGGAAACCAGCATGATGCATTAGAGAGATGAAGCCTTTTAGAATCAAACAAAATAGAACAAAGGTTCAATTCTCCAGCACCTAGTAGTGTCTAACATAAAATAGGTACTGCATAAACATCAATACAAGAAATTCTGGCTCTGTCACTCACCAACAGTATAATTTTGTGCAACATCTGGAAGCCTCAACTTTCTCACCTATAAATAGGGAAAGTTGAGAGGCTTAAAGAAGATAATCTTTGTCTGTGGGTTCAGCAGAGGGCCTGGTGTGGAGAGCACGGAAGTGCCTTGAAAATTGGCATTTCTCCAGCATTTATTAACAAAACCATAAAATAATTTAATGCTATGCCAACTATATAATGCCAAACATTTATTACTTACTATGTGCCAGGCACTTTTCTGAGGGCTTACCATTCATTATCCCTTTTAATCTTCAAAATACTATGTCGTTGGTAAATATCATTATTCCCATTTTGCACGGGCACTAATTCCAAGCTTTGAGATGGCCAGGGCATGATGTGGTCAGGCAGTAGAAGTAATGATAAAACCAGTAGAGCAGGCAAGACAAGCCCTGGCTGCCCATGAGTCTCTAGCTGAACTTCATTGCTAAGTTCACCTTTAGCCCCAGCAACCAGGGATGCCAAGTACACCTTTCCCCAGAGGACTCAGTCTTGCAATGTTCTCTCCAAGGTCTGGAGAAGTCAAGAGGAAGGGAAGGAAAGGAAGAGGCTTCCAGGCCTTAGTGCCTCATGCCCTAGGATTCTATGATTGGTGCCAGGCCTCCGTAGCTCTGGATGTGCATAGGTTAGTGAAACCAGCAGAGTGGCAGCTGGAAAGGTTCGATTTTGTGTGTCTGGCCATCAGCTCCTCCTGGACCAAGGGCTGTAGATGTACACATTTTTCTGGCTTGTCTTATTTTCCACTGGAAATCCAGATCCCATCAATGCTCTAAAGCTGGGGAGTCTACTGAAGTTACTATGTTCAAACTTTAAAACAAATACACTTGAAACCCCTAGGCCTTCACTGTGAGGAAACATCTCTTGGATGGTTTGGCTACTAATTTTTGGCTTTTTAGCAGTGGCTTTAAATAATGAGGTGCCCATGGAAATGCAGGGGTGGAGGAGGAGCAATACAGTGACAACAAAAGAGAGAAATCTGGGAAAATGGGAAACTTTCATGGGAGATAAGAAATCTTACCGCCCTTATTAGGTTTTCTGTTCTATCAGGGAGGTCTCCTGGCTTTAATAAAATCTCATTTTCCCTTTAAACTCTCCCATGTGGTAGGGCCTTGTATTTAATAGGGATATATAAGAGAGGATTCCAACCTGAGGCTCAGGTGGCCGGGGGCTCCCCACCCTCCAGTCCAGCAGCTGGGATTGATTGCAGAGCTGCCAGTCCAGCAACACACAAGTTGCTGCACATCAGAGAGTAATCATGAGCCATTTGATGCTGACCTGCGCCAAGTGAAGATGGCAGCTTGGCTCCCGTTCATTCCCATTTGGACAGAGAAGCTCATCCTGGTCTTTATTAAAAGTGGACCAAAGGAGTAAGTGATGAGTCACAATATGTGATTGATTAGGGGCATCTGCATTTGAAAGCCTCCGTGGCCTTCATCCATGCCTAACTCCTTAAGGTTCCCATTAGCACTGGGAGATTGTGTTCATTAGGAGCCGCTGATGTTGATAAATTCATCTTTCCTGTCACATGCAATTCTATCCAGGGTCTGGCTCTCAGTTCTGAGGGGCTGATCCACCTTGCCTTAATACCACACGACAGGCTCCTTCACAAAACAAGCAGGGTGTCAAAGGCTAGCTGTTGGAAGATGCCAGGCCTACACCAGCAAAGGCTGTAGGGAAGGAAAGGGTGAGCAGCTGGTAATTAGAAGCTACTGGTGGGTATCAGAATGCATCCATCAGATGTCTGCAGAGAGGAACACACCCAGAGTATCTGTGGGTCCCAGGCGCTGGTGTAGGTTCTGGGCTATTCTTTCACGATTGCCAAAGAGTCACCACTTGTTGAACCCTCGAATGCTAACCACAGTTTCTAGCTCTGCCAAACTCCTGTTTTGCCAGCTTTGCCCCCAAGAAAACAGAAAAGTCATGACTGGCAAAATGAATCAGTGTGAGGCACTTGCACCAACAGAGAGCATATAATTTTTATCTAGCAATTTCACTATCAACTCCAACAAATTCACTCTTAAAGCCAGAAAAGCATTCAAGCTTTCTGCAGGGAAAATGTATGTGAGGGGTAAGCCACCCAGAGTCAGTTACAGCTACCCTGTCTGCTGTGAGACAAGCTCTCTGTGTGTTCTTTTCAAGGTGTCAGAGAGGTCTGATGGACAATGTGCACAAGTCTGTGTGTGAGAAGACCAAGAAAGGCGAGGCTGTCCCCGCCCTCTGCATTCTCATCCTGGATAACCCAAGCTCATGTTAGTAAGTAAGGCCTCTGAGGCTGATGTCCCCATTTCATCTATGTGCCTTTTTCCAAGACAGACACTTTAGCTGAGATTTTGAGTCCTACTAGTAGAGGCTTGGGCAAGGCCAGAGTAGGAAAGAAACCTGGTGGGGCAGAGACTGGTCGGGCTTTCCAGGCCCACATGGCCAGTGCTTACACATCTTCCATGTCATCTTGGTCCTTCCCCTTAACTCCATCCCGCCACCCCCCCTAGCCCTCAAAACAATTTGGGACAACATCATTAAATTCACACAAACTTCTTCCTTAGGATCCAGAAACCCGGTTGTCCCCCAAGAGGTAGAAAAGGCTCAAGAATAATGCCACATGGACTTGGCTCCCCAGCCCCAGTTCCACTCATCAAAAGCAAATACCACGTGCATGTTCTGTGTGTGGCACTGGAGACCCAAAGACAAACTGTTGATGTTCCTGCCCTAAAGGGTCTCATGCAGAACTCAGTAACAAAGACAGGCAGTTGATTAAATAACCACAGCACAGTGTGATCCATGCCAACATGGACATGCTAGAGGGCCCAGTAGCAGTCCAGGAAAGGGAGTGATTCTGTCTACTTGGGGAAGAGGAGGACAGGAAGGACAGATCAAAAAAGGCTTACTGAAACAGGTGACATCTGATCTGAGAAAGAGCTCCTAGAGCAGTCAAAATGGTGGGGAAGACACTGTAGGCAGAGCTACATGTGTTCAGTCAGCAGGGTGGGAAACAGCATGGCATGTGGGGGAACAAAGCACAAGTGGGGACTGCCAGCATGAAGAACTAAGTGAGGGAGAGCTTATGTGGAATTTAGAAAGGAAAAAGGCAAATAGGAGCCAAGGAGAGCAAGAAGCAATATTTCCTTCCACTCCAGCCAGTCCCTTATGTGAACAGAAAAGAGCAGACAGTAGAGTTTGAGCCCCAACGCCACTGGCATGACCTTAGACCAATGCCTTCATTTCAGGGGTCTCAGCTTCCCCATCTGCAAATTTGGAACAGCCCCACCTGTAGCATCTGCCCCATGGTGTTGTTGTGAGAATCAAATTTTGATAAGGTTCTTGAAGTGTTGCTACTCTGAAGACTGTGGAGAGCTTTGGCGATGTGAAAAGGTCTCATCAATCATCACCAGGGATCCCAGCACTGGCCAAGGGACTGTACCAACTTTGCCGAAAGTCCTTGGAGTTCACATGCTAAGGGGAAAGCCTCTATTGCTCCGCAAGGCAAAGGACCCCCAGCCGAGGATACAGGGAAGGGAAGAAGAAATCCATGTCTCTGCTGCTGCTCCATGGAGGAGCAGGATGCTGGGGTTCCTGTGCCCACTGCATCCCAATTAAATATCTGTTTCTCCTCATTTACACTTGGCTCAGCTCTCCAAATATCTTCCTTTAAAGGATTGTTTTTTAAAGGCCCTTCAGACTCAGCAACTATAAACACTGATGTTAGGCAAGGCACTTTCAGCAAGAAGCAACCATAAGGAAATAAAATTGCTGCTGTTAAATGTCCACTCCCAGGAAGTGATTTGCTCAGCAATAACCATTTCTCAGGAGCCCTGATCAATCACTGTTTGGGCAGGAGAGAAGGCCTTCCCAGGCCTCCTGATTTCTCCACCCTGCAGTGGAGGCAGCGCCCACCACCTTTAATTTTATCCAGCAGGCCCTGATGGTGGCTTTGGCCTGGATTTGGAACCAGAAGAAATTGTCCCTGTGACTGTCCTAGAAAGGACACGGGGCAGCCATCACTCCTGCCTGGCCCCACCTGCACCCAGTCCTCCTTGATCCTCTCTGTCTTCCCAGGTCAACCTTCGGTGCCAGGCAGGGTTAATCCTCTCTCTGCTTTTAGCAGGAGGAGCCAAATCCCACCTATGGCAATGTTTGCTTCTGGAGAAACTTATCTTCCTGCATTGCTCTCTCTTCATCAAACATGAACGCCAGCAAAAACTCCTTTCCCAGGCTCATGAAATGTGTAAAAACAAAGTACAGAAAAAGAAATCCTACACTAGATTCCCCAGATGTTTTCTATGAGGCAATTGGATCTCTCTTTCTCTCTGCTAGAAAAGGCTATTTAGGAAAAGCCAGAGAATACGAGATGCTTATGTTATGAAATATCAGCCCAGCAGCCTTGTTTACTGGGACCCAGTTGGAAAAAACCCAGATTCCCAAATAAATAACTTCTCTCCTTTTCCTAGCAAAAATTGCTTTAAATGATTTCAATCCTAAAGATCATTTTTTCCAAGCCAAGTGACCTTTGCCTCCTTTTTATAGCCTCCCCTAGAATGGCCTGTACAGAATGTGTTTCCCTGATAAGCCCAGAGCTTTTCCAGACACAGTCTTCTACAAACTCAAACGAAAAAGAAAAAAAAAAAAGAAAACAAAACAAAACAAAACAAAAGGGAGAGCTGGAAGGATCAACTCCTCTGTTCCCCTGTGCAGGTAGGAAAACTGAGGTGCAAGATGTGACATCCTCTCCCATCTCTGTGGCACCCACACATCTGATTGGGCAGCACAGAAGATGGGGTACCACAGCCTCCCCTTCTACAACATCCCTCATGGGTCCACAGGAGCCCCCTCCCCACCTTGCTGCTTGGAGAGACCATTTGATTTCCTTGTGCCCCTCAGTGGCCACCAGCACCAACTCAGTAGATAGATTCTGCTGCCTACTTGCAAATCCCTTTGCTCTCCAGAAGATATCTGTGAGCAGGAAGGTATGGCCAGGGGTAACGAGTGAAATGCAGAGACCTGGGGCTGAGGAGAGAAAAGAGCCAGGATGGATGGCAGGGGAGAGTGCTGTTTCTCACAGCACAGCCTGGCACAAGAGAAAAGAACAGAAACACACACCCACGTTCTACTGGAGGCCGCGAGCTGAAACTGTGGTGTTGGAGAGGCAATGGATAGGGCTTTCAGGAGCAATCCTCCAACTTCTGCTGACATAGCACTGTTCCCCCAAATATTGGGAGTGAGGGTAGGAAGAGCACCCTAGAAGTTCCATCACCCACCCCACCCAACCATCACACTCTCCTGGTGAAACCATCTATGCTATTCCCCAATTATCTTGTTTCTGTGAGAAACACATATGTTATTCTCAAGAGTCATGACGGTACCTGGAAGGGAGCACTAGCTGTGGCAGCTTGGTGTTTCATGCTGCAGAGGTGATTGTTGCTCTGTGGGCCAGAGGTCTAGTGTTCTCAAGTCATGGAAATAGTGATTCTTCCCATTGAAAACTTAACATGTGCTTTAGAGAAAAGAGTAGGAGTATTTAACTCAGAGCTCCAGCTTCTCACCACCCCTGGCACATGGCTGGCACATGGTATGTCCTGGGTGATCATTTCTTGAGTCATTGGTTGATGCCAAAGTTCTCTACTAGGCAACAATCCCTAGAGATTAGAAAGGCCTAAAGCAGGCTGTGTCCTGGGTTGTCACCTCTCCCCTAGCATGTCATAGTTCTGAGGATTGTGCCCATCCCTGAGGTGTTCTTATGAGCTCCTTATTCCCTAAAAACTACCAGACATTCCAAGAAGTTTCATGGATAGCAGCCATGGCAGATGATTAACTTCCTCCTGTCATTTCACCTGGGTCTGTGATCTCTCCTGCGCAAAATGAGGTTCAAAGAAAGAGAATGAGAATGATAATGATTATTGAAAAGTCCCTCCCACCTCTGATATTCTTTGAGCTGCTAAGATTTGAAATTTCACTCAATGGTATCAGGAGGTTCTGCTAGTTGAGATTTAGTCTACTTCAAACCAGTGACAGCCAAGACAATTCTGAAATGGGCACTGGATCTTTTTTTTTTTTTTTTTTGAAATGGAGTCTCACTCTTTGTTGCCCAGGCTGGAGTGCAATGGCGCGATCTTGGCTCACTACAACCTCCGCCTCCCGGGCTCAAGCATTCTCCTGCCTCAGCCTCCTGAGTAGCTGGCATTATAGGTGCACACTACCACACCCAGCTAATTTTTGTATTTTTTATGGAGATGGGGTTTCACCATGTTGGACAAGCTGGTCTCGAACTCCTGACTTCAGGTGATCCGTCCACCTCAGCCTCCCAAAGTGCTGGGATTACAGGCATGAGCAACCGTGCTCGGCCAGATCTTTTATTTATAACAGATGCCATAACATTTCGTACAAAATTCCCCATGATCGGAGATATTCAAGTGGAGGCAGGACAAGTGGCTGGGTTGTTGTGTGTGGGCAAGGGTGGCTGTGTACTATGGGAGTGTACATTAGCATCCAAAGGGTGATTACACCAGGCAGTGTCTCATGTCCCTCCTCATGTGGGAGCCTACCACGCAAGGGAGAACCAGGACTAGGTTGATATGACCTGGCTTTTACAAAACCCCTGGAGGAGGGAAAGAAATGGAGGCAGCATGTCAAACCTTGTCTGAGAAGCATTCCTTTCTCCAAAGCATCTGAGGCTCTGCCTTACAGATCCCCATGGACCTTGCATTCCTCCATGGAAGCCTTTGTTCTCTGTATTGTGATCTATTTACAAATAGCTTCCTCCTCAGACTGTGGGCTACTTAAGAACAGGGCTGTGCTTCTACTCTTTGATTATAATGTACTCTGAGCAACCAGCATAGTGGCAAGAGCATCATCAACATCAGTCAAATGTTGAAGGAAAGAGTAAAAGAATGAAGAAATAATCTTGTTCAAGGTTGCAAACCACCAGGGAAGAGCCAATCTTAAAACCCAGGATTCCCGAATCTCACACTATAGCTCTTCATAGTCACTCTGCAAATTTCAAAAACAATGAAAGATAACATCCAAACTATTACCCTTTTTGGTGTATACACTGTCTCCAGATTTCAAGGCTTTTGCAGTAGGGACCAGTTATTTAATTCTTGTCTGGCCTTTACTAGTCAAAGGTATGTTCTTGGGCTTCATATGTTCTTGGACTTGCCACCACCGTCACCCCTCACTGCCCCTGTACCTCATAATATAACAGTGGCTTAATATAACAGAGGCAGGGCTCACCACATTTTATATTGGTGTTGGCTTATTTATGGCTTGAGAATTGCTTGAGATGCTGAAACTGGCCCCATATGGGATTCCAGGAGTAGAAGCAGCCCCTCCCCTTGGGGCTTCCGGGAACTACAGATAACTTTTTTAATGAATCGAAATACCAAAGAACTAACCCTCCCAACAGTTGTTATCCATTGCTCAACTCCCTGTAGAGAGCAGCCTGTGGAATTTGCAGCATTGTGATCGTGTGCAAAGGGCAGCACCAGGCCCTGGTGGTGATAACAAGGAGGCATATTTACCCAACACTTCTCCCCCAGGGAGACTGTTTTTCCTCCACTGCAATACTGTGGCCCTCTTGGCTCACCCTGCCTGGTCCCTGACATGGCTGTGGAAGCAG
Source organism: Pan paniscus (assembly GCF_029289425.2). Taxonomy (NCBI): domain Eukaryota; kingdom Metazoa; phylum Chordata; class Mammalia; order Primates; family Hominidae; genus Pan; species Pan paniscus. Next base: position 169,211,219 of record NC_073255.2, read on the forward strand.
ATGGGTGGAATCAGAGAACCCGCCCAGACAGAAGGACCAAGGCACCGAGGGAGAAGATAATATAATGTGGCCCTTCATCTCCTGGTGTGTTCCTAAAGTATGGATGATTGCCATTCTCAAAGAATTTCATGATCCTGATTTAAAGAAACTTGCCAACATTCCAGGAACCCAGAAAACAGACAGCAGTCCTCCACGGAGAGGCAGAAAAAGAGACAGGACGATTTAGAGTATCAGGAGCAGGGCCTCACGGGAGTGAGTTCAGATTGTGCTTGGCAAAGTCAAAACAGATGATGCTTTAGAGCAGTAGTTTCCAAACCCTATCACCCAAAGAACTTGCTAAAGCACCGATTGCTGGTCCCCAAAACAGAGCACCTGCCTCAGTAACTCTGGGTCTATGTCTATCAAATTCTCAGGTGATACTGGTCCAAGAGCCACGCCTTAGGAGGAAATGGCATTAATGCCAACTCCAGTAAATTAGGCAAGATACCAGGAAGAACTTCCCACTGCCAAGGTTAAACATGAGAATAAGATCAGGTTACTAAGGACAGTTGTGGAAATCTCCTGAGCTAGAGACTCACGTTTCTGAAACGGATCTGAACCTGTTCTGCTTAGCTACAAGGTAATTTTATCTACCATGGACTATAATCAGTTTCAATACAAGATTATGGAGTATCTCCAGGATTCCAAGCACTCTGCTGGGCACTGTTACTGGCAATAGGTAGCACTTGCAAATTGAGGACTGGTTGGTTTGGTTGTATCCTTGTGATAGATGGGGAAACTGAGGCTCAGAGATTCCTGCAAGGTCTCACAGCTGGCATGAGGCAGAGACAGGACTCAAACTCACATCTGCAATCTGATCTTGTCCCTTCTAGATATGAGGTAGGGAGCAGAGGTGCATAGAACAATATTTTCCTAAACTGTATACTTGAGACAGTGTCCTACAAGATATAAGATAAAAAAGAAGTGATTCAAAATGTCAAATGGCCAAATAAGTTTGAAGAAAACAAATGCAACTGAAGAATCTGCTAGACTTCTCAGGTATTTTAATATACTTAAGTGTGTAGTGCATCTCTAAGAGGAGGCTATGTAGTATTTATTAAATTTGACCAGATAATCTTTTATTTAAAAACATCTATTTAAATTTCAAGTGACATTCCAGTTGCAAGGAACACAGTCTGGAAACATCTGGCATGGATATTAATAAGGCAAAGAATTTACACCCCTAGCCTGTGTTCTACTTCACATACACTCACACATTTGGGATGAATGCGGAGTGAATATCTGGTGTGATTCAAATCAGATTGGAAAAGAGGACTTTCCAAGATTCTGCAGCCTTTGCCCAGGGCTGAGGCTTTAATGGAGAGCGCCAGGAGCCCTGAGCGGGGTCCAGACAAAGCCAGGTGCCACAGGGCTTGGTGGGCATCCCCTGCAGCCCACAATCCCTCCAGGGCAGGAGCCAGAGGCGTCTGGTCGTCATCTGTGCACCCCTGCAGGCTTCCTGATGTGAGAGACGATTCCCACCAGAACTGTTAGTCATTCCAGTTTCTCTCAATCAATTATTCACACTCCTGTTTGCTTGCTTTGAGAGAGAGGAGGGGGGAAAAACACAGAAAAAGCCACAGGGCATGATACAATACAAGGGAGAGGGGAGAAAAGAAAGCTAGGGACTTTTCTGGGCTGGGTATAGGGTAGACCACTAGATGTGCTTTCTAATAAGTCACCTGCATTTGTCCTCTTGGACAAAGCACACAGGCTGAGGAGGTCTCCTTCTTTCCCTGAAGCCCAGAGAAGAGGAAGCAGGAAGAGGGTTAAGAGCACAGCCAATTGCAGGAGTCAGAAAGACGCATTCCAGGCTCCAGCATGAGCCCTTCATGGTTGTTTGCCTTGCCTGCTTGGATAATATTTGACCAGCTGAGGGGTGCAGTGTAGACACAAGAATCACAGCCCCTGCTGCTGCTGCCTTCAGGCTGTCATGCAGCCTACTCAAGTCTCAGTTTCTTCCATGGTAAAATGAGGATGGCTGTTCAAGCTCGCCCAGAGGGATTCAAGTGAGATCCAAATACGAGGTCCCTGTGGCAGGGACCTCAAACCTCCACCAGCCTTTCACCCTAAGCATGCACAGTCAATTTTAGTGAAAGGATCAAGATTTTTAAATTGTCATGTGTAGTATTTTGCAAATGGCTGCTACATCATCAGCTCGTTAATAACAGAGAGTACTGGCACTGGCGTGGTCTGCAATAATTGTTATCGCTATCAAAATGATCAGCAATGATACGCTGTCCTTTGTATTCAAAGACAATGCTACTAACACAGTATAACAAGTGCTTATTTAGCATTGCACAATTATATATTGTCTGAGCTACCAATATATTTGAGAGAGTATTTGCAGTATGTGTATGTGAGTGCATATATATGTGTGGGTGTGCATGTGTATATTTATATATACATATATAAACACACACAAGTATATGCATACACAAATGTAGTTATATATTACGTTCATGAACTTTTTTGCGTGTCTATGTCTTAGTGTCTTATCCTTAAATAGGAATACAAGTTCTTATGGGCAACGATTTTCCTTTGTACTTCTTCTGTATCATCTTTAGTTCAAAGCAGGGTGCATCCTTTGTAGGAAACCCTTAATACATTCCTGTTGGCAGTCAGGTTTATCCCAGCAGTGGGGAAAGGCTCATATTGATCCCTCCATCCATGCTCCCTCTCTCTGAAGCCCACTCATGGCATGTGTTGTGAGATGGCCAAGCCACCAAGCAAACCATACAGCCCACTTGAAAAAAGACCCCCTCGAAAAAAGACCCCCTCACTGCTGAGTTAATTAGCTGGCTGGCTGCACACACCAGGATTGGACATGGATATTTCAAAGCATCTTCACCCTCAGACTTAAATGCTACCTAAAGCATTCCCTGGGATTCTATTTTTTAAAATTTATTTTTTCCAATGTAAAAGTAATAAATGCTCATTAAAGAAAATTAAGAAAAAATGTAAATAAATAGAAAACAATAAATAAACCACACCTCATCCCATTTTCCAAGCACAACTACTGTTAGCATTTTGGTGGTTGTCTTTCCAGTTTTTATTTTATTCATTGTATCATGCTTTCTAATTGTCTCATGCTTTTTCACTGAATGTTATCACACAAGAATCAGTTACAAGATTGGCCTTTATAAACTAAGTTTTCAATGACTACATAAATATACCAAATCTACCTAACCATTCTGCTATAAATGAGTGTATATATCAATTCCAATTTTTGATAGACTAAATAAATGCTGAAATGTGTATCTTGGTGATTATTACCCTTGAAACAAATTAGAATTGATTCTTTAAAAAATTGTCACCATTTCAAAGGATTTGACTATTTTCAAGTTTCTTCCTAAATATTTACACATTGTTTTGCAGGAGTGTTGGACCAGTTAGAATTCCCAACAGCCATGCTTCAATGCACACAGAGCCAGTTTCACATGGAACTCCTGGGATGTGTTTCTGAACAACTGTTTATAATGCTTTTCAACTCTTTCAAAGTCCTTGCTTTATGCATCCCTATGCAGGTGCACATGGCCTGTTACAAACCTCTGCCTCCAGAATATGGACAGTGAGACACAGAGGGGTTGCCTGCTCTCACTAAATCTCCAGCTTTGGGACTCACTTTCAGTGCAAGCACACAGATGAAGGTTCTCAAGAGCCCTCCTGATTCATTCCCTCCCACAGGCCAGGAACCTGCGGCACACCCTAAAGAGAATTACACTGTTGTGTATCCTCCAGGAACTACATGAGGTTTAGTGGGGTGGTTCTTAGCAACAGAACAAATCTACAGCACTTTCACTTGTTTTCAAGTAACCAGATTAGCACCAGTCTCTAATTTTACATCTTGCCTTCGTACACTCTTGACTACACTTTATTTCCCAGTAAGTTAGTAGAAATGATGGGAGCACATGACACCAAGTGTTTCCACTTCCTTCGCCACTCACCTCCTCCTCCCCACCGGCTCTATGGGGGAATTATGGAATTGTGCTGGATAGTGGCCATACAGGAGACACTGCTCATGCTTTGTTGTAACCATAGTCTTAAGGAAAGGAGACTGGACAACACCAATTAACTTTTTTTGGGTGCTCTCCTGAACTAGATGCCAACAGAGCTTTTGCACATATGATCAGCTCAGCAGGCACTGCTGGCTTCCTTTTCTCTTTCCCGCAGAGGCTGGGATGGTTCTGAGCACTGAGTTAATTACACGATGCTGCAGTACAGTGGGCTCCATCCTCTCTGCCCTGTGTATGCTCACACACCTTTAAACACAGATGAGCATACACACACACACACACACACACACTGGCCAGGTGACTTGGCTGCAGAAGTGGACAGATGAGCATAAGGTTATCCTACCATATATCAGGCCCAAGAGATAACTATATTCCGATGGGAGAATCAGTTAGTTTCACTGACATTTACAAGTGATAACACCACAAGAGTCAAACACGCCTACACTCCATTGTCCAAAATTACCCATGGGATGCTTGGGGCGGAGAAAAGAGACCAACTACCTAGCCAAGCTAAGCAGAGACACATTCTCCAAAGTCTTTTTTCCCTAAGGACTTGGGGTGGCAGGACATGAGCTATGATGTATGGCTGGGGTCACAGGGAGGTAGATGTGTCTCATCTGTTTCCATTTTCCAATATCCAAGGCTGACAACACACTAAATAAGCCTACACAGCTCTGAAGTTTTTCTCAGTTTGATGAACAGCTGGAGAACAGGAGTTCCAGAGTCACTGTTGCTCTGTGGGATCGGGGTCCCGTCTGTAGCTCAAGGGTAGGGCAGAGGCTGGTACCAGGCATCTGGACAAGATGAAACCTTAGCAGACTTAGACCACGGTGCACAAGATATGCCCATAAGCCTCCTTATTCCCCTCCTCCTTTCTGTTTACAGTAAATATGTATTACAGTTCTGAAATACAGTAAATATGTATTACAAAATGTATTAAGAGCCTCAATATCTATGGAGCAGAACTAACGAGGCCACAGTTGAAGTCCAAATCCTGGGTCAACCAAACAACTTTACTTTTGTTCCCTGGCCACGGATGTTACACCCGGCCCCAGGCACCTGACTCAGCAAGCTGTATGATGGCACGTGTCTTAGACAGCAAGGGGAATGATCAGGACAGGATGCCTCACCTATGTCCCTGAAAGAACAACCTCAAAGCCCCACCTTACCAAGTATCACTTTTTATCCAAAGGTGAGCATGCACGCGCATGCGCGTGCACACACACACGCGCACGCACACATGCATGCACACACACACACACACACACAGATTCTCAGTGACAAGTCCTCCTGTGGCCAACCTTGCCCCTCACTAATAATTTGCACAAATTAAAAGATAAAGCAGCTTAGGGTCATTCAATAAATCATAAGCACAAATCAAAATCTATCCACTCAATTAAATCTGAACCTAGCTGGAATCACATCGTTTTTGAACACTGAAGTGGCTAATTTCCGAAGGATGTAAGAAGATCATTCAACACATGGTTATTCAATATCAGCCCCTTTTCTCTGTGATTTTTAAACTTAATTAGCATTTAGTAAAGATGGCATGATGTTCCATAGAGCAGCGATCTTTGAGGGATTACCTCCAGCTCAGAAGGGGGGAATATAAAACCAATCAGTCCATTGATAGAGGGGCCCCGTGAGCTGCCCAGCATTGAAACAACCACCAGAGGTGGGAAATGGAAGAAAAAGAATGAGTTTGAAAGGAATCCTGCCAGCCCTGTGTCCCCAGAGTCATCCCCACCAGTCCTGGCCCACAGTGGTCCAAGAACAACAAAGACAGCCTCTGCAGGGAGAACACCGGGCTGTGTTTGCATCTCTGACCACTCCCCCAGCAGTCTGGATCCTGCCAAATGACCGCTGGTCAAACACGGGCGGGCTCCATCTGGTCTCATTCCTGTTATGACTGCACTTGGGTTCATTAACACCCAGCCCTCCCCTGTGGGCATAGAAGGCAGGAAGCCTTCTCACTGGCTTGTTTTGCAGCCCAGCTTTTTCTTTCTCAGAAGTGGGGCAGGTGGTACTACATTCGAGTAAAATCATGCTTAGGGGGGAAGGGAACAGGCTGCCCAGGCTTGGGGTGGACACCTCTGGGGCCGCATGCTCAGAGGCTCTCTGGCTGCCTCTCTCGTTAGTCAGCCTTTCCTGGCATACCCCCGGTACTTTAAACCGTCATCTGAAATACCCAGCATTCTGCCGTGGAAAGAAAACATTGAGCTCGGAAAACAGGTGGGATGAGGATATTCCAGGGACCTGGCTCGAGAGCCTCAGCAGGGATCATGTTCCCCAGGGTTGTCCCCAAAGACAGGACACTTTTGTGCACAAGCTGCAGAGCATCAGAGAATCTCGGGGACTGCAAAGCACATCACATGTCTTATAGGCCAGGGCTTCTCAAATTGTTTTGAAGGGCCATTCTGTAAAATTTCCCATCTACTGTAGATGGATACTTTTGTCAAATACTAGAAGAACAAATTACTAGAAGAATGAAACTTAAAGCTGCAAAATACAAATGCACTGAGTATGTGCTGGGATGTTGCATCAATATCAAGTTGCTGTATACATTTCTAAATGCTCACTCTCAACCTCTGTACCTATCTCAGCACAGGCCACTAACAACTTATTCACGGAGTATATTCTGAATTGCGCTGGTCTAGATCCTTGCCACTCAATGTGTGGTTCAAGGACCAAGATCATCATCATTACCTGTGAACTTGCAAGAAATGCAGAATCTCAGGCTCCACCTCAAACCTATTGAATAAGAATCTGCCTTTGCATAAAATTCCCAGGCAATTTGTATGCATGTGAAAGTTTGAGATGTGCTAGAATAGACCAGGCTTCTGAGCTAATAGATTATAAATGTTTTCTTTCCACTCAACCTTCACAATGTCTTTGAGTAAAGGAGATACTCAACGTTGAAGTGCCTTAACTAAGTTGGAGAGCAGAGGGGGATGTAAAAATTGGCAGGGTCTGCAGGCTGAAATGTTTTATGGGAGTTGAGTAACTGGCAAGAATGAAGAAGAAAAGCTGAGAAAACTGAATAGCCCATCTGTCGCCAGGTAACTCTATGGTTCAGAAGCCACCAGAGAATTACGGCACTCACTTGCCAGATCCAAAGGAAGCCCAGGAGAGTGAGCACAAAGGGTGAGAGACATTTATGAATCCAATATTGGGAAATGGGCATTGCACCAGGATGAAGCAGAGAGCCCAAGGTCAGGGTGCTGGAGGAGACAACTTGATTCTGTAATGGAGATTGTGGGCGGCCCACGCAGAGACAGCAGGATGTTTATTTAGATCTTGTCTGCTTAGCTGGTTGACTGGCTGCAAGTTTGATTATCATTCACCAGGTCTCTATGCCCTCAGCCGGAACCATGTTCCTAATCTGCTTGGCCATTAAGGGCTCTCTGAACCCTGCTCTGTCTCCAGCATAGAGCCAGAGAGGCTGGAAGCTCCCCGGGGTCTCTTTCTGCACCTCCCTCCCGCGGCATGTCTCTGCTTCTGTCTGGGACTGCAGACCCGCTTCAATCAATTTCCACCGACCAGCAGCCCAGATCTTAATTAAAACATTCAACCTGCACACAAGTGAGGAGAGTAGTCACAGCACCCTCAGTCCAGCTGAAAGGAAATCACAAGGAATATGTACAGATTCATAAGAGACTTCTATCTCAGGGTGCAGGTGGGGTACAGCCAATCCCTGGTTCCCTTTTCGGAGCACTCCCATACACCTGTCCTCCCTATTCCTGTCTCGCCTGCACTGTGACTGCCACTTCGATCCGACTTCCATAGGAGTTCTCTCCCCTTCTGCCCCAAATCACCAAAACACAGAGCTGGGGAGACCCTGGAAACTGAGGACCCCCAATGTTAAGTGTCTTGCCCAAAGTCACCTAGCCAGATTGTGTCCCTGCCTGAGAGTAACAAGAAAATGCATGACTTGTAAGTCAATCATTCATATTAGTCCCAGTCACCAGATATTCCACCACGGTGATAATTTTGTACTTATTATTGTATTGTAATAGTCTACCCTAACTAACAATTTTGGTCCAGAAAAAAAAAAGGTCTCCTTATTAATGTCTTTTCTGTGTCCTGACCATGTATTTTTAGCAATCCAACTAAGGGGTTCCAGCTGTTCAACTCTTTGAAGGATAAGTACGTATGAAGAGTTTCACCCAATTACTTCTCCCAGGGGTCCTAAGAAGCTTTGGGGCCTTAAGTTGAGACTACATTGGCTTCAAGGGTGGATAAGACAGAAACTGTCTCAACCTTTGGGTTGTAGAATTCAGGGTGGGATGAGCTCAAGCCTGGGGCTCATGCCAGTCCTCCCTTCCAATTCTACAAGATTCTAGGAAGCATTAGCCTTCATTATTCTATTCCTCAAAGCAGGGCTTCTTTCTGGCAAGTCCCATAACACGAGAGGAGCCTGAATCCCACAAGCCATGACTGGCAGCTCAGAGCAGAGGCGTGTCCTTCACACAGCTCTGGCTGGAAGAGACAACATTCTCAAAAGAAAAGGGCCCCACTGATGACCAGTGATGATGAGCTTTTTTTCATATGTTTGTTGGCTGCATAAATGTTTTCTTTTGAGAAGTATCTGTTCATATCCTTTGCCCACTTTTTGATTGGGTTGTTTGTTTTTTTTTTCTTGTAAATCTGTGTAAGTTCTTTGTAGATTCTGGATATTAGCCCTTTGTCAGATGGATAGATTGCAAATATTTTCTCCCACTCTGTAGGTTCCTGTTCACTCTGATGATAGTTTCCTTTGCTGTGCAGAAGCTCTTTGGTTTAATCAGATCCTATTTGTTGTCTATTTTGGCTTTTGTTGCCATTGCTTTTGGTGTTTTAGTCATGAAGTCTTTGCCCATGCCAATGTCCTGAATGGTATTGCCTAGGTTTTCTTCTAGGGTTTTCATGGTTTTAGGTCTTACATTTAAGTCTTGAATCCATCTTGAGTTAATTTTTGTATAAGGTGTAAGGAAGGGATCCAGTTTCAGCTTTCTACATATGGCTAGCCAGTTTTCCCAACACCATTTATTAAATGGGGAATCCTTTCCCCATTGCTTGTTTTTGTCAGGTTTGTCAAAGATCAGAGGGTTGTAGATGTGTGGAATTGTTTCTGAGGCTTCTGTTCTGTTCCATTGGTCTAGATATCTGTTTTGGTACTGGTATGATGCTGTTTTTGTTACTATAGCCTTGTAGTATAGTTTGAAGTCAGGTAGTGTGATGCCTCCAGCTTTGTTCTTTCTGCTTAGGATTGTCTTGGCTATGTGGGCTCTTTTTTGATTCCATAAGAAATTTGAAGTAGTCTTTTTTCCAATTCTGTGAAGAAAGTCAATGGCAGCCTGATCAGGATAGCATTAAATCTATAACTTACTTTGGGCAGTAAGATACCATCTCGCACCAGTTAGATTGGTGATAATTAAAAAGTCAGGACACAACAGATGCCAGAGAGGATGTGGAGAAATAGGAATGCTTTTACACTGTTGGTGGGAGGGTAAATTAGTTCAACCATTGTGAAAGACAGTGTGGAGATTCCTCAAGGTTCTAGAACTAGAAATACCATTTGACCCAGCAATCCCATCACTGGGTATATACCCAAAGTATTATAAATAATTCTACTATAAAGACACATGCATATGTATGTTTACTGTGGCACTGTCCACAATAGCAAAGACTTGGAACTAACCCAAATGCCCACCAATGATAGACTGGACAAAGAAAATGTGGCCCATACATACCATGGAATACTATGCAGCCATAAAAAAGGATGAGTTCCTATCCATTGCAGGGACATGGATGATGCTGGAAACCATCATTCTCAGCAAACTAACACAGGAACAGAAAACCAAACACTGCACGTTCTCACTCCTAAGTGGGAGTTGAACAATGAGAACACATGGACACAGGGAGGGTAACATCACACACTGGGGCCTGTCGGTGGGTCGGTGGCTAGGGAAGGGATAGCGTTAGGGGAAAACCTAATGTAGATGACCGGTTGATGAGTGCAGAAAACCACCATGGCACATGTATACCTATGTAACAAACCTGCACGTTCTGCATATATACCCCAGAACTTAAAGTATAAAAAATAAAAAATAATAACAATAAAAAAGAAAAGGCCCCCACTGAAAACACAGCCATCATTAACTTCTCTGTCTGGCAAAGCAAGCCCCAGGATGTGCCACATCATGGCCCCCGCTTCTTCTCTGCCCCATGAGTCCCAGCCCCCTTCTGCCCACCAACCACTCTCCTTCTTGTTTCCTGAGACACACCCAGCCACACCCTGCCTTTCAGCAGGCACTTGCACTCCTTGAAAGTCCCAAGGAGCTTGTACTTCCTCACATTGGTTGGGCATGAGCTGGGCTAAGGCCTTTCTATTCTCCTTTTGTGCTTCTAATGTTGAAAAATGATGTCTGTAATAAGACAGGAAATTCTTTGCTGGTGACACAAAAGCCGGTAAGCAGAGAAGGCAGTGGATGGGAAGGAACGCAGAGGGCAAACTCTAGTTATTTCTCCCCATACCACAGCTTCACAGTCTTAGGGAGTTTCCCTTTTGCCCCATCCCTTTCAAGTAAAGCAAAGGGATGATGGAATCTAGTTTGTGCTTCCCCTCAATGCCAGTTAGCATTAGTGGAAAGGAGAGTCTGTGCCCAGCCAGGAGGATGGAAGAGTACCAGCAGCTGGCAGGAGCAGGCATGTGCACGTGTGTGCATGAGTGTGTGTGTGGCCATGCTGCAAGGTGGCATCAGGTAGGTGACATGGGAAATGCAATGCCCAGCATCAGGCTCAGGGCAGGAGAACTGGGGCTAGGGGAATCCACTTCCCTTCCCTTACTCGATCTCCCCCATAGTGACTGGCAAAGCATGTTGAAGAAGAAGTAGAAACTCCTTGCATTTGTCTTCTGTTACTGGGGACAGCTTGTGCTGATATGTTCTAATTACTTCTCTGGTTCACCCATGTGAACTAATGGGCAACCTCAAGGGATAGTGCAGGATCCTGGGGCTAGCAAAAGTAAAGCACCCTTACAACCCTTTAGCCTGAGGGAGCAAAGAATGGGGATGTTTATTGGAAGCTGAAAGGAGAATCGTGTAGGGCAGATGACTTTGAGAAGTGATCTTAGGTAAAGGATGCAGCCAACCCCAGGCTACCCAGCAGGGGTGGACAGTGGGTTAGGGGGGCGGTGCTAAAAGTGGGGAACCAGTGTGAATTAATCTCCAACCTCTATCCTTTCCATCCCACCAGTCTCCTGCCGGGGTCCTCACTGTCCAGTTCATCCAGTAGTCAGAGGCCAGGGAGGCCACCGAGGCAGACTCCACAATCTTTGGAGGGCACAAGGCTCTGGAGCATGAATAAAAGATTCCTGGAATGGCTGGGCCCGGTGGCTCATGCTTGTAATCCCAGCACTTTGGGAGGCTGAGGTGGGTGGATCACCTGAGGTCAGGAGTTTAAGACCAGCCTGGCCAACACGGTGAAACCCCATCTCTACTAAAAATATGAAGCATTAGCCAGGCATGGTGGTGGGTACCTGTAATGCAAGCAACTTGGGAGGCTGAGGCAGGAGAATCACTCGACCCTAGGAGGCAGAGGTTGCAGTGAGCTGAGATCACACCACTGCACTCCAGCCTGGGCAACAAGAGTGAAAGTCGGTCTCAAAAAAAAAAAAAAGAAAAGATTCCTGGAAGAAGCACACATTAGTGTGCATGGGAATTACTCATTGATATTTCTGTCCTACTAGAACATAAGTTCCTGGAGGGCAGCATCTATGTGCCGAGGGCATCATGGGCCCTCGATAAATATTTATTACATTAACAAGAGTATATATGAAGAAATGAAGGAATGGAAGGGCATCAGGGAGGGAACAAAGCTAACTAACCTTCTTGTAGTCTGTAAATGTGTACCTGCTATCAGGAGGCCCCAGCCTGTCTTTCAGACTCACTCTCTGAAAAGTGCGGACACTGTTTCTCCCAATCTGTCCTCACAATCTTTCCAGGGCTGCCACTCCCTGAGTTTCCCAGGTCTCCTGGGTTCACAGTCATGATACTCCAAGCTGGCAGGAGGCTCACCCCTGGCAGGTGATGCTCCAGGCAGGTAGCCGAGTGCCCCAGAGGCTCTGGCAGTCGCTGTCTGGCCTCAGTGATCTTCTACAGTGAGGTGTGGTGCAGAGCTGAGCATCGCGCATTGCTGTATGCCCTGCTTCACAGTTACTGTGGCAACAGCCAGGCTTCAGCCTCGCCTAGGTTGTCCTGGGGAGGAGGGGCCGCTGTTGGAGGCTACAGCAATCCTGTGAGCCACAGCCATCCTGGTCATTGTGCAGGTCCAGGCATCTCAAACCAGGGAGTAGACACAGACACTGGAGTCCTGCTGAGCCCCAGGCTGGCCAGGAGACAAAACAGGCGTGATCATTCACAAAACCCAGGAGCCCTAGGAGATGCCACCTCCCTGTGTCCATCTGAGCACCCAGGCCCTGCAGCAGAGGACCTCCTCCGGTTGGCACGAAGGCGCTTCACAGCTTCCTCTGCAGCCACGCCTTACCCCATCCCACCCTACCCCATGCCCCAGCCAAATAAAACTATTACAGTTTTATTATACCAGTTGTCAGTTTCCTCCTCCGAATTTTCTCATGCTGTTCCTCATCCTTTTCGTTGGAAATGTTCACTTATCCTCCAAGGCCTAGCTCATGCTTACCTTCTCTATCAGCAACATTGACCCCCAACACCCCCCCCACCACCACCACTGACCCCAGCCCCACCCACCCAAGAAGACTCTCCCACTCCCCATTCTAGGCTCCTACAGAGGGTGATAAATCCCACTCCCCTGCCAGACTGTGTCTCTCATCTGATTATCAGCCCAGCACCTAAGGCAGTGAATGTGTACCTTGATCATGGTACCCTCAAGAACCCATGATCCAGAGAGGCTGTATTGGCTTTAACCTGGAAAACTAAGGAGTCAAGAGCAAACAGCCCCACATATGAACCTGGATTTGGGCATGGCTGATTATCATGGGAGCACCCTTCCTCCCAACAAGCTCATCACTCAAGTCCTACTTTTGTTAGCTAAACATTCATTCTTTCATTCATCTGAGAAATATTTAGTAAGCATGACACTACACAACACTGTGCTAAGCACTGAGAATACGGAGTGCAGCAAGACATAGTCCCGGCTCTCTAGAAACTCCCAGGCTAGGAGGAGAGGCAAAAGAGTAAGTAGACATGGCAAGGGAAGTGGAGAGGATGGTGGGAATCCACAGAAGAGGCCCCTGATTCCATGTAAGAGAGAAACTGAACATTTAGAGGCTTGAAGTTCAGCCTGGATGAAACTAGCAGAGCGGAGCGGCACCAGGACACTAAGCCATCTTCAGAGCATGGCAGCAGAGCCCAGGCTTGACTCAGAAGCGGGGCTGTGTAACAATCCAGGCTTTTCTGCCAACTTACGACAAGACTTATTAGAGATTCCAGGCACAGTGGTATTTAGACACAGACCACTAATTTGCACCCCACCCTCTTTTTTTTTTTTTTTTTTTTCATATTAACTGGCATCTCTGCCTGACCTTCCCCAATCCTCTGACAACCTGGGAGTTTGCCTGGCTAGCAGCCATCCAGATTTCTTTTTTTCCCCAAGCCCTGGCCAAGACCCAGGATACATGGGAGAGGGGGAAGGGAACAGTTTGTGCTCATGCAAAGCTTGCTCTTGCATACAGCCCCTGGGCCGGGATGGAGCCGAGTTTCCTCTGAAGCGGGGCCCAGCCAGTAGAGCTGCCTCTGTCCTATCCCCTCGAGACACCCAAGCCGATTTGGTGCAGATGGCACCAGCAGATGCCAGTCCCTAGGAGGGTCCCTCCTCCCTAGCTAATGAGGGGAGCAGGTGAAGGGACCAGAGAATGTGATCAGGAGTGAGAAGTGAAACAAACACTAGATTAAGAGTTAGGAACCTGAGTTCTAGTCCCAGCTCTGCCACGAATAGGCTATATGACTTTGGGCAAGTCACTTCACCTCTCTGACCCTAGGTGTCCCTGTTGTCTGAGTCTGTGATTCTAGCTGTCAGAAGTGCAAATACTGCTTTAAAAGAAAGGAAAACTGGGTTTTCACTTCTGCTCTGCTGTTAACCTACTGTGTGATGTTGGGTAAATTCCTTCACCTCTCTGGGCTAAGATTAGCCATCTTTTAGAAGTCACATTGCACGCACCATGCAATTAAAACTGAGTTAATGTGAGGCCAGGGCCATGAACGACCCAGGAAGAAATCATGAGAATCTATGAAGAACTTTTCCCCACTTTTTCCCACTGTCCTTGCCCTGGGATTCTAGTCATGAGGAAGCTGCTGGTCCACCCACTGCATGTGCAGTCCTGCTCTGAGCTCCTGCCCTTCCTCCCGCACTAAAAAAATCCCTCTGCTTCGCCAGAATTCTCTGAGGCCATCTGTGGCTCTGATCCACCAGTCAGGTGAGCCGTGGGACCAGCCCTGGGGATTCTCAGCCTTCAGGGATCCTGGGCCTCATCACATGCAGATGTAGTCCTGCCTTTCCGGGGCAGGTGTGGCTGCACACTCCAGCGAAAGTGAAGCTGCATCTCTCTGCAGCCTTACAGCAAATGGGTAGCCACCACAGCTGCTGATAAACAGCTAGGGGAGCTATTGGCCAAGTAACCCACTTTTCACACCTGGAAATAATGGGGGCAACACTCAATTAGGCATTCAGGTGTAGGTCTGGACTGGAGTGGAAGTCACAGCCTGCCCTCCAGGCTCCTAGAAGTCACTGGTTTGAGGCTGTTGCAGGATGACAGGACCATGGGTTTTATAGGGGCTAGTTGGCATGGCTGAGGACAAGGGGCTGGCTGGTGACCATTCAGGCAGAAAGGAAGATGAGGAGTGGGGACAAGATGAATAAGCACTTTCTTTAGAGTCTGAGGCCCTGTGAGAGGAAGAAATCAATGGAAACCTTGGGAGGGACCCCAGAGGCAGTCCTGCTAGGAGAGGGTGTCGGCCAGATAAATTTGATGATGCAGCACTGAGTGGGGGCACAAAGTCCTATTTGAAGTATTGCAGGCAGGCTGGCACGCGCGTCCCACCTGTGCATCTCATGTCTGGCCATGTGGCCCCTGACATGCTGCTGGGCAGAACCAGGGGGAAGAAGCAGCCAGTTAAACCCTGGCACCCATGCAGGCAGCCTCTGATAGGCAAACAGCCTGGAAGCTGGGAGCCTCAATTAGCCTCTTGTAGAGAGGGGAGAGTATTACTTGATTTTCTTTGCCGCCCAGAAAAAGCAAGAAGTCCAGATGCAAGTGCAATCCATAACCACTTGCTCTAGAAGGAATGACCAGGATCCCCATGGCCGGGAAACAAATGATGAAGCCAGTTAGCAGCCTGATTCCAAATTAGAGTTTCTCCCATTATACCTATGCCTGTACACATGTTCAAGACACAGAAAGCTTTCACTGTTTGGGGGTATTTTGTTTTCTCACAAAATATGGGCAACTGGTATCCCAAGAGCTGCCATAGTTTGGTGAGATATAAATTTCTGGTCCTTTAAGCCTCACTGGAAATAGACAGTGATGTTGCCTGGGGACTTCCTGGGACACACAGCTGAACAAAAGTAGGGGTAAGGCAAATGTACCCTAGAGATGAGGAGCTGTGGTCAAAGTGATCACATCAAGAGAAAGCCTTCAGCCAGCCCCCTAGGATATCCCCACAATGGATGGGCAGAAAGGACTCTGGAGACTCAGTACAGATACTGAAGAGTATGCCATGCTTTGAAAATTGGGGAGTTCATAAAGGGAATGGGGAGAGCTGCAGGTTCCCTAGGTATCTATGGCAGTTTCGGAAAGAGATGAAGAATAGCCAACACATATGTAGCACTCATATAAATTAACTCTAATTTTCACAACAGCACTGTAAGATAAGCACTATTTTTATCCACACTTGATAGATAAGGAAGCTAAGCCACAGAGAGGTTAAGTAGCACGTCCAAGGTCGAACAACTGATTAGTGGCAGGGCTGGACTTGGGTTTTTGGGTTTTTTATTTTTTTTGTTTGTTTTTGAGACAGTCACCCCCTATCACCAAGTATGGAGTGCAGTGGCACAATCTCAGTTTGCTACAACCTCCGCCTCCCAGGTTCAAGCAATTCTCATGCCTCAGCCTCCTGAGTAGCTGGGATTACAGGTGTGTGCAACCATGGCCGACTAATTTTTTGTATTTTTGGTAGAGGACGGGGCTTCACCATGAGATGAGGCTGGTTTCAAACTCTTGGCCTCAAGTGATCCACCTGCCTCAGTCGCCCAGTGTGCTGGGATTACAGGTGTGAGCCACCGCGCCTGGCCAGCAGGGCCAGACTTTGAACCTCAGGAGGCTTCTCCCAAAGCCTGTGCACTCTTAACCACGGTGCAGTGCACGCTCTCCAGAGTGAAGCAGGATGCTCGTTTCTTTAGGGAAAGACCCTGCCTTGGTGTGGGAACTAGAGCCTCCAGGGGCGGCCCTGCCCCACACCTGCCTGGGGCCTAGGGAAATCCTGCCCCAAGATCCAGACCCAGACACCTGCCACTCTGACAGCTGGCACAGGGATGGGGGCTGGGGACAACACACCACCCGCATTCTCTGCAGGGATACCCAGCCATCCATTTTAGGCTAAAAGCCTTCTCCGCATCTCAGCCTTCCCCAAAATTTTACAAATACTAGAAGATAAAAGCGCAGGAACCAGCATGAATGAAGTTGGTTTTTAAGAGACAGTGTTTAACATCAAGATCCTTCTGATGTGAGTAATTTGGATTCTGATGCAATTCTGGATTGTTTGTTGAATTATGCATCAGCAGCTTCTGTTGCTGTAAAAAGCGCCACCATCACTCGAGCTAATCTGAAACCTGCAGCAATGAAGACAGTTGGGTTCACAGTTTGGATACTGAGATGCGTCTTTGATGATAGTGAACCAGCAGAAGGAGAGAAACAGACACAAGGGGAAGTGGAGAGCAGGTAGTAGGAAGAATTGGGGGAATGAGGTAGGATTAGGTGCTTTATTTACCACACACTCATGAGAGCCCCATGCTGGGAGAAAGAAAAGACCCAAAGAGGTGAGCAGATATCAGCTTCCCCCAAATCCAGGAAATTCCACAGGATACAGAGAGACAAGAACAGAGAGAACCAGGGATTCATTCTGGCAAAGGATGAAGCAGCTCCTAGACTGTCAAATGCCCACTGTCTCTACCACCTGAAATATGATGCTCTCCTTCAAGCTCTTGACCTATGCTGGGGGCCTTCCTACTGGGCCAAAGGCCATCATGGTCATTATTATTAATTATTTTCTCAGTGTTTTAATATGTATTTCAGGTTGATATCCTTATTTAAAGGCAATAGCTAAGGACAGTATGCCTATTTGACGAAGGGCACAAGGGAGAAAGGTGATATACCTAAAGTCACACAGCTGCTTAGCAACCGGAAGGAAATTGGAATTCCAGTCTCCTGACTGCCAGTCACCTTCTCTTCCATCACCCCAGGCTTTGCCATCTCACTATGGAGGCTCCCAGGATCTCTGACAACCCATCAGACCCACTGCTTAGGCTGGGAATGCCAAGTCCCATGCCTGGAGCAGTAGAAAGCAAAGGCACCAAAGCCCCAAGCTAAGCCACCTAGTCCAAAGCCACGCTATGCCTCTAGCATGGTGTGTCCCTGAGCAAGTTATGGAACCCTTGGTGTCTCAGTTTCCTTATCTGCCATAGACGCCTGATAATAATTCTTGCTTCATGGAATGAGATGATCCATTTGAAACCTTTGGATCAATGCCAAGCAGACAATAAATATAACCTGCCATTTTCATTATTGATATTCTCCTGTGAAACTGTTGTGACTTCAGAGGACTGACCCCAAAGCCTGCCAGGAAGACCCTGCTGAGTGTCCCGCTCTCCTGAATAGCCCATGTCCTCACTATCACAGGTTCTATTCGTGTCGCAACAAGGAACCACACATCCAAGGCGGCCAAGCCAGGAGGGCCCTGGGTGTGCGGGAGTCAGCTCTGTGGAGATGCCGTCCACGCCCGGTCTGACGGGAACCCCAGCTCTGCGTTTCTCCTTTTCATGAAGCCAGTGAGCCAAAACCACCCTCCTGGGCTGGCCCAGTTTAAGAGCCTGGGCTCCGGGGACGCAGGGAGGCCCCTCAGCCCAATTATAAATCAATCTAGCAGCACTCACTGAGGCCATTGCCATAAATGGCTCAAAAAGCTCGGCCTCTTTCGGCCCAATAGGCTCAGGGCTCCAGGATTAATGAGCATCAGCTGCCGGCAGGCTGGTGGGGACAGATGCCGACCTAATGAGCACAGTGGCCCAGCCCTCGCCAGCTCGAGGCGGACAGGGCTGATGAGCAGGTGTCATTGTCATGATGCCCCTTTGCCAAGTGTCACTTTGAAAGGCAGGGCTGTTGTCATCAAGCGGCATCTTATTACCCCACCTCAGGACACCCACAGGAGATTCTAAAGGCTGTCCACAAAGATGGCCTTTGTGGCTGCCACCTCCACTCCTCAGCTGGCCCTGGCACCAGGTTTTTCTCAAGGCCTCTCAACCACAGGGCTGGATAAGGGTTTTAGAATCCTGGGCATCCCCTCCCATCCCATGCCATCTGATTGGTGCTGCATTTAAGTACAGAGGTCCCTGCTAGAATTTCCCTCAGTCACGTCTCTATTACACCCACGGGCTTCAAGTTTGCCTGGAGTATTTACACACAGTTCTGCAGATTCAAATGGATTCAAATGGGCGCAAGGGCTCAGCATCACACTGGTCACCAAAGGGACACAACCCAGTCCCTGCAAGACATATCAGCTTGTATGTCAGTCAAAGACACAGGCCTTAGAGGGACTGATCATAAGCATAAAACATAGCAACAACAAAAATAGTCATGATCACTTCTTCAGCATTTATTTTGTGCCAGGCACTGTTCTACGCTCTATATGTGCTGGCTTATTTAGTAAATGTGAATGAAAGACTCTGAATAATAAGAGTCACGTTATATTAAGGCAGTCAATGCAGGTGAAACAAAAAAAGGAAAGATCACTTCGGCTGACTGGAGAAATCAAGAGAGGCTTCATGGGGGAGGCGGGACCACACTGGTCCTAGTGCAGTCTGGGAGGAGTGTTCCAGAAGCAGAAGCAGGCACACCTGGGCAGGGCTACAGTGAGTTTGCTGAAGGTCACACATCTGTGCTTTGGAGGGCAGAGCTGCAGGGCCACAGGTATATTCAATGTAGTGGGTTCTGGCGTCTGAAAATGTTGTTAGAATGAAATTTCAAAATCAGGTTTTATTCCTGATGAAAGTGGACTGCTCTTAACTGGGGCCTCACTGCTTTTTTTCCATTTCTGTTTGGAGTGTGATTTTTTTAAGGTAAAATTTACACGCAATGAAATGTGCAGATCTTCAGTGCACACTTTGATGAGTTTTTGACAAATGCCTTCACCTGTGTAACTAACAATCCAATCGAGATCTAGAATACTTTCATGGGCATGAAAGGGGAGGAATGTGACCTTTGTGATCAGATTGTCCCATACCTACATCTTCTGGGCATTTGTAAATTGGAATAAATCAAAATAATCAACTTCCTCCCTTACCCCACGCCAGTCCACCTCCTACCCCAGGAGAAAAAATAAAATAAAATTCATCCACATCTAAACAGACAAATGCCTAGTCTGTCTTTGTATTTGTTACCTTTGTGCCCCAGAACCAAGCTTCATACCAGGCACAGAGTGAATGATCTATACGTGTTTCTTAAAAAAAGGAATTAACATCCTCAGATTAAGGTCTCCCAGGAAGTAAAGGACTCCACTTTCTCTAAGTTCCCATGTGACACTGACAATTATATTTTCCCGTCCTCTCTGTTGAGATTAGGAAGGAGTCCCTAGGAGGATGCAGAAGAGTATCCTTTTGTCCTGTCACCTACCTGTCACCCAGACTCTTGTGTTCTCTACAGCCAGTCCATCTTAGGCCTCAAATTCCATATGTTTGACAAAATCAAGCAGGTAGTTCAAGGTGCTCGTCTCTCCTCCCAGCTATTCAGCAGACAAAATCTGTGACATAATGTACCCCAGCCTCAGACACGCTCACCCTTCTTTCCCAGGCCCTGTGTGAATGGGCCAGGCCACTCCTTGATGGTTTTCAGGCAAAACACATGAGAACACTCCCAGGAAAGAGAAGCCTCCAGGGGTACCATCCGTATGCATACCACGCATTTACTTCCTAGCCTCACCAGCATTTTGGGTGTGGCCACAGCTACTCCCAAAACCTTTCATCTTGCAAGTCCCTAGATGTCCTCCTCGGGAAAGCTCCCTGCGCACAGCTTGTGGGAGACTGCAGGCTTATAAACAGCATAAGCCAGCATTCCAATCAGATTATTTCTCACTTGCAATATTGCACAAAGAGAAAAAAATAATGCTGAACATTCTGTTCGTGGAAGAAAAAATAGCAGGAGAAAACTGTCACATTGTTTGGTCTATTTTCAATTTCATTCCCGAGCCCTGCAAATAGCTATCTGTGCAAGCAGGCCAGAAGAGGACTCCAGCGACCTGACATGCACGATCTCAGATCAGGTCTCTAGGGCCTGTGAAAAAGGGAGAGACCTTTGGCTGGCACATATCTATACATGCGATAAAATTGCACAAGACTAAATACACACTCGCCAATGCAAAAAACTGGTAAAATCTGAATGGATAAGCTTGGTGGGTTGTACCAGTCAATTTTCCATTTGTGATATTGTACTATAGTTATGCAAAATGATGCCACGTGGAGGGGAGAACTGAGTGAAGGGTACAGGAACCCCTCTGTACAATTTATTGCAATTGCATGCAAATTCACGATTATCTCAAAAGGCAAAGTTAAAAAAATGCGCTTCCAGTGTCTGATTTAATGGGACTAGGTTGCAGCCTGAGCATCAGAGTTTTAAAAGCTCCCTAGGTGGTTCTAATGTGAAGCCCAGGCTGAGAACCTTTGCTCATGAAGGTTGGGAAGGTGAGACACACACATGAAATCCAGAAACAATCAGCATGTGATACAGTACCAAAAGCTTCATAAATACTTGTGGAGCAAATCAGTGAACTGCTGAACAGACGCATAAGGTTAGAGGAAGTCCGGTAGGATGAGGGAAGACTTCATGGTGAAGTGGAACTTAATCAGGACGGGGCATAAGTGGAGAATTCAGAGGAGGGGAAAGGGCCCTCTAAGCCAATAAAGAAGGGCTCAGAGATTGTGTGGCCATACTGGGGAGGAGGGGAAGAACTGAACTTGGGGACAGCTGAGGAGTGAAGATGGATAAAACTTTTCATAATAAACTGGCTCTATCCCTGTGCTTAGACGAGTGGATCTTTCAAACACCTGAACCAGCTCTAAGTCCCTGCAAATTGCCAAGAGCAATTTTCAGCAAAAAGCCAATTCCCCAGAAGGCACTTGGCATCTCTCAGATAAGCAAAAGAGGGAGAGGCTGGAGAGGCTTCAGAATATAGTATCGATGGGTATAAAAGTAAGCAGTCCTTGTCATGGTTCATGTCACTTTGCCTGACTGCACTTCAGCTGGCCTTAGATTCCCCAGTTGAGAGCCCAGCCAGGTGCTAGAAAATACCAGAAATGACCCGGGAAAGGGTAAAATGGAAATCTCAAGCCTACATACCAAAGTGAATGCACTTGACTCAGCAGGTCCCTAGAGTAATCATGCAACCCCTCTTTATTCTTATTTTATACACAAGTCTAATAAGCTTGAGTATCTGTTTCCAAGCCCGTAGCAAATTAAAAAGAACAGATTAAGTGGCAGCAGGAGAGCTGCATCAGACAGGATCAGTGACAACAGTGAGAAGTGACAGGTGACAGACACCCTGACGGTAGGCGGGGAGACAGAAAGCTATAAAAAGTAACTTGGGGCACTCACCTAACATGAGGAAGCCACCCTAGCGAGGCACAGGGGCTCCATTGTAAAGGTGGAGAAAGAGCTTTAAGATACTCAAGTCCAAGTTCTAAATGCCTTGGAGAACATCTCTTTGCCTTTTCCTGTTATTAATTAGTCCAACATACACACAGTGGAGAGGGGCAGTGTGCTGCTGCAGGCTGCCACTATGGGAGGGGCAGCTGGCTAATCATCTTATTGCAGGAAATACCCCCTGCCAAAAACACAGCTCCCCTCTCAAAGCCTGCTTTCTCACCTTGTAGCACTGGCCACTGCCATCACAGGGTATGCAGAGCAAAGGACAGGCAGCTCCCGAGCCGCTCAGTCCATTGGATCAATCAGGTTTAACAAGGAGGCATCCGAGGATCAGGAGAAACACCTCCTACATTATTACCACAGCACCATCACTTTGCATGAGACAGGTCTGGCTGGGAACGCCACCTCCAGCGTGGCCAGAAACTGCGTGTCCTTGACCCAGTTGTTTCATTTCTTGTGCTGAGCACGCCCACCCATTGACCCCCAATCCAGAGAGCTAGTGTTGAAGAGCTCATTAACAAAACACAAAACACTCAGCTGACGCACCGCCACCATGCAAATGTGTAATAACTGGATCTCTCTTCCCCCACAGCTAACCTCAAGCATCTCTTCTTGGCCAGCTGCATTGCCTTGGCTCTCTGTGTGGTTCAGAGCCAGAGAGGGCAGGCTGGGCAGCCACTTCCATGCCAACATCCCAGGAGGCAGTGCTTGGAGCAGGAAGATGAGAGAAGATATCTCTCCCACTACACAGAGCCCAGGTCCCGGCCCCAGACTCAGAGGCCCTGACCCCTGCTATGCCTGGTCCACAAAAGCAGCAGGGAAGGGCATGGATGCTGGCAATGCACTGCCCCCTCAGGAGCCAGCACTCAATCATGTTCTCTCTAAAGAATGCCAGTGTCCCATTTTCATCCAAATGTGAAAGTTGAAAAAGAGAAGTCAGGCAAGGGAGAGAGGCTTTTAAGATTTCCCCTACTCAGGGGAGGAGCTGGCAGCATGAGCCTAAAACCAGGCAGGCAGGTAACGGGAGGGGGCCCTGATTGCTGCTAAAGATCACGGGGTAACCCTGATGACACCTGAAAGTCTTCCGTGGATCCTCAGGCACAAAACATAAATCATCTCCCTCTCACTTCTTACTGATCGCGTTTGCTTGCTGTGTCAGCTGAATTCCCAAATTGGCCTGGGTTTAAATTGGGACTTTTTTTTCCCTTCCTGGCCTGGCTTTTCCTCCACTCTCTCTCTCCAACCTCCTCCCACCCCATGGGAAGTGATGACAGAGGAATCTGCCTGCAGACTCCAAAATGCAGGTTTGTGGCTTCACTTTGTGGGGTGGGAGGGAAGAGGCAGAGAGCAGGGAAGAGGGCATTTGGGGGCTGACTTCGGGGACAGGACCTGAGGGATCAGGAGGGAGAAAGTGGCCATCTGGACCCACTTGCCGACTTTTGGTGTCCTGTCCTCCTTCCAAGCAAACCCCTTCTCAGTCCCCAGGGCAGCCAGGAGAGTCTGCAACAGACACGCTCCATTCAGTAGGGGCGGGACTCAGGAAGTGCAACAGGGAAGGTCAGAGCCGGATAATGGGTCTGTAGTTGGCCCTGCTGTTCTGGGGAGCAGAGATTCACCTGGGCTCTGTGGTGGGCCAGGAGACAAGGCTTTCTTTCTTTCACTTCTTTTGTTTCCACGGGTCCCCAAGCACCTCCATAACACAGGATGGGTCAGAGCCCATTGAGGAATTAACCCAGAGGCCTTGACCCTAAATAGCTCCATGAGAAGGCTGAACCTTACTAACCCTCCAGGAGGCTGATGTGAGGCTACACACAATGCCACCAGCTCTGATGGGCCCGCCCAACACAACTCCAGGAAATGTCCCAAGAAAGCTTTCCAAAGACCCCTTTTCCTAGACTGTGGGGGACTCCCCCCAGTGACTTCATCACTCAAACCACAACCAAAACGATATGCAGCCCCCTTAGCCTTTGTGAGGCAGAGGAGAAGGCTGGTGCGCAGCCTCCACCACTGTCACCAACCAGCCCTCACAGGCCCAGAGTCAGGGGGCAACTCTCCACCACTGTCACCAACCAGCCCTCACAGGCCCAGAGACAGGGGGCAGTGGGCAGGTGGCCTCCCACTGGGTGGCAGAACAGGATGGCCACACAACCAACACGGCTTGCTGGTGTCACAGTGTCCCTGTTACATGGACCTGGCAGTGCACCAGGTGACATGGAGGCCACACACTACAGGGTAGTGATTAAGAATGGACTCCCAATTAAGACTGCTTGATTGGCATCCTAATGAGCAATATGATCATGTTATTTAACTTTCCCATGTTTTGTCCCCTGTTAAAGGGGGTGGTAGTAACAGCGCCACCTCATAGGGGTATAGAGATTGAGATAATTCATGTAAAGTTCTTAGAACAGTGCCAAGCTGGTGTAGGTTGTGATTATTATTCTGATGCCTACTACTACTATTATTATTATTATCCCTGTGGCCCAGGAGACCAGAAGATATAGAGGGTGGAAAGACGAAGCTTCAGGGGGAGTACTGCACAGGGTGGGGTACTACTGCCTTCCTGTCACCCCAGTGTCCCCACTGGCTTCCCCAGGGCTGGTCCTCCTTGTTGTGAAGGATCTGAGTCTGACGTTCTACTTTAAAATAACATCAAGGGGATCCACTGTTTCAGCAAAATAATAAGAGAGGGCAGCTGAGGGTATGTGTGTGTGTGTATGCGTGTGTGTGTGTGTGCATGTATGCATGTGTGTGTGTGTTGGACACATTCTCTTCTGAGGGATGTATGTTTTCTACTCCATAGCTCTCAGAAGCAGTTTGCTGAAACATGGTACTCCCAGCTTGGCTGAAATCGGGAGGCAGGGCAGTGGAGCCTGGGCCTTGGTGATTAAAAGTCTGGGTTTGAAATGGGCTACCGCAATGCCGAGTTTTGGGTTCCTTGTACACTGATGAGGCAGGACTAGGCTGTGCCTACAGCTGCTCTTACTTAGGAAATCCTAGGAACTGTGATTCCATACCTGCCACATTGGACTCACCACGAGACGCTGAGCCAGCCATCCCCTTTTCTCTCTGATCTCACTCTTCCTTGGTTCAACTTCCCTGGTCTTCAAGAAAAACAGTCAGAGGAGCAGGGACCACAGGAAATGGAGAGTCCTGGTTACTGCCAGCCTTGGAAAGATGGGTGACAGCTCTCGGTCCTCCCAGGGGAGGAGGTGTCGGCTTAGCAGGTCTCCTCGATCTGGAGCCCAGGCTGCAAAGCCAGGGACACTGGGCTGAGTGGATGCCTCACAGGTCCCACAGCCCATCACTTGCAGAGCCAGGTGGTATTTCTGGTTTTCACTACACATACCCATGTGGCACAAAACATACATTGTGAGGATGTGCAGAGAGCATCTGGATTCCTTAGACTTCAGGTTCCCCATCCTTTAGGGCAGTTTTAAAAATTGTTTCACTGGAGGCCTACCCAGGAAATCTTACTCACATTGAAAACCAGGATGAAACCCAGGAAAACAAGTCTTCCCCTTGCTACCTGTAATGCACTCAGATATTTTTCTTTCTTACTCTATTCCATTTAAAAGAAGGTTGGCCACAGCCCACTACATTGACTTAAAGCCATACAATGAGTTTGTGGCCCCCTGGCTTGGAAAGCACCATTTGAGCAGCAGGGCAGTGACAATGACTCAATGTGGCCTCAGTGCAGGCAGAAATCCCATTTTGCAAAGGGACAGACTGCCTGACAAAGTCAGAGTCCAAGTATCTCCAGGCTTACACTGCAGGGTTAAAAGAACTTTTCAGATCCATGAACCTCTTCACAGAGAAGGATTTCTGCATCCTTCCAATGACTAATTCTCAGCCCAGACAGAAGTTGGCTCATTTGAAAGGGATAGCATGCCCTCCTGCCACACAATGGTCTGAGTATTTTTTCCGTGGCCCATGAATGAAGCTGACATTAGATCAGTCACTCACGCACTCCAAGAACTTCTTCAAACTTGGAGTCAGTTACTCAGCTACTGCAATTGTGGCTTATTTCCTCACTTCTGAGATTTTTAGGAACTGAGTAAACTAGAGCGCATTCTAACTCACCTGTTGTTCACCTTTAACTCTCCCATATTTGGATGCTATGGGAAACCCAGGAGCCTCCTGACCACATGAATGAAAAGAATAAGGCTTCTCCTTTGGCCTCCTAGATTCAAAGCATCTGCTCCCTTCTAGCCAAGTATCACTTATTTAGGCATATCTGATTTTTATCATGTCTCAAATTTATAAAACCAAAAAAAAAAAGAAAAGGTCCAGGGTTTCCCTCATCCAGCCTTCTGTTTCACAGGTTAGAAGAGCATGACCCAGGGACATTTACGACTCACCTGGAACCACACAGATTGTTAAGAGTGAGGGCTAGAATTTGGGTGACTTGTCTCCCAGGAGCCACGCAACCTCTCTCTGAATGAAGGTAAGAAGGGCCAAGTTCAAATCTCTAATGTCCTTGCACTTCCCCAACTCTGCATTTGCAGAGAAGGTTGAGTGGGCACTGAGAGAATCAAAATAGAGTAGGTGATCATTTTGAGGGAAAAACTCAACTTTCTAGGCCTCATTTACCCCTTTTCTAATGATAAGGAAACAAGCCCAAACGGGATTTCCACTTTCATAAGAACCCTTCATCTCCCAAGTCCTCATCTGCCTTATGGAGTCTGGGAGAGAAGGGCATTCTAGAAATAGCTACACTGATGTCCCTGACTGATGCACCTGCAAAGACAGATATTGACGCTCTCATTTATTCTGGTGGTCCTGCCTGACAGACTGCCCTAAAATGAGCAGGAGCTCATTATCTCAGCTGGCCTTCTCCTTAAGCAAGGCGGAAATGGCCCAACCCTTTCTGGGACACCCCACCCCTGGGACTCGGAGGCCCTCTGAACAGCAGGGATGAGATGGACTGATGTGGATCATCATAGTAGCCAAATGAGGCCCTCTGGTGATTTTCACAGAGAGGTGTGTGGCACCCATTTTCTAGTGTGAGAAGTTTCTAGTGTGAGAAGTGTGTTTTTGAGTCCATTGATCCGGCACTCTGGATTTCCTCCAGGGATGTAGATGCATCCTACATGCATGCACACATGCACATGCACACAAACATGCACATGCACACAAACATGCACATACACCAACACACAAATACACACATGCACACACACTTGCACACACACATGTGCACACAAATTGGCTGCTCAGGTCCTGCATCCCAGCATGCCCCCTGGAAACCAACCTACTTTGTTTTATTTTTATTCCTGGGACTACGTCAATACATCTCTCCTGGTGTGGAGGGTGGGCATCAGTTTGAGGGGCTTGTCCTAGTCAGTTGGGCTAAATGGGGCCAATTCTTTTGCTTTCCAGGGTGGATGCAGGGCTTTGTTGAATTTTGAAGAATGTTAAATGAAACTGTTTATTCATATCACAATCTCTGCTATGCCACAGAACATGAACTTAGAACACACAGATTTTATACATCGGAAACAAGAAATGTCTACCACATTAGCAAAGACTTAATAAAATTTCATAGCTTTCTAGTGGGAACATAAATTGGAACAATACTTTTGGAAAACAATTTAGTAACAGATAGCCAATCTTTAACGTGTTCATACCCTCTGGCCTAGAAATATAGCCAATCTTTAACGTGTTCATACCCTCTGGCCTAGAAATACCGCTTCTGGGACTCTAGCCAAAGGAAATAGTCTGAAATACAGGGATTTAAAAAAAAAAGACCTTTATGCACAATAATTTTCATATCAGCATTATTTATAATTTAAAAATGAGAACTAACTTAAATATAAAACAGTAGGAGAGTGGGTAAGTAAACTACAATGTATTTGCATAATAGAATATTAAGCAGATGTTTAAAATTATATTTATGAAGAGTTTACAAAAAGTGGGGAAGTTAGTTGAGTTACAAGGTTCACTGAATAGGCAGGAAAAAATGAGACATAGAGTATAATCTTATCTATGGAAAATGATTAACATAAAACATCGAAAGGAAATATTAATAATAGCTGCAGGCGGTGGCATTCTGGGGGTGCAGTTTTTACATTTCTTATAGATTTCTAAATGTTTTAAATAAACAAGTATTTTTCAATTCTTTTTTAGCTTTGAACACAAAAACACTTTATTTATTTATTTATTTATTTATTTATTTGTTTATTTATTTATTTTTGAGACAGAGTCTCACTCTGTCACCCAGGCTGGAGTGCAGTGGTGCAATCTTGGCTCACTGCAAACTCTACCACCCGGGTTCAAGTGATTCTTCTGCCTCAGCCTCATGAGTATCTGGGACTACAGGCACGTGCCACCACATCTGGCTAATTTTTTTCTATTTTTAGTGGAGATGGGGTTTTGCCATGCTGGCCAGGCTGGTCTCAAACTCCTGACCTCAAGTGATCCACCAGCCTCAAACTCCCAAAAGTGCTGGGATTACAGGCATGAGCCACTGCACCCGGCTAAAAACACATTATTTATAAAAGGAGGTCCAGTCACATCTCTCCCATTACCTCTGCAGATGACTGCAGAGAAGTGCCCTCTCTGCCTGCCTCCCTCCCGCCCCCCACCCCATGTCATCTTCTCTAAGAGGAATGCGTTGGATCACATGATCTCTAAAACCCACTCTGCTCTCATATTCTGTGTCTTGAAATATCATCCCCCTGTGTTTGAGACTGAGAATGGGATCTCAAAAAGGGGTCCAAGCAGCGAAACTATGCTACAAGTAAAACACTGTAATCATCCTAACAAGACATGGACTTGGATGGTCTTCTAGAAGATGCAGCTGTTCTTTTACAGTCTGCAGAGAAAAATGCTGACTTGATGTCCTTGGGATTGAACATCTGGAGCCAAACATCCAAATTAATGGGGTCGCGGGCAGCTGCCCTGTGAAGCCAGAAATCCAGGTTAGGGAGGTGGGGGCTCAGCTCTGTGCCTCCATCCAGGCCCTAGCTGGAGCTGACCTTCCAGGGTACTGCAGTAGATGGCTTGGTGGCCCACACAGGCACAGCAGGACAGATCCCATGTCCTATAACCCCCTATGGCAGCTCCAGCCCTGAGACGTCTTCCCTTGACCAAACTCCATGGGATTCTTTTTGTCTGTTATGAGCATGGGGCACCTTCTTACAAATCATCTGATGGTCTCATGGTTTTCAGTTCCATTTCCTCAAGGACATTGTCTGTCACCCCTTGAAAGTCTGTCCCTCCTTCGATCATCCCAGAGTGGTTGAGTGGTTCACAGGGGAGGGGAAATGAGAATCCACACATTGAACCAGCTCCCCACCCTGGATGAGGGGGTTAATTGGATTTTTCACTCTTTCACGGTGGAATTCCATGATTTGATAATTACATGGGACTGTATCTCTCCCCTGGACTTTGGCCATCTTTCCCACGGTTCAGAGAAAATACGACTTGTTTCTAGACCTGATATTCATCCAGCATGCACCAGGATGGATGGAAGATAAAATACTGAAATGTTTCCACACTGGTTGGTAAATTGCTGTCACCTTCGGATACCTCCCCTGTAGTCTCAACAGGCTGGCTCATCCTCCGGGAGATCCCCCAGTGACCTCCCTAAGATGTGTCACCTAAAGGGTTAATGCCTGGCCCGGCAGGGGGCCCCCAGACTCTTCACCCAGCATTAAGTCTTTGTGCCCTTGAAGTTTAAATATTTTGAATCTCACCTCTCCCTGCTCCCTCTTTTGAATTGAGTCCCTTGGGTTGAGAGAAGCTGACTGTAGTTGCCTGGGATAACCACGATGGCTGAAATGTAATGAGGAATTTAGGCTTGGATCCTCACACTCTCCCTCCTGCTTCTAGGGGTGAAAGTTGGGGGATGGCAACAGTTTTGGGCAAACAGGTAAGAAAGGGAAACTGTGCCCACCTCCCCGTGCCCCCCTCCCCCGGCCCATGCTATTCTCAGCATTCACAGTTCCTCTTTACAGACAGGACTGAGACCCTCTGAGCCAGCACTGTAGAATCCCAGAAGCAGCACAGTGCCTTCCATCTGAGCTTCTGAAGTACATTTCACACATAGCACCTTCAGAAGGAACAGGAAGGAGAGACACTTTTCCTGACTTCGTCCATGGGGAGAAGGAAGCACAGAGATGTGAAGCTGCCTTGTCACTCGCACAGCTGAGACAGACCCAAGCCTAGCCTTCCCCCCTCCACAGGGATAACCGTTAGAACTGCCAACTCCGTCCCAATGGGCAGTGAGGAGATCTGACAGGATTACGTCATGTGCTCTGTAACTGGGAGACACATTTATGAGCTGACAACCAGAGAGGAAGGAGGGTTACCAAGTGCTGCCTTTTGATAATAAAGGTTTCGTCTGTCTAGGCTGCCTGTCTCCAAGCACTTTGGCCAAAAACAGGCATGCAATCACTCCCCTCCCCAAGGCGCTGGTGGGGAAGACTGCTATCATTTATGCTTTTACTCATCTCCATCAGGAGGTGTGGAAGGTGCCACAAACCTGCCTCGACTCCAGCTAGCTCCCCTTCTGACGGTGCACCCACCCATCTGTCCATTCCCCACAGCAGGCTAGCATCCATTCTAGGTGGAAACTCCACTGGAAGCCCAAACCTCAGACGTGAGCCCCAGGAGATACCAGCCTGTGCAGCAAGCCCCAGTCCTCAGTAGCATCTTTTAGAAAAAGTTCTGGTGCTTTGGCCATCATCCCGATTATGTTTGCCCATGACATGATCCGGCTGTCATGGAATAAAGAAACATGAGGGTTTTAATGCAAGGAATGTTTAGAAATAGAGAACGAAAAGAACGTGCTTGATCTCATGTTTTCACTTTAATATATTCAGAGCTGGCAGAGAAAGGGGGACATTTAACTTCTAATTAATGAGTTGCTCCATGTGTCCAAACAACTCTCCCATCTCTTCCCTCACTGCAGATGAAAGCCCAAGTTCTCTTGGAGCTGGGTGATTCTCTGTGCAGGTTACATTTCCCCAGACTCTGAATGGGTATCTTCCACCAATCAGATTGGGCTCTGGCACCTCGCCACCTGTTCGGGCTTCACCCTGGAATCCCTCATCAGCAGCTACTTCTGATGCGTAATTGACAAGACCATAGCTGATGAAGGGTATGTTACGGGCTTGGCTCTCATCATCAAATCTATTTTCAATTGAAACTGCTTTGAATTTACTGACACCAAAGAGCCCAGAAGGCAAGAATGGGCTGTCATTGCCATTGTTATGATTGTGGCTGTTTTTGAAACCTGGGTCTTTTCAACTTATCACAAGGCTTCAGCTAGGCCCTGATTTCAACTTCTGCCACCATCTGAGCACGAGCCTTCTGAGTCCAAATTCCCTGTATATGTTGACATCATCTCAGTAAACATTGAGGAACAAAGGACATGAAGAAATGAGTGTCAGTCAGTGTGAGGGAGAAGAAAAGGCCCAGAAATTCTGGCATCCCCAGTTCAAATTCCACTCTTCACCAACTTCACCTTGCATTTCCACACCACAGACTTCCCAGGAGCTTGGTCTCTCATTCACATCGATATTTATGCTTGGAATGTGAAGGATCCCAAATTCTATGTCCAATCACATGGTCACATCCCTGAATGCTCTGACCACCCCAGACATTTCTGAAATGGCTTAGCTCCTGCCTGCCCCTCCAAACTTGACCAATGCCCTCTGCCTCCCTTCATGAAGGTCTGTTCACAGGGAGCCTTTCTCAGGCCGTCAAAGGTGCCGAGTTTGTTCTCCACTTCACAACCCCCAGGTAGGACTGTGTCCTCGACTTAGAACACTCTTCCCCTAACCTCGGCTCCTCACATTCTTTAGGTCTCAGAGCAAACATTCCAGCCTTCCATTCTGAGTAGACCCCCAAAACTTGATTATCCTCTATTTCAAAACCCAACTTATTTATTTCAAAGCCCTGATAACTGTTTATTATTTTATTTATTTGTTTGGTGTTTGGCGTATCTCCCCCTCTAGACCTCAGCTCCATCTGTTGAATGAATGAATGAAGTTGCTAGATGAAATGGTATGCCTACTATGCACCAAGCATGCTTCCCATGCTGACGATACAACAGTCAAGAAGTCAGGTGCATTGCCCTCATGGAGCCGATCACCTTGCAGACAGCGACCTGAAGGAAACTGAAATCATAGGAGACTTGGGCAAAGACGAAGGGAGCAGGAAAGAGGCAGAAGGAAGGGAATAGCATCTCGTGAGCTGACAACGAAATCCTGTATAAATATCACACAAAAATCTATTAGTGTTACCAGCATAGAGGGCAATTGCTTTTTAATATAATAAGGTCTTCCTTGGAGGCAATTATGAGGCAGTGATAAGGATCAGGTGACATGTTGAGGTTTGGCACAGATGGATTAATTTCTGTTTACATCTAGTTGTTGGCAGCATGGGGGAGTTCTTCGTTTTCAGGGAGGAGGTGGGAAAGAGGACCTCTGGAGAAAGCAGCCAAGACACAATTCTTGTAGGTGTTATTCCAGAGAGCTCACTGCTTGCTGTGGATCCCAGAGTGAACTGGAGAGAAAACCAGGGCCTGGAGCACCGGGGAGGGACCTCCATGCAGGACACGCTGGCCAAGCTTTGGAGGGACGACCCCTCTCCTTTCCTCCTAAACCTTGGGGTGCCATGACAGAGGTAAACTATTGCTGATGTGGAGGGATTAGTGACTAGGAAACAAAGATCTGAGGTCTTTAGAAACAAAGTCACTTGATAGATGGGGGGGTGGAGAGAGAAGGAAGGAGGAAAATGGAAAAGAAGGCATGCTGTTCTTATACAGTTCATTCCCAACACTGTCTCAAGCATTAACACTCTCATTACTAGATACTATTCTTCCCTGAGTGTTACACAGAGGTAAACTGAGGCCTGGGCAAGTCCAGGACAGACCCAATCGTACTGGAACAGAGTCTGCCTCCGGACTCGCTGCACAGGCACACAGCAAAGCCTGGAAGCAACTCTGAAGATTTCCTCGATGGGGTCTTTCCTTCCTTCCCTGGAGCAGCCCAGGGGTTTGCTTCATTGGCTGGGCTTCCTGTCTCCAGTAACTCCTGGAGTGAACACCAAAGTCCCCCAGCATCAAGACAGGGGCACACAACCAGGACATCTCTGACCCTGGAGCCAGGGGGCTGTTTATTCCACCATGTGGCTGCTTTTTCCACCATGTGACAGATGTCACAATTATTCTGCCACCAAAGAGGTACTCTCTGCCACTCCCCTAAAGCACCAACCCCAACAGACATGGCCTCAAACTAAACCCAACTCAGAGCAAAACACAACGGAAAACACACCTAAGCAATTCAATGGTGCCTTACAAACGGAGTTACTCCACGGTTCTGGTTGCCTGAAACTGCTGGTTTATGTGTGTGGCCCAGGCAAAATATTAGCAATGCCCTCTTTTACTTTTAAAACTCTTCCAGTTTGGAAAATAAATTCTAGGGTCTTCCTACTTGTGATGTACCTGGAAACCCATATATTATGGAATCTACATAGAGATGATGCTATTTTAGAGTATATACACCCATGACCACTATACACTCCTCACTCCCAACCCCATATCAACCATCCAGTAAACAAAACTCTCAACACCCCATTCACAACATGTAGCCATCAAGCTGTGCTCACAAAAAAAGGTATGCACTCCGCCACCAGTCATACTCTTACACTGCTGGTCACTACACAAGTCTCCCAATCATGGCAGATAGAGCTATCTCTCTTCCACTATTCAGGCCTAGACACGACTACACATATCTCATAATTTGGGGGAGCACTGGGACATATGCACCCACTTGGACATCCATCCAAATCAGCCTTCAGGGATTTTAAATGGAAAAGCCCTGGTTGCTGTAATGGCTACAACCTTGTAAGGACATGAGTCCAAGTTCATTAAGAAGCTCGGTACAGATGAACCCTGTTGCTGTTGTGATTAATAATCATAATAGACAGTCAGCTGGAGGGCTTGCCAGCTGTGCCTTCCAGGTTCTGGTTCTGGGATCCCCTCTCATCCACCAGTGAGTAATGGTTTGGTTTATTGGAAACTCTCTTTTCATTTTTTATGGCTTCAATTAAGTGATGGGGAGAATCCATCATGTAACCTTTTTGCTGCACTGCTAAAGACTTCCAGAGGGGAAAATATTTATCAAACCCCAAACCATCAGAGGAGAGACTGCGGTAAACCTAACAGGAGACTGGGGTGGCAGAGAGGTGACCGAGATGGTAGGGAGGGGAGAAAAAAATATCCACACAGAGGTTTGATGCTTGGACAAGAGCCATACTCTCTGTAAAATATCTGCTTATTTCACAAATATCAGGCTACTCCTCACCTCACATCCCATAACCACAGAAAGTACTCCACTGATTATGGGGGTGGCTAATTAATCAGCTCCTAGTCCCCAGTCATGTGGATTCCTATAGCCCAACAGGTTCAAGGTGGCAACAAGAACAGAGACACTGGCAAGAGGCGTACTTATCATGAGAGGCATAGGATGTGCTATGAGTTCCATGGAAACATGGCACCCACACGAAAACCTCCCACACACCTCATGGAACCCACAATCCCTATATTGATAAGAATGCCAAAGGATCCATTTCCTAGTTGTAACTACAAATTCTTTCCAACGCCAAGGACAACAAATCCTCTCCCAAATCAATCCATTGGAATGCATAACCTCCTATCCTTGGCCCTACACAGGCCCCTACCCTTTCCCTGACCTCTACCAGGCAGCCCTGCTGGTAAGCAGAGCTGTCTCTTATTCTGCCCTTTAAATTATTCACACCCTAATCTTGGCCACTGGCATTAATCTTTCATTTGCTATTTAGACATCTGATTCCTGGGGCAGGATTGAGAGATGTCACTTGGGAGATCAAGTTGGCCAGAGTGGAGGTCCGAAGGGAGTTGGCGGCCTGCAGAGCAACAAGGGCCTGCCTGGAATTAATGGGGTCATCGCCCTGCTCCCCATCGCCCAAAGGAGGAGGAGCCACAGCCAGAAGACACAGAAGTCTGAAGAAATGAGATTGCAAGTCTGTCTGCTTTATAAGACGTGTGTGTGTGCACGGGTATGTTCACATGTATGTGTGTGCGAGACCAGGGATATGGCCTCTCAGCTTGTGTCAGTGTAGCTGCTGTTAGGAGATTTGTATCTGCTCTGGTGCAGGGAACAGAGGTATCAGGAGAGCTGGGCAAACAGATAAGACTCAAATAAAAAAGATACACATGTGGGCCCTGGGAGACAGTATTGTCTCCATATGCTAACTAGTAATACTACGGGTTAGACAGTCAGCCTGCAAAACATAACTCTAATAGGAGATAGATGGTAGAAATACACTTCCCTTTCTCCCTCTTTCTTCTCCTCACTCTCAGCTAACCTTTATCAACACAAAGTTCCAGGGACTGTGCCAAGTGTTCTTTATTAATTATTTTCATCAATACAGCAACCCCACAAGGTAGGACTATCAGTACCTGCATTTTACAGGTGAAGAGACTTGAGGTCTGGATAGGTTAAGTAAACCACCCAAGGTTCTGCAGCTAGTAAGTGGTCAAGGAGAATTCCAGCCAAAGAAGTTTCACTACAGATGCCAAATTTAACCAATGATTTAGGAAGAAATGAACAGATAAGTTTGATATAGACTAGAGAGCATTGGGGAAAGAATAGATTATAGCTATGCTGTCTGATAACCAGCTACTCGTGGTTCTTTAAAATTAAATTAAATTTAAATTAGGTAAAATTTAAAATCTAGTTCCATAGTCATACTAGCCACATTTCAAGTGCTCAGTAGTCCCATGTGGCTGGTGGCCACCAGAATGACTAGTGCAGATATGAATATTGCCATTTTTACTGAAAATTCACTAGGTAACACTGGTTAGAGGATAAGGCTAGATGTTGGCAAATAGAAACACTTTTCAGG
The DNA here is from genome assembly GCF_029289425.2 of Pan paniscus. Classification (NCBI taxonomy): domain Eukaryota; kingdom Metazoa; phylum Chordata; class Mammalia; order Primates; family Hominidae; genus Pan; species Pan paniscus. The sequence continues at coordinate 169,247,093 of NC_073255.2, forward strand.
ATAACCAGCTGGAGGAAGGATGGCATTAACTTGTGAGTTCTTCCCATCTAGAAAGGACAAGAAAAGGGTGAAGAGCAAAGAGGAGAACCTAGGGCAGCATGACATGGATCAATTGGTTGCTGTTATTAACAAGTGAGACTTCAAGAAATGCCACAGAAGGAAGGGGCCTTGGAGATTAGCATATTCAACCTCTTTTCATACATTACAATAAGGCCAGTGACAACTGGGGAGGCCAATGGCCCAGGTCACATAGCCAGTTATGTCGAAGGCTCTTCCCATCCCACCCAGCCTGTCATTCTGGGTTTTTCCCATCATCCTCATCCTTGATCCCTTCTGAGATGTGCACAGAAAATATCAGAGTACTCAGAGGTGATTTCCAACACATCTTCACACTATTATGACTCCTGACAGGTAAATCACTAGCTGTATTGCTGCATCTTCCTTTCTTATAATGGCACAGGGCTGTCCAAGAATGAGACATTGAACATTTGTAAAATAGCAGCAATTGAAAAGATAAATGGCAAACCTGGAGTTTGGGAAGCAGCCCAGTAGGACTCTCTTCCTATTCAGTCTCAGTAAATACTTCTTGAGTAAACCAATGGATGTTTGGCTGGATGGAAGAGTGGATGGATGACACCTAACAGTTCTTCAACCACTTTATGGACTAGTGCCCCATTCTCCCACCCCCATACTGTTCATCACAAACTCACAGTTGCTTCTCTACAAGGTACTAAAATGGAAAACATCTCAGCATGTGGAAAAATTCAACTGCATTTCAGATTCTAGTTAAAAAAAAAAAAAGTGACTATATCCTCCCATGACTATATAAGTCCTGCAACAGAATGTTGCTGAATGCCTTCTTGTCTGCACTAGAAATTCACACTCTCTTAAGCTAAGTGTATGCCCACTCTACAGGGACTCCCACTTCCCCCTGGCCTCAAAGATCATTACCTACCTCTTTGCGTGAGGCCAATCCATCCTCTTGACAGCTCATTTACCACGGACCAGGGCTGTGGGGGAGCCTCTGACAGCCAGAGATGAAATGGCAGAAAAGGCTCCTTGTCTGGACATTCTTGGGCATCTCCTACCTGCCACATAATTGTCACCATGTCCAAGTGTGATCCCTGTGTCATGGGGCCTGCACTTAGGATTGGGGCTGCCTCCTCTGCTTCTTCCTAGACCCTTGCTTCATGGTTGTTCCCTCAAACTACATATTCAGTCACTTAAATGACGCAATTGTTTTGAGACTCAGTGAAAAATCTCAGGATATAGACTTTGTCCAGTAGATAAGGAATGAGGTAATGCTTTAGTTCACAAATTCCTTGAGGGCAGAGATTTTATTTCTGTATCTTTTAAATCTGAATTCCCAGTGTACAGAAAAATGCCTTGCACAAAATAAATAAGCAATACAATAGATTAATGAATGAATGTATATATGTGTGTGAGGGAGAGAGAGAAGGAGAGAGAGAAAAAGACTGAAAAGGAGAGAGAGAGAAAAAGGGGGAGAGGTGGGGGAGGAGGGGAGAGGGAGAGACAGAGGGAGAGAGAAGGAGCAGGAGATCAACAAATGCCCAATCTGTTACTCTGGTTTCTGCCTGGGCTGCTGTTATTTCATCCCAGGAAAGCTGGTTTACTCTTTGGTCCTTGGGTCTCTGTTCTCTTTCTCTCTGGGCCCCCTATCTACCTCCTTAGTTTTGTGGGGAAATTGCTTTCTCTGCAACCACCTGGTCCTCTAAAGACTCTCTTCTTAGGTCACTTTGGTTTATTTGGACAAAACACTTCTAATTCATTATTCCTCCTGTGGAAGACTTTTTGAGTTTATTTAGAACTAGCATTCTGGGCACTGAGTCTTAATGACCATCCACAGACAAGCACCTAGCCAACCAACCCCAGCTCTTTGCTGAGTCCTTCTAGACTCTTCTGCAGCTCTGGCACAAGCACTGCCCTTCTTGTTGCTGCTGTATGTTTTATCTTATTTTTTAAAAGAATGATTACACCCCTTTTCCAGGCTCTAAAGTGACCTGAACTCAGGAAAGGTTCTCCTCTCCATCCATCAAAGTTCATTCATCCCTCCCCCAAGTTTCTCCATGATTTCTACTCCAGTCCCTCAGACTCCAGTGGCAAATTCACCTCAAATTTTTGGAGTTGTGATTGCTCCTGTTTTCCACCATAATATCAGGATTGAAACTTTCTGCTGAACATAGTTCCTTGGCCTCCCAAAACTTTCCAGATCAAGATGGATCCAACCCAGCTTAGCTCTCAAGTCCTAGAATCCCCTGCTCAGACAAAGCATATCACATCCTAATGCTCTGTGTGGAGGGATGCCTATTGTTAATGTCTTTGAGAACATGAAGCTTGGCTAAGAACTGGTTCACAAACTCACTGCTTGAAATTCAACAGGCATCCTGGGCACTGCCTGGAGAAAGGAAGAGGAAAGCAGGGAGCTCTGCTCAGATTCCATCTCTAAGACCAAGGCAGAGGCTTTGTAGAAATCAGTGGTTTTCCTTCCATTGCAAAGGGGGCAACTGGCAGTGACGAGCAGAAGGGTGGAGCAGGGGGTGTGGGAAGAAGAACAAAGAGTAAGCAGGAGGGGAAGAAGTGAGATGCAGAGGGTGTAACCATGCTCCCATCCTCTACAGATTCTTCCCCTTCACTTCCTCCAGGCCTGGATTCACTTTCTTTTTTAATGGCTGGGGCCAGTGATTTGTTCCCATCGATCACTATTGATGTTTTTCAATTGTATCCGTGACACTTTTGGCAATATGTTTGTAAACACAGAGCCTTCTGGGATCTCACTTCTTGTCACCACATACAGGCACCGTCTCCTTGTCACTGAGTATTAGCTGTCAATCAAAGGGTTGGGAAGGGAGCTCTGCGTCCTTGGTCCTGGGACTTGCTTCTTTTTGTCTTTCTGCCTGGAAGTGAACATTCCTCATTCATTCCCAGAGGGAAAATGGAAACCTTCCTCTTTAAGTGGGAGAAAATTGGGCGAGAACAAGGAAAGGGTTCTACCTGGGGCCAGGCATCGTGTCCTGGGCAGAGGAAACCACAGTTCTTCCAGGGAGAAAAATGCAGCAGAGAATCTTGTACCCACCAGTTTAGCTTGGATCTGGGCTGCAGGAGCAGAGAACTGCTCCCTTGACCACAGGTAGCTGAGCAGCCTGCATCCAAATTTCATCCCAGATAACTGGGTGAACAACTAGAAATTTCCTGGGTTCACCTAGACAAGGAGCTTTCCAACTTTTTTGATCAAGACCCATAAGTAAGATAAATAATTCAGCTCATGACTGAGAATACACATACATACTTAATTGAAATAAAAGTTAAAGGAAATAAGAAAATATTTAAGGAGAAACACAGCCTTACAACAAGTGATACACTCTGATAGTTTCTGTCCATTCTTCTATTTTTCTTTTTTGAATTCTGGTCATGTTCCATTAAGTTGATTCATGACTGCCTGCTGTGACCCACAGTTTGAAAAAATACTGGACTAGACCAAGGGTCAGCAAACTTTTCTGTAAAGGCCAGATAAGGAATATTCTCAGCTTTGCAGACCATATGGTCTCTGTCACAACCACTCAACATTTCCGTTGAAGCATGACAGCTGCCACAGACAATACATAAACAAATGAATGTGGCTGTGTTCCAACACAACTTTACTTATGTACAGTAAAATTCAAACTTCATGTCACTTTCATGGGCTATGACATAGCCTTCTTTTTTTTTTTAAATCATTAAATACGGGAAAAAAATCCTTAGCTTATGGGCTGTACAAAATCAGAGGTGATCTGGATTTGGCCTGGGAGCCAGTTTGTCACCCTCTAGACAACACCACATCAACCAATGCTTGCAGCATGTTGCCAGTCCTTCTCTTCAAGGCTTCTGGCATCTACAAATAGGTGGGAGTGAGGGGATCCCCACCAACCTCTTCCACACCTGCCCACAAGTCAAGGTCAAGTCCACATTGTTCCTGTGCCTCTGTATTAGAGCATGAATTCTAATGTATTTAATTGATGGTCTCTGTTCCCCTGAACTGTGTCCTCCAAGAGGATGCACTTCTTGTATCACACATTTCTCACTCTGCCTTGAAATGTCTCTTTGCTTGTCTACCCATGGGACTGTGATCCAGTAGATTCCTGAGCTGCTGGTCCAGGGGACAGCAAGAGAGCCTCTGCCCTTTCTAATACTTTTCCTGGCTCATGCATAGAATCTATGGCTGGGCTCATCCTCTGGTGCTCCTTGGTACCTAGCCTCAGGCTCCAGCCTCCACAGCCTCCTCAGCTAACTAAAGCCACAGGGCTCCCACCTGCCCCACAGGTGCCTCTGCACAATAAAAAGTTCTTTGCCTTTAAGCACCTGAATAGGAAGAAGAACACTCAGTTCTTTTCAAATTTACATTTTAACAATTTTTTTAAGTGTAGAGTTAAGTGGTGTTAAGAACATTCCCATTGTTGTGCAACCATCACCACTGATATGGTTTGGCTGTGTCCCCACTCATATCTCATCTTGAATTCCCATGTTGTGTGGGAGGGACCCAGTGCGAGGTAATTGCATCATGGGGGCAAGTCTTTCCTCTGCTGTTCTCGTGACAGTGAATGAGTCTCACGAGATCTGATGGTTTTAAAAACAGGAGTTTCCCTGCATGCACTCTCTTCTCTTCTCTTGTCTGCCACCATGTGAGATGTGCCTTTCACCTTCCTTCCACCATGATTTTGAGGTCTCCCCAGCCATGTGGAACTGTAAGTCCAATAAACCTCTTTCTTTTGTAAATTGCCCAGTCTCAGGTATGTCTTTATCAGCAGTGTGAAAATGGACTAATACAACTGCCATCCATCTTCAGAACTTTTTCATCTTCCCAAACTGAAACTCTGTCCCTGCTAAACGCTATGATCCTATTCCCCTGTCCCCCAGCTCTTGGCAACTACCATTTTACTTTCTGTCTTTATGAATTTGACTACTCCAGGTACTTTATGTAGGTGGAATCATACAGCATTTGTCCTTTTGTGTCTGGCTTATTTCACTTAAACCTCATGTTTTCGAGGTTGATCTACATTGTAGCATGTGTCAGAATGTCCTTCTTTTTAAAGGCTAAATAAGAGAACACTCACTTTTAAAAGGTGGGTCCCAAATTGCCCTAGAATGTAAGAGGAGTTTTAACATATGACATTGACAACAAACTCTCTTCATCTCTTCCCCAACAATACCAAGGATGGATCTCACTCCATCTTCTTATCATCACTCTGCCCCTAGAAAATTCCCCCGTTCTGCTCACCCTCTCTGTCTTCTCTACTATGGTGTCAGGGCAACCGAGTGGGCTTTATTTATGGCTGACATCCCTGAATTTAAATCTTAGCTGCTTCTTTACTTTATTGCTAAAGTTTTTTTTACCACAGCTTCAGTTACAAAACAAAAATAACTACCTTCTATATAATGACTGTTGTGAAGAAGAAATAAGATGAAAGATACAAAATATCAAACACAAAACTTACAACTTAGTGCTCAAAATGGTAATTATTATTATTATCCCAATTAATAATGTTTTCCAGGGTCACAGTCTGGTCCTAGTATCCCAAATGAACCCTAGAGATCCCCAAGAGCATCCCAGAACCTCTTTTTTGAGACACCAATTTAGTTACCAAGAGTATCGCAGTGGGAACCCCAGCTTAGAACTGAGATGTCAAATACATCACTGCTTCGCTGCAACCCCGGGCAAGCCAATGTCTTTCTGTATTCTTCACCCTCCTTGGCTGTGAAATAGATCAAATGATGCTTCTAAAATTCTCCCAACAATGAGGTAATGTCTTCAAAGTGCCCTGAGCCTTTCACAGGGAAGTCGTTGTCAAATAGACACCTGTAGTCACAGAAAAACGGTTATACTCTGGGAATGATTTGCTCAGTTGGTTACCGAATGGTCTGAGTGTATGCCTTATGCAAGCCCCACCCTAGGAGCTGGAAAACAAGGGTGAACATGTGAGCCCAGCACCCTCCTCCACCCTGTATGGCTCTGCATGGATGGGATGCAAAGAATCTGACTTCCTGCAGAACAATGGGTGCCTTACTCAGACGGAACTGATCTCTCACCTCAGAGAGCACGAGGGGAGAAGATGAACATCTATTTGGGATCTACTGTGTCCTTCCAGATTTTCTACAGCCACAACGGCATTTAATTCTTCCCATGTATGTGCACACACAGAGAAGCACAGAAGGATATGCAACTTACCCAAAGTCACACAGCTGGTGCATCATTAAAGCTGAGATCAAAAGTATGGCTGCCGACCTCCAAAATCCATGAATGTGCCACCCTTCCAAGCAGCCATGCTAATAGGGGCCATCCTAATTGTCCAGCAGTAATTCATCCAGAGACAGATTCGTGTTGGCCATATCTAATGGCCTGGCTCTCGGTCCCCTTCTGTCTCCTTTATGACTCAAGCTAATTCACGATGTGCTTAGTCAGATGTCCAGTTGCCAGTTTATTGTCTATTAGGTTTGCAGAGGGAAGGGAAGTAACATTTGCTGAGCACTTTCCAAGGCCCAGGCCCTGTTCCAGGAGCTCCTGGCCATACATAATCTCTCTTAATCCTCATAATATCCCTATAAAGGGGGTATTATTACCCCACTGGGAAGAGGATCATAAAGATTAAGTAACTCTGGATAACGCCAGAAGATGGACAAACGTGCTGGCCTAGCACCTCGGGAAACCTCTGAAGGCGAGATCTGCCAAGCAAAGCCTCCCACAGCTGAGGGAGTCAGGCTTCTCCACCTCATCAGAGGCAGAGAGTCAAGGGAGAGCAGAATGGATGGTGTGGCAGGTTCTGATTAAGAACATTCATCATCCCTGCCCCGCTAGCCCCTTGGGGTGGCATGGAATTCGTTACACGACTCCTGAACTGTGTTCATCCTCTCCAGCCTCCTCCTGTGCGAACACCATGGAATTAGCCAGGAGGGGTAGCAAAGAAATCAGATCTGCCCTGCGGAGGCTCTGCATTCCCAGCACTGTGCTGGGTACTTTGCATTGCTCATCTTTCACTTTTACATCAATCAGATTTAGTCCATATTTCTATTTTGCACAATTCATGTTATTATTTCATTTAACTTTTCCCAACCTGCCAAAGCTTACGTAGTGAAGGGACGCTCCCAAGTCCACTCAGCTGGGAAGTGGAAAGCTAGGATCTAGGCCCTGTTCTGTCCTCCCTCAGGGCTCCAAAGAATCTGTCACACTGCAGCAGAGAGAATGAAGGGGTTTCCCTCTTCCCATTTTGCTGATGGATAAACTGAGTCTGAGAGCACTTCAGGGAAGTTGCAGAGAGCTGCAGAGATTTGGGGCCAGAATATCAGTCACATGTATGTCCATCCAGTTTTTCTAGAGATGGTCATGAAGCCAAAGAGGGGAAGTGACATCCTTAATAAAAGCTCATTTCAGCAAACAAGCTGAGGAATCTGTTTAATTGATCATCACTCCTCCCTTCCACAACAGCACAGGGTTTTAAATGGGACTGGGCTCCCTGTCTGGAATTCTACTCCTCCCTGAAATGATCCGATAACAACAGAGCTGATTGTGACTGGTCCTCCCTCCCTTTCTCTCTCCTGCAGAATGTTTTTCTTCATCCCTGTTTTGTGTCTTCGTAATTGCGTTACTCACATAGCAACACATGGGGATGGCCACACTACAGCCACCACCATCGGGGCCACAAGGAGAAAGCAACAGCATTCTAGGAGAACGCACCACTCCCCATCAGGCCCCCTTGAACCAGGCGGGGCTGCATGGAGGTCAATGCCTCCCAGGGCTGCCCTCCCCTCTGGATCAGCTCCCAGAACATGCCCTTTGCCTCTAAACACGAGCAGGGGTCACCTGAGGCCCTTGATTCTAGCCCCACTTTAGCTTTCCCACAGAGAAGGCTGAGACGTTGAAAGGCATGAGCCCACGCCTCCTCCTTGCCAGGGTCTCAGTGACTCCCCAGCCCCAGGAAGAGGAGCAGGGAGCCCCTCACCCAACATCAGGCCCATGTCTTGGAAACGCAGGGGTTGTGGATTCACATGCTGGTGCTGCTGGGCTGCGCCCCGCTCCCTGGCCTGGGTTTTGCTCCATCTCTGAGCAACTTTTGGAAAAGAGGCAGATCTAGGAAATCCATACCAAGTCCCAATATACTCTATGACTGAAGGGGCTGAGGAGGGAGCTCAGCTGGAGAGCCCTGGCCCAGGCCCACAAGAGAGTAGAGGGGGCACTGCTCCTTGTGGATGTCCAACCAGGCTGATGTCGTCTTCATCCTTCTGTAGGGACCAAAATCTTGGTGGAACCCCCACCCTTCCTGGCAAGTCAGGAGGTCAGTAGAACCCCCCAGGCCAGCATTCCTTTCCCAGCCTCATTCCTGCCCAGGGCTCCCTGTGACCTGCCCCTCCCCCATGTGAGGACACTATACACCCAGGATACTGTCCCCTTTCCATTCCATTTGTAATTGTCCCTGGCAGAAACAGCCTCCCTCAAATGGTGAATTCTCACATAAATGTTTGGGGTGATGCATATCCCAGTTACCCAGATCTGATGGTTACACATTACATACATGTACCAAAACATCACATTATATAATCAATAACAATTTTATACATAAATAAATAGGAAAAAAAGGAGGTTCTGCTAGCGTGTGGTTTGGCAGCTGTCAAATCTTGTGCTAGAGCCGAGTCCTGACCATGGTGTGCCCTCCATGCATCGTCCAGCTCACCCATCCTCCCAGGAAGGCCACCCCTCTGCTGGGTGTCAGCATCATGGCACCTGGGTGGGTGAGCCACTCACTGCCCCACCCTACCCCAGCTGCCCTCTCTAGCCCCACTGTGCCACGTCCCCTTGGCAAGGCCACTGTCTGGAACACAGCAAACCATTCCTGGACCCTCCGCACTGCCAAGTCTGCAAAAGAGCAGGCGCCTAGCCTCTCTCCTTGGAGGCTCAGGCCATGTCAATCTCTTCTATGTCTCCCTAGTGCCAAGATAATTAGGGGGAAAGTTTTTTTCTCCTCCTTCCAGAGTGCAGACCAATTAGCATTTTTAAAATTACCATTGGAGAAATACACCTAATTAGCCACTTTAAAGGAAAGCTTTAAAAAAAAAAGTCATAAATTTCTAACTGGCCACAGCTTGGAGACACTTTTAAAGCTAATTGTGTGTTTCTGGCACTGACAGGGGAATTGGTGAAAGTAAGAAACCGATTTTATGACCTTGGTGGGAAAGGGGAGGGGAAGGCTGAATGATGTCCTTAGGCCAAGAAAGGGTTAATGTCTGTCTCCCAGAACCCCAGGCCCCTCCTGGCTCCTCCTCCCCTTCCTCACCCTCCCTCATCAGATCCCCACCTCTCCCCACCTTGAGCCCTGCCTTACCCCAGTCAGGGGTACCTGCCTTAGAAGAGGCAGACAGGCAGGCAGACAGGGCCACACACTCAGCCAGAAAATCATACAAGGAGGAAGAAAAGGGCAGAGGACAAAGAGAGAGGAGAAGGACAGGGGAAACAGAGAAGAAAGAAACATTTGAGGAAACTGAGAGAAAGGAACCAAAGCCAAATTCCAGAAGGCTGTTTCTCATTTGTGCTTCCTATTAAACTCTCCATCGAGGTGGGGGCGGGAGCTGGGGGCTCTGGCCTGCTCTTGAACATGGTGCCTCCCTCAGACAGTTCCAGTGGAGGCAGACAGGGGCTTCTGCAGCCCTCGGGCCTCCTGCCCAGGCTCCCTGACCCTGCTCAGTGGCCCCAACTCCCTGTCCCTGAAACTGAGAAAACTCTTCATAAAGTGCAGGCACAGGACTCTGGGGTGCCTCATTTAGGAGGAAGGCGGCACAGGGCAGTTTCTGGTTGCTCCCAGCCTCTGCCACTGCTGTGGATTCATTCCTGCCTCAGAAAAGGGGAAAGAGGGCCTCTCCCAGGGGGAGATCAGTGTACAACTGGGGGAGTGTCAAGAAGTGCGGCCAAGCAAGAGAAGATGCCCAGAGCAACTGCACAGGGCCTCCATCATCCTGCAGAGCCCACCGCCGTGGCTCATCAGCCCTTCGATGGCCCCCGGTGATGACCCAGTAGAGCGGCTAAGGTGATGGGGGCGGGGGTCCTCTCCCTCAGGAACACCCCTCCACTGGCTGGGTTGCCGGGCAGGAGTTAGGGTAGGAACAGGACAGTATAGATGTATTGTCTCCACCTCTGTCTGAGGCACACAGTGTGACCAGTGCTGTCATGTCTGCCCAACCCTAGCTCAGTGTCATGCCCACCTGACACTAGGTGTGGCCTCCCTGTTGGTTGAAGGGGCAGCAGCAGGTGTTTGCATTCTATACATGGAAACTTAGAGGCCCAGAAACACTGAGGCAAATTTGCTCTAGTAGCAGATTTAGTACCATCTAAAGTCCTGGGAGGCACATTCTTCATTCACTGAGACCCTCCTTTCTATAGCTTAAGTGAGAGTCTGGAGAAATTACAGACAGTTTCAAAACATATAGTCTTCTGGAAAGCCCAGAACATGCATTCTCAATGGGTGCAAGAGTGCTCCCCAGAGGGTGAAAATTAGAGGGCAAAAGAAAAAAAAATCTTAGACATAATTATTTGTGGCCCTCCAAAGGTCAACATTACTCAATAAATTCACATGTCGTCTCATTAAAGATAATTTAAATTAAATTTAACTTGTCTCTAAGGGGGAAAAGGTGATTTTTAAAAAGCTGAGAAATGCTGACCTAGGGCAGTAGTCCCTAGAGTCCCACAGGCCAGAGCTGGATCCACTCACCTGTACCCCCTTGGGACCAAGCTCAGCATATGAAACAAGAAATGGGGCCCAGGAGGGGATTCTTCCCCAGAACTAGTCAGTGACTCCTACTGAAGACACTCACAAACTTTAAAAGTGGTGGGAGACTTGAGCAACCTAGCAGGGCAACTGGGTAAGACACTGCAATGCTGTCTCTTCTGCCAGGGCAGAGGGAAGAGCTTCTGGGAGACAAAAGACCTTGGGGCCTCTTCCTGCTCCTCACCCCAGACCTTAAAGCCTTCAGAGAAATGGCGCACTGGACGTCTGAGCTCCAGGAGGTTGACTGAGGGCAGGATTGGAGTGCAGGGCTGGAAGGATTCATGACCTTAAAAACAGCCAGGGGAGCTGGGGTGCTCCAAGTAGAAGACTAGGGTCCACAGCACCCCATCAAAGCCCCTCACACTCTTCCTTTTTTCCTCCCCTCTCTGGTTCCAGAGGCTGGGAAAGAGGGAAGAGAAATAACTACACAGCAGAATGGACAGGCCCCCACCCACACAGTCATAAACTCATGGGTGACACTTGTGGGGGCCCTCACCTCCACCCCTAAAAGAATTGAACCTGGGCTAGCTCCTCTAAGCGAGTAGTACAGCTTTCAGCCTAACAAGTATCCATCTTTACTGGCAGCTTCAGGGGCTGGTGGAAAGAGCTCTGGGGTCAGACCCGCTGGGCTTTGCACACCAGCAAGTCATGGTCTGACTGTCCCTGTGATCTTGGAGAGTCTGGTTCTTGGGAAGGGGCTCTGACTTACCCTATTCTTCTGCCCGATGCCTTCTCTAGAACCCATCATGCACTATGTGCTTCATACATGCTTGCAGAATCCAATGTGATCCTTCCTTTGCAAATGTTTTTGCAAAAGGAAAATGGAAGTGACCATCTCCCCGCCTCAGGGGGTTGTTGGGAATGTTAAAGAGATGGTGTGGACATGCAGGGAGAACCTGTGCATAACAGGCAAGGTGGGCATCCCCTCCACATCCCCTCTCCTCTGCCCTTGCTAGAAAACCCATATGCTTCTGCAAAGCAGGTGAGACGAGGCATGGGGGAGGGGAGGACATCGGCACAGACAGGGAAACCAAGGGACACTGCAGGAAAGCCTCCAGGTGACATGGGAGGCCCCATGTACCCCAAGTGCCCTGCATGAGCTGCCTTCTGCCTGCCCCCAGCAGAGAACCATGCAGTGAAGGGACAAATTCCTAATAGCGGGGACGTCCCAGGAGGGTCCCTTTCCTGGGGCTCTGGCCCAAAGAGCCAGCACCTTTGATGCTTTCCCAGAGATCTCATAGCAGGGACCCCATTCTACCCACTCAGGCTGAAATCAGTGGGAAGTCCCTATGCTCTCCCCATCTGGCTCTCCCTAGCTTTCTGGGGGTGATGGATGGCTCAAGAGTTGCAATTTTTGTTCTGTTAAGAAAGCACAAACAATCCGATGCCAGGAGGCGAGGACCTTGATCCCTGTTGGCGCCTGGTGCAATCCCCAGGGAGCTCTACCAGCGTCAGCAGAGAAAGGGAAAACAGCTGGGTCTCTAGGGCCCGAGAGCAGGCGGGAGATTCATTATTTTGGGGTGATTAAACCGAAGCTTCCAACACCTCAGTGAGTGTTTCCTTCTTGCTACCCCTGCTACTCAGACACAGGAACCATATGGGGCAGCCTGGCTCCCGGTGGTCCCCTCTGTCCCGGTCCTTGAGACCACTGCCAAGACACTGCCTCCATCAGACGGCCAAGCTCTGGCCAGCCGCCAGGTCCTCGCCTACCTCCCACTCCATTCCCTGTCTGCAATTGTTTCCAATCAGTTTAGGAAACAGCTCTGAGAACAATTAGAAAAGATAACGAGGAAGAATTACATAATTACAGTTCTCCTAGATCTCAGGCACTTCAGGGGAAAAGAAAAAGGCTGAACTGAGTCCAAACAGGGACCAATGTGAGGAAAAGATGGTACTTCTGGAAAGCTTTCGGGGTGCAAGGGCTTAGACCCTGAAGGAGAGTGGGAAGGACAAAGGCACTCCTATGTCTGCCTGCTGGTCAGCTGGGGGCTGCCTCCAGCTCAGGGCCTCAAAGGACGGCTCAGAAAGTCCTCATGCAATGCAGACCCCTCTGTGGAATAGCCATGTAGACTACAGAACCATGTCCCCCTTCAAGATCATGCAGCCCAAACTTCTCATTGTCAAGATGAGAAAGACCAAGAGAGAAAAGGTCTTGCCCCAAGCCAACAGAACTCAGGACTCCAAGCCCCAGGCCAACACTTTGTCCATGTGCAGGCTCCTTAACTTCTGTCTTTGGTCCCTGGGTTACAATTCACTGGTCCCACCCACTGGACAGCTGGGAAATTCTACCTTCTTGACCAAAATGGATGGGTATAGGAAGAACTTTGCCCTCTAGAGTAAAGATGGGCAAACTTTTCCCAGGAAGGGTCAGATAAGAAATAGTTTAAGTTTTATGGGCCATGCAATCTCTGTAGCAACAACTCAACTTTGCCATCACACCATGAAAGCAGGCACAGACAATATATAAACAGGTAAGCATGGCTGTGTTCTAGCAAAACTGTATTTGCAGACACTGTAACTTGAATTTCATATTATTTTCACATGCCATGATATATTGTTCTTTTGATTTTTTTCAACCATTTCAAAACATAAAAATCATTCTTCACTTGTGAGCTATAAAAACAAGTGGCAAACAAGATCGAGTCCATGGGTTGGAGTTTGCCAACTGTTGCTCTAGGATGTTGCTAGAAGACTTTGTGCTTCTCTGATTATTCCACACCCAGAGTTTAACCATTCCTTGACTCCATAAACCCAGCATGGTATTTAGAACAAGGCTTGATGGTCAGTCTTTTCTAGGTCACATTGCCGTGGTAGGCCAGGCTATTACCAACTATCCAAACCCTCAGGAAATCATCCTACGAGGTTTACTCAAGACACCTCTGATGTCTGTGAGAACCCAGTCCCCAGGAGCAGGGTGGGCAGCTGGATGACAGCTTTCCCTAGATGGGCAAACAATCCCTCCCCAGAAGAATATGGAAGAGGAATTGTGTCTCAATCTGCCCCTCTCTATGCAGAGGGTATTTGTGGCATATAAGGTAATAAGAGACCAACATCCTGAGTTTCTATGCAGCACAACCTAACTTACCACTGTCTTCTCCTACTGCCTCTCCGTTTAGCAACAGGGAGTACCAAGTATCTTCATTCATTCAAAACCAGCATATTGAGTGAATACCTATTCTGGCATCATGCCAGAGGAAAATCAGGCACAGGGTATCAGACACATACAGACACCAAGTCTCTTTGTGGTTAGTACCCTGACAGCAGGGACATTACTCCTCTTCTGCACCCAGCACCCAGCACCGCATGAGGCACACAGGAGAAGCTCAGGAAATGCTGAGTGAATTAGTAAATCAATGTGCAAGATGGAAATGGTTAAGTAGCACAAGGCAGATCAAATCCTATGCAAGCAGAGAGGAGGGAGAATTAGGTCCAGCTGAGGAAGCCAAGAAAGGGCCAATGACAGAGGGGGCAGTTGAGCTAAGCCTGACAAGATGAGTCGGATTAGGGTATGCACAGTTGGGGCACAGAGAAAGAGGAGAGAAAAATTCCAGCCAGAAAGAACAACTAGCAAGGCATGATGGTGTCTATAAGAACATGCATAGCTGAGGTTGCAGTCTTCATGCCTCTTGAGGAGTAATAGCTTGAGTGCTAACAACCCAGAGTTAAGCTGTTTCTAGATTGTTGAGGGCCAAGAAAGTCAGGCAAAAGAGTTTAAACATCTGTAGGTGGTAGGAGGCATTGAATCTTCTGAGCAAAGATGGTTGGGTGGCAATGAGATTAGGAAAGTGAACATGGTGGCAGAGTACATAAGGACTGGATAAGCAAGGAGTCTCTTTAAAGAAACCCTAAACTAGGACAGGAGCAGCAGCCTCGGCCACACCGCTGGGTGAAGCGGAAGAGTGGCTGTGGGCCAGTGGGAGGAGGTGGGACTTGTAAAGTGATTCGTGGTTATGAGTGTAGACCCGGGAATCAGATAAACTGGGCTCAAGTCCAACTCCAGCACTTACTCCCTGTAAATGATCAGTCCTTTCTGGAACCCAGTTTCCCCATCTGTAAAACCGAGGCAATAAAATGGAGTCATCATCTCACAGGGTCCACGTGAAGCTGAGATGTGGTTAAACATGTGAAGTGCTTACCCTCGTGCCCTGCATGGAGCAGATTCTCAATAGAAATTTGCTAATCTTGGTCAAATTCTGTCCATTGGCCAGGAGTCCCAGTCAGGCCAGAGAAGCTTGTTTTTGCCAGAGAGGTGGAAGGGTAGCTGACCACAGTCCACAATCACTCCCCACCTCCCCTCTCCCCCTCCCAATCCTGGGTGGTAAGGCACACACCACATCCTCAGGAAGCTGACATACACCCTCCTCGTCACTCCTCAGCCAGCTAGTGAAAACCAACAACCAGAAATGTGCAGTCCCATGTGGGGACCTTTGTCAGGCAAGTCAATGTGCTCAACAGAAAACTCATAGCCCCAACACTGTGAGAGGGAAGGAGGAAGGGAGGGGGAAGACGTGACTCAGAAGTTAAATGCCTTCTTTCTTAGAACACAGGAGTGTCACAGCATTCAAGCCAAGACCTCTGACCTGCAAGACATCTGACCTGCAAGAGGGCTCACTTTTGGGAACCCTCATGCTCACGATTTAGGCCTCTGACCTGCTAGGAACATGATCAGCATCTTGGCAGAGAGAGCACAGGCCCTGCATCCAGGCAGCCATGAGCTCTGGTCTTGGCCTCAGCGCTCCCTGGCCATGTGACTACGTAAATAAGGACATTGGTTAAATAAGGGTACGTGAGATAATGTGTGTTCAGCACAGACCGTAGCCCAGTGCTACAGAGGAATCTGGAATTTGGAGACACGGTTGCTCACACCTGAGACGAGGATAGGACCTCGCCTCTCATAATCAATGCCTGCCTGAGACCTTGGTTTCTGCTTAGGTGGAAGTGGTTTTAACCAGGCTCAGAGCCTCCTCATACTGCCTACTGGTGGCCTCTGTCATGATCTCTCCCCCACACCTTTTTAGATGGCTCCTCTGTCTTCCTTTGCGTGGAGGTTCTGTGTTTCTCCAAAATAGTAGTCTCTTCTCTTCCCTGGTCCAATTACAGCCCACCCTCCTCACTCCAAGAAGCTGGGTATCCCATCCCTGCAACTAACGGGGTACCAGAACTGGTGACGGACGACTCACCAGTCACTCGTGGCATTCCCTAAGAAGCCTTTAGTTAGTCCTCTCTGCAACTCCCTTCGAATCCCATTTATGAGTGACCAGTCTCCCAAAAGCAAGAATGCCAGTCCAAGAAAGCAGGAATGGGGATTTGAGAAAAAGAAGAAAATAAATGTGTTTCTGTGCTCAGGGAAGCTCTCCACACAACACAGCTCAAGTTCCTACTCCTGCATTGCCATCTGGTTGCTACTGGCAACCAGGCAATCATATTTTTCTAGTCCCAGATATAATCATCATAATCAATATAGGGTATTTATCCCACTCCTTGGTTCCAAGGAACTCAAAGATTTTCACATCTATTATTCTTCCTTCACTAACGTGAGGGAGAGAAGGGGAGGAGGTCTGCTTGTTGATGGGGTGTGGGGAAGGACTATTTCACAGATGGAAAAACTGAGGGAATGGGTAAGAAGGAGGCTGTGGGAACGTCTCTTAAGAAAACAGTATTGTTAAAAGCAGTTTGCATTTGGATAGTGCGTTCACTTTTGAATAAAAGTGAAAAAAATCTCATCTAATTTTTACAACATCCCTCTAAAGTAGGTTCATTTATCGTATAGACAAAGCCCCCAAAAGTAAAGGATCTTTCCAGAAACACACCACTAGAAATGACATTGCCTAAACTCCTAGGCCTTTCGAGTCCCTTTTAGCATTTTTTTCCCGCAGCATCTCTGCAAACAAGTACAGTACATTGTTGGAGCTATCATGTCTCTTGTATGCATTACCACCCCACCACTGTAAGTGTTTCTCATTATACTTACATTGCGCATTACAGTGGCTCTTACACATAGGAGGTTTCTGTCTAGTTCCGGTTGATACACACACCAAATGGGCAACAGGGCCAACAAAAATGACTAGACTAAAGCACTTGACTGCGTTGGAAAACTTAGGAGCCATATTTAATTTCCTAAATTCTATAAATGTTCCTTTACTACAGTAAAACTTGGGGGGAAAAATCAATATTTTTGACTCTGAGATCACTCACCGCTTTGGACAACTCTGTGATGTTACCTTTTCCTACAGCCACTGGTTTGATGTCACCTTTTGTCACAGTAACAAAGCAATACCAAAAACATGCTTTGGGGGTCCCTGAAGTGGACAGGAAGCCTTCTACCCTACATACCCAGCAAAGGCTTCAGTGCCACCCTTGCTCATTAGTGCCAAACACAGGCGGCTGGAGGTAAAAAGACACTCAATGAAACACAACTGCAAGAGAAAACATGTGGCCACGGCCACAGCAGAACTGTTCTAAGATAGGGCGTCTTTCTGAGGTTTGTGCTCAGCATTCATTTCCCTTTGGAGACAGCAGAAACACCACTGAAAGGAAGAGAGTAGCTGGCTTGTGCATGAAGCTTTCTCTCTGTTCTCAGAAAAGAGAACCAGCTGGACACCATCTTATCTTTTATCATTTCCTACTTAGAGAGCTGCACAATTTACCCCTTAGAAGGAGAGGCCCCAAACAGAAGACCTGACCTGTGATACCTGTGATATCCGCGACCTCCTGAGCAAGGAGATAAAAGGACTCAGGTCCGCCCTGACTTCCTAACCTCATCTGGCACCTCTTCGGATTCTAGAAAGAATCACCATATTGGAAAATTCCCTCCATACCCTCATTCCATTCAGTTGAGTAGGCAGAGGAGGGAAATTAGAAACAAAAGTGCCTGACATGCTACCAGGCTAAGGATTCACAGAAGGAAAAGTTGATGATCCCAGTACCTAGAGATGGATGAACCAGTGTCAGCCCATCAATGAAAGCATGTTCAGCACCTACTAGGTGCCATTACTATGCAACTATTCCAAGCTGGGTCTTGAAACCAGGCTGGTCTGCCCACCACTGCGCAGCCTTGCCTGACTCCAAGGACGCTTCCCGCCTTTGGTTGCCCTTCCTTTCCGTTCCTATTTCCTCAGTTTCTGACACTTTGCTTTTGTCTCTCCTTCTCTCTCCCCAGTGCCCTCACTGGCATCAGATTTGGCACTCCGGTGCTGGCTTTCCAAGCTCTCTTTTGGCCACAGTGTGCACCCAGCTCCTGGTTCCATGGTTTTCTGGCCACCATAGTGTACCCACACTGCTGTCCCTGGGGCCCAGCTCACCTTATCCATCTTGGTTGGCATCTCTGCCATGCCTGTCCCAGCTGCCCAGGGTGGGAGGCAAGGAGGGCAGAGAGGTAGGTGAACACTCTGTGCATGCTATCCTGTCTCTCCCCGATGTTTAGCAAAATTCAGACTTAGAAGTTCAGATTCCCTCAAGACACAAACCAGTCTGTGGCTTTTCTTAAGTCATGCTGTTTCAAGTCTATCTTAAAGTAGATTCCTGACTACAACTATTGCTTTCTTTGTATAATACTTGCTTCTTTCCAAGGAGCTTGCCATCTGCTATCTCTTTTTAGCCACATAACATCTTTGGGATGAAACGTAGTCAGATGAAAGAACATGAACCCCATCTTGCCTCATTTGGGGACACCAAGGCACACAGCCCATGAATGATGTTATCCTAAGTGTGGAACAGTGAGCTCCACTTTGCTCTGACCACCTTCAGCTGCATAAGCTGGCACAGACTTGACAGGTACAGATGTAGAGAGTTAGAGGATTAGTCTCTTGTGTGGATGAAACACTAGCCTTGTCAGGGATTTACCAAAGTCCCCACTCTAATTTTTCACCCAGGATGAGGAACCCAAGTCCAGAGGCTCAACACCTCTTTCCAGGTCTCTGCTCTGGGGCCACCCTGGGAAGAGACAGGGCTGAGATCCAAGTTCCCAGTCTGTTCCATCTCTCCCCAGCCCTTCTTTACGCATAAAGGACACTTGTTGGGGCGTCAGTCTGCGCTTCTGGCATCTGGACACATCAGCCTATATCTCTAGGACTCGAGCAGGAAGTATGTTTGCCTCGCCTCGGGCTTCCTGGCCACACAGACCCATTTAGAATGGTGGCATCATGGAGCCGGCTGAGATCTGCAGTCTTCAGTGTCAGCTGCGGGTCCACAAACTCCTACTGAACATGTACCCATAGCCCCAGGGGAAAAAACAAGGGAGGAAAGAAAATAACCAAGGTGGGGAGGGGGGAGAGATTCTGGAATCTAGACAACATCAAGAGCCCTGTTTCCATGACAACCACTACTTAATACAGTTGCTCAGACTGCAGCCTGTTCTAATCGGCCCTGTGGATGGAGCCTGCAGACCCAGAAATGGCCTCCAGCCATGGGGCTCCCAAGCAGCCTGGAGGACCACCACCATCCTCCGACCACCCCAATCTCCTACAAAGAGAACAGAGGGCAAAGGAGGGGTGAGGCTCGCAGGGGAGGTGAGAAAGAACAATGAGGAGTGTTGAAGAAAGTGGAAAGTGAAAGGAAGGAGTCAGAGATACAGCCGGACATCCGGGGGGTTGTCTGTGGATGTTTGCTGGGGCCACCTGTGTTCGGCGACACTTGTCTTTGTGTTGGTGAGCCTGTGAGCACCCATGAGACGCATGACAGGCTGTAGCCAGCGTGTGAGTGTGACCATCCACAGCACGTCCACTGAGCCCATCTCCCTTCCCCTTCCTACACATTGGAGTATCCGCTTCCTCTCTTCTCTCTTCCCCTACAAAGCTCTAAGCTTTGTAGTCCAAGGATAACCCCTGTGAGGCAAAGGCCAGGGTCAGCAGCCAGCCAGTAGGTACCAGCAGCTTCCAACAATTTCTCAGCAAATTGTTGGGATAGAAAGAACAATTGTACTAATATTCTCTAAATTAGAGGTTTCTGGCTTAGGGACAACCCCCAACCCCGCTCCTCACAGACTTCTCCAGTTCCCAGAAAATGATGGGTGACTTCTAGGTTTTCTTCCAATCCACATATGAGACCTCAGAGGCTGGCAACTTGTCAAACTCACCTGCTGGGTCAGGTGTCAGCCTGGAGACTCTGTCCCTGGAAAGCCACACATCTCCCTGCATACTCCAGGCTGCACTCTCCTTCTTCCTGTATTCATCTGGCAATCACCCAAACACGCTGCAAATCAGATGACATATGACATGCTGCACACTCCGTCCAACTCTGAAGGGAGTCCGTCTATGGGGACAATGGGTCTGGTTTATATTTTAAGCAGCTAGAGTGAAAAACGGGGAGTGATGAGGTAAGGCCATGGCAACGAACACCATGCCACTATCCAGGATAATTACTTCGCCCAGCCATCCTGGAGCCAGGCGGCAGAAGCCTTGCCCCATAGATTATGAGCAATGAGACAGGGCCAGCCAGCTTAGGAATTCCCTTCCTCCACCTGCACCTTCACTGCAAATGGAAACACAGCAGAAGGAACCAATGCAGTGGGAGATCCCAATCAAAGCAAGATGACCTGTCCCTCAATTTCCAATCGTTGGAGAAATGCAAAGAAAAGTCCCTATGCATACCCCTCCTCCAAGCTGCTACATGGAAAATCAGAGCTCTGAATTTCGGTGATGGCTGCTGAGCCAAGAGACAAGGAAGACCCAAAATCAGCACAGGACAGAGATAGTGAAAAGGTCAGTGAGCGAGAGAGAGGAAAGGAGAAGCTGAAAGATGTTTGCCGCAAGCTAGGAATGACCTATTAAAATCCCCGGCCACTCCCTCAAGCTGGGATGCGGTCCCTGTTAGTGGCTTCACAGCTGCTATACCCCACTCAATGCAGGCTGCTTCAGGGCTCCAGGACACTTGTACTATTGGCCAGCTCAGATGCCACCCCTGCAGGAGCATGTGGAACCATCTGACTTGGATATGACTGGGCTTTCCTGCTGCAATGCCCTACAGATGCTCCATCGCCATATACACATGCCTTGCTCAGGGATCATGCCCATGTTGACCTTGGCCCCAAAACACGGATGGGAAGGAGCATGCCCAGGGAGCAGCCTTATATTTTCTTTTCCTTTGTTCCCTGAGTCCTCAGATGAAAATGGCTACAAGCTGATGCTCTGGAGAAGAGAATCCAATTCAGTGGCCACACCAACTAATACAGGGCATCCACTTTGCTCTTCAAAGAGAATCAGAAGTGCAATAGTCAGAACATGGCGCATAGGAAGATCCTGAAAAGTCCAGGCCTGTGCCAGCTGCCTCCCTTCGTGGTCCTAAGTGCAACCCCTTAAAGTATCCGAAAAAATTGACTCCTGAGGGGCAGAAATCTAGCAAGGAGGGATGTGACCACACGTGTGTGTGCGTTTGCATGCAAGCACGTGCACAGACACACACATTCTTACAAATGAAACTGCAATCACTGGTGATGTGTGGGTGTATGTGTGAGAGTTAGGGGGTTGTGCATGTGACTATGTGAAGCTCGGGATCACAAATGGAAGGAGAGCTGTATCTGAGGAAAAAAAGAAAAAAAAAAAAAAAACAGAAAAAGCCACCAGCCCTGTACCCCCCGCACCAAGAGATCCTTAGCTTGTTGCACTCTCATTGGCCTCTTCAGCCTCTCCTATTTTCAGTGAAACTCTCCTTTGTTTCTCCCACCCCAGGTTGGCCCCAGACCACTAAATACACACCACCTGAAGATACAGCAAAACCCAGAAGTGGTGACCACAGCAACATGAGTACACACACTGCAGACCGTCAGCAGCAGGAGGGCCATGTGATTGCAGAGGGCAGCCTGACAAGCCCATGTGATTCCCTCCACATTAAGTGGAAAACACTGTCTCCACTGAGAAAGAGGTGAAGAGGTGGGAGGAGTGAAAAGTGAAATTAACTTGAGCCAAGATTACGCCCATGGGTTCTGTGGAGGCCAGGCCGGAAGGAAAGTCAAGAGGAGGGGCAGGAACTGCATCCAGCGTGTGGTTGTGTGTGGTTGTGGTTCTGGGAGGATGGAGCTTTTGAGAAGTGTGTCTCTGGTACACCCTATGCAGGAAAACCTCAGCACGACTTACAGGTGTATAAGCATGTGTGTGGGTTTGCGCGCAGCATGCCAAAAGCATATTTATAAATTGGGTTAAAGGTTGGTTAGGACCACAGATTCTGGGTAAAATACCAGCTTTAGAGTATATGACCACTTAGAGCTTCAGTGTCCTCATCTATGAGGTGTAGATAACAGTAAGTAACTATCATAGGGTTGCTTTGATGACATAATCCATGATAAAGCACGGGACATAGGGCCTGGCATGTAGTAAGTGCTCAATAAATACTAATTTGGTTTATTATTATTTGATGTTCCCCATGATCTCAGGTCTAAAATGACATAGCAAAAATAGGGTAGGTAGATACATAACATTATTATTTGCAAGAAAGCCATAGTTCATATTACCCAGTTAAACAGGGAATGGCTAACTTCTCAACCACACACTGAATATCAAGATAGGATGATAATTCTAACTGGATAATCTCAGTATTAGTCTAACATATATTTAAAAGTATCCCATAGTGTCATTGTAAAGCAAGGACTTTGATATTAGACTATGGGAGTATTCTATTTTTGCCACTTGCTGGTAATTAGGCTGGCTTAGCCTAATGCCCTGCACATATTAACACCTCAATAGCTGTTTTTAAAAATTACAGCTCTGTGGAGTTTTAGATGTGCTTAATATTGACAATTCTGTTCTTGGTCTAATAGCTTTTTTTTTCAATCATCCTTATAGCTGATTGTCAGCATATCAAAACAAAAAGATTTATTCCATATCAACTGCCCACTGCTAGACAGTAAGTCATCAATGGACTTTCACAGGTTTATATGAAACATATGGATATATTAATTCTTCAACCCACATTGAGATAA
This sequence comes from Pan paniscus, assembly GCF_029289425.2. NCBI lineage: Eukaryota > Metazoa > Chordata > Mammalia > Primates > Hominidae > Pan > Pan paniscus. Next base: position 169,269,806 of record NC_073255.2, read on the forward strand.
ACTGTCACGTCCCTTTTAAACTCCATCACAGGCAGCAAGTATTAACCTGCAATTATTACCGTGTATAACGTGCTTTACAATTGGCAAGAACGTCAACAGTCCCTGGTTCATTCAGCAGCCCTGGTATCATTCACAAACTGCAGTTCTCTTTTTTTTCCTCAGGCCTGGAGGGAATTGAGAAGCAGAAAATAATCTCAGGCAGATCCAGCCGCCCTGACACTTGCAGTGCAGCTGGCAGGTGCCGGAGCTTCAGACACGTGGCCCACAGGTGCAACAAACCCACCTTGCTTGGGCTCTGCAACCATAGAGTCCCACCCCGGCCAATGAAGCCATCCCTGGGGGTCTCTGAAAATTCTCCAGGCTATCTGCAAACTGGTCTCTCAGAATGTGTGGCCAGCTACACTTCAGAATACATGAACACGCAATTTACTTGGTGATTCACATTATACATACATGTATACACACAGGTATACGTGGATATACAAATACACAATATATCCATACATACATGTGCATGCATATACACATATGCATATATATACATACGCATACACACATACACATACAATGTGTATATCCATGCATAGCTACCCTTCCCAGTCACCTTGGGTGACACATTTTGCTGGGGATCTTTGTGGGAGAAGGAGGGGCATTTTCTGCTGCTCAAATAGCTTTTGGAACCAAAACATTTGCAAACCACTTGTTTAGGGGGCCAGACCTGAACTCAAGGTGCAAGACCTGAACTCAGAGGTTCGCACAACAGGTGACCAACCAAAGTTTGCGGTCCTAATTATTTCTACTCTCTTTTCCCTTTCCCTAGAGGCCCTAGGACAGTTTCCTCTGCACCCATGGTCCTCTAGGCCCTGCTGAGTAGGGCACTACTAGAGAGAAAAGCACCTGGCTCCTGGCCTCAAAAATTCCCAATGGTGAATGAGCAGTGTGGCACTTTGTAAAGCTTTATGGAATTAGGATAAATGCTTCTGGCTATTGGAAAACCTTATTTCACATGTGCACACATGTGTGCGTGTGCATGTGTGAGTGTGTGTGTGTGTATGTGTGTGTGTGATCTGTGTGGGCTTGTGCCATGCTGCCATAAAACACAAATTTATCTTCATAATAGGGTCAATTACATTCTCCCATTTCCCCACAAGTGAGGCAACAAAAACAAATTTTGAGCTTCTACCTGCAGGAGAATGCCAGGATCTCTGTGTTGAAAAAGGGAGCCTTGGTTTACCCTCCCCCTGCCTTGCACAGACATATGTTGCACAGACAAACACCTGGAAGGTGCTTCTCAATTCTTTGAGGTTGCTGCCTCTCACATGCAGCTGTCAAATCACACCCCATCAACATGACACAGCAAATAACACTACGACACGCAACCAGCAACTTTTGAAAGTATACTCTCCCCACACCCAGCCCCGTCTGCCTTCTCCAGCGTGGGCTGCTGTCTTCAAACTAACCATCCTGAAACTGCTTAAAAGAGCCTGACAGGTAATTTATTCTGTGGCAGAGGATAGCAATTTCATTGTCCAGAGGCAAGAGATCCAACTATATCAGAAAATCCGTACTCTCAAGGAACACAGGTTTAATATGATAACGATTCTAAGGGTGTGTGTTCATAATTCTTCCTGTTCTTTCCTCCCCTTCCCTAAAGCTGCTAGTGAATGCTTTTGCAGTTTTTTTTAAGGGCCCTCCAAAGAACTGACATAAAATAAATCAAATATTTTACCACAAAAGGTGATTATCAAACACTTATTTGTGAAAAGAGTCAACCAGAAGGGGTCAAGGCCTAGCTGCTGTTATGGGATTTTTGCCCACAAGTAAAATGTTTTTAAAAATTGCATCTGACTCTCTTGGCAGAAACCCTGCTGGGGTCTATAAGGTTTCACTTGGGCACCTGGTAGAGAAGGGGATGAAGAGCAAAAAAGGTTGGTGAACAGGACAACATCCGCTTCTAGAAGCAAAGTCAAGGCCGCTATGCACTTATTTTTCCAAAATAATATGATAGTTATTTTCACATTTTATTTGCTAAAATCCATGCAAGGTAAGTATTATTATTTCCATTTTACATATGAAAAAACCAAGGCTTAGGATATTGAAGACTCAGCTTCCTCAAATATAATATAGGAACAGTAGACCCTGGGTCCCTCCCAATGGTAAATCACAACTTTGCATGGTGAGCTCCCATCAGAAATAGAGCTAGAACTGAAGTCTCCTAACTCTTAGTCTCTGCCTGCTAGCTCCCACCCCATGTGACTGCATCAGACCTGCATTGCAACAAAAGGTAAATTCGATGGGTAGGTGATTTTTAAACTCGCCTTTGTCAACGAACTTGTCATGAGATCTTGGACAAGATGCTTCCCTTTTTAGTATTTTGGAAGATTGACCAGTAAGGGGAGGCTGATAGCTCCTCAGATCGTGGTGAGTTCTTTCTGGGTGGCAGTGTCCAGCACAGTGCCTGGAGTACAATATATCCTCCATAAATGCTCACTGCATTGAATTGAGAATAACAACAAAATTCTCTTAACCCCCACTGATGTTCCCTAGCTAGGAGCACGTTGTGCTCCGAAGCACAGGACATTGCCCACAGATCCCAAGGCTATAGGACTTAGCATTTCCATGTGCTCATTGCACTAAGCTCAGTGTTTTTAGGTAGTAATGAATGGAATTCTTTTTTAAACCCTGCATTTGGAGTCTATTTCATGCCTTTTTACATTTCACATTATATTTATATTTTTAAAAATCATTACCTATTTTACATTACACATTTTAAAAACCTATTCAGTCAAATAATAATCCTATTCCTTGGCTGCCAGTCAGGGAAATGAAGGTCTCACAAAGAGTGATTTGCCCAAGGCCAGCAAAGACTGAATATCAGAGAAGGATGATCCCAAAGGTAGACTCAGCTTAATGAGGCCAGAGGTCTGTTGGGGCTTCACTTTGGAGAAGTCCTTCAGGGTAAGGAGTGCCAACTGCTTTGTGAAGTGGCATGCCACCAATGCTCGGTCAAAATCACATGCAAGAGTGACACTCCTGACCTCAAGTCACCAGTCAATCAGAGTCAGGGGCAAGACAAGGGCACAGATCTTCTGAGGCTGGAGAACCACGTGCTCACCCTATCTGGGAGGAGCCCCAAGCCCTTAATGATCACACGTGGCCTTCAGGGACACCCAGGCACTCTAGAGACAAAAAGAGAGGACAGATCCAGATCTGAAAGAGCAGAGAATGAGTTGTCAGTCAGGGACAAAGAGTGGGAGATTAAGGGAACATACTAAGTGTCACTAGCCTGGATTCTTGTGTCAGGGCCACAGAGGTCCCTGATGCTAAAAGCTGGGATAAGCCTGTGGGTTGCATATAAGTTGCGTATGAAGTTACTGCTTGATGCCAGCAAGCACTGAAACAAGAAAGAGAAGCTTGTAAAGATGGAAATGAGGCATCTCCCAACCCCCATCCCACTTTCAGAAGTTTTAACAGATGTCCTTTCCACTCCCTTTTTTCTTGGGAATGCCTCAAGATTCTTACTTTTCTTGAACGGGCAACTTTCCCCACCACCTACGTGTTCTTTCTAGATTCCAATCTGCTGCTTCTCCATGGGGTTCTTTCTGTTCTTTTTCTTTTTTCTTTTGCTGACCTTTGTCCTCCCAAATGTTATCACTCAGAGAAGTCCCCCTCCGCAAACTTCCCCACTTAAGTGTGCTCTGTGCCCAGGCCCTGGGCTAAGCACGAGATGTGGAACACTGACCAAGACAAAAAACAGTCCCAGGCCAACCTGAGCTCACAGTGTCAGGCATTAAGCAAGTAACCAAGCTGCCCGCATCAGCAATACCTTCTGGCCCCTGATTTTTCTGTCTCTGCGATTTACCTTGCCCTGATCTAGCAGACTTAAAGGGATCAGTTGTTGGGGCTGGCACGGCCTGAGAGGTCAAACCCCGGGACACAGTGCCCAAGGCTGGCTGGCGTTTGATGGGATGGCACCAGTAGGGTCCTATTGGTTGCTGACAAATAGAGTCGGCTCTGCTTACCCAGCCCGTGCTGCACCAGCTTCCATCTGAACACCCCTCCTGCTGGTTTTATCACGAAGGAGACCAACCAACCGAAGCCTGAGATCATGGTACAGCCATGCAGATAGTCAGACCTCTCCATGCTTTTCCCACTCCTGGTGTCTTCAGGGGCCTAGCTCCCTCAGATTCTCTTGGGGAACAAGAAGCTTTGCCCAACTGAGGGATGTTCCTTTGCTGATGTTCGGAGGCTTTCCTTCCTTTTTGTGGCCATGTTCCTACAGCCAAGGCAAATCCAGTCAGCAGTACCATCCTTGTTGCACCCCGTCCTCTTTGGGGGAACTTTCCCGGCTTCTGGGCTGTTCTCCATCTGGTTCCAAAATCCCAAGCCTTCAGAGAGAGCAGTCGCACTGCCTGAAGTTTAAATCAACTAGGCAATTTGCTTTCTAGAACTCAAGTCTGCCGATACTCTGTACAGTCTTTCTTTCCTCAGTGCAAACGAGAAACTGATGGTTTCATGACTGTGATCTCTCTGCCCTCTCCTCCCAGATGTTTCTAGAGTCAATTCCAGCTGCCACCGGGCCTGTTGTCCATTTCCTGGCACGTGCTCAGTCAATACAAATAAAGACGATGAGCCGACACTGCGTGTGGTCGTGACCATGTTCCCCTGGATTGCCCTGGACTTGGTCTTCCTTTAGACACTTCCCTCTTCATTAACCTCACGTCTGCATCCTTTCTTTATTACACAGAAGTGAAAATATTGCTATTGAAGGATTCAGCAGAGAAAATTTCCAAAGACCAACATGTGGCATCTCCAGGGTTCCCCTTCATTTTCTAAATTGGTACTTCACTCAAAACATTTCTGGCATAACTTCTTTTCAAAAAATGTGTGCTTCCATTCCAAGCAACATAATAGTAGACCAATCCCATCAGTGAGCAGAGGAGGGCCATGGATTCCTTTGGCTCCCCTGCTGCCATTCAGTGCTAAAATACTGTCCAACAAAGCCACATCCACCTCAGTGAACTGGGTGGGATCCCCCTGCCTTTGTTCTTTCTCCGCAAATGCCTGGCTTACAAACTGAGCCTGATTGAAAACCTGCAGACCAACTTAAGAACATTGTCTTGCTGAATTTCAGCCTTGATTAATACCCTTTTCTAGAATCTGAAAGTCTTTTGTCTTGAAACTCTAGTCCACACTTACTCCTGTCCTTCAAATTTGGAAATTAAACCAGATACTCACCTTCTCATCATTTTAATGATGCCCTTTGGCTCAGGTGTTGTTGTCAGAAAGTAACTCTTCTCTTTCTTTTTTTGAGAAGAAGTCTCTCTCTTGTTTCCCAGGCTGGAGCGCAATGGTGCCCTCTTGGCTCACTGCAACCACCTCCTCATGGGTTCAAGCGATTCTCCTCCCTCAGCCTCCCGAGTAGCTGGGATGACAGGCATGTGCCACCATGCCCAGCTAATTTTTTTACTCTTAGTAGAGATGGGGTTTCACCACAATGGCCAGGCTGATCTCGAACTCTTGACCTCCCAAAGTGCTGGGATTACAGATGTGAGTCACCGTGCCTGGCTGAATGTAACTACTTTATTGACAAAGAGGACCCAGTTCTGTCCTTTGAGTATCTTGAATGGCAGGTGTCATCTAATGAACATGTAAAGGGACCTAAGTTCCAGTAACCCCAGGCAGCCTGGTGCACATCTGTGTTAAGGTGTGTGTGTTGGTGTGGGAGGGTGTGTGGGGTTTGTGTGAAGCTGTGCCAACCTGTGGGTGTGCAACCATGCACCCTCTCCACTTTCCCCACACCTGAGTGGTCTGCTGGTCACCGTCAGTAGACCATGCATGCAAAATCATTTTTCTGGACGTGCAGGAGAAACTGAAAACCAGCACTGTCAGGTGTGTTAAAACCCTTAAGATTGGTTCTCGGCCGGGCGCGGTGGCTCACTCCAGTAATCCCAACACTTTGGGAGGCCAAGGCGGGCGGATCATGAGGTCAGGAGATCCAGACCATGGTGAAACCCTGTCTCTACTTAAAAAATACAAAAAAATTAGCCGGGTGCAGTGGCAGGCACTCTGTAGTCCCAGCTACTTAGGAGGCTGAGGCAGGAGAATGGTGTGAACCTGGGAGGCGGAGCTTGCAGTGAGCCGAGATTGCACCACTGCACTCCAGCCTGGGTGACAGAGCAAGACTCCATCTCAAAAAAAAAAAAAAAAAAGATTTGTTCTCATGAACTTCCTGGCTTAGCCAACCACATCCACCCTTCCATGTGTAGGTTAATATTCCCAATCTGCCACCTGCTCCTCCTTCTATGTGATTTCTCGAGCAGATGCAAAGAGACTTGTCTGGGGCAACTCACACCCCACACCATCTTGATTTTTGTCTCTGGGGTCTTCAAAGCCCTCTCCTTGCCACAGCCGAGTGAGTGCCCCTGCCTTGGCATCCACTCATCTGACCATCATCAGTGCCCCTGTGGGTCTTCCCCCTGAAAGCATCTCACACAACACATCTAGTTGCCTACTGCCATGGGGTACAGTAGATAAGAGACTTGTCTCCATGGTGTGAACCAGAATTTATTGCATCTGAGCAAATCATGGTCACGGCTATGTAGCTCTGACATTCACTTCTAGATAGATAATGGCATTTTTCACGCCAAAATTCTTTGAAAGCAAATATATGATCTGACTTCATTCCACAACCAGACCAGTTGAAACACCTCACTTCCCTGTACAGAAAAATAAAAGTGAGAAATACAAAAAAGCAGTCCTAGAAATGCCACTGACCCTGCCCTGTGGATGGAAGGCAGGGTGGGATGGGACCGAAGGGTGCCAGGAAGCTCTTCTCTCTGGGGGCTCTGCTCAGCCCTCACTGTGTCCCCCCTCAGGGATTCCAGCTCCTCACACAGCCTCTCAGGCTCACGTGATAAGGTGGGAAAATGAAGGTCAAAGTTAAAGAGCAAAAACTCCCGAGACCTTGATGAAGGAGGTTGTTTGCTGTACCCTGAAAGTTGAGCTGATGTCTCCCTGGTAGGCTTAGGTCAGCTCTGCTCCAAGTTAACACAAGCCCAGGAGCCCCGATGGAGGAAGAGAAGGCCCAAGGTGGGGCAAGACCAAGACAGCCAGGTGTGGTCTTGAGCACAAGAGGTAGACTGACCCCCAACCTCCCTGAGCTACACGTGGATAACAGTGCAAACCCTTTACCGTTGTTGATGGTTAAACGAGAAACTGCATGTAGCGTGCTTAGACCAGAGGCTGCACTTCATCCCCATTAGTAAAGGTTAGGTAATATTAATAACAACATACGAACAACAACAAATACCCCATTATACTTCTTTTTGTCACCTCACAGCCCAACAAACTAGGCACAGGCACTGTCACCATCCCATTATGCAAGAGGAAGTCCAGCCCGTGTGCCATTAACTATCTGCCCCAAGTCTCACTGCTAAAAGAGGAATTGAAAGGGGAATTTGAAAAGGGTGGAACTCATGGATTCCACTGGAGGAGCCCAGAGAAGAAACCTGGTAAAGGTTTTCAAATGGCCCAGCTGCCCAGACAATGCATGAAATCTGAACTCTGACTCTATCTCTCTTAGCCTTTGAACTGCCTCCTCGAAGAGAAGTGAAACTTAACTTTATAAACCAGACACTAAGATGCATCTTTTAAACAAGAACATAGAGTAGCTCTTCCCCTATATCAAGCATCAACTATCCAGGTAACTATGTTACCTCATTGTATCCTCACAAAAACCCCACCCTATCCGAATTCCCAAGGGTTCCATTTTACAGAGGAGGAAATAGAGAGTCAACAAGCTAAGGTAATGAGTCTGAGGCCATACAACTAGTAAGCGGTAGATCTGGGATTCCAGCCTAGAGCTAGCTGGTCTTTGGCACCATTCCCCTTTGCAGCAGGCCTGCAGCAGACACACACACCTTTGAATTCCTCAACAGGCCTGTGCCTGGACCTTCCATCCTCCCTTCCTCTCCCCACCCGCCCACATCCATAATGCGCATTTTCATTAGGCATCTTTGCCCAGTGATCTGCTGATTTGTTATATTAGAATTGCAAACAAATGCTCTCATTTCATCCTCCTATCCCCTCTCTTGCCCTCCTGACATCTGAAATTCAGCATTGATTTTTCTGGCCCCGCTCCACTGCCTAACTGACATTTCCGGTTGATTTCCCCTTAGAGGCTTGCAGTTGGCTCACCAGGCTCCCACTAGAGCCCAGAATGGAAGAGCGCATCACCTGGATAAGCAGAATTGGACCTCATCCCCTACTTCCTGCTCTCAGTGCTCTCACTGTGTCAGAACTCAGTGCCCTCTAGACTCTGTCCCCATTAACCGATTGATGGATATGCATACCTCAGTCCTTCAAGATTCTCAATGGGAAGGGAAGGAGGGGAAAACTGTGGAAAATGTCCTGGGAGGTGGGACCAGGTGAATTTTGATCTCCTAAGTACTGATGTTTTCAGCCATAGCTGGGGTAATTGGACCTCTTGTGGAGGAGAAAGGGGATTATGAGGAAGACCAAATGGACTGAGAGATAGAGGTGGGAAGGGGACTGGGATACCATGTTACAAACAGAGGATCTCTCATCTCTTAATCCATCAGAAGACTCATAGAATGATCACTTATCTAAAACGGGACTTAATAATCCCCAGAGGTCATCTAAGTCAGCCTTCTGTCCACACCACACAGCACATCTTAGGAAGGTGAGCATCTCTCCTAAGTTTAAGAACTCAGGCTGGGTGCAGTGGCTCATGCTTGTAATGCCAACACTTTGGGAGGCCGAGGTGGGCAGATCACTTGAGTACAGAAGTTTAAGACCAGCCTGGACAACATGGTGAAGCCCACCTCTACTTAAAAAAAAAAAGATTAAAAAAAATTTTTTTTAAATTAGCCAGGTGTGGTGGCGTGTGCCTGTGGTCCCAGCTACTTAGGAGGCTGAGGTAGGAGGATTGCTTAAACCCAGGAGACAGAGGTTGCAGTGAGCCAAGATGATGGCGCTGCACTCCAGCCTGGACAACAGATGGAGATCTTGTCTTAAAAAACAACAACAACAGAAAACACCTCAAACAAAAAAAAACATATAGCATCTCTCACACCTTCTAGCTTGTCTCTGATAAGTACATTGGACTACTAGGTTCCGAACAGAGCTACATTTTCCTCCCAGGACTTCCCATTCCCAGTGGGTACTGACCAGTGGGTGTCCAAGTTGGTTTTTTATGGAAGCTTCCATTTTCTCAATAAGGAATAGGCCCAGTGTCCTGTGAAGTGGTGAGTGGTGACCAGCTCCACAAGGAGAAGACAACTCACAGAGGTACACTAGAGTGGCCATTGCCAGCTCACAATAGCTGGTTGTTACATTTTTAGGAAGTTTGTGATCCAGTTGTTAAACTATTGGTAGTTTGCGAACACCAGGGTAGAAGTATTTACACCATAGAAATTGGCATCTGCTATAAATTAGGGCTTCTTTTTTCTGCAGAGCCAAGAGTTTCATGAAGAGGGTGCCCAGTCATGTGGTCAACATAGAAAGAGGGAGAGGCATAGAAAGGGTGGGGTGAGGAGGACGAGGCGGAGGCAAGTCAGGGAAACCACATTCTTTAGTATCCTCGGAAAAGCAAACTCTAAACAATCACCTTTCCTTCCTTCCTAACTAGGAAACATCTTATTCCCTCTGCAGCTATATGTTATTTCTTCTCTAAGGAAAGCAGTTATTGTTTCATGTTCTCAGACCTAAAGTGGAGAAAACTAGAGACAGAACTTTGGATCCTATCATTTCTCAGAAGCCATGAGTCAGAGAAGGAAGAACCAACAAAGGGCTCTGAACTATAGACTGAATTCTATATGCACATTTATACACAGCCCAGTTCTAGTTGTCTCTAGAGATTTCTTATGTAGAAATATCTATACAAGACAATAGCTAACTGTAGAGCTCATCAAAATCAGGGATTGTACCTTTCATTTCTTATATAACCATGGTTGTACCTGGTAAGATATTAATGTTACAACAGGTAATGAATAAAATTTTGGTTTATTAATTGAATCACTTTGAATTGAATTGGATTGGTGGCAAACTACTGGTTTATGATCAGATGTCAAGACTTTTCAAATCCCTTTTCTAAGAGGTAAAAATTAGCTGGTTGGCTGGCTGGCTAGACCAATAGACACTGATTAGGCATACACATGACTTTATAAGTTATCTTGAGCTCACACCCCTGGCTCTACTCATTCCTGTATTGTCCAGTTGGATGGCTTTGCTTCTTTATCCACAGTTCTCCTGGCCTCTTACTCAGATCCATGTGCTTTGGGCTTTTGGTTCTTAGCAAGCTGGTAACTTGGCCCCTGACTACATTCAACTGTGCACCTTGAACAACCCAAATTAAAACAATCCAAAGCCTAGTCAGGTCAAGACAATGAAGCTGGTGCCACCATGTCCACATTCAGAAGTGGACTCAGAAGGCAGGAGGAACCATGTTCTCCAAACCCCCAACTCAATCAGTGTTTCCCACTGCAGATGATCCATTTCAGGGAAACCATGCCCAAAGAGATGAACGGACAGATCCTGGTCACATGGCACCAGCTCTACTCCCATAAAGGGGTGAGGAGGCAGAGGTACCTTATTTGGAAACCTGTCCTTTTCTGCATCCTCTGTCACACATGACTGCCACTGTCACACATGACTGCCACCATTGGTCATGCTTCTCTCTTTCCTGACAGCTTCATCCAGAACCAGAGGCAAAGCACCTTCAGTGCCCTGTACAAAAGCCCAGGTTTGCTGGGCTGGGGCACTGCCTCAACAGAGAGGCCCATCCTCCCCAACCTAGTGGCAGAAGTCCAGACTACTTCCACCCTAATTTGGCAATGGGTGTTTGCCTTGGGGGAACCAAGACCTCTCTGAGAATCTTCTCAAATATTTTGGAAAATGCTCACGCATCCATTGTTTTACAGACAAACTTACAGAGCTCAGCGGCTGTGACAGTCCCCCTGGGGGCCCTGGGCTAATGGCCTCTGATGAAATGCCTCTCCCAGTCACACTGTCCATTTCCTTCCTGGACACCAGCTCCTGTTTTTCATTTCTCGAGTCCCCTCTGTCCTCCAGGAAGGAAGATGACTGCTCTACGGGACACCTCCACATACAGGTGAGCACACTGATATCCACAGAGGCCATGCAACTTGCTCAGGCTCGCACAGAAGTTACTAGGAGAGATGGGATTGGGATGTAGGTCCAGGAGGCTGTGGCTCTTTCTAGAATTTAATGCAGCCACATAGTGCTGTGTTTGTGGATCTCAGAAGCAACCACATCAAAACCCTGGCCTCTACTCTTCCTCAGCTATGAAGGAGGTATGAAACCTCATACATGAAGTTTCAAAATGGGAGGGAGTGCTGCTCCAAGGAAGCAGGTAGGTCTTTGCTCAGAGGTAGGCGGGACACGTGATTAGCTCTGTGTGTACTGGAGTGATGTCTTGAGAATCAATACTGTAAATGCCTCTGACACACCGTTTCCACTGTTAATGAGAAAGCTCTAAGAACCATTAATCTCATTACTGTTCTATCAGCAGCCAGTGATCATGTTCATTTCACTCCTCCTCTCCAACTCCTTGGTCACTCAGCTACTGAGAAGGGTGGACTGGGAAGGCTGGAAAGGCCAGGACCCTGCCCTCAACTAAAGTCAAGGGTGGCATCACTCCAGAATTCTTGGAGCAGAGGAACCTGCTCAGCCTGCTATAGGAACAATGGCCAGGGAGGCAGCTGTGTCCCCAGGACTCCTAGCCCCCTTAGTGGGCCTCTTCAGCCCTCCTTCTCTCTGAGATTCTGGAGTATTTCTGTATGTCCATGAGGGAGCACTCTGTCCCACTATGGCCTGGAGCTCCCTTAGCAAGTCGGAGGCCCAGGAGGCCCACATGGATGAGTCAGTCCCTAGTCCTCTTGTTTTATGGCTCAAGGTCCTCTGCAGGGGTGGAATCTTTGACCCAAGGCTAAGGAGCCCAGAAAGATGATTCAAGCCAGAGAATAATTCCAGGTCACCCTCTCTTCTGTAGCCACACCTTCAAGGTGTAGATTATACAAACCCAGAAGTCCTAGTTACTCACTAACCCCCAGCCACTTTTGTGAAAATGGCACTTGACTGCTATGCCTTATGGAAGACCGTGTCTAAGGAAGGAGCGTGAGGCCAGGTGTGGTAAGTCTAGACCACGAGGGACTCAGGGCCCACCCTTCACAGCTGAGGCCTCATCCACGCTGGTCCAGAAGTCTTCCCATCATAAGCATCTCATCTTAAGGAGCGGCTGGGTTATATTCCAGTCCTTCTGGCTGATGTCTGCACCCTGGGCCTCCTCTTTGCTGCATCCTTGCCCTGAGGCTTCTTGAGGTTATCACGGGAAAAGGGTTAGAGGCAGCAGTGGCTGCTGACTTCACATCAGTATCCCTTTCACCACCAAGAGCCAATGTGCTGAGCAGCTTAGGGGGTATTTGAGGAAGCACGTCCACAAGGGCAGATGGGCCTGGTACTCGGGAAGTTGGGAAAATACAATTAGACAGAAGCCTGGTCCCAAATCAAAATTTCAGTAAGGGCTTGCCTGCACTGATGTCCAGCAAGGAAAGGCTATTTCCTTTGTGAGGTCTCCTGTACTCTGTTGTCAGCCCTGCCTGATGGGCCCAGTGGGTAAAGGGCAGTGAGCTGAGCTGTCATTGAAATATCCCTGCATGTAGAGAGTCTTTCTAGAAGGAAGCAAGAACTTGGTCCACGGACTCCCATGAGACTCCAAAAAGAGAAGGCAGTGCCGGCCCCTGGAAGAGACCAAGCTCACACTCCTAAGCTACCCCAGTGGCCCAGGAGTGATTGGCACAGGGATGGGATGGGGCTGTGTGGGAAGGGCAAGTTCATTGGTAGGCAGGGCCCTCCTGGCCCTGACAGCCAACGATTCCCATCTTTCTTCAATCAATAAAACTTCTGCTCCCTTCAGGCTGTCTGGAAGTTCTTCCCAAAAGGAGGCTCAAAGTATCAGACACCAAAATATTACATCACACTCCCTGCCCACTTCCTTCCCCAAGAGTCCTCTCTTATTCCAAAAAGGGATGCTGGAAGGACACACAAGAGTTCCTTGCCCTTTTCTTTTGGTTTTATTTTTGTCTCAAGTCTGGCTTAGCCATGGGAGTCAGAGTAGAGAAAGAAGATGTTTTCCTCCCCTGCTTTGGCCAGGAGGATAATTCCAAAGGAAATCAAAAACCTTTATCTGTCATCATCTCCCCCAGCAAGGCATCCCAGCACCATGCATTTCATAGAAAGAGAAATCGTTCCAGCATGGAGAGATGGAAGAGACAGGAATAAAAGGCCAGGCTTCTGCCTCCCACATTAGCGTCCCACCCATCAGGAAGCATGCCAAGTCACTTCAGACCCAGGGAGCCTGTGGCATGCCCATCTCTACCAAGTACATGTTAGCAGGTCTCAGAAGGCCAGGAAAAGAAGAAGTAATATGTCCAACACAAGGAAAGCGATGGTGGCCATGACATCTTGGGAAATCCAAAAAAACATGGCACACAGTGTTTCTAGTCTCGCATCTCTCCCTGCAAGGCTCATTAGTGAGCCCTCACACACTGCAAGATATGGTCTGAAAGGTGTCAGGGTCCAGCTCCCAGCTCCCTGGGGGCCTGATACTCTACCCTCTCACTTCTGTGGGGAGAGATGCAAAGAAAGGCAATATGGCCATCTCTTCATGAGCAACTCTCTTCCAACCCAAGCTCTCTGATCTTCAAAGGGGAGAGATGGGGTTGGACATGAGCATCAGTGCAAGGGCTCAGAGAAATGTATCAGCTGCAAGACACCTCCCAAGATGGTCAGAAATGCAGGTCCTAATTACATCCCTCCATTGGCTATGACCTTGAGTCACCACACACCAATTATTTACTCTGGCAAAGTGATTAGGGAATTGGGACCAGGGAATGGATATGTGTTGGGGTAGAGGCGGGAACCTGGGGGTTCAGAAGATGAGGATGGCAGTGGCAAAGATGCTCCTTCTGCATCTGCCTCCTCCTAATTGGGGTCACTGCAGGCAACAGTTAGGGAGCCATGCACCACGTTCTAGTTTTTGGTCATGGGGAATTATGTAGAGGCCCCAAAATGACAAGAGAAGTGGAGGAAAAGGAGGAGAGAAGGATAAGGGGCCAAAAAAACAGTTGCCCATGAACAAATGCAAATCCTATGTCAATTAGGGAGAGGATGGAAGCAGGTCAACAAACCTGCCCTTCTCCCAAGAAGAGAGAGAAGTCAGATCAGGCAGGTGGGAGAGCAGCAAAGACGGGCAAGGCTGGAGAGAAAGGTGACACAGACCCCACACAGGGACTCAGACTGCAGGGCCATGGTTCTCCAATTATGACCCTAGGACTAGCTACAGCTGCATCACTCAGCCCTTGTGAGAAATACCCCTTTTTGGATCCCACCCTAGCTCTATTGACTCAGAAACTTTAGAGGTGTGTTTTAACAAGCTCCCCAGGTGATCCCGATTAACCTTCAGGTCTGAGAACAGTCCCCAGAAGGAAAAGGAATTCCAGTTTCCCATTGCATCCTTTGCCCACAGTGAGGGTTTTTTTTTTTTTTTTTTCTTCCAGACAGTCTCAGTGTCACCAGGCTGGAGAGCAGTGGCGCGATCTCAGCTCACTGCAACCTCCAACTCCCTGGTTCAAGCAATTATCCTGCCTCAGCCTCCCGAGTAGCTGGGATTACAGGCACGTGCCACCATGCCCAGCTAATTTTTGTATTTTTAGTAGAGATGGGGTTTCACCATGTTGGCCAGGAAGGTCTCTATCTCCTGACTTTGTGACCTGCTCACCTTGGCCTCCCAAAGTGCTGGGATTATAGGCGTGAGCCACCGCACCCAGCCAGTGAGTGCTTTTAAACTCCAAATTCCCCTTCAAGACCTCATATCACTTTCAGTGACTATAATAATCATTTCTCTCCAGAGATGTAGTCTTTGACCCACCGTCAGCAGAAAGGACATCAGAGTGTGGTTTATTTTGAAAGAGCAGAATGAGGTTTGCACCACGTGCTGAGCACACCCTTGTCCCTGCTCTCTGGTGTGGGCAACAGCCTAGCAGCCCACTGGGTTTAGTGTGTCTGTCATCACCACACTTTCCTGTGCAGGAATGGCAGCAGCAACAATGCTGTCAATGAAAGTAAAGGAAGCAAGTAAGCTTTGAGCACCCATGTTGGGCACTGTCCTGAGCATTTGATATGCCTTCTTTCATCCAATCTTCACAACAGCCCCATCGTATAGACAAAACATGTTCAGAGGGGTGAAGCCATTTCATCAAGGCCACGTGACTCTTAAGCCTCATCTCAAAGTTCTTGTTCCTGCTTCTGCATTGCCTTCTTAAGAACAACAACAACAAACCTCTCCATTTTCTTTGCAGTTAATTTGCAAACCACAAAGCCAAAAGCTGACTTATCACCCTTGCAAGAAAAGGGGCTTGGGTTCTGTGAGGGGCATTTCTTGGCTTTAACAAGAAGCTGCCTGGGAAATGGCCCTACAAAAGGAGGCCATGTAGAGTAGGGCATAGAAAGGACGTTGTTCTGGCCGGGCGCGGTGGCTCACGCCTGTAATCCCAGCACTTTGGGAGGCCGAGGCGGGCGGATCACGAGGTCAGGAGATCGAGACCATCCTGGCTAACACGGTGAAACCCCGTCTCTACTAAAAATACAAAAAATTAGCCGGGCGTGGTAGCGGGCGCCTGTAGTCCCAGCTACTCGGGAGGCTGAGGCAGGAGAATGGCGTGAACCCGGGAGGCGGAGCTTGCAGTGAGCCGAGATCGCGCCACTGCACTCCAGCCTGGGCGACAGAGCGAGACTCCGTCTCAAAAAAAAAAAAAAAAAAGAAAGGACGTTGTTCTGAGCTGAACTGCGCCCCCCCAACCATGTCACTGCCTTTCCACAAATTCATATGTTGAAGTCCCAACCCCCAGTACCTCTGAATGTGACTGTATTTGGAGATAGGGTCTTTAAAGAGGTCATTCAGTTAAAATGAGATCACTAGGGTGGACCTTAATGCAAACTGACTGGTGTCCTTATAAGAAGAGGAAATTTGGACACCAGTAGGTACAGAGGAAAGGCCATGTGAAGACACAAGGAGAAGACAGCCAAAGAGAGAAGCCTGAGGAGAAACCAGCCCTGCCTATACCTTGATCTTGGGCATCCAGCCACCAGGAGAGCGAAGGAATAAATGTGGGAGCCACCCAGTCTGTGGTACTGTGCTATGGCAGCCTTAGCAAACTCATCCAGATCTCTTCCTGTCCTACGGTGGGCTGTCCACCTTCCCACAGCTCCTTCAGCATCCTCGATGGGGCCAATGCTGGCCAAGAGAAGCAGGTTCTGTGTATCCCTGCACTGGGTGGCGGCCTGAGGCTGTAGAAGTACCACCCTGACTAAGGAGGTGGGGAGACGTCTGGGAAACAGGCAGCCCCGGCTGTCAGCCTGCAGCCTCGCCTGGACGCTGTTTGCACTCACACACACTGGCAGGTATCTGTGGTCATCACGGTGGCTGTTCCGGTGTTTGCCTCCCTCCTGGCAGGTGCCTGAAAATAAAGCATGAAGCCCAGACAGCCCAAGGATGGAAAACCATGGAGCTGAGACAAAACACGTATTTGCAGAGAACAGGTTCAACTTCAGGGGTGGGGAGGGGCGCCTGGCTCTCAGGATGGTGCAGAGGGAATGACAGAGAGGAAGGTATCAGGTGTGCAGCAAAGCAGAACATGAGAAGGAGGAGAGGGCCAGGCCACATTCAAGTGTGCCCAAGTATATGACACACACACACACACATGCAGAGTGAGGGCCGCTCGAATTGACACTTGGAGACATGCCAAACCCCAATGCACTCACTCACACATATGCCTGCATGCAGACCCTGGGTGACACACACAAGCACAGTCTTCCTGTCTGTTGGGAGCCCGCGCAGTATGTTTGCTGAGTGAAAATGCTCCTTGGAGAATCCTCCGTTTGCATTCTCCACACACACCCTTTCTTTCTGGGCTTCGAAATTGTGCATCAAGCGTGCAGCTGTGAAAAGAATGATACAAGCAGAGAAGCCTGCCAGGATGCTCCATGTGGCCTAGCGGAGGGGCGGGGGAGTGGGGCCCAGATGGTCCTCAGCCAGTCTGAGGGTGTGGGTGCCTGGCTCCCAGTGACCTGACTTACAGTCTCAGTCCCTCTCCTCCCCTGCCCAGACCTGACCATCAACACCTCTGCCCACCTCCGGAGGCCTGGGAGGAAGATGTGGGGCATGCAAAGTTGTCAGGAGAATGCAGGTGAGGCCAGCCTTCTGCAGCTCACAGGATGGACGAGAGAAGGTGCCCCTCCCTTGTCTCTGGCCCTGATGGGCCTGACAGGGCGCCGGTGGGAGGGCAGGGCAGGAGGGAGACAAAACCATTTATATGTATTTCTGGTGGACATGTTTGGGGGTCCCTCTTCGTATCTCCTCTGTTCTTTTTTTTTTTTTTTTTGGAGATGGAGTCTCACTCTGTCACCCAGGTTGGAGTGCAGTGGCACAATCTCAGCTCACTGCAATTTCCATCTCCCAGGTCAAGCGATTCTCCTGCCTCAGCCTCCCGAGTAGCTGGGACTACAGGTGCCCACCACTATGCCTGGCTAATTTTTTATATTTTAGTAGAGACGGGGGTTTCACTGTGTTGCCCAGGCTGGTCTCGAACTTCTGAGCTCAGGCAATCCACCTGCCTTGGCCTCCCAAAGTGCTAGGATTACAGGTGTGAGCCACTGCACCCAGCCTCTGTTCTCTTTTTATAAGGCCAAGAGCGTGCTCTGAACTTCCATCTCAACCAATTTCCTAGAAGAGGCTGGAGGTACAGAACTAAGCCAAAACAACCAGAGGGACTAATCAACCGGGTCTGGACAGTGATGGGATTAAAGTCAGTGACAAATTTTATTATGGAGCTCTAACCATGCCCAGATAAGTGTGTGACGAGAAGATAACGACTCAGCTGCGAACCGGCAGCCACTGGGGAGCCCTTAACAGACTGAGCCCAGGATGGGCCAGGAAGAGAAGAGGGCAGTGGAGGGGAGGGGAGGGGAGGAGGGCTGGGGAGGAGTTGACGAATCAATCAGAAAGGCTGAGGGCAGGGCTCCCTCTCCATTCATGCCCAAAGACCACCCTCAGCCCAGCCCACCTGGGAGACCTTGGATGGAACTGGTTCCTACATCCCCATAGAGATAACCGACACCATCTGATTTGTCTCACATTCCCCAGTTTCCATTTACACTTTAATGGTTCTGTATTTTTTTTAACCTCATCATTACTTTCAGATCTAAACTCATTCTGCCAACACTGAACCCTGTCTCCCATGTCACACAGACATAAGGTATTTGGAGCTTTTTCTCTGGTACCTAAGTGAGTACCTGTATTCTTTTTAACTTTCTATTTTAAAACAATTTTAGATTTATAGCACAATTGCAAAGTTAACCCAAAGATTCCTGTTTATCCCGCACCCAGCTTCCCCTTGTGTTAACATGTTACATGTAACCATGGTACAATTATTGAAACAAAATTAACATTGTACTGTTAACCAAACTGTAGCCTTATATTTGGAATTCATCAGTTTTTCCACTAATGTCCTTTTGCTGTTCCAGGATCCAATCCAAGATCCCACACTGCACTGATATTTTTCTTCCTATTCATTTCAGATTATTCATTACTGCTGAAAGTAAATGACAATTTGATGAAACACATCTTAAGTCATCTATCCTTTAAGCACATGTCCCCCATTGCATCCATCAACCTTCCCTCACAATGTAATAAGAATCACAGAGAGGAGCTAAACAACTGGGCAGCTTGTGGTGCCATTTATGATGTTTCATGAAGGTAGGTTCTGAGGATGACATGGTGAAAATGGAGAGAAAATACCTCCCTGTGTGGTTGGCCAGATAATAGTCCTCAAAGACACCCATGTCCTAATCCCTTATACATTACCTTCTAGAGCAAGAGACTTTGCATATGTGATTGAGTTGAGGACCTTGAGATGGAGGAGATTACCCTAAATTATCTGGTAGGTCCTAAATGCAATTGCAAGTATTCTTTTAAGAGGGACACTTACAGAGGATAGAGGGAGACTTTACTACACTGAGAGGGAGGCAGTGTGAAGACAGAGGAAAGAGATTTAAAGATGCTGTGCCATTGGCCTTGAAGATGCAAAAGGAGCCATGAGCCAAGGAATGCAGCCCCAGAGGCTGGAAAAGGCAAGGCAATGAATTCTCCTCTGGAGGCTCCAGCAGGAATGTGGCCTTGTGCGCACCTTGGTTTCAGGCCAGTGAATCCTATTTTGGACTTCTGACCCCCAGAGCTGTAAGAGAATACATTTGTGTAGTTTGAAGCCACCAAATTTGGGGTAATTTGTTACAGCAGCCATAGGAAACCAACACATCGTGTCATTTAGAATAGTGGGCACTCGAGACATACTCATTGGGCGAATATACCCAGGTGTATCTCCTTCCAGAACCCACTACACCATGCAGTCTGAAAATGACAAGGTACCCCCTTCCTGCTATTTTCTGGTGAGGATATTAACCAGCCTACCAGAACCAGAAAGTTCTTTAGAAATATCTAGTATATGCTTGGCAGGGTCTACCAAAGCAGTACACATGCCATGACCTAGCAATTTCACCCCTAGGTATATTTCCAGTAGAAATGTGAATATATATGGTCACCAGAAGAACTGCATGAGAGTATCAAGGGCAGCACTGTTCATAGAAGGCAAAAACTGAAAGTTATTCAAATGTTCATCAACAATAACATGGAAAAGTCAATGTTGGTGCACCCATACAACGGAATGTTACACAGCAATAAGAATGAACAAACTACAGCTGCATAGAGTGAGCTGGGTCTCTCTCACAAACTTAAGTAGAGCAAAAGAAAGGAGACACAAGAGAGTATGGACTGCAGGATTCCAGGCACATCAAGCAGAAAGCAGGCAAAGCACATCTGCGCCATGAGAGGTCAGTACGGTGGCTGTCCCTGGTGGGAGGGAACAGAAGGGGACTTCTGGGGCATGGGAATGTTCTACTTATTGGTTTCAGTACAGGCAACATGGAGGAGTTTAGCATGTGAAAACTCACCAAGGTGTACACTTAGGACATACGCACATTCCTGCCTGAATATGACAGTGCAATAAAAAGTTACCCAAGAAACCCCAGTTTGGAAACAGTCCCTCTGCCAAGCCCATCCACTCCCAAGCTGTGTGCAGTGGAGAACTGGGCGAAATGCCTAACGGGACAAGCACTGCAAATGAGGTTTGCCTATTACCATAATTACATCTCTGGGAATGTGCAAAGCCCTCATTTTCCCTTCATGTCTATAATATTGTGGGGACACAGGATGCAATTACAGCCTGAAATATGCAGCTTAGGAAGTATAAATACACACATCTACGTAGGCCTAGGTAAACCGTGTGCCTTTACAGAGCACGACCGAACCAGAGCCCGCGCTCTTCCTCCTGCCACCCAGCTGTGGAGCATTTGGACCCTTTGGGCCGCTGTCTGATCTAAGACGGCAGCTCTGAGGATCAATTCCCCTGAGCAGACAGTTTTCTGAACCAGAACCCCTAATTTAAAAATTGCCTGAAGAAGCAGAAAGTAAGAACTGGAGGAACAGTAATAGTTATCACTGCTAATTTTAACACCAACAAGATCTTACATTCGGGGAAACGATCTCCCACCCCTTTTCTTATTTGAAATATAGCCTTCTTGATCATAATCTGTCATTCAAGAGGAGCTGGATGCAAGTGGATTGGCAGTAGGAGAGGAACCCCAGGGAAAGACCAAAGAGCAATGAGCAGGCTACAGTCAATTTGATTTTGTGGATTCTTCCAGGGCCAGCACTTGAGGAGGTTAGAGATGCCGGAAGGGGTCCAGGTCTCGGGTTTGTGTGTGGTTTATTTCCCTTGGGCATTTTCAATTCATATTCCTGCTCCCCCAGATATTCAGGCCCATGGGCAGCATTTCAGCAAATCTGGGCTTGTTTCAACACCAGCCCAAGCAGGCACAGACCAGAAGGGAAATCTGTTGGTGGCGGGGGTGCTGGGGGCAGACAGCCTGATCTGAAGTGGGGAGGCTCCCTCGATCCTAATATACAATATCCCAAAACAAAGTGAAAAGTTTAAATTACCTTCTGGTTTCCATGATCTAAATCACACCTCCCTTCCAGAAGTGTAGATAATTGGAGTTGACTAAATTGTGAAAATATCTGATTTTTTTAATTCATTGTGTACAAAAGAGTGCCCCCACTCCGCCCCTTCTCTTCCCCATGCCCCTCCTATAATTAACCTATACATCAGCATATAATACCAGTACCCAATGCAGTCACGATGGCAACCGATAGCAAGAATACTTATGGCTGTGTACAATTCAGATACAACTGTTTAAATTCCATTTGGCTGAGTACTGTGGCTCACTCTGGTAATCCCAGCACTTTGGGAGGCCGAGTTGAGGGGATCGCTTGAGCCCTGGAGTTTGAGACCAGCCTAGGCAATATGAGACCCTGTCTCTGCCAAAATTTTTTAAAAACTTAGGCAGGCACAGTGGTACACACCTGGAGTCCCAGCTACTTTGGGAGGCTGAGGTGGGAGGACCCCTTGAGCCCGGGAGGTCGAGGCTGCAGTGAACCATGATGATGCCACTGCACTCCAGCCTGGGTGACAGACTGAGACACTGTCTCAAAAAAAACCTCAAATCGTAATTTCTCTAAATATTTTCAAAAATAGCTGCATGGAAAAAATTAGCTGTGTGCCCACCCTTCTCTCCTGTGGCTCTGTGGGGTCCACTTCTCAAGTGACAGCTTCATAGGCTTCCCAGAGGTTCAGGTGGCAAAGAACCCTGGGTGATGTTTTGCCAGCTGGAAACCAAATCAAGTCAGGACAACTGGAGATCAGGCCGCCAGCTGAGAAGTGTGGGACTGGAAAAGTCAAACCTAGCAGGCGATATTTAAATTCAAAATTGAGTATATGTGGTCACAGCCTCTCTAAGCCTCAGTTTCTCCCTGTCTTTCCTTTACTAAGAATGAATCCTACCCTCTGCTAATCTCACACATCACCCACCACAAGGATGATTTTGGTTTTTCAGTAAAACAAAAGCAGAGGGGGGATGGGAGCAGATCCTAAACGTTTCAGAATGGTGTTCACACTATTCTCTCTTAGACTCATGGTACCTCTCCACACAGCCTCTCTTTGTAAGGCTGAACAAACAGAAGCAAGCAACCAAGTAAGCAGAAAGATATTGCAGCCCCAAAAAGTAAAAAATAAAAAAGATGAGGATGATCACAAGAAATATTTTCCTATGAGATAGATTTACCAAAAGGAAAAAAGAAAGAAAATGTCTGGGAAACATCGTTTTTCAGTAAGATTCAAGAGGACTTTTGTCTGAAAAAAATCAAAGTAAACAGCAACTAAAGCAGGGGTCAGCAAACTTTTCCATTAAAAGGCTAGGCAAGAAATATGCATGGCTTTGAGGCCACATGGTCTCTGTACAACAAAGCTTCCCTAAGCAGAAACAATATGTAAATGAGGGAGTGGGACTGAATCTGGCCTCTTCCTCTGATTCAGAGGGAAGGAGCTGCCCTCAGGTAGGGTTGCATGAATGGCTGAAGTTAAAACCTCACTATAAGAAGCAGGAAGTATAATGCAAAAAAGAAAGTGACAGACGCACTTGAAAAGCTTTCTCAGAAATCAGATGACAGTGAGGAAAACAAAATAAGATCTGGACCACAAAACCAGACACCCCAATATGTACATACAAGGAGCCTTCCAAAGAGAAAACAGCACAGAGCAGACATCTTGATGAGAATGATAATAATAATAGTGATAATAAAAGCCTTTCCTGCATTGAAAACTGGAGGCTACAGATTGAAAGAACATATTTAAATCCAAGGGAAAAGAATTAAGTCAACGCACATCCATATCCTGATAAATGTTTCTGATGTGTGGAGAAAATTCTATAAACCTTCAGACAAAGTAAATGAAGAGATTACCTACAAAGGAATCAAAATCCAACAGGCCTCAGGCTCCCCTCCTGTATTCATTGCTCTGAGACAATGGAGTCATTTCAACAACTTTGAGGGAAAGAAAAATACTCAGTCAAGTCTCCATTTACATTTAAGGTTGATATAATAACAGTCTCAGGTATCCAAGGGCTTAAATATTATTCCCTTCATGGGGGAAAAACAAAGTCTTAATGGCAAATGCCGATCTACTAGGAGACAAATCAAAATTAAGAAACCACAGGTGGAAAATTTACAATGTTACAGATCTATGAGCAATGAAAAGCTATTAAAGTTGTCCAAATACTTAGTATAATTTCAATTATAACATAGTAGAAACGTCAAAAACTGTTTGAAAGGGATGAATCCATGTTGAAATTATCATAATGTAAAAATAATACAGGTCTTAAAACCTAGATCATATTAATAAAAATTGGAAGTAGGGGGAGGAGAAGGACTAAAATCATACTGTTTAATTCTTAACTTCGATGCTTTAGGGAATGTGGGTTTAAATATGCTTTCGAAAACTTAAGGGTAACCACTATTAAGTTAAAATAGGATGAATACTTCCAAATCACCAGAAGGGAGGAAAGCAGAGAAAATCCAACCCACATAGCATAATTAACAAGTGATAAAAAGGAAATAGGAAGTAAATGCATCAAAAAGAAAACCAGAAAGCTTAAAGACAAAAAACAGAAAAACAAGGATTGTGCTATGAAATATTAGGCTGCCACTAAAAACCATGTTTGAAGGATACTTAATCACACAGGGGAATGTTCACAATAAAAAGTAGGGACAAAAACATAATATGTACATATATATACTCTCAACTTTGTCTGTATTTAAGGTTCATAGAGAAAAAGGCATAGGGATATACTCAAGTATCTTTTTTTATTTAAAAAAATAATAATTATTATT
Organism: Pan paniscus; assembly: GCF_029289425.2. Lineage (NCBI taxonomy): Eukaryota > Metazoa > Chordata > Mammalia > Primates > Hominidae > Pan > Pan paniscus. Next base: position 169,293,744 of record NC_073255.2, read on the forward strand.
ATTTTGTACAGACAGGGTCTCACTATGTTGCCCAGGCTGGCCTCTAATTCCTAGCCTCAGGTGATCCTCCCACCTCAACCTCCCAAGTCTTTGGTATTCACAGGCATGAGCCACCACGCCCAGCATTAATAATTTTTTGAAGATGATAGAATTTCAGGTTATTTTTTTCTTGTTTATTCTTGTTTTACATTTTCCACAAATAATACACATTTCTATAATTTTTTTTTTTTGTGAGGGGGACCGAGTTTTGCTCTTTTCACCCAGGCTGGAGTACAATGGTGCAATCTTGGCTCACTGCAACCTCCGCCTGCCAGGTTCAAGTGATTCTCCTGCCTCAGCTTCCCGAGTAGCTGAGATTAAAGGCACACAACACCACGCCCAGCTAACTTCTATATTTTTAGTAGAAACGGGGTTTCACCATGTTGGCCAGGTTGGTCTCTAACTTCTGACCTCAAGTGATCCACCCCCCTTCAGCCTCTCAAAGTGCTAGGATTACAGGCGTGAGCCATCGCGCCCAGCCTGTAATAATTCTTAAAAACAATCAACATTATAAAAAATAAAAACTGTAGGGTACCATGAAACCAAGCTGATTGTTCTTCCCACGGGAGGAAGAAGGGCCAGAGAGGATTTGGAAGGTATTATCCAGCACAGGTTAGGTTTGATCAGTCAGTGGATGCTGCTGGGTTGGAAACTGGATTTTCCATCTACCAGTGCACACTCAGCCCTCAGTATTCTTAGAGCACATGAGGAAAAAAAAACCACTATTAAGCTTTAATTTCCAGAGCCCTTACTGTGTGCTTTGTGCAATGTACTTTATTCTCACAACAACCCAGAGATGTAAGTATTTTTAGCCCATTTGACAGATGAGGAAACTGATGCCACAGAGGATAAGAGACTTGCTTAAGGTTACATAGATGGGAAGGCAAGCTGCCAGGGTTAGAAACCAGCCCGTTTGTTGAATCCCTAATAATAATGTGTCCCCTTCCTTCTGGAAGTTAGGCAAAACTTGTGTGGACTTCACTGCTATTATTTTTTAATCTGCTCATTCTTCCCTCTGACTTACGGGGACACACCATGAGGGCCACTGTCTCTTACTTTCAGCTGGACCATGAATCCACATGCCCCTGATTCTTTCACAAAGATGCTACAAGCCACCCCTCACAAGGGCTTCCTGAGCAGACATCTTATTCCTTCCAGTCCAGCATCAGTGGATAAAACAGAACTAAATTCATTGCTATTCCACCCACCCCAACTTCCTTCCTTCATAAACTAGCCACAGAGCAGAGGCCCAGGAGCCTGTCCAATACATGTCAGGGTCCCAAGTACTTCTCCCCATACCAGCCTAGGAAACCAGGGCTGGCTGTCAGCAAAATGAATAAAATTCCTATGTTTGCCTAAAAGGCAGGGAAGGGGAGTGGAGAGCTTACCTCTGAATTGCAATGTTACTAGGACACAGTTTGCTGTAATAATACCAATTAACATTTCTCCCCACTTAATAGTTTCTAGTACAGGATAAAAATAGCAATACACGTGGTGCTGAGATGCGAAAAATAACAATGGAAATCTGCTCTGGAAGAGTCCTGCTCTGTCTCACCAGGGAAGGGTGAGGAGGTAAGTGGGAATATTAGGGGAGATTCAGGAGGGAGCTGCAGAGAACCTGCTAGAAATTAAGAGTCTGCCATTGTCTTACTTCTCTTCTGTCCTCAGTCACCAGCTATACCACCAGAAGGCCCCTGTGGCATGGCGAGATGCCGTCCGGCTTCGAATGAGAAGAGTTGATTGCTGGGTCTCCACTCTGGCACTAACCAGTTTTGTGACCTTGCCTGAGTCAGGGAACCTCTTTAACCTGATTCCTTATCTGTAAAGTAAGACTCTCAGCACCTGCATCTCAGGTGGGTGTGCATCGAAATACAGTGAAAGGGCTTTGCAAAATATGTGGAATATGTGAAAAATGTGTCAAAATGCTTTGCAAAATATGTGAAAGGGCTTTGCAAAATGTAACCCGAGATTCACATGTGAGGGTAGGTCCCTAAGAATCTGTAGTAGTGATGCAGGTGGCACTTGCCAATACAACAACCTTTATTGATCAACAAAATGAAAATTACCAGGAGTTAGTCCCTCCCCTCAGCAGGACTAAAGGATGCCAGTGGTGTAGGCATTCTATGGCGCAAGCTCAGCGGACCTACCCTTCAAGGACCAGCACCTGTCTACAAAAAGATTCCTCAGATGGAAACAGCTCTTCCTAAGGACGAGTGTGGCCTGGCCAGAAGCCCATTTTCCTCAAAGCTCTGATATATTTGGCTAGGAGAGAGGATGCCCAGTCATGCTGGAGAAATTTCCTGGAGGCTGGCTTCTCTTCAATGGCTGTCACTCAGAGCCTGACCCAGCCCCGGGGAGCCCAGGTGCCATCTATGGGGAGGGTGAATGATGAGGCACTGGAAGGTTCCCTCCCTCCTTTCATTCCCTCCACCACTTGCATCCCCCACTCCCCAGACCTCACCCCAACAACTGGACACACAGCCCATAGACAGGGTGATTTCACGATTCAGTCTGGACCCCCTACCAGGCAGTGTGGAGGGTGGGGCCTCTAGTTGTGCTGCATTGGGCCCCCTGAGCTCCCCCGAGGTGTCCTAGGAGTCTTTGGGGAACACTGGGAAAACTGAGAGGGAAGCTCTGAAACCACTTCGTACCCGCCAACATACACCCTCAACCTGAAATGATTTTTACCAGTTTAATGTTTGGCTTCCACGTAAGATTTTATATGAAGAAAAGGTTCTCTCTCTAAACTCTAAAAGGTTTTACAATCTTTGTTCCTGAGGCTTATAAGAATCCAGGGAAAGGGGACCTTACCTTGGTCCTTGGATTGGAGTGAAGTCACCTAAGGACCCGTCCAAATAACGACCATGTTTTATTCCTAGTGGGAAAATGTAGTCCAACAGTAACATCATTCGAAATCTCTCTGGGCATGTGGCTACCACACCTAAGTACAAGGAATTTTCTGTTTCTTGGAAAAAGCCCTTCGTCCTCTCCCATGTGCTGTCATCCCATGGGGCCTGGGAATGTCAGTTCGGGCCAGATGAGCCCAAGTGAGCAACGTGTTATCACAAACTTGGAAGGGGAGACAGGCAGCTGGTTTGGTGGGAAGGAAAGAAAGCAGGAAGACCCAGAGGAGACCACTTTTCCTGCAGAGCTGGAGGAGAGAGGGACTGGAAGAGCCCACAGAGACCCATCTGTGTTTTTCAAAAAGCATTTTTAGAAAAAGAGGAGGCTAGGGAAACAGAGACACCTGCTTAGAGCCAGAGAACATTCCCTTCGAAGGGACTCAAAAGCACACGGGCAACACAAGCCACTGTGCCAGGTACCCACGCAGGTCAGGGGCCTGGTCTCAACTTGGGAAGCATCAAGAGGCCAGCAAGCTGAAGCCCCTCAGCTCAGCTTCTCCCCTCAGAGACAGAGAAGCTGGAAGCCATCAGCCAGCTAGGCAGAAAGGGGTCATCTATCATTGCTTGGCTCTGAAAGATCTTAGAGCAAGAAGGATCCAAGAGAGAGGGCCAGTGTGAAAGGGGGAAATACGCAGGAGGGACAATGTCTGACATTTCTTGGAGGCTGTAGGTCTCGGGCAGGAGTTGTGGCTGACCACACTCGGCTCAGCCTGAGCCCAACAGGGCATGATGAGGACCAGTACGGGCTCTGGAGCCAGGAGTCAGGCCCTGCATTCAAATCCTGCCTCCAGAGCCTGAGACATGTGGCCTTGGGTTAGCTCTTTATCCTGTCCGGACCTCAGTTTCCTTGAGTGTCCTTAGCAAGGATAAGCATATCTACTTTGTAGGGCTGTTCTGAGGGTTGAAAGAGTTAGCAGATGTAAATCACGCAGAGCAGCATCCACACTTGGTAAGCCTGCAGTCAGTGTTGGCTGGAGCTGCCTTGGGGAAACCCCCTTCACGCTGAGCCCCATTGGGTCCAGCCCTCCCAAGATGCAAGGATGGAGGTGGGTGGATGAAGTTCCCCTGGTGGCAGTGGGATGCGAACAGCACCCCCACAGCAATTCTCTCTATGTGTAACGCCCTTCCTCGGGGGCAGTCTCTCCACTTCCATCTTTTCTTTTTCTCTTCTCTCTCCATTTTCCTCCTTTTTTAACTTTTTAATCACTTTCTAAGTTCTCCCCTTGTGTTCTTTTAGCAGATTTGCAGAGCCATCTATCAAGAAGCTTAAATAATGAAGGACCATAGTTGCAATTGCCTGTTCACAGGCTCTTGGGCTTTCTGGGTGATTAGAGGAGACTCCTGCTGGGGGAAGCTGCCTGACTAGAATGTTTTCTAACCTCTTAGAGAAGCTCCCATGGCTGCTATGCCTTAGCTGCCCTCCATGATCATTAGCGACTCCCTAAGCAGCCCCGTCAGGTAAACTGCACACTACTTGCTCCACACATGGAAAAGCCTCAGAGGGACTGAGAAGTCACTGGTGGGATGGGGACTGAGAGTCCACAGCCCCTGAGGCTGCCTGTCTCCCAATTCATCAAGTCACAAAATAAGATGAGGAGCTCCTAGCCCACCTCTCTGGGGTCATCTCCACAGCTCTGCAGAGTGGCTGGTCTTGGGGCCAAAAGAGGTGCGAGGGTAATTGACCTATATTGGGGGGTGAGTTTGCATTATTTTTCCAGAGCTGAGTCCGTCACAGTCCCTCACAGCCAAGGTGACCCATTAGGCAAGAGCTCAGGGTTCCGCCTGAGACCGTGGGCCAGAGGTATTTGCTGTCCCCCTGCAAGGGACCCGTGAAAGACCTTGACCTTGTTACTATACTGCTTCATACAACTTGACCCTCCCATCCTAGGCTCTGAAAACTGGTCTGCTCACCAATGGTACTCACCAAAAACTTCTTTGAAGATCCCACCTCTCAGCTGGGCATCATGTCCCAGTGCATGTCCTAAGCACATCCTGTCCCAAGCACATTTTCTGGTCTTCAGTTCAAAGGTGGAAAATTAACACACAGAGAGAGGGCAAAGTAACTGCCAAAGATCACAAAATTAAAAGACGTTGAACCTAGGGACCCAGGCTCCCAGCCTATTCCCGTGATGGCCCAAGAGAATATTCCCATAGATGGTATGGGAGTAAGTTGTTTTGGTCTTTCTAATACTTCAAATAACCTCATTATTCAGGATGGTGGTGTCTAAGTGGTGAAACAGACCATCCCTGGATGGCAGCACTACCGAGGAACACACTTCTTGGCTGTGGGATCCTTTTGCTGGCTCACTTTGGAATGCCAACATGTTCCAAATCTCTCCAACTTAATGAAACACCTGTCCCCTCTAATGCCATCAGCAGTAACTGCACATGGCTCTCACACTTGCACACACATGCACGCAGCTCCAGCTGGCTCACTGGGTGGTTCCTTGGGTACATCTGGCTGCACTCCTCAATCCATCCTGGTGTGACCGAGTTAGAATAAACCCCCCCCCTCCCCAGTCCTTAGCTCTCTGGAATAAGAGAAAGTTTTACCAAAAAACCCTGTAATCTGGTATCAACTGGGCCTAAGATAAGCCTCAAGTAATTACAACAGAGATAGACACACCTTACATTCAAACTGCCAAGGCTTTAAATGACACACACACACATACACACAAACACACATACACACACAGACAGATGGTATTGTTGAAAACTTAAAATATAATTCATATTTACAGGACATGATTTAGAAATTGTCCCCAGTTACTATTTTGTAAATTGGTGCTTATACATATACCGTATGTATTCTATATCAATAATTTTTCCTAATAATGTTATTACCTTGCACACTCAATCCCAGTGAATCCTGAAGGAAAAAATTCTCATCTCAAGAATCCAAAGAGCTGAGGTCAGGTGGGGAAGTCTTAGCCTTATGGTGAAAAACTAGAACAGGCAGTCGAAGGGGCAGGCAATGCTTCTATCGTCCCTTTTTAGAACACTGCTCTGTGGCCCTCTCACTCTTCCTGCAGATGTAGGAGTAGAATGAGATGAGGAGAAAGAGAGAAGAATGCTTTGAAATAAGTTATCCAAAATGGCAGACAGGTCCTCCTCCACTTTTCCAGGAACACCTCCCTCCCTTCAACACACACAATATGCACACGTGCACACACACACACACAATACACACACACAATATTTATGCACGACTGTTACATACACACATTTGAGGAGAGAAGGAATTATGTAACACATCAGCTGTTCATTTTCACAGGCCCACTTGAAATGGAGCTCAATCTTATAAGTATAGAAGTCTGGGGTGAGTGTCTAGGAATTTCAACAGGCACTGAGAAAATGCCCACTCTGAAGCACAGAACATGGCCTGTGGAATGCTCGAAAGCTTCCAGCCTGGAGGGTGACCTGAGATGTTAGTACCAAGGGCTTCCTCTCCAGAGCCTCAGTCTCCACATATCCCTCAGACTAACCCCTACAGAGCTGGGTATCTCGTAGGGAAACTAAATTGAGCTCTGAAATGCACACCAACCAAAAAAAAAAAAAAAAAAAGAAAGAAAGAAAAAAAAAAGAAAAAAGTATTTTAGGTCCAAAAGGGAGCAGTGGCACAATGTCACGATGTAATACAAGGGCATGGGTTTTGGAGTCTGTGGATGAAGAAATGCCTTACCTCCCTGGATGTAAGTTTCTTTAGGGTAAATTGGAGCAAAAATCCTCACCTTGCAGGGTTGCTGTGAGGGCCTTAGACCATACATGTGTAAAGCATTGATAGCACAAAGTTCACCATGGAGTAGTTGCTCACTGTTTTCTCATTTTCCATTCTCTCTCTTCCTCTCCCCAGCCCTGACTGACTGGAAGTCATTTCCACTTTTGCAGCAGACCCAGCCTCAGCTGATGATTCACCTGGTTGCTGGAAGTGAGTTCTATTTCTCAACCCTGGGATTGAAGACTGACTTTCAATAATTTGATTGTGGAGTTCTTAGCCTTCCTGAAACAGGGCTCCATTTGGATGCTTCGCAAAGCCAAGCAGAGAACATGTCCTTCCAGTGAGAAAGTAGCCCATGGGTCTTCATTCCAATATACCTCTGTGGTTTCTCAATGCATTCGTCCATTCTAATTTTTCTGTCTACCTAAAATCTCCAAGAATAGAAAGACCACTTTTTCCTTGTTTGATCATCACATACTGCCTAAAATCACATCTTGCTCAACAGTAACTGTTAAGCAGAAGATGGCAGTAGTGCCAGGAAATTATCAGAGGAAAACAGAAACAAAACACAACATAAGCCTGGTCAGTCACAGTTTCCCTTGATCAGTAAACAACCAAGGTCGGTGGTGACTCCCCTTTGGGAGAGAGGACACCATTTGCCACTGTCACAACTGGCCCTGTATACTGTCGGGTTCAGTGGCAGATCTTCTCATTGGGTTCTAGTAGCTGCTCCACATGCCAGAGCCACCAAAAGCCTCTCTGCCTTGTCCAGTTAAGACAAAGATGAACTTCCCAAAAGTTTTGTATGCCCAAAGCTCTTCCAAAACCAAGGGGAAGAAACTCTGTATATAATGAAACCTCAAATAAAGTCAATGACACTGAGAAGTTTACAGAGGGCTCCTCTCAATAAATATCCAAGAGGGAGAGCTGACAGTTGTCTTGACCAGTAGAGTTCACTGGGCTCAGAAAGAAGGGGGGCCTGTCCTCACCCCGTCTGGCTTGGATCAGAGGACCTGAAGTGCTCTAGTTGGGAATGATGGCAAAGTTTGGTGGGATTGTCAGTCTTTGTAAAAACTTTCTCACCTTCTCTTTGGATGTGGGCCTCTCAGTAGACCTATCTGGTCCCAAAATGCCATCCCCCAAACTTCACACCTATCCCCAATCAGTTTTGCAGATGTTTTAGAGGAATCTCCACTTGTATAGGTAGAATCATGCCCCCTCCCCAAAGATGTCCACATCCTAATCCTCAGAATTTGCGAATAGGTTACCTAACATGGCAAAAGGGACTTGGAAGATATCATGAAGTTAAGAACCTTGAAAAAGAGAGATGAGCCTGGACTATCCAGGTAGGCACACTCATATCACATGAGTCCTTAAAAGCAGAGAACTTTTCCCAGCCTTGGTCAGAGGGAGGGAGACTTGACTATGAAAGAAAGGCCAAAAACATGTATCACTGCTGGCTTTGAAGACGGAGGAAGAGAACTGTAGCCGAGGAATGTGGGTGGCCTTTAGAAGCTGAAAAAGACAGGAAATAGATTATCTCCTAGAACCTCCAAAAAGGGATGAGCTCCTGGAAAGGCATGAAGACCTGCCAGTGCCTGGATTAGCCCAGTGAGACCCATGTCAGATTTTTGACCTATAGAACTGTGACATAGCTTGGATATGAGTCCCCGCCCAAATCTCAAGTTGAATTGTAATCCTCAGTATTGGAGGTGGGGCCTTGGGGGGTGTGATTAAATCATGGGGTGGATTTCTCATTAATGGTTTAGTACCATCCCCTTGGTGCGGTTTTTGTGATAGTGAGAGAGTTCTCTCGAGATTTTGTTGTTTAAAGGTGTGTGGCACCTCCCCCATCTCTTGCTGCTGCCTTATCTATGTGACGTGCCTGCTCTCGATTCGCCTTCTGCCATGACTGTAAGCTTCCTGAGGCGTGCCCAGAGCCAAGCAGATATACACCCTGTAGGACCATGAGCCAATTACACCTCTTTTCTTTATAAAGTATCCAGCCTCAGGTATTTCTTTATAGCAATGTAAGAACGGTGTAATACAAATAGACCGTTGTGTGTGTTGTGTGAAGTTGGTAAATTTGTGGTCATTTGTGACAACAGCATTAGGAATGGAATACACTGCCCGTTCCTGGTGAGGTGCCCCTCTTCCTTCATCCCTTCATGGCCCAACTTCTCTGAAAGTGCTGCTGGCTGAGTCCTCCCATGGGGGCACCTCACCTGTTACTCCCAGCGATCACCTTGGCCCTGCTCCTCATCAGTCTCCTCGCCAGGACAGCAGCAGCAGCCTGTCCTCTCCTCTCTCCAGTTTCAAATGGCCTTGGTTCCTTAAAGGGCCTTCTAGATCTTGTTTCTAATCCCTGGGACCGTTTGAGTTCCAAACATCACTTGTCAGAAGGATAGACCACAGATGCCTTGGAGTGGGAGGAGGAGGAGGGGCGCCCTTTCAAACTCTGGTTCCCCCTTCACCCACTTCCCCTCACATGGACTTGTAAAACACCAGCCACCTCGCTTTCCATACCAAACAACAGTACATGCAAGAACAAACAAGCAGGGCCACGGCCTTTCTTACTGGAACCAGGTATGCTTTCTGGCTTGTTTGTTTTCTCAGAATTTAAAAATACATCGAGTGTGCTTTATTGAACTGCCCAAAAGGGGACACACCTGCAGCATCTCATAAACTTGTTTGATCAAACAAACAAAAGCCAAAACACTTTTCTGATGGAGTATTTCTTGGAGCTTGTACTCTGCAGAAAACACTCTGTAAAGTTTGCTTGTAACCACGCTCCATTATCGTCTACAAGCCTCAGAAGTCTGAGGAATCTGAGCCCACCCTGACCTTTCTTCCCGATTCAATCTGCATACTTGCTTTTTGATCATGAAAATAAAAAAATTTTGCCCTGATACTTTTTTCCCCATATCTTCATTTATTTTTCTTGGGGCCTAGCAAGGTCTTTTGGCAAGAAAATCCAGATCTTTTCTCGCTCAGAAATATTTTCCTTATTGGATTCGGCTTGTTTCTTAACTTGCTCTGGTCAGTTGCACAAGAGCATCAATTATCTATATTTTGCTGGATTCTTCATATCTACCATGGCTTCCCTTATGATTATCATATTTTTAATTCCCTCCTTGGGCACAAATGCAAATCTTTAGAACAAGGAAACTGGGAGCTGAAAAGAGAGAGGTAAGAATTTCAGAGGAAGAAGGAAGCCTCTCTCAACAGACAGCAGCAGGGGCAATGGCAGGAGCCAGGGCAGTGCACGGGACACACCCCCAGCCGACCGCCTCCCAAGCCTGCTGGGGCTATGGAACCCAATTCCAGGCTGTCAGCAGAGACAAATTTAGCACCGATGATCTCATCTTGCAGAACAGCCCCAGGGCTCAGGGAAACATCACTTGGACAAGCTGGGAAGTGGACGTCACTGCTAGTCCCATAATGTAGGTGAAAGGCACAGGGCCCCTCTCTCAGCTCACTAAAAGGGAGCACCAAGACCACAAGGAGCAGGTACAGGTGATGGTGAGGGCGTGGCCAGCGGGGAACAGGCTGGGGGGTCTGGGGCATTACTAGCCTGCTCTCCTCAGAGTCCCCACAACCCCAGGCACAGTGAGCTGAAGTTTCAGGACAGGTCCACAGATACGGACACACTTCGTTTGAGATGAGTGACAAACAGTACTGAACATTATCATTGTGGAGTTACAGCTTCTCCTGTCAGGCCCACATCAGGATGTTACGTGGCAGAGTATTTACAAATGCAGCAGCAGGCAGAAGGTAGAGAGAGTGGGGGCACATTCCCTCTTATTTACTGAAAATAAGACCAAATCCCTGCAAAGGGGGGCAAGGATCCCTTGTCTCTTGCAGTGAGTCAGTGGCAGAAAAAGATGAGAACTTGTCACCAGGTGCAAACCCCAAATCTTGCCACTGGCTCAAGCTGCCTCTCCATGGCTCTGAAGTTGGTTTTCTGGCTTCCTTAGCTGGACACTTTTGCTGGTCAGTTTCCCTGCAGTTTCTTAGTGTGTCTGGTGGTCAGATTCTCCCTCCTGTTCCTGGAGCAAAGAGGCCTCAGCGGCTCCCCCAGTGTTTCCCAAAAGCAGTCCCAGGAGGGCAGTGGCGGCAGGTCCTTTGCTGGGATGGGGACCCCTGTCTCCTGCTTCTGTAGCTAATGGACAGCATCCCATGAACCTTTGTGAAGAAGGAAGGTATGAAAATAACTAAGAAAAGCAGACTTGACACCTCTCACAAAGAAATAAATACATTTCTAAATGTCAAATAAACATAGGTACTTACAGAAGGCAAGACCCTCCAAAAAGAGTGGTTCGTATCACACTGCTAATGGGGATGGATAGTGATGGCAAATAAATATTGTCACGTTAAAAAGGCCAGGTTTATATTCAAGCACACCAGGGCCACTCCTGTGTCAGTTTCAGTCATATTAGAGAAGATCAGCTCCCTGAGAACAAGGGCTAGGAAGCTAATAAATTCCATACTGGGAAGTGCCAAGGGAACATAATGAGGGGTTATCAGAGAAATTAGAATGTGCAAGACTCCGTCTCAAACAAGAAAAAAAAAAAGAAATTAAAATGTACTGAGAATTTGGGGTGGCCACCAAAATAAAACCTCTCCCACCCAAGACAGCATGAACATTATTGTGGTTAAAGGAAAGAAAGTTCAACAAGCAACTTAGAACAGAACTGACAGCATCTCTTCAAGTGAAGACTTCAGAGAAAGCTGCAAACAGAAATGGCAAAAAAACAAACAACAAAAAAAAAAAACAGGACAATAAACACCTAGAAGGCAGCATTAGGGCTGTGCAGCAGAGCCCAAAGGCAAAGGCAGCATTAGCAGTGGGAGCAAAGAATCCTTACGGGGTCAGACCCACAGGGCTGAGCCAAGATCAGATCTCTCTCTCTCTCTCTCTCACATACACACACACACACACACACACACACACATGCACACACCAGCTGCAGCACTGGGGCGTTTGGGAAAGACACAAAATTAGTTTAGATTGTAAAACATTTATCCTGTAGAGGCAACGTGAGATTTTTTTTCTGCAGTTCTTTTAATTAAAAGTGAGCTCATAAATCAAAGCCCCTGTTTCCAGCCTGCAGGAGGTAGTAGGAGTGAACCTAAGCCTTGCAGCGCTGAGCCTGCCCCGCCCGTCCTGCTTTCCCTCACCCAGGTTATTCACCCCAATTACAACACCGCACATGTTACAGGGACTCAGTGAGTAGCCAAGGGTGGCTCTGATGAATTACATCTCACTTTCTTCATTGGGGTCTCCGAAGTTCTCCCAAAGAGATATTGAGCACATGTACACACACACACACACACACACACACACACACACACACGCATGCACACACACACAATTAAATCCTATCAGAACTGGTTAGTGCATCTATTTGGAGCATCTGCTGTTTCCCCTGCAGAGCCCCACCTCTGGAGACCTTCCCCTCCTCTGCATTTCTACCTTGCCTGGGCTCACATGGCTGTTTGCATTTGTGAGTCTGAAGACTCTTCTTAGAAGTTTTTTAAACACAGAAAGTCTTATGGATCCTTGCCATCTTCTTAATTTGTTTTAATTTTTTCCTCCTGGGTGAATTAAATAATGTTCTACAGACATGAAGTCTCACTACCCTCAGCTCATTCATAAGAGAGATGGAGGGAGGGTGCATACATTAATATGCTCATTACTCCAAAGGTGACATACGTGTGGATAGAGAATTTGTCCCAAACCAGAAGTGCAGCCAGAAACAAAGTTAAGATTTCCTGGATGTCGGTTCCAAGATTTTAAGCCACACCCAGGCCTGGCTCTTAACAATTTAGAGGGATGGCTGGCCCCAGACACAGACCAGGGCAGACACCTGGGCATGAAGATTGCAGGAGTCCTAGGAGCAGTAGTGGGAGGCAGCAGGGTGGCCCACAGTAGCTCCCGTTGCCCCTCCCAGCCCTCCTTGGGATTGACAGAATGGTTGCCGTGACCAGCGGAGGAAGCACATTGATTTCCCATTTTCAAGCTGCCCCCCAGCTCCAAGCATCTTAGAGCTCTTTATGTGCCCATACTCACATGTGTTCACAGTTTTAGTGGGAAATGAGGACAAAGAAACGGAACCCCCTCTAAGAGAGAAAATGTTAGAGATAGAGATGAACTTCATTTCAGCTTCCTGCCCGGTATCTACCCTTGATGCCAGGAACCGCTCTGTCACTGCATCCCCCAATCCCACTGCTTCCTTCTGCCCCTGCCCCCGCACAGAACAAGAATCCAGACAAAAGCACAGGTCAAGGGAGAAATAAAGGTCCCCCTTCCCCTGACCCAACTCCCTCAGAAACAATCAGATTCAAGGCAGAGAGATTAAATTATCACTAAGCTAATTATGGGACTCACACTTAGGCTGGCTGCCGGGAAGCGAGGTCAGCAAGCAAGAGACATTAACATGAAAATTGAAGGCAGATGCAAGGAGCACTTAAAAAAAAGCAACTGGGAGACTGATTCCCCCCACACCCAGAGGAGAAAGAAGCCACTCTGGTGGTTGAGGCACTGTCCATCTGGGCAATGGTCAGGGTGTTTGACAGCTAAATAGCTCTACTCTGTCATCATCCTGAAGCCAAAGTGGGCGAGTCAGAGGTAAACTGATTAGGTGGTGTGCTGCTGATCTCCCAGAGAGAACATGAGGGAGGTGGATGCAAGGCAGAGCCCAGCGGGAGCAGCCCCAGGCTTGAGTGCAGAGAAGGCTCTGCCGGTTCCTATGCTTGCATGTGTGGGTGCCTCCCTGTGCGTGGGTGAACACAGGTGTGTGTGTCAGCTGGGTGTTTGTGCATGTTTATGACTATGGATGTGTGTATGGAGAGGGGATACAGAATCAGGCATGTGTGAGTATATCTTATCCACCTGAAAATAGAAGGTGAAGAGCTTAGACAGAATCAAAGTGCCCCTCCTAGCATAATAGCCACCGGGCAACTCCTTAAGAGCTTTCTGAGATTGTTAAGGCCCCTGCAATTGCTGTCACCAGCTCAGCCATGAAAATACATATTATGGTACCCAGTTATGGATGACTGATGCTTCCCCAGGCATCATCAATATGATGCGAGTTTAAGACATGTTGGCCAAAAACTTGGCAGTCTACAAAATGACTTTGAGAGATAAAAATCAATGTTTTTCAATGCAATCTGCAGGATAGCTTCCTCCACTCAGGATTCTGACTCTGCAAGTCTCTTGCCTTTTCCAGAGAGGAGCAGGTTGGCAGGGAACCCTGACACGGAGGCATGTGAGCTTGTTTTAAGTCAGTAGACAGCTTTGGGTTCCTTGTCCTGAGAAATGGAATTTAATGGGCAATATCCTGCCTGTGTCCAGAGTGAATTTTTGGAACCCATGGTTGGCAAGGTGGGTTCAGAGGGGAAGTAGGGGAATCTCTGGAGCTTAAATTACTTAGGGAAAATTAATTTGGAAACTTTATTTAATTATAGGTAAAAGAAATGCTTCCATAAATTTGGGTAATTTAATTATCCAAGAGACATCTGCTGAACACAATCTAATCATTGTATTTAAGTAGAAAAGTGCCCTCACTCTTAACAAAACTAATTTTGGGGAGATATAAACATTCAGAGCCTGACTAATGAAAGAAAAGGAATAATTTCAGTTTCAGTTTTAGGAGGAAAAAAGTAAATCACAGGAAAATCATCTGAGAGAGGATTTAGTTTTTTAAAAATCTTCAACATTATATCTGGGGTTGATGATATAAAATCAGCCATATCCTATATTTTTTGCACATCTTCTCCAATACTAAGCAAAGAAGAGATCACAAGCTCTTTAAGTCAAGAAGTGCCTAGCGCATTTTAGATGACCAAGAAGATAGTTCTTGACTGAATGTTGATGTTCACAAAAATAATCCTTATGATAAACTGTATGGACAGAATTATCCACAAAATATTCATTGCCCTTCTCTCCCACCTCCCTGCATACATACACACCAGCCCCCTCCCCAGGCTCCAGGCAGGGTTATATTTTCCACACCATTCACTTTGGCTGGGCCAATAAAATGGGAGTGGGCCACCACCAAGCAGTAACTTTAACAACCATGGCACGGTTCTGCCATCTCTCTTTTCCTTTGGTCATGAGATCAACATGTCCCAGACAGGGGCTGCCCTTCCAAGTCTCCCAGATAAATAACATGGAGCAGGGCTGCAGCCAGCCCAGGGTGCACATGAACGTGAGTTGAAAATAGCCTTTGTTATTGTTGTTGTAAGCCACCTAAACTTGGGGGTCATTTGTTACTGCAACATAATGTAGTCTAAGCTAGCTGATACACACACACATGCACACAGGCACTAGAAGACCCTAAGCCCCAGTGGTCCATCTTCAAATACATTTTTTTATTCAGCATTTGTTACCTTTGGGCAGTACTGTGGGGGCACCTTCAGTTTAATTGGAAGAAGGTATAAACACACTGGGGAAATAGATCCAGCTATATTAATGAACTGTATTTTCTATGTGAAGAAAATGAACAAATTCCTTTCAGAAAAACATCTCAGCTACAATGTTGAAAGCTTCTATTGCCTATAATTTTGGGGTAATCAAAATGTGGCTAAATAAAAACCAAATTTATAAAATGGATACATTATGAGGCTATTAATTTTAGAAAATAATTCTCCATTTTAGAAAGAGATTCATTAGTTTCCTACAATGAATCTACATTTCCTACCCAAAAAGAGATAAAGAAGCCCACAGCCTGGTTGAGGCAGGGAAGCCATCAGTACTATCAGCATCCCTCCAGCCATGGCCCTTCCTAGGTCACAGAGCCTCTAGGGTCCCCAGCTGCCACACTAGCTCTACTTAAGGTCAACATTGTACAAGTTCAGGCCCACCTAGGGCATAAGCCAACACTGCCTAACTAAACCTCCCTGGATCTAAGAAAGACTCATTCTCTAAGTGAGGTTTAAGATGTATCTTTCTCTCCCAAGTCTGGTATGTCTGGGAAAAGACCCAGAACAACTTTGATCATAAAGATGAAATAAAATAAAATATTCCAGGTATACTAACCTGATGCAGTGAAAATATGGTTATAATTACATGCAACATTTAAAAAAATATGTTTACTCATCACAAGTGATACTTGTAGTAGAGGAATCCTGTCTGAGACAGAAAATCATGGATAAGTTTTATGCTCTGTGGGGGAAGGAAGAACAAAAGGGACAGAGCTGAATTATCACTGGAGGAAATGTTGGTCTGTTGCAGAAAGACCAAGGTAAAGAATGTATTGACTTATAGATTTTTAAAGGTAGACTGAAGATATCTAATCATTTTCATTATTATAAAAAACCACGATGTATATAAGGCACCCATATATGATCTTAGGTAGAATCCTGCCTAGAGGCCAAAATGGCAATTTGTATCTGAGACTCCCATGGGAATACCTGGAACACAGTAGGATTTTGTTTAAGTTTTGGATGCAATGATGAGGGCAGGTCGTCAGGTGGCTTCAACATCATTCTGGCCTCTCAGGTCCAACAATACCTGGGAACACTCAGATTTCGCCACCTCCAGCCCCACAATACTCATATCTTGGTGGGAAGGTAAAAGTGGTTAAGCAGAAAGACAACCCATCTCTTTCCTTCCAACCTCCTTGCCACCAAAGCCTCAGAAGCCTTCTCCAGTAGGGGAGAAACTTTTTGGAAGGCAGCTCAACAAAGTCTCATGGCCAGACATGGTAGCTCATACCTGTAATCTCAGAATTTTGGGAGGCCGAGGTGGGAGGATTGCTTGAGGTCAGGAGTTTAAGACCAGCCTGGACAACGTAGCAAGACCCCATCTCTATAAAAAATGTTAAAAATTAGTGGAGCATGGTGACACATACCTGTAGTCCCAGGTACTTGGGTGACTGAGACAGGTGGATCGCTAGAACCCAGAAGTTTGAGGCTGTCATGAGTTAGGATAGCACCACTTCACTTTGGCCTGGGTGACAGAGCAAGACCCTCTCTTTGGAAAAAAAAAAAAAAAAAGTTCCCAAAAGGAAAACTGGGACTACGTGAGGCACTGGGAGTGTCAGAGGGCAGCCCCAAGGAAGGGAGAGCCTGTGAGGTGGGGTAAAACCCCAAACCAACACCCATTTCTCACAGATGCAACCCCTGGAGAGCCTTTCCTAAAAGGACTCATAAGGGAAACCCAGGAAGCCAACAAAATAGAGCTGGGTCCCCATGCAGCTGTGCCATAACACAGGGCAAGGGGAATACGGCCTTCCACCTGCACCTTAGTGAGCCCGGCACCCCACAATGAGCAAGGGAGAGAATGCCGCCCGGCAGTGGGTGTCCAGGAGTGGTTTTGGGGGGAAGAGGATTGCTCTTTGTAGATTCTTTGCATTCTTTTATTAACCATTTTTTTGGGATAGGGTCTCACTCTGTTGCCCAGGCTGGGGTGCAATGGCATGATCTCGGCTCACTGCAACCTCTGCCTCCTGGGTTCAAGCGATTCTCCTGCCTCAGCCTCCGGAGTAGCTGGGACTACAGGCATGTACCATCATTCCCAGCTAATTTTGTTTATTTTTATATTTAGTAGAGACAGGGTTTTGCCATGTTGCCCAGGCTGGTCTGAAATCCCTGGCCTCAAGTGATCCACCCTCCTCGGCCTCCCAAAGTACTGAGATTACAGGCATGAGCCACTGCGCCTGGCCTCTTTGCATTTTTTTAAAAAGAGGTTTGACTATATAAAGAACTATGTACACTTCTGAAGTAGTCTCCCTAACCTCCCATTCAATCATACTATTCCCCCAAGTCCCCATATCTATAAAGAAATAGCAAAGCCAACACGGCCTCAGGCCTTCCTAA
The DNA here is from genome assembly GCF_029289425.2 of Pan paniscus. Classification (NCBI taxonomy): domain Eukaryota; kingdom Metazoa; phylum Chordata; class Mammalia; order Primates; family Hominidae; genus Pan; species Pan paniscus. The sequence continues at coordinate 169,311,228 of NC_073255.2, forward strand.
CTCCACATCATCCTGAGCAAATTAATTGGTCAAGATAACATTTGTGAGCACACCTTCACTAAGTTAAAAGTACAATACTACAGAGCGACAGGAAGGAAAAGGTAAGAATGGAGGGGGTGAAAGTGAGGAAAGTAGGCAAAGGATTGTGAGAAGAGCCGAGAAGCTCAGGTTTGGGGGATAGGCACTCAGAAGGAAAAAGAAGGTTGGATGTGCTGGTGGTGACAAGTGCTCCAGGTGACTGGGAGTCACAAGGAGACTGGCTAATTAGGCCCTCCGTTCCAGAGCACTTGCAAAGCAATAATGACCCGTGATTAGGAAGAAGCTGTCATCCTCCAAATGGGTCAAGACAGGGACCGTGGATAACCCGTCACAGGAAAAATCACCCAGAACCACAGCACACAGTCCCACAGGCTCTAGAACGGACAATTCCAGTGAGAAACCAAGACAAAGATGGGCCCAGTCTGTCCCAGGAAAAATCACCCAGAACCACAGCACACAGTCCCACAGGCTCTAGGAGGGACAATTCCGGTGAGAAACCAAGACAAAGATGGGCCCAGTCTGTCCCAGGCAGCAGGCCAGGGGTAAGTGGAAAAGCACAGCTCGGCTGCCTCCTGGAAAACCTCCTCCCCTCCCTGTGGCCACCTCCCACTCGGCCACGGGATCCAAGCTCCAGCATAATTGCTCTCAGAAGGAAATTGCCCGTGGAGGCAGGTTGGTGATGTGAAAGCAGCCATGGAGGCAGGAATCCTGTCTTTTCTAAGGTGGGAGCCTCTTCCTTGGTATTTAAATTTAGCCAGGGCCCTTGAGGACTCGAAATGTGAAGGCCGAGGCAGCCAGCTGAGGCTGAATGGCTGAGCCAGGGACCTGAGTCCTCAGCATGTCAGGTCCACTTCCATGCAAGCAAAGCTACAGGCAAGGGGCTGCAGAAGGGTGGATGAGACAAGTCCAGTTTTGGTTTTCTTGGTGACAAGGGTGAGAGGATTAGAACTGCTTTAGGAAGCTGAATCTGCCATCTAGGATCCATCCAAACTGATTTTCCTGTCCCTAAAGTGCTCCCCTCTTTAATCCATCCCAGGAAGATGGATTAAAGAGGGGAAAATCAGTTTCAACCGCCCTAGCATGGACATCAGGGCCTGAGACAGGGCAGAGACAGAACAGAGGGAATGAAAGGAGGGTTCTGAGCAACAGGCTCCAGGGTAGGTACCAGAGGTCCAGCCACCACCTCCTCCCTCCATCAGGGAGGTGACCTACCCTACAGCCCAGGAGCCAGGCCTTAGGTAGAGTCTGTGATATTACTCGATACGGGTCCCAGGACAACCTCAGATTAGACCGTGTGACCTCTGGGGAGTTACCCAACCCCTTTTCTCCTGGGTAAAATGGAAGGTGTAACATTTACCCCCCCCCAAAAAAAAACATTGAGGATTACATGTGACAATCAATGTAAGTAACATGTGAAAACATCTAGAACAATCCTGGTGCCTACGCGGTGTTCAAAGCTCAGTAGTTCCCTCTGCACCACCTCTTTTCTGCCAGCCCCAAACACTAAGGAAACGACCCCTTCCTAAGATGCTGGGTGCCTCCCCACAGAGGCCAAAGGCAGAAGATATGGATTCTCCATGGCCACACAGAGTTCTCGGCAGCTACTGATTCAAAATCTAAGCGTCTCTTGTCCATCATCGAGCACTGCCCTCTCTCTAGATGAACGGAGCACCTGGGACTGCCTGCTGAGCCCCCAGGCCTCCTTGTTGAGGAAGTTTCCTCACCCCTAGTCCTGTGGGTGTGGCGACTGCTTCACAGCCTCCTGTTTATCCTCTGGATTCTCTATTGTGTTTGCACAATCAAAGCCACAAGCCAAAAGACAGGATTCAGTGCCTGGGCCACTGGTGTTCCTGAGGAAGGCTGTGTCCTTTTCCACACTACTAAAAATGAACTTGAAGTTTGAAAGTATGGGTTCAAGTCCCCTCAATGGCTGAGAAACAAAGCCCTCATGTAGAAGGCAGCCTCCAACATAGCCCCCAGTGATCCCCACCTCTGGGTATTCATGACCTACAGAGTCCCTTCCTGGAGTGTGAGCTGGACCCAGTAGCTGGCTTCTAAGACAGAATACAGCAAAGGGGATGGGGTGTCACTTCTGAAACCAGGTTTCAAAAAGACAATGGCTTGCACCTTGCTCAGCCTCTTTCTCGCCCCCATCTCTCAGACATCGTTCTAGAGAAGCTTGCTGCTGCACTCCTTGTTGTGCACATGGCCTCATAGAGGGGCCCACATGGCAATGTAGGGATCTCTCAAGTGAGGACCTGAGGCTTGCCAACAAACCCGAGAGTGACATTGGAGGTAGACTCTTCCCCATTCTGGTCTTTAGCAGTGGGATGACTGCAGCCCTAGCCAATACCATGACCCTAAGCCAGAGGACCCAGCTGAGCCATGCCCAGATTCCAGAACCACAGAAACTGTATGTATGATAATAAGTGTTGTTCAAAGCCTCTAAGTTCTGGAGTAGTTCACGGCAATCGATAACTAATACACCTGTGTCTCCTGGGCCAGGAGAGAAGGTATGGAGTGAGTGTGGGAGCTTCGAGAAACTTTTTTTTTTTTTTTGAGATGGAGTCTCACTCTATTGCCCAGGCTGGAGTGCAATGGTGCGATCTCAGCTCACTGCAACCTCCGCCTCCTGGGTTCAAGAGATTCTCCTGCCTCAGCGTCCTGAGTAGCTGGGATTACAGGTGTGCACCATCATGCCCGGCTAATTTTTGTATTTTTAGTAGAGACAGGGTTTTACCACGTTGGTCATGCTGGTCTTGAACTCCTGACCTCATGATCTGTGTGCCTCAGCCTCCCAAAGTGCTGGGATTACAGGGGTGAGCCACCGCGCCCGGCCGAGAGACCTCTTTTAAAAAGTCACCATGGATGCTTCTATGAGAAGCCAGAACTGCTGGGAAAAGCAGCACCATGACATCATCAATAAGCAAGCCCAGTGGATACATTCCCAGGAAGTTCCCTAAGAACAAGTATGGACTCTCAGCAGACCCCCAATCAGAACATCAACTCATGGGCTGTGAATTGGTCCAACTGCCACTGCCTTCCCCATCAGAGTGGCTGAGGAAATCATAGCAATTGCCAGTAACAAAGACCTCCCCTGGCTCTACCCTCACTAGGAGTCTTCACTGGTATTAACATCAAGATTCTATTCTCCTATCCAGAGTCTAGCAGGTGTGAGCCCAGCAGTAAAAGGACCACTTATGGTTGGGGGCTCATTCCCTCTTCTTGCCTCTGCCTCCTCCCTCTTCCTCTGTACATCATGTCTTTCATCCTTTCCCATCTTTGTTGTCTTGGTTACATGGCCAGACTCCTAATATGCTGCTAGTTTTCATTTTAATGATATGTTCTTGTAAAGCACAATATTTTACTTCAATTGCATGTGTCACTGGATAAATTCCTCTAGTGCGTCTGACATTTGTGTATCAGCTGACTGAATGCGCTCTATGATTTGGGGTGTTTGTGCAGCACTTTCTTCAATTTTAATGTGTTTGCATTTTAATTTATGATCAGGATCTTTCTATACCAATGTGTGTATATATACACACATATGATTCAAAAAAGTGGCACACGTATCAATAAATCTTGAATTGGCAAAGCTCATTTAAGACTATCTCTTTAAATCATGTGCACTAGCAATGATCACTTGGAAAACAGAATGACAAGTGTTCCTGAGAAACTCTTTGCTGGGATTTCAATGTGTGTTTCAGGAGGAAGCCAGCAGGAGAATGCAACAATGCCTAGCTATTGGCTGCAGTAGAAATTTCACGATGAGAACACCTCCCCGGGTTTATTCAGGTCAGCACGGAGGGACCACTTGAGATCCCCCAGGGACGTGCAGGGAAGGTGGGTGGGCCCAAGGGCAGAATAGTGAGAAATGGAAAAAGATAAGAAAAGAGGGCCAGTGTGGCCACACTTACATCAAAAGGGTGATTGAGTGAGGGCTTAATAGTGTTCAAGAATATAAAATATGTCCAAGAGGATATCAACCAGCTTAGTTGCTCTTTTAGTCAACTGAGTAAAACTTGGGAAGAAAGCTTAAAACATAGCAGAAGAGATTGAAACAAGGTGGGAGGAAGGCCCATGAGAAGTGGATACATTGGTCTGAGGCAAGATCAGTCTGAAGGGCCAGTCTTAGAATTCCCAGGCTGGAAAGACTAATGACAGAATGCCGTCTGTCTGTGGTTGAACGTGAAATCAGAGGAGGGAGGGTGGCACGCTGGCACACCTGTGGGATCTTCTGCCTGGAGCCCTTCAACCTCAGCCTCCCCTTCACACAACCCACAGGGTAAGGTCTATGCAGGTTTAATATTTGCAAAACCAGGGATGGAAAATGCAGACACAATATAGCAAATAGAGGGTCTTTTCCTGTCATGGAAATCGGTCAGCCCTGATGCTTCTGCATTTCTTTCCCTTTGTGCTTGTGATCAATCACACATGAACCCATGGCAGCTTGGGCTGGAGAAACATATAGCACAACAGAACTACCTGACCGAACCCTGTATCAAATACATATGCCCTGTGCCCTAACCACATGTTCCTAGTCTATTTGGTGTTCCAACATTGTATCTCCATTTGATTTCCTGACACTTCCATCCATCTGCAGGGCTTTCTGTGCTATGAATATTTATTTTTAGTTAAAGTGGATTCAAATTTCCAGAGTAATTTTAGGAAGAATTCCCAGGTACATTTGGGAAGCAACAAAGCAGAGGCTGGACTCTCTGATCTGATATTGCTTTGTGACTTGAGCACTGAAGATACACACACAGCATCTGTTCCTGAGAAGCAATGTTCGCCCCAGGTGGGTCTCCCTCCACTCCAATCCACTCCTGGGTGATTCCCCCTTGTGGACCTGTGCTGAAGGACTAGGGAACAAAAGCAAATTAATTTTAAAACAGGCTTGAGAAAAAAAAAATTAGGAAGATTAAATTAATCTACATGACAATTCCCAATAAGAATGGTTTTTGTACTATATACTCCTATTGCCTCTTCATGGGAATGTGCACCCAGTACCTATTCAGAGAGGCTGGTATGGATTGGTCTGTGCACAGACACATGGATGCATGTCCCGCAACAGGCTAATAGCAGGGCCAGCCAGAGTTCCGCTTAACCAACATCCATACAGCGCTCCACCCCCTTAGGTGTGAACAGTTTAACCTAGCAAAAACATCCAGGGAAGATGCAATCACCAGCGAGAGGAGCAATCACACCTCAAGTGGAAGTTTATGATGTTTTGGTTCACAATGAACATTAGTCTCTCCCACTAATGTCAGGCAGTAATTCACCACTGAACAGTAGCCATAAAAATGATCGCTTAGTGAAAGGAAAGCAAGAGGCAGAGAAAGCAAGAGAGGGAAAAGATTCCAGCAGAAATATTCAAGCAAAGAAATCTTGTGCTTCTGAGACAACACTGAGCTGATTGTCCCAACTCAAGCCAAAGATTTAGGTTTGCTTGGCCCTAAAGCCAGTCAAGATGGCATTTGCCTTACGATTTTTACCTATAGTGGAAATGTTAACAGTCTGTAGGTTATTGCTAAGTTCCTAGACACCTGCTTATGACTGTAGTATTTATAGGTCATCTTTCTTAACACACATACCCTTAAAGCTCACCACAGGAAGAGGCTGCCAATACCATCCGCAACACACACACATAAGAAAACATCAAAGACATCTAAATTGGCACTTTCCTCACCTCCTTTCCCCCCGCTTCATGTGACGTGTGCACTAAAGGAGTGAAATTACGGTCGTCAAAGACAAGGTTGCAAATGATTGGGACTCATGCCTTTCAAGCAAAATAAAAAGTAATTTTGAGAGCAGCCCACGGATTGCTCGGTCTAGCTCCTGGACCCCTGAAACCCACAGCAAAAACCCTTACTCTTAGCATCCCCTCAAGCTCTCTCCTGCCCACCTACCCCCATTTCCAGTCTCTTGTCATACCGTAAAGAACTCTGAAAGGTCCTTGATACACACAGGAGATTATTACAGGGCTCAGAGAAACCAACTCTGTAATTATGGCTACAGTATGATTTCCATTATTCTCATGCCCTGGCCTCAGTCACTTGCAAAACTTCCAGCAAAATCCTCCTGCAGCTCCACAAGTTGTCATGGCTGGGCCTCTGCCCAAAAGGTGACTGTGGTCCTGATAACCTCTGGGAAAAGCAAGTCAGAATTATTACAAGGAAAGGGGAGTGGTGCTTAGTGAGTGAGTGGGGGTGGGGAATTCTATTGTTCAAGAAAAAAATAAATAAATGGGCCACTTTTGCTTTTTATTATTTCAAACAACAGACTCGGCAGCCCAGCCTTCCTTTCCCAACTCAGACTGTTCCCCTGGGCCAGCTGTGCTGAGTCTGCAGGCACGGGAGCCGGGCTTGAGCAAAACCATTAAAAGGCTGCCACTCCAAGCCTGCAGAGCAGAAAGTTTGGCCGCCCCAGTGGCCTGGCTTCCCCCGGGAGGACCGAAGGCTCATTCCCCCCAACTGACCCTTGCGCTCTTACCTTTCAAATGTTTATGCCTCACCAGCCCCACCACTGCTCTGGAAATTAGATAGAATATCCCAGGTGGCTGAAACAGAACTGTTCTTATATCAACCTACCAAAGTAAAAGATGGGAATGCCGGCCGCGGTTTATGAAGCCCCAGCCTCTTGGTGGGGTATTGCCTGTGTCGCCTGTCACTGCCTGCCTGACCGACTGCTGGACTCTGTCCTTACCTGCCTCAGGAAGGTTGTCTCTGAGCGCCTTGCTGGCCCAGGCTCCTGGGGGTGTCCTGATGCCAAACTCATGGTGCTGCACTTGACCTCCCTGTCGGGGAACAGATTTGGACAGGCTTCCACAGGCAAGAGACTACCAGTCACCAAATGCCTCAACCCACCCTTGGACCAACAGCACAAAAATGCAAGTTGACTATCTTGGGTTTACAATGCAGCCATGGTCAGGAAACACCTTCCTTTTTCCAAGAGAAAATAACTGTTTTGTTATGTGCACTGAACTCTCAATGTTCATTTCATTGATAACATTCACTGCCCAACCAGCTCAGACAATCACACACACACACACACACACACACACACACACACAAATCCTCATCCAGGGTCTACTCCATCCTGCCAGCTAGTAAATGGTCCTCTGGCAGCTGGTAGGAAATTCAGTGGGTAAGACTCTTTTAGGGCAAGGCAGGAAGTTACTTCTACATTGCACTGAGATTGAGCTCACCGGAGAAAAGAGTTAAAGCATCCCCCATACTGCTTGCTGACTTATTTACTCTTAATGGTGCTCATTCACCCATTGCAGCAGGTGAAGCAGGTCTCAGTGCATGAATTGTACACAGTAATGCCCCCGGTATTTAGAATTCACTTTTCCAGCAGACCAAATTTGCCAAATCCTACTGAAGAATCGAGCCATCTGATTCACCTGCCCAAAAGCTCATGTACTTCTCTCCTCAGTGTGGACTGACACTTGTCAGACACAATTTCAGAGTTTGGCTGTCTGGTTTCCTAGCTCACCAAAGCTGGAAGCTGCAGAATGAGGGAGGAGGAAAGGTGCTGAAGTCAACCAGGATTCCTGGCAGCAACTGGAAGTGATGAGTGGCCAAGTGCATGAGAGGAAGACCCGGGAAGGCGGCAAAAATCAGACACAGGAGCTGTGTGGGGATAACATGCCCATGTCTCACAGCATCTTCCCTGGGCATCCACAAAACTCAGTTCAATATGTGAACAAAAATCACAAGGAGTCTGAGGCAGCAAGGAAAGATTCCATTGCGCTTACCATTTTCTTCACAGAACGGAGGTATGAAATAGAATTCTTTGCAGGGAATTATGAAATACAATTCTTAAAAATGTGTACACAATGATTTTGCTGTTTTTTAGTTGTGACACTGAAGGCGGTCCACTCAAATTAGGCGGTTACTTCCTCCTGGGCAGCACCTGCTGTGTGGTACATCATGGACACCATTCTTGCAGAGTACCATGGTGTTTCCCCAGTGCTCATTGTTTTCTTTCCCAGTCATTACCCATAGAATTACTCCACACACAAGTTCCCAAGTCACAAACACACTCTGGGGTGCCGCCTCTTGTCCTCCACATGCTCCCATTCCAGACATACCACCTGTCCGCAGAGATGCCAACAGAAATGATTGCTGGGCTGTTACATTGTTGGATGGTAAAATAGGCATAGTCCTCTAAATATGCCCAGAACATTTCCTCTTGACCATCCAGAGCTAGCAGCCAGAAATACAGCAAAGGGAAATGGAGGGATTAAGGCTTAGTCTCTATCTTTACTCAATCTGAATCACACAATGTCCAGAGAACCCCAAGAGAAGCCAAAATAAAGCAAGCAAGAGCTCCACATGGAATCATCAATATTTCCTGGGAAAGGACTAAAATGCAATTATTGGCCAACAGGAAACAGGACCTCCTGCCTACCACCTTAGAAGGACTTTTAACCCAATCAAGAAGGGCATGCACTATAGGGCCAGTTCCAACTCATGAGATGAGAAGCCTGAACACAAAACATCCCTGGGCAGATGACTGCTCCCAACACAGCTGATGAGCCAAGATCGCCCAGGACTCCAGAACCTGCCAGCTTCCGGAAGATGCAGGGGAAAGGTCAGGTCCCCAGATCATACCATCTGACCTCACCAGAGCAATTTTCATGTTCCCATTGCACCCGTGGTTTTCTCAGCCCACAACTTGGCTCTGGGCCCCATTTGCAACTTTAATAGGTCTGCACTTTCCTCCATCTGTTCCCTGAATGCATTCCAGATGATGCAGCAGCCAGAAGGGCTGGAGCAAGAGGAACAGGCATGTCCCTTCCCCCTGCCCACCTTCCCCAATTGCTCAGACCTAATAAAGCCTTTGCCTTAAGGGCACAAGCCCAAATTGAACACAGCATACACCATTTAGAACAACACTGCAAGGCTGGTCTGACACCTCTCATGTGCACACCAGCTCTAGGGAGGAGGTGAATCCACACACTCACCCCACAACCTCAGCACAGAGGCAGAGAAAGGACAAGATGATCATCATGACCTCAACAGCAGCGTATCTCCTTAGCTCAAATCTGTATCACCTGCCCACACGCCCAAGTTAGCAAAAAGATGTAAGATAACATCCAGCCCAGGAGGGACAGACTGTCTTCACAGTAACCAAAAGTACTGCACCTCATTCCTACCTTCTTCAGCTTGCCACTTTTGGTGCCCACAAAGGCCAGAGAGTGGTTCTTGTAGACATATGCGATGACAGACGTCATGCGGTCCCTGTCCTCCGTGAAGACGGGAATTCCACGCACCATGTCGGACACTCCCAGGGGAGCATTCATGTCCAGGCCACAGAAGTTATCGTCAATGGTTAAGAGCTGCAAATTTTAAAATAAGAAAAATTAGAAGGGAGCATCAAGGAAATTGGCAGAGATATTAAGTCAGGAAACTATGGAGGTAGAAGAATCCTTAGAGATGAATCATCTGGTAACAATCCCTCTTTTTTACATGAAAAATGTCACTCCAGAGAAACTAGGTGACCTGTGAAGAGTCACCTGAGTGGGCAGGTGCAGGGACATGGCAGAAAACACAGATCCGCAGGTCTCCTTTCCCCATAATCTGTGTGTCTCTGCCCCTCATCCAACCCCTCCCAGCGCCATCTTGGGAGCTTTGTCCATCATTATTATCATCATCATCCTCACGTGGAAAAGCCTCACGTGGAAAAGCCCTGGGTCAGCCCAGATGAGCAGGGGCTCCAGGCCGCTCTGCTCAGGCACAAGAGGGATGTGGTCTCCGTATCTATACACAAAGAGGAATGTGGTCTTCGTATCTATACAGAAGAGGGATGTGGTCTCCATATCTGGAGCAGACACACACATGAGGACTCAAAAGTGTAGACTAGGGAACTGAAAACATTAGCATGTAAGTAGCACTATCACAACAGAGGCATGTGCAGGCAATCAGCTGGGGAAAGGAGCAATGGGGGAAGGAATGTGCTGATTCAACTCAATGTGCCACAGCTGGTGCTTTATGAGCTCCGACCTCAGGCTCCCTGTGTCTTTTAGAGCATTGTGAAGAAGGGCAGCCCTGGCCCTGCCATGCCTACACCAGCACTTCCAAAAGTGCCATCCATGGAAACCCAGGTCCCCGATATGCTCTACATAAAAGGGCTCTGCCGGCAAATTTCTAGGAAGCCTTTTAACACCATCTAAGAGATTCATAACGATTAGTTACATGAAAGGTCTGAAAAGTATTTTTAAGAAAAAGTATGTTTAACCTTATCTCAGCCTCTCCTAAACATTTTATTCACTGAACCTTTTCTTCTTCTTCTTTTTTTTTTTTTTCTTTTGAGACAGGGTCTCACTCTGTCACCCAGGCTGGAGTGCAGTGACATGATAATGGCTCACTGCAGCCTTGACTTACCAGGCTCAAGCGATCCTCCAACCTCAGCCTCCCAAGTAGCTGGGACCACAAGCATGTGCCACCATGCCTGGCTAAATTTTTGTATTTTTTGTAGAGACAGTATTTCATCATGTTACCCAGGCTGGTCTCAAATCCCTGAGCTCAAGCAACCACCACCCTCAGCCTCCCGAAGTGCTAGCATTACGGGTGTGAGCCCTTGTACCCAGCTGCTAAACCATTTTGACTGCAACACCTACTAGTGTTCCTTAAAGAGAATATTCTCCAGATATCCTGTGAGATACTGACCTTGACTCGATTGCTCCTGACTCCAGGAAGTATAATTTCGGAAGTCAGGAAGCTTTGGGGCCAGTTCCCCCACTGTATTTCCAGTGGAATCTCTCTTTTTTATACCAGGCCATCAGGTCCCCCTTGAAACAGAGGGTCTCAGCTGGGCTCTGGGGTGCTGGGGAGTGGTGAAGACCCTGGTAGTAGCTGGTGAAAAGCCCTCGGCACTCCCCACAAGCAGCTTGGGTCTCACACACACACCCCTCTGGGGTGAATTTTCCACCATGTCTTGGAAGGGCTATGTGGTCTCAGAAGAGTTACTCCGTTTTCCTATGCTTTTATTTTCTGCTCTATAAAGATGACGGAAACAATCCCCGCTCTGATGGGCTACCATAAAGCCTATTGCACTCGTGCCTGTAAACGTCTTTGGACTTTGCAGAGAAAGGGGTGAAATAAAATACAAGGTGTCACTTTTTTAAAGGCTTCAATCCAGCCAAAGGAAAGGGCATCTGGAGAACAGCAGGCAGGCTCTTGCCAAGGAGTGTGTGAAACCAGGCCACAGGCGTTCTCACCTGGCCCCAGCAGGCTCCTCCACTCCCTCCCAGAAGAGGTGCAGGCAGGCACTGTCCCTCCAGAGAAGGTGACCTGCTCAGCATCTGAAGCCTCTCTGATGGCTCCCCTTCTTCCTACAGAGTAGGGACAGTCAGAGCGAAAACGGGGAGAGCGTGGGCAAGCCTGAGCAGGCCACGTGTAGAGCAGACATCCACTCCAGGCCTTTGATAGCCTCTGGCCTCTCTTGCGTGGCCTGGTCCACCAGCCCAGGCCAAACACAGCTCTCTCCCCTTCCCTTAAAAAAAAAAAAAAAGAAAAATTATTGGCCAGGCATGGTGGCTCATGCCTGTAATCCTGCCAGAGGCAGGCAGATTATCTGAGGTCAGGAGTTCGAGACCAACACTGTCTCTACTAAAAAAACAAACAAAAAATTATAGGAGTCAAATTTACAAGGGAGTGTTCAAGATTTAGTCTGATCTTTGCCATTTTTCCCTAAATAAGGAGATGGGGAAGGAGACAGGAGGCAGAGGGTTAAAGGGAGGAGTAGAAGAAAGGAAGGACAAATCCAGGCAAAGGGGAGAAGATGCCCTGTGCCTGCTGGATATGACCACGGCAACCTGCCAGGCCTTCCAAGGGCAGCCTGGGGTGCTAGGGGTCCTCGTGGCCCTTGAATGTTCCTGCTTCTGGTTCACAAGGAGTTCGCATCCCCAAATTTCTCAGGCCTAAACTGTGCTGCAGGGACCTCTGGCGTCGCAAACTCTGTACATCACCCATTATGATCCATTTTCTGAGTAGATGTGGCTGAATGATTGTTCACACTGCACAGGGTGGGGACACTGAGGCAGGGAGAAAGGGAGTCCATGTTTCACAGTTCCCCACCACCTCTGCCACAAACATAGGCCTCATTAGCCTGAGGAGGCTTCAGGCCTCTCAGCTCCCAAAATTGCATTTCTGAGTGGTCAGGATTACTGAATACGATTCTTCCCCTTGGCTGGGCACGACAGAAGGACATCAACAGCCACGTACAAAAAGAGAGTATACATTTGGCTGGTTACGTCATTCACTAACCAGAAAGTCAGGGACCTGTGACTCTCTTCCTCTGCAGAACCTCTTGCTGCAAGAAGCCCAGGCAAGATCTGGGACAATGACAGATTTCTCCCTAAGTTTCCCCATGGCTTGGCTTCTCTCTCTCTGAATGGGGCCCCAAGTGATAAAGGTGCCATTGAGTCCTTTGACCAAGCACCGTCCAGGTCTTCATGATTGCTGAGGTCCCCCAGCTGTGGCAGGAGGTGGCCCTGCTCTTTGTTTCCTTGAATCTGGGGTGATGGGGGAGGGATTTTTAAGATTGAAACAGTGGAAAAATCACAGGACTTGGGTTCAAATGGCAGCTCAGCTGCTTCCCAATTGCACAACTTGCTCCTACTGTTCTGTAACCTGACTTTCCTTGGCTATAGAGCGGGTAAGCTTATTGGAGCGATGGCACCTGGTGAGCTGGGAAGCACTTCAATGTAAGATATTTCGTGTTGATTTTTTGTGTATAGAAATCCTGCCTGGAACAGGGGTAGAATGGCTGCAGGGTGTGGCCCTAGCATGCCTCTTGACCACAGCATGCACTGCAAACACAGTATGCATTGCTGGGTCTGAGCTGAAACCACCAGCTAATTACAGTACCTGAAGCAGGGGGAGGGAGGGTCCCCCAGGGCCTGTAGACCTGGGAGGTGGACATGTAGAGAACAGATGCCAGGGCTGCCTGGGCCCGGGAAGGTGAGGCTAATTGGTGAAAGCCTTCAACAGGTGAGGGTTGATGTGGCTTCCTGAGCACCTGAGTGATGGGGGAAGAGAATGTTTGCTCCAGCCCTGGATGAGCCTTCCCCTGGGCCCCATTAACAGTGAGATTAGAGCCACAGCCAGAGGAGCCAGGTCTGGACTCTGCTATTATCAGGAGCCCAGCCATGCCCTAGGCCTGGGGCTGGCCTCCTGTCACTCCACAAATACACAAAATGTTTGGCCATGGTTATGATAACCCTTGTTTATTAGAGAGCAACTCTACTCTCACAAGGAAAGGAAATAAGCACCCATTAAATGAGAATTTATATGGAGCCCATTTGGACAACCCTGTGGACAGACCTAGAAGCCCTGAGAGGGCCACACTCTCTGGGTCCCTATCCAGAGGACTCTGGATCTTTTTTCACTGGCTCAAATGTCCTCATAGAACGCATGGGGTACAAATTAAGATGGCTGATCCACTGTGCTCCAAGGACTATGAGCTCAAGGACAGGGGCCACGTTTTATGCATCTTTGTACCCCTAGCTTAGTGCCTGGCTTATAATAGGCTAATACAATGGATGGATAGATGGATGGATGGATAGGTGGATGGATGGATGGATGGATGGATGGGTGGATGGGTGGATGGATGGATGGATGGATGGATGGATGGATGGATGGTTCGTTGGACAGATAGATAAATAAAAGCCTGAGCTTCACAGTGGCTAACAGTACTGAACCAGAACCAAAGTGCTTAGGTTTGAATCCCAACTCTGCCACTTAATCCTGTGTGACCTTGAGAAAGTCACTTAACCTCCCTGTGCCTTAATTTGTTACCTGTAGAATGGGGATTATTACAATAGTACATACTTTGTTGTACTGTGGTGAGGATTAAATAATTTAAAACATATAGAACAATGTTTGGCACTTAGTTCTATGGGAGTGTTCACTCTTGTTGTTTGTTGTCATTAGATGGGTCAGATGACCTCTGCGGTTCTCAGCATCTTTGAGGAAATTCATGGTATCTATCTCAGAGGTATCATCAAAATTAAAGGGGCTAATGTTGTGAAGATGAAATAGCAAAGGTAGTTCTTCCCAAATATCTTCCAGAATCAGATAGACATTTGGTCACAAAGCTGACTGAAGGAGCAGGGGAATGGTCTCAGATCCAGGAGACTGAGCACTATTCATTAGAAATGCAAATTCTTGAGCTCCACCCCAGACATATTGGATTAAAAAGTCTTGGGTGGGGGCTCAGACATCTTCATCTTCACACCTCTCCAGGTGATTCCAACCCCCTCTTGCTAAGGTTTGAGAAGCACTGGCCTGGATCACCATGGAGGGCCCTTCCTAGCTGAGGGCACTACAGAACACAGCATGTGCCTAGCATCCCCACTCGGGAGCAGGACCCTGAGCTGGACCTGGATGCAGAGAGCCCTCACAGCAGCCTCCCCAGGGGCCTGCCATGCAGTGTGGTGGTGGTGGAGGTGGTGTGGGGAGCTGGAGCTGACACTCCGAATTACAATCTAATAGCTTATTGCGCTTCCCTCGTGCACCGCAGCAAAGGTTACCGTGCAATTACGTGTCGCCACATACAAATGACAGAGCAGTTACGGTTACTTTACCAATTACAGGGAAATTGCTCCCACTCTGCAGAGAGATTGGCACTCTGAAAAGCTCTATCATCTCCATGAAAAGGGGATTTTAAATGCAGACGGTGTCCTTCCTCCAGCAGTCCCCCAGGCTCGGGGGCAGAGCTGCAAAGCCACTGCCCAAGGACCCCAGAAGTGTCTGGTAGTCTCTGTGGAGACTCCCTGGGAAGGGCTGGAGGAGGAGGTAGACCTGGGGAACAGTGGGGGGATCTCCCCAAGAACTCTAGACATCACCCCCAACCCTAGGCCTCAATGACACACTCTTAAGGAACCAACTATCACCCACTCTGACAGCCACATCAATCCATCTTGAAGGCAGCAGGTGATGAGGCGGGGTGGGCCCCTGATCCCCAAATCCTCCCCTGACCCCAGCCTGCACAGCCCCTGGTGTGAGTCCTGATTGCACCTCCTCTGCCAAGCAAAGCTGTTTTAGCCCCGACCCTGGCTTGCCCCACCTTTGCAGAAACCTCACATTGAGTCCTTATTACAGAAAGGTCAGAACCAAGCCAGAGCTCAATGGCCCAAATGCAGTGCTAATGAGGTGAAGGTCAGCAGGTCCATCCCCCTGTGGGCCAATTAGCTTAGCTCTGGGACACAGTCTCTTCCATAGCCACAGGCTGCCCTCTTACTGCAGGCATCCACTGTTTACAAACATCCTAAGCTGATCCTGAAGAGGCAGACCAGGTGACCAGCAGGGATGTGCCATGCAGCCAACTCCTCCAGCCACCTATGTACCTGCCCTGCTGCTCTGGGGCAGCAGCAGCCATCTGAGCCCCAGGATGGAAGACAAAATCAGATCTGGTCTTCCCATTGCTCTGTGGGCAACTCCTGTGGTCCAGGAGAGAGAGGATTTCTCCCATCTGGGAGAAAACCAGCTCTCCTGCCCTTCCTGAATGGAAAAGTATCATCTAGCCTCATACTCCTCCACAGCTGGGAAGTCCCCACTCCTGTCCGTTGCATAGGGTAAGAAGACATCAGATTTTCCCAAGCTCACCCATGGTGGGGCCAACTGGATCTTTAGACCAACCTTTTCCCACCAAACCTTTGGTTCCTTGGGCTATTGGAACTCCCTGCATTCAGCAAGGGAAATAGGCACTAGATGAAGACAATGCTATTTACTTTTCCTCACTTACTAATTTGCTTAAGAGCATTTATGAAAAACCTACTAAGCCCCAAGCACTAGGTGAGCCCCTAAGAATATAAAGATGAAAAAGTCTCAGTTCCTGCCCCAAAGAACTGCCTCTTTCCCAGTGTGGGGATGGACAGACCTGGGCCATGACTAGACAAAGCCATCTGGGCCCTGCTTCAGTTATGTGCCTGGGGGAGTCCAGAGAATGGACCACCAACTGCCTTGGGGAGCAGGCATGACTTTGAGGAAGAGGCGAAGTCTGGGCTCACGTCCAAGTTCTCTGGCTTATGAAACAGTATTCTGCCCCTCTTTCACACATCATATTTCAGATGCGGAAAATAACTCAGGATCATAAAATCCAACAGCCCCATTTTACAGAAGGGGCCACTGGGGCCTGGAGAGTGAGGTACCTCCCCTAGTTACCTATCAAGTTGCTGAGAAAATAGGTACCAAAACCCCAAATTCCTGGTGACAGAAAAAACAAAACAAAACAAAACAAAAAAGCCTGATTTTTTTTTTTTAGATGGAGTCCTGTTCTGTTACCAGGGTGGAATGCAGTGGCACAATCTTGGCTCACTGCAACCTCCACCCGCCAGGTTCAAGCAATTCTCCTGCCTCAGCCTCTTGAGTAGCTGGGATTACAGGCACCTGCCACGACACCCAGCTAATTTTTTTATTTTTAGTAGAGACGGGGTTTCACTATGTTGGCCAGGCTGGTCTTGAATTCCTGCCCTTGTGATCCGTCCACCTTGGCCTCCCAAAATGCTGATATTATAGGCATGAGCTACCACACCTGGCTAAAAAACTGATCTTAAGCACGGGTTTCCTCTGGGATTGTTAGAGGGTGGTCCCAAAGACAATCTATTCCAGGATCAGAGGAAGGCAGGGGACTGCTGGGGAAGAGACTATGTGTCCAATCCCTTTCCCAGCACCAGGGATGAGTGCTCTGCCTTCTCCAGAAACTGGAAGCAACCAACTCTCCCCTCCCAAGGAGGCCCCTGACCACTCACTTAAGCTGGGCTTCTTCCTTTCCTGGGTCTGTGCATCCCAAAGGAAAGTGAGAAATGACGTTTTGAAAAGAAATTCAAGTTAGGAGAAAAAGGGAAGGGAAGCCCATGAGCTGCCTATTGATACAGAAAAGAAAAGGTCTTTATATTCTTCATGTTGAGCAGCCCTAAATTTCTTCCCATTAATTACACTTATGCACACTTGTGCACGCACGCACACACACACACACACACACACACACATACACATATCCTGGTTGCTGACCATAGCACACCTCCACTGGAAATGGGGAATCAGTGAATTACACATGTGGGATTTCTTTTTAAAGGGAGATATTGATCAGATAAACTGTAATAGCTCATGTCTAAATGCAGGCTCCAGTTGTAAAGCTCTGCAGTACAGGGAGATAATGATCACCCACTTATTGGGAACCATACCTCAAATATGACAGCTGACCCCTAAGGTGTTCATAAATACACAAAATGCATCCACCCCTTGAGATGACGTCGTGTTTACTCCACAATACCTCCTCAGGGGTAGAGGTAAGTGGAGAGTGTCCACAGGGAGGTAGAAATATCTCTGGGAGTCTCTAGTAGGCTTAGGTTTAGCTCCTCAGAAAGCCTATTATTCTATAAGATATTTCCATGTGCTTGAGTGATGATTCTGTAACAAAGAAGAAATCAAAAAGACCTGACTATCCAATCCTCTGATTGCTTTCCTGTAATGCCTAAACTTTCTCTTTTATGACTCCTAGCCCTCCCCAGAAGGTCTGCCTTCAGACACGTGACATTCAGACACAGGACCCACGCTGGCCCTATGAGATTGAAGTCTCTTGAAAGCAAGCCAGAGAAGTCCTATAATAGGTGAAAGTTGACCCCTGCACCCTGGTTGTGAGCACAGGCCATGGAAACAGTGCTGGAGTGAGGGCTCATACACTCAGTTACTAATGCTTCATCTCAGAATGATTCTTTCGGGTGTCTTTTTCAATGAGATTGTAGGGAAAATGAATGTGTAAGAGAAAGAGGGAGAGCCAGCAAGCCACAGTCACAACAACCCAGTTAGACAAACACATCATTGCAGGGGCTTAGAGAAAAGTGTATTGGGGTTGGAAAAACAACCCAACAAATTATAGTAGTTCCCCTGATCCTTGGCTTCACTTTCCATGGTTTCAGTTACCGCAGCTTCAGATCAACCACTGCCCAAAAATAGAAGAGTAGAGCACAATAAGGGATTTTTGAGAGACAGAGGAGACAATGTTCACATAATTTTTATTATAGTATATTGTCATAACTGTTCTATTTTATGATTATTATTACTGTTAATCTTTTACTGTGCCTAACTGATAAATTAAAGTTTATTATAGGTATGTATGTATATTAGTCCATTTGCTGATAAAGACATACTGGAGACTTGGAAGAAAAAGTTTGATGGACTTACATTTCCACGTGGCTGGGGAGGCCTCACAATCATGGCAGAAGGCAAGGAGGAGGAAGACAGGTCTTACATGGATGGCAGCAGGCAAAAAGAGAGAGTGTGTGCAGGGAAACACCCCCTTATAATATCCTCAGATCTCATAAGACTTATTCACTATCACGAAAACAGCACAGGAAAGTCCTGCCCCCATGATTCAATTACCTCCCACCAGGTCCCTCCCACAACATGTGGGACTTCAAGATGAGATCTGGATGGGGACATAGCCAAACCATGACAGTATGCATGGGAAAAAACAAGGTATATATGGGGTTTGGGACTATCTGTGGTTTCAGGCATCCACTGGGGGACTTGGAAAGCATCTCCCAAGGATAAGTGGGGACTATCATATGGCCCCAGTTCTCAAGAACCACAGCTTTGCTTCTGGGCATCTCAAAAAGGAGGAGAGCAGACCAGAAAACAGGATAGAAAGTCATTGTGTTTTAGGAGGTGGGGCTGGGGATTTTGATGCAAATATTCATTAAATGAATGCATTTAACTACCTATGGAATGATGAAAGCCATTTGCTAAAAGCAACACTTCTTTTAATACTCATTTTGAAGTTTCTATGTGTGTTTTGGGACCATCTGTGGCCCAAGCCCACCAGATATCTAAGTGGTCTTTCACTCATCATGAAAACAAGCTATCCTTCTAATAGGGAACTAATGTCACTAAATTGAGCAGTTTTCCCTGGAGAAGGGCATTAAGCCAAGCACACATTCTGCAGGCCAGGCTGTAACCAATAGCGAGCTTTAGCAGTGCACCCCTTCTAGGGGTTGCTGAGCATAGCAGCCAAAGACAAGCTTCAGCTCAGAATCCTAGGGGTTGAACCCATGACCTTCTCCTCATTAGCTTAGCTGCCAAGAGCCTCGTGTTCCTCCCTCTGAGAAGCAGACAGGGCCATGCCCTGGGAATAGTCTGGACAGGCCAGAGCTCTAGGCCAGCCTACCAAGAGAATTGAAATTCTGCAGATGGCATTATCCCTGGGGGCTGGTTTAGCAACCAACACCAGACCCATGGGAAATCCCAGGGAAGTTTCTCAGCATTGCGAATGGTAACAACCAAAACCTACTGGGGTGCCACCTCTCTCCTTTTGTACTTTAGCTCCAGAGAACCCCAGTGGCTACCTGTCAGGGGCAGATAAATCCCATGCCACCAGTCCATCAATCCCAAATCCCACTGTCCCTCCCGGAGTCTATGGCAGGCAGACTCAGCAGCCACAAGGGCTGTCATTGAAGTGAGAAATACCATGATGATTAAGTTTGTGTGTTTTCCGGTGGGTGCTGGGAAGCAGTGGCCCTGCTCCCCAGGCTGAGTTATGGGGTAGGTCATTCCCTCATTAGTGGAAATAAATTTTATTAGCCCCACTCTCACGGCAATGTATCTTCCTCTCTTGCTCCTCAGGTCTGGGTGTGGGTCTGGGTAATGTTGCCTGCGTGTGGGATAAATCAGCCGAACAAATCCCATTATATTTTGGAACACTGACGGAGACACAGTAATGGCACAGAGACCAGGGAAGGGAGTGGGCTGCTTCTCTCCCACTGACCCCGTTTCCTGCCCATAGGGCCACACACGCTAGGGAAAACATGTAAATTGAGAGGCCAGATGGAGAAGAGCTCTCTCAGTTGTCTCTTTCTCCTTCTCTCCACTGACTTTCTTGATAAAAGAAACAAGCCTGATGTGGTGATGTGCAGTCCTTCCCTTATACCTTACAAAAACTAAGGGACATGTGAAGGTAACAGCAGCAAGCACTGGCCCAAAACGTGTCTTGTCACCCAAATGCATATCATTCATAACCTGTGCTATATAGAAAGGAAGGCAATTGGAGGGAGGCCGAGGTGGGTGGATCACCTGTCAGGAGTTTGAAACCAGCTTGGCCAGCATGATGAAACCCTGTCTGTACTAAAAATACAAAAATTAGCTGGTCGTGGTGGCGCATGCCTGTAATCCCAGCTACTCAGGAGGCTGAGGCAGGAGAATCGCTTGAATCCGGGAAGTATGGGTTGCAGTGAGCCAAGATCGCGCCATTGCACTCCACCCTGGGCAACAAGAGTGAAACACTGTCTCAAAAGAAGAAGGAGAAGGAGAAGAAGAAGGAGGGGGAGGGGAAGGGGAAGGGGAAATAATAATAATAAAGGCAGCTGGAGCACATCCTAGGGCCTGAGATACCAAACATCACACCTGCATTAAGCACAGCCCAAAATCTCCCAAAAGCAGGTATTGGTGAAGAAAAAAAAATTCTAAGCATGAAATCACTGCAATATTATTACGCCCCTTTCTGTCCCCTTGGGTGGTTATTATAACTAAAGGAGGAGACACAGGATGAGGCTATGAAGATGTTTGAGTGTCCTATGAATATAAGGGGCTGTGTGTCTATCATTATTAACATCTGTATATTTCTCTTTCCTTAGGAGCTTCCGGACTCTTTATTAAAAGGATACTTTTTTATCATCTCCTTCTTGAAGATAAAATGTGTGATTCAAAGCAAAAGGGAAACTGCTTGCCCAGTGATATCTCACAAGCTGGGACTGGCTGAGACCCAAAGATCCTGACTCCTAGACCAGTAACCCGGCCAAGACGCCACCCTGTGAGGACGAAAGGAATTGAAGGGAAGGCCCAGAAGTCCAGATCTGGATTGTTAAGTAGGGCTGGTCTATGTGCCCATTGAACAAGAGGTCTGGCTTCCCGTTTTGGCAGGGCTATCTCACACTGCATGAGGCGTGTGTGTGTGAGAGAGAGAAATCTCATTGTACTTGCTGCTGAGCAGAGTGTGTGGGGGTGAGGGAGAACAAGTCACAGAAATAGGGAGACAGAGAAAGGCTAAGAGAGGACCGTGCACCAAGAGTGTGAGTGAGTGAGCAAGAGGAGAGAAACAGAGAAAGCAACAGACAGCAACGAGGAGGACAGACATCAAGGACAGAAAGAATGGGTGTGTGCACGTGGGTGTGCTATGGGTGTGTACGCCACTGTGCTTGGGCTCATGACGTGCAGTCCATGTCTCAGTATTGTGAGAGCACACATCCTCAAACCTGACTTTGTGCTAAGCTCTCCTGGCAGCAGTCTGCGTTAAAATTCAGCCTGTGTGACTCCTGGGTCCTGCCTCACTCCCTGCTGACCCGATGGCCTCCAGGGTGGGCATCCTGGGAGAGTACATCCAGCCTAGGAAGCCAGCCTCAACTTTGCTCCTGCCAAACCCAACACATCGCCCAGGGCTCAGCTACCTGTCACACAAAGCACCATGCACACTAGTCTGGGATGGGACTTTCACTGCAAACCCTGCTGGCCAAAAAGAGGGAGGTGGGCGGGCCTTTCACCTAAATACCTGAGACAGGTGCCATCTCCGAGAGAGTGGGAAGACTTGATTCTATAAAGATTGGGGCTGTGATAGGTCAGGCACCCAGTGCTAAATAAGAAATCTGGAGTACAGGGTCATGGGCCATGAGAGATGGGCACTCAGACCAATGTGTTAGATTTTCGATGTGTGCATTTGTTGGGACATGAGTGTGGCATGGGCCATGGTGTCTATGGCAAGTGTAGTGGAGATGAGAGAGGAAGGATGGTGCGGGGAAGAGGAGGAGTTCCAGGTCTAGAGAGGACAAGAGCTGAGCAGAAAAAGCAAGCCTTGTCTAACGCCATAAACAACAGGATACAACCCCATCGAGTCTGAGCCCTGTGCTTCCTGCTGACAGGGAAAAGAAAACACCCCAAGAAGACCTGCAGAAGCCAGGCCCCAGAGCCTGGGATGCCTGCCTGGCCATTCCGGATGCTCACTTTCGTGGAGTTTCAGGATCTCAGGCGCCAGACCAACCTGACTAACCACCCAGACTGGAATGTGAGGCCAGCCCAAGTCCAAGGGGGTGACCCTGTCTCCTGCTCAGGACTGCCATGCCTAGGAAACCAGTGAGTCAAAGGAACGGCACGTGGAAGGGGACCTCCATCGCCACCCAGTCATGCACACAGCAGGGCAGGAAGGGGAGCTTTGGGTTAAAAAGGAACAGCTCCATCTCCTGTGCCTGTGTGGCCCTTGTGGGACTACACAGGGCTGGTGGGTAAACTCCAGAGTCAGGTGGGAGCTGGGTCTAGCAATGGTTCTCAACGAGAGGCTTCTGGAAATGTGAGAGGTTTTCTAGTCTTGTAGTGGCTGGGAACTTCCACTGGTGCTCAGCACTGTAGGGCCCCGGATCACAAACGCCCTACAATATCAGGCAGTCCCTGCACCAAGAACTGCCCACCCCAGACACTGCTAGCACACTCTTGTGAAACACCACGGGAAGAGCACCAAGCTGAGAATTAGGATACAGAACAGCCTTCAGTTTACTAATTACATGACCTTGAGTGAAACACTTGAGTTTTCTGTTCCTCCATTCCCTCAACTGCAGAGGATGCCTGCCCTTCCATTATCCTACAGTATTGTTGGGAGAAGAAAAGTTGTGAGAAAGCCCTTGTTAACCGTCAGGTACCATGCAAACTCCAGTGTGTTATTTCCAGACAGCTGGGAGGTCTCTGCCTTCTGCTCCCACTACTGGGGTTTGACAGGTGTGAGTTGGTGATGCTGGATAATAGTTTCTGCTCCAAGGACCCAAATTTTCTAGTTGAAGGACACTCAGGTCAAGGCTTGACAGGGAGATTGAGAAGCTGATTTCTGCACCTTCTGCATGCCACCTTTCTCCACACCGCCTAATCAGTACTATGGCCGAGACTATCTGACTCCCATACCCATGGCTCAATCAGTTCCAAAGTCAGGGAAGACTGAAGTGGAGTGAATGACAGTCACTCCCATGACCACAGCCATTGTTCCCATCACCCGGGCCATAATGACCTGCTGGTGTGCATCTCTCTCCTCCACTGTGTGGGCTCCTGGAGACAGATGCCATTCCACAATGCTTGGTATCCACCAGGAGGGAGTGCATTGCCAGGCCCTTTCCTAGGGCTCCATATATGTTTCGCCATTCATTAGTTTATTAAGAGGTGCTAGTTCGTTAGTGTTGGATGAGGTTGCCCCAGGAAGGTGAAGAAAGGAGAGAAGGTATAGATAACCCTATGCCTGGGGAATTCTGGGATGCCAGGTGCTTGGTCAAACCCAGCATCTTCTCCAGCCAGCTGCCCACTCCAAGTCAGGAGTGTCAGGTCCCCCCCAGAGAAGGACAGAGAGCCATCACCTTCTCCTGCATAAGGTCCTGGCACATGACAGAGGCCACAGGTGTGGGCTCCCCAGCCTTACTGTCTGTCACATGCTCTGCAGACAGGGGGCCTCAGGGAGCCTGGATGGCAGCCTTCAAAAGGGGCTGGGGATAGAGATGCACCAGTGATAAGCCACAGAAACTGAGAAATGAAATCACTGCCATTCCCCACATGAGTGCTCATTAGCAAATCAGTCTCAGCTTGACCTCTAGTCCCCTGAGTCCCAAGACAATTGGGGCCCTGACAGACCCTCTAGGACCCCCCCTCATACCCATGTCCTCATGAGATCCTCAGAGTTACTTTCAGATACTAACCCACTTGTTCTGGGAGACCTCTTTCCACCCAGGCTGGAGAAAGCCAGGACAGGGGTAAAGCATGGCTCAGAGGGTGAAGGCGGAAGCTGCTGCTCCCACCCTCCACTGACACCAGAAAGCCCCAGCTGCTTCCCTAGCCTCCACACCTGGTGCCCACTCAGGAATGTACATTTGTGACAGGTTCGTTTATGTCCACAGCAACACATTCCCATGAGGAGGCCACTCCTGGCCAACCAGCCCTCATCTCCAATGGGAGCACAGCCGGCCTTCCCTGATTCACCTGAAGTTGAGGTACAGCTGAGCTCTCTGGGGGCTGCAGGTCAGCAGGTTCTACCCCCATGGCCCAAGACTTTTCCCTCTGTGCGGTCCTCAGGCTCTGGCCTGCCCAGTGCTCTGTGGATGCTCCCTGGCACGAGGGGCCTTGTAGTAGGGGTTCTTCTTCCCATTCCTTCCTATCCCCCAAATGAACACAGCCAAAGCAGGTGCTGGGACCTTGTGAAGGAGGCAGGTGGCCCAGGAGTTTTGCGGATCCCGGCTCTGAGTTCTGGAGGCGTGAGTTCAGGGGGAAGAATGTGGGTCTCAGGATGTGGAAAGGGCTAGAAAAGCCTGAAGAGCCCCATGGGAGGAGCATTCTAATTTAGAGAGCTGGTACAGCCTGGAGCACAGTTGACATTCATTGCTACTCAAATCCCTTCTTCAAGCTTTTAGAGTTGTAACTATGATAAAACCCACAGGGGACCCCTTACCCTACAAAACACAAGTCCTAAAAGCCAACATCCTGGGCCTTGCCCTGCCCTCTGTCATCTTCCTACAACAGAAACACCACAGGACAGAGGTCATCTGTGACTGAGTTCTCAATTCACAGGGCTCAAGGCAGTGTCAGACTCCGTGACAAGAGAGATCTCCAGAGTTCATCTTGTTCATCCTCCACCTCTAGGCAGGAAGGGAACAAGAAAACCAACCCAACAGCCTTGTAAATGAGTTGAGGAAGAGCTGGGTTTGCAAATGGTGCCATCGGGGCAACACAGAGCCTGGCCTGGCCGATGTCGCACGAAACACGTGTGGTCTGAGCCGACTCCAAAGGAATCGTAACAGGAGGGCGGGAGCAAAGGAACTCGGGTATCTGCCAAATCAAAGGAAACTGATACTGTGCATTAAACACCAGCCTGGCCGTTTTCAGACTGGCTGGAGAGACAGCCCCAGGCCTGTGCAGAGTTTCTGGCCTCCTCCTTTCTACTCTCGGCCCTGAACTTGCCTGTAACTTGAAAGGGCTAATTAAAGCCAAAAGAAAAATCAAAAGCTTGTTATCTTGCTCCATTACTCCCCGTCCCGGCATTAGCCTGTCTTGCAAAGCTGTTTTCCCTCTATTCTCTCCAAGGCTACCACACGGTGTTAGGACCTGCAGCTCTGCAGACTTCCATGATGAACTTGGCTTTTTGTATTGTGGCAGGAAGCAACAGCAGCATGAACACTTGCCCATGGGCAGCCAGACGGACCCCTGCAGCTGATTTTTCTCCCAAGAGCATCGCCCAAAAAGTCAGGGTTTTGAGAAAGTTTTCTACAGGAAACTGTCAGAGATTGCCAACTCCTCTGGTCTCAAAAGAACTTGTTGATGTTTAGTAAGTGCACAGTATAAACTTGCCATCTTCTAACATAGGCCTGCATATGTGTGCATGCTCGTGGGGAATTTATTACATGTATGCATGTATGGGTGTCCTGCAGGCAAGGGGGATTCTCTTCAATTGGTGGCTCTGTTACTCACTCCTAAGATGTGTGACCTTGGGCAATTCATTCACCTTGCTGAGTCTTGAGATACTCAATGCAAAATGAAGTTTTAGGCCAAGGCTCTCTAAAGGCCTTCTCAACACCAACATTCTAATACATCTCACCACAGACCCATGTTTGAGTGTCTAATAGACATGTCCAGAACAGCCTCTGTCATTAGCTGCCTTCGTTTGGAAGCAGTCCATACCCCCGTAAGTTCACAGACCTGTCTCATGGACTCTCTTAAGTGGCTCCACTACTGCCCCAAACAAAGGGCTCCAGGGGCATTCCCAAAGGTTGTCACCTGCTAGGAAGACTCAGTAGATAAAGTGGAGTCCCCTCCATTCTCCAGTCTGGCTCTGATTTGTCAACTTTTTGCTGCCCTGCTTGGTCCATAGCACCTCTCCTATTTCCTTTGTGACATCAGGGAACTCCTGGATTTTCAAGACCTCCAAGAAGAGATGACATCTCTTAGTTTCAGCTGGCCCAGTGCCTGGAAGACTTGACAGTGGAAAACAGCTTAAGCCTAATGCCAGGGCACTATCTTTCTCCTCCCTTTTCCCTATCTCCAACCCAAATCCCAAAGACCAGAGTGATGGCCTGTCCACACTCTGGCTGGGGAGGGTGCCAGTCCCCACTGAGATCTGCCTGGCACATAGTTATACTTTATGAAAGGAAATTTACACTTTTTTAAACAACCAAAATACATTTCCTAATATGGAACTCCACCAAAGTTTAAGGAGTCAAGAATCACATCAGTATGGATGCGTACTTCTGTTCAATGGATACATTTTCCTTTCTTCTTCTCCCCAAATTAAAATTAGAGAATTGATGTTCTCAAACTAGGTTCATAATCTTTAAAATGCACAGTTATAAAAGGAAAAGGACAAGAACACAGAAGATGCTGATAGCTGAGCCTTCCAAGTCACCCAAAGAATGATAGTGAAAAAGCAGGACCATTGTGAAGAGGAACAGAGTCAAGCCACAAGAAGGTGGATGCTTTTCATGGTGGGGCACACGTGAGCTAGGCTGTGACAGGCAGGAGTCTGTGTCCCCTGCTTCACCTGGGGTAACCCAGCAAGGCCATACCCACCAGCCATGCGAAGACCCCTAAGCCAACCCTTCTCCTGCTCTCCCTCTGGCTCCCCACAGCTCTCCCATTATCCCATGCTGCTCTCCGGCTGCTTCCTGACTTTCTCACATGTCTCTTCCAAGGCACTGTGCACACAGAAGATGCTCAATAAACACAATTTGTCCCTTCCCATCCCTTTTCTAAGTTAGCTTTGCTTTCTCTATGTGTTCACTGCACTCTTACCTGACTGTGCTCTCATTTTAGCATTTCCTAAAGACATACAAAGGGCTAAAAACACACCTCTCCTGAAATTCCATATCTATCCCAAATGTAGGATGACTCCTCACACTCTCCTCTCCCTCTACCATATGGTTTTTATTCTAAGCTCCCAGGAAAGTTATTTGCAGGCTTGGTGAGTACAAAGGGCATGTATGTGTCTTGCACTACAGCACACTGTGATCTAGACTCCAGCCATGCCCGGTCCCTACGACATCCATTTGACACAATTCCTACCTATTTCCAGCACTCCCTGTCATAACCAGTGAGCCAATATGGGGCAGAGAAAAGTACACTGATGGGAATTTATGTTTCAGCTCCCACTCTGACTCTTATACATTCAATGTCATAGTTGCAGAATATTTGGTGACACTCTGGGTCCAATGAGACTCAGAGATGGGATGGGATATACTCACTTCATCTGCAAAAGGGGAAGGATGATACACACCCCATGGGGGCTACAGGCTGGGGTTCTCATCCTACACTCCCGACCATCCCAGCGCGCAGCCCTCCCTGGACTCACCGCACTGCTGCAGGGGATGTCCTTCACCTTGAGCCAGGCCAGGTCCAGCGTGCCCTCGCCCCGGTAACAAGACTGCAGCCGCTCCTTAATGCGGTCATTTATCTGCTTCAAGATGAAGATGCACAGGGCCGACTCATCCAGGGATTTCATTTTCCGCTTCTGGCCCTTGGAGAAGACGGTGAAGAGCAGGTCATCATCTGGATGGACTCCAAGGGTCCTGCCAAGCACGGCCCCCGCTTTGGACAGGTAGGCAGCCTGCAGCAGGCGGTACTCCACCCCACTGCGCTCACAGCCAATGGGCACCTCTACATAGGAGTTGAAGGCTGTGTCCTCCTTGCAAAGCCTCACGAGCTTGGATGTATACACCTGCTCCTTGGTGGTGGAGCCTGGTGGAGACACCATCTCAGGTTGGAGGGTCAAAAAGTAGACAAAGTTGCCACTGCTAAAACCATAGACATAGTAGATATCAAAGTCAGGGATGATGGTGAAGGTGTCCGAAGGGATCTTAATCATCGAGGCCACGAACTCATCATGGAAGACGTATGCGAACATGCCATCCGCCTCAGAGTTCTTGGTCAGTTTCCGGCTGGAGATGGTGGGAAAATACTCGGGCTTCCCATCCACTGCCGTGGCAATGAACAGCTTGTCATCCAGGTTGCTGTAGGAGACGATCACTCCAAAGACCGAGCCGCTCTCGTTGACACCTGACAGATAGTGCTCCTTCTTATGATAAGGCTCCCCCAGCTTGAAGAGGTCCTCCAGCCTCAGCAGCTTGCAGATGCCTTGGTACAGGCTCCCACAGGCAATCAGCCTGTTCTCCTTGTAGTCTATGAGGAGCATCTTGTTGACATTGTTGGTGGTGGTCAGGGGCTCATTGCAGGTCTGGACGATGCGGGGTGGGTAACACTTGGGGTTGTCCTCGTCCGGCCCTGTCTCATGTGTCACCAAGACCTTCAGGTCGCTGGAGAGCTTGTAAATCCGATTGACGGCCCCCAAGTAAATGTGTCCTGTCCTCTCATCCACCACCAGGTGATTGAAACCCTCGGCGGGCTCTCCTCGGAATGTGACAAATGACCGCTGCTTCTGGGACAGCGGGGCTGGCTGCCGGGTGAGCAAAGTGGAGGAGCCCATGCCCACCATGAGGAGGTGGGAGAGAAGGCAGGTCCAGTTCCAGGGCATGGCTTTCATGGCAGAGGCGGGTCCCAGTGGCACAGCAGCACTCAGGCACAGTTGTCCCCTCAGAGGGCCAGGACTCAGCAATGCAGTCTCCCCTACTGGAGAAAGGGAAGACTATGAGCTGGATAACAATGCCAGTGGCTTCATTTCACCCCACAGCTTGTCTGCCTGGACTTTCAAAATGTTCTGCACACACTGAGCAGAACTGCACTGGGGGGTGCTGGAGGCTGACTGAGTCAACCCCCACCACAGGCATGTGACACAGTCAGAGCCGGGTGGCAGCAGCCCCAGGAGGACACATCAGTAACGATAATGGTGGTGATGATAATGACATGATAATAATAGCAGTGATGATGATGATGATCATGATTAACAGCCATTATCTACTGAGTGCCTGAATTTGTGTCAGACGCTGTCCAGCACTGTCACCCGGGTCCGGTGCCACCAGCAGGCAGCATCCGCAAAGACTGGCTGGAGGAGAAGAGGGAGGGAGGGAGGGAGGGAGGAAGGGCAGGAGGCGGGGCTGCCTGCACTGGCTGCAAGCTTTGTCCGGTGTTCCCCACAGCGGGCCTCTGCACACAGTTTCTCCATCTCCAGGCTCTGTGAACCACCTCCTGCTGGACCCCATCTGGCCGTAGAGGTGGTAACAGAGACCTCACTATTACTATCCACCCATACTACATTGCTCCTTAAAGAGCCACACTTTTATGAATAGCCCCTTTATTAACCTTTTCTCAAAGGACCAAATTTGTATGTGCTGTCTATTACCTGCTGGGACCCTGATTGGTAGACCTCCGAAGTACATCCTATTGTAGCCACATTTTATAGCTAAGGAAAGCAAGCTTAGGGAAGTCATGTAACTTGCACAGCTATAAGTGGTAGAGGTAGCTCCAAATATGAGTAGTGTAAATGTGCACAGGTTCGCAATCTTAACTGCTAAACCATCTCAGTTCACCCCAACCTTGCACAAGTGGGGCTGTACCGTGGTCCCTGTCCCATGCAGCAGAAGAATTAAGGTTGATCCCTTCTTGGGGGCTGTCCATTACAGCCACTACCTCCAGTTCTCTGTGTCTGTACCTACTACTGCAGGAGAAACTTTCCTCTGTGCCTCCTCTGCTGGATGAAGAGGCCAAATTAAAAACCCACATCCTCAATCTCGTCACACTGCAGCTGCAACCAGGTCCTCTGGGTTCACTGCCCAACCCTGAGCCCTAATATTATTTTAACAAGGCAGATCTTGGCTTCCTCCCCTAGCAGGGCCTCCTCTGAGAGGTTTTCATTAAAGGGAGAGAAAAAATGCTTTAAGAAGCAGTCAAGCAAATAAATAAACAAATAAATACAAAACTCCCCGAGGAACAAGATCACTCCCCATCCTGAGGGTCTCTTTCTATTCAAGGTGCTTCCTGCATGTGTTCCCATTGGACAGCTTTATGTTTCTTCCAGTTTGAGAGAATTCAGGGCAGGAATTGCCAACATCCTATCTGGGGGCATCTCAGCTCTGTGGAATTTTTCTCATTCACCCCCAAACACCTCAAAAGTAGAGAATGAGAAGAGGTAGATCACTAAGCAATGGAAAATTCCCCAGCAGGGAGCAAACGCTAGGTTAGATGGAAACCAAGAGAAGAAGGAAGAAAACCAAATAAAGACTTTGCATTGTCAGCCAGCATCCTAATGAAAAGCACAGGCCTTCTCCAGTCAATATCAGAGGAGGAAGACTGGTTAGTGGAACACACCACAACCAAGAGCAGTGCTGAAAGCCAAGGGCCTTCATTCATTCACCCATGTGGCAAATGTTTGCTCAGAACACACACAAAATGTGCAAGACACTGTGGGGCCCAAGGAGCAGATCCTTAAAGAACGGGTAGTCAAATCAGGCCAATAACACCAGAACCTGAACTGATACGCACGACAAAAAGTCACATGGCATACAAGAGAGTGCTTTGAAAGTTCCTAGCAGGAGGAAGACTTCTAACTTCGGGTGAGATAGGGCAAGAAGCAGGCTGCAGGAGGCCTTGGGGAGGGCATGGAATTTGGGCTGAGCTGTGAACTTCAAGAAGACAGTCAGAGCACGAAGGGAAAGGCCTTCTAGGGGAGGGGTCTACATAGCAGAAGCATGGGCATATCACATGAGGGTGTGTACAAGGAAGAATACGTCTGGAGAACATAGTTCATGAATGAATCAGGTGGAAGATGAGGCTGAAAAGAGAGAGCTTCAGCCTTGCCAGGATGTCACTGGGAAGTTGAGACTGAGATGCACAGTGTTGAAGACAGAAATGAAATTGTAGAGGAAAAGAGCAAAGGCCCCCAGAGGGGAGCCTCTCCCTTTCCATTTAGCCTTAGCCTTTGCAGAAGGAGAGTTTGGAGCTGAGGGTCTGTGAACTCCACAGGGCAGGGCTGGGTCTGTCTTGCTCATAAACACATTCACAGCTGCACATATAGAGGAGGCTCAACAACTGTTTCTTGACTGGCAGAAAGAGGGGCTGGAAGCATAGACGAATACCAATATCTGTGGAGTATTTACTGCACCCCAGAGCCCATGCAAATACTTTCACATAGCTTGGCTCACATAATCCTCACCACTGTTCCCTGGGATCAGAATTGTCTTATTCCTATTTCAGGTGAGGAAACTTTAGCTCTGCAAGGACACTGGTTAAGATGTAGCAGAACTGGGTTTGAAGTCCAGGTTTCAATCAATGCAAAATCCATACTTTTCTAGAAATGCACATTTCCAGAGCCCAGAAGATAGAGCACTTAGAAGCCCTTGTTAACTCATGTAAGCCCCAAACAGAAATCCTGGGATATCACCTACTAGTATCATGAGAAAAACAAAGTCCTCTCTGACCTTCAGGGGCTAAGCTGGTAGATAACACCGATCAGGTAAGTTCTGTGGTTTACCTCTGAAAGTATTAATGACTGTAAAGCAGCAGCTGCACAGAGCCTCTGCCCAGCACAGTTAAGTGCTTAGGAATTGATAGTTGCTATCGTCGTTATCGTTAGCAAGATTAAAATAGGATTAGAAAGATTAGGATTATGATAATGAGATGGTTCCTGGTGGTACATCTCAAGATGAGGGATGAAGAGTCAAGATGGTTCACCTTGAATTGCTTGTGCAAATTCAAATATCAAAGAAGAATCTATAAGTTTTTGATCTAAAAGAGATAATCCAGTTTAGTGATTCCCAATCCCTGATTTTAGAGACAAGGAAGTTGAAATCCAAGAGGTCAGATGAAATTGCAAGAGGTCACACATTGAGTTGAAGACAGTGTAAGACTGGGTCTCACACTGTCCATCCCATGCTCTTTCCACCACCCCGGCCTCTCTTCTGACTTTATGTGAACTCACTCCAGCAGCTGCTTCCAGCCTTTGTCTGAAAGAGACCGCTCTTTGGGCACCATATGCTCTGCTGGCTAACAGGGCCCTCAAAACATCTCTGCCAACAACCAAATTCCAGCAGGGCTGATAATCCCCCTTCCAGACAGGCAGGTGCAGGTCGGGGCTCCGCCACTAACTTTTCTGAGGAGAGAACTTCGCACAGTCTCTGTATCACAACCTGCCGTATGCTGGGGAATGTGTGCCTACCCCACGACCTGCCTTACTGTACATACACATGGATCCATGGCCAATCAGCAGCTCTCTAGTCTGCAAGAGGTGAGATGAAGAATCCTATAATTACGAATTTACTGAGCAGAAAGGTGCCATGGCTCATTCTGCATCTTCTATTAGGCACTGAAAGGAGACACAGTTATGCA
Organism: Pan paniscus; assembly: GCF_029289425.2. Classification (NCBI taxonomy): domain Eukaryota; kingdom Metazoa; phylum Chordata; class Mammalia; order Primates; family Hominidae; genus Pan; species Pan paniscus. Next base: position 169,343,552 of record NC_073255.2, read on the forward strand.
TCTCAAACACTTATCACCCTCATCTGGGGATGGTGAGATTACTATACCCAGAGACGAGGGGGGCCCACAGAAACAGTAACATGTACTGGGAATAACCAGCCTTTCATTTTACACACTAAGAAAGGGACTGATTAGGAAACAAATAAGAAAGAAATGGAAGAGAAAAGGGGAAAATAAGGATGTGAGCTCCAGCTTGCCTCACCAAAGACCCCACCAGGAACCACCACAGAGGTGACACCCCACCGAGCTTGGGACCCACAGATATGCAGAGCCACCAGCCCCCTGTCTCCCTGAGCTGTCTAAGGCTGCTCCAATCTGGCAAAGCAAGAGTTTCCAGGGGGGTTTCCCTTCCAGGATGTCAATTCTTGTAAGCGGTAACCCCAACCTAGGAAACCCCCACCCCAATATCACAGCCTACCCACCATTTCGCTCTCAAGTCACCATTTAGCTAGTTTCAAAACCAAGTATTAGAAATTACATTCAGCCCAACTCTGATTCTTAAAGGCAAGTAATGGGACCAAATAACCTTCACGAATGCCCCAAAGGATTCATCGAACTACGTAGAGTGCGTAAGAAGGCAGGAGAACTGAAAGACCCCCTAACCCAACCCAAACATGCTACAGTTTTCCCTTCTTTGAAATCAGATTTTAATTTTGAGTAGTCTCGGGGGAGATGGGACTCATTTATAGAAGCTGATCATCATTTTGATTAAAGAAATTGGGGTTGTCTTTGTTTTAGGCAGCAAGTTTCAAAGAACTGAAACTAATTTTCATGAAATAGCACCATCCTCTCAGATTCCTGAGTGGTAGAGAGGAAAGTTATTATAGAGTCGTTTAAAATAGCAATTACCCTGTGAAATTACTTTAGAGTTTACAAAGTGTTTTCACGGATATTACCTTGTTCTGAATTTCTTGTTCATGACAACCCTGTTAGGTAGATGAGGTATTTATAAGTATGCCCTCTTTAAAGATAAGGAAACCGAGGCATGAACATGTACAGGTCTTGGCTAAGGTCACACATAGTCACGTTGGGCATTGGAGAGCTGAGCTCTTCAGGCCTCACTCAGTTATTCACAATATATTCCCTGGCCCCTTGGACAGAGTCCTGGTCCTCAGACCTTTTATTATGGGGTAATAGGATTCTCAGAAAATGTGCCCTAAGATGGCATTTCAAAATTCACATCACAACACACCATGAATTAGGTGAGTCACAGGTATTTTTTGTTTTAGTTTTTGTTTTGTTTTGTTTTGTTTTGTTTTGTTTTGTTTTTGAGATGGAGTCACCATCTGTCACCCAGGCTAGAGTGCAGTGGCACAATCTAGGCTCACTGCAACTTCCGCCTCCCAGGGGTTCAAGTGATTCTCCTGCCTCAGCCTCCCAAGTAGCTAGGATTACAGGTGCCCACCACCATGCCTGGCTAATTTTTGTACTTTTAGTAGAGATGGGGTTTCACCATGTTGGGTCAGGCTAGTCTTGAAGTCCTGACTTCAAGTGATCTGCCTGCCTCAGCCTCCCAAAGTGCTGGGATTATGGGCATGAGCCACTGTACCTGGCCAGGTACTCTTCTTAATGAAATAAAATAGAAGGGAAAATACTAGTATTTCACATAGAAAAGATAAGCACTGTTTGGTGAGACAGTCTCACTCTGTTGCCCAGGCTAGAGTGTAGTGGTGTGATCTCAGCTCACTGCAAGCTCTGCCTCCTGGGTTCATGCCATTCTCCTACCTCAGCCTCCCCAGTAGCTAGGACTACAGGCGCCCGCCACCATGCTTGGCTAATTTTTTGTATTTTTAGTAGAGACGGGGTTTCACCATGTTAGCCAGGATGGTCTCAATCCCCTGACCTCATGATCCGCCCGCCTCGGCCTCCCAAAGTGCTGGGATTACAGGCGTGAGCCACCGTGCCTGGCCGGTGAGACTTTTGTTTTACCCACTATATAGCAAACTACATATTGAATGTGATGTAAATATGTGTGATGTAACTGGGTCCCTGGGATGGTTAATTTTATTTGTCAACTTGGCTGGGCCACAGTGCCCAGATAGTTGGTCAAACATTATTCTGGAAGTTTCTGGGAGGGTGTCCTGGGATAAGATTAACATTTAAATCAGTGGACTTTGAGTAAAGCAGACTGCCCTCTATAATGTGGGTGGGCCTCATGTAATCAGTTGAAGGTCATGAATAGAACAAAAGATTGGCCTCCTCTGAGCAAGAGGGAACTCCACCAGCAGATGGCCTTTGGACTTGGGTACAATATTGGCTCTTCTCTAAGTCTCCCATCTACAAGCCTACCCTACAGGTTTTGGACTTGGTGCCTCTAAAATTGTGTGAGCCAATTCCTTAAATCAATCTCTGTGTCTCTATGCACACACACACACACACACACACACACACACACACATCCTCTTGGTTCTGTTTTCTTTGAAGAAGCCCAACTAATATAGTCATGGTCAAAAAAATTTGAAACACACTTTCAGAGACGGTGCATACCTGTTGTTTTTGCTGTCATTCATTTATCCTCTGGGCATCTGTGCCTTTGCCCAAACACTTCTGCTGGAATTGACTCCACCTCTGGTTCAAAGCCTGAGCCACTCAGCACAGAACGGGGGTCGGGAGGGCATAGTGATTGGCTCAGGAATGAGAAACTGGTTAAATCAGGTCTCCGACAAGCAACAGGCTTTGGATAGGGATACTGGGGGAGAAAGTTCTAGCTCTTCCACCAGATGTGACCTTGGAGAGGCAAGGGCCTAAGAACCGCTAGTGTCATCTTGTAATCACAGGGGTGAGAGCAGGGGACAGGAGCCTGGAAGAATGAAGCCAAAGTACTGAGAAGAGCAGAACTAAGCCAAAGGATAGAGAGTACTGGGTCCCAGGCCTGGCGACATCCTATAAATGTCTCAATTGTGTCCACTGAAGCCAGCTCTATGCCTGTACTTTCCGGTTACGCAAGTCAAAAAAAATTTTTCCCCTTTTGCAGAAGCCAGTTTGGGTTCGGTTTTCTGGCACTTGCTGATGTAAGGATCCTAACCTATACACAGAAAAATCCCAAAGAGTACAGTGTCTCCCACCACAACCTCTCTAATAGACTATTATTCCATGGGATCAAGTGAGCAAGCCAAACAGATCTGTGCCTTCCACTGCCCACAGAGATAAACTATGGTTTTACAGATAGCGAGGCACAATCCCAGGTGATGTTCGAACGTGTGTGCACGTGTATGTACCAACTTTCAGAATCAAACACAACACTTCCCTATCTGCTGAGCATTTGCCTTAGGAGCTGCACCAGCAGAGCTCTTGGGAAGTCTTCACCAATTCATGCTTCCGGGCCCTGAGTTAGACTCATTGTTCAAATGAAACCTTCTCTGATCAAACCACTGGTCTAAGATGCCCCTACTATATATTAGTGCAGGAACCAGTGCCACCAGAGTCTCACATTTTACAAACTCTGTTATATTTGTCCATTGATGCTGTCTCCTAGCCTAAAAATATGAGCTCCTTGAGGACAAGGATTATATATTGCCCCTCTTTTCTCCAGTTCCAAGCTCAGAGCCTGAAACACAGTAGGTGTATAATAGATGTTTGGAAACACGTGAATGAATGAATGAATGAATGAATGCTCCATAGCAGAGTATATGAGATGGCAGTGGGTATCATGTACAGCTAAAGTACAAAGTAAATCTTGGTGCTTCAAGTAAATCTTTGAGCCAGTCAATTCAAACAGGGACCAACCTAAAAAACTGGTTGTACCCTGTTCTAAACCAGGGTTTATAAATACTTAAAATACTCCATTTTGTCCATTTATTTATTTATTTATTTATTTATTTATTTATTTATTTATTTGTATTTAAAAGTAAAGCTCTTTTTTTAATTTTTATTAGGACATGAGTTCAAATGCATCAGAGAAACTACATCTTTCGTATATGATTTACATGGAGACCAACCGGTCCACCAGCTGGAATACCATAAAAAGCTGTCTTGTGTTAGCAAATTGGACTTTGAGAACCACCGTCCTATGCAGCAAAGGAAATCAGTATGGACCTGGTTGAATAGAAGAAGCTGAGCCTGAAAATAAAATTGCAGCATGGAAAACAGACAACAACAGAAAACAGCCACAATGCAGGAGATGCCAGTTGCTAGAAGTCAGCATGCACTCCTGTATTCAGCCAACGACTATTGATGGAGCACATACCACATGATGAGTTCTGGGCTGGGTGCAAAGGATAGATACATTCCAGAGCAAAAAACAGTGTCCCTGCCAGGAGTGGTGACTCATGCCTGTAATCCTAGCACTTCGGAAGGCCGAGGCAGGTGGATCACTTGAGGTCAGGAGTTTGAGACCAGCCTAGCCAATATAGTGAAACCCTGTCTCTACTAAAAAACAATTAGCTGGGCATGGTGGCACATGCCTGTAGTCCCAGCTACTCGGGAGGCTGAGGCAGGAGAATCACTTGAGCTCAGGAGGCAGAGGTTGCAGCAGTGAGCCGAGATTGTGCCACTGCACTCCAACCTGGGTGACAGAGCAAGACTCTATCTCAAACAAACAAAAAAACCAAACCAGTGTCCCTGCTCTCCAGGGGCTGAGGGTCTTCTAGGGGCTCCTCTAGCTGTCCCACTGGCAAGCTCTGCAGATCCTCCCCTTCCCAGCCTCTATTAGAAACCCAGAACTTCCTACAACACTGTACAACCGGTCATTTAATCTCAATTGTGCAGGTGGATTGGGAACAGGAAGCTAACTTTTCACAAATAACATGCACTTCCCTATGCGTGAGGCTGCTGGTATGAAGTCAGTGAGAGGTGGCCACCAGCAATGGATGACATTTCCCAGCCTCTCCATTTCCACATGGTATCCAGGTGTGACTGTGTGAATAGCAAGGTCATGGTGACATTTCCATGCCAAAGCAGGGAAGAAATAAGTGTGTCTTCTCTACGGTTTCTTTCACCACCCAGCTGGATAAAGAGGACCCTGAGGCCCTATAGGATGGTGGAGCCTCAAGATGAAAGATTCGTGCACCAACCAGGAACATCAGACAAGAAAGAAACCTTTACTGTGATAATACTGAAACTGTGGATTTGTGTGTGACAACAGTTAACCTCACCCTAACACACAGGCAGAAACACAGCAAGCTCACTGCATCTCAGAGCTGGGATTCAAACCTAATGCTGGGGGGCTCCAGGCCTCTGTTCTTTGTGGTGCATCAGGCTCTGGCCCTAGGAAGAGTTCTCTTTAGATGTCAGCAGCCCCCTCCCTTGTTTCCAAAGCCAGATTGCAAGTGGATAAGCCCAGAGAGAGAGGAGATGGCCAAGCTAACATATACAGGATAGAGAAATCTTCCTGCTCAATGGCAATTTCCAAGTTTGGGGCTCAGGGAGGTAAGTGTGTGTGCAGCTGAGGGCAGTGAGGGAGTTGGGGAGCAGCAACAGGCCTCATTTCCATTTCATCTAAGAAACTTCAAACACTTATTGATCCATGCAAACAAAATGGACACATGCTATTTGTAGATTTCTACTCCAATTTGTAATCCGTGCATTCAACATAGCATCTTCAGTAAGGTCAGTATTTTTTCATGTCTGTATTTTTTTTACTTTAAACTCTTGGTTTTTAGAAGTGGGAGCCATGAATTATTTTACAACTTTCCCTGGAGAATTCTATTTACACCCATCTAGGGCCCAATCATGCAGCTCGCTACAGTCTGGGGCCCATGACAGACAACTGACCCCATGTACCTGGCCACCTCACTGCAGCTCCATTCGTCCCGGCCTTCACTGTCCCCTTGCCCCTTGTTGCTAGCTATCTCAGAAATGAGTGTCACGTTCATCAAAGGAAAGAGCCAGAGGGTAGGGCTGACACAGCAAAACCCATCACTACCACTAGGGGGAAACAGTCAAGTCAAAGCAACTGTCTTCCCAAGAGAAGGTTACTGCTGGCTTTGGGCAGTCTCAGTGTGGGTGGGGCCTGGTGGGGTCAGCTCAGCCACAACACAGCCTTAGTCCAGAAAGCAGCAGTCCAGCAGGGGCCATGGGAGCCCTCCTTCCGGTGTGCTTCCCTCTGCCTCTGCTTCTCTTCTGAGAGATGGGAACTGTGAAATTGATGACTGGTGGGAGGGCTGGAGAAAAGTATAAAAGATGGGGAAGAGGGAGCGATGGAGGGCCAGGCACTGACGTAGAGTCTTGGAGCCACCAGGCAACCAGCCCGGTCCCAGGGAAATCCAGCACCAAGCTCAGCTACGCGGGGCTCCCTTCATCCTTACTTCCTAGTTTATTAAAAGGGGATGAGGAGAAGTGATTACCATGGACAGAGCCTTTGGACCCAGCCTGGAAGAAGCCTCTGCAGGAGGCTGAGCCTGTGAGCCTCTCCATTCAGAGATCATGTCCCAGCCGGACCTCTGAGATGTTTATACATGGTTTCCACGCCCTCCTTCCTTTCCCTCCCCCAGGCCTCCTTGTCCTTGGCCTGGAGGGTGTTCCCTCAGGGTACAAAACCATGTCTCCCTGGCCAAGTCTGCCGTTCCCAGTAGAGTCGAGCAGGAGCTCCAGCTGAGGCCCAGGCAGCCCCATGTGAAACTCTCCATTACCACGTGGAGATCGCCTTGAGATTCCAGGCACTGTGCCTTGGGACAGTCGCTAGGCCATGGCTTTCTTTACTCCAAGTGTGGCAGCAAGGCTTTAAAAACACAGCACTCTCAATAGGATCCTGGCTTGGGGAGGATAGAATCCTAAACTTCTTTCCAGCATCTCACTTAAAGAAACAGGCCAGCCAGGAATTTGGAGTCAGATGCCCCAGCTGGAGTTGGTGTCAAGACCTGCTCTGCAAAATGGCACAGGCTGGCACCTATGTGGCCACTGTCTCCTACCCAGCCCATGAGGAACACTCTATCCAGGGTCTGTCCAGGGGTACTGGCTCCTGGTCTTCAAAGGGGACCCAATGGCCTCTGAGTGCACAGAAATGGGGGGACACCATGGGAAGTTGCTAAGCTGTAGCAAAGGGAGACTTCCTGTCACGTCTGCTGCCCCAAGGCCTGAGTGGACCTTGGGAACCACAGAAAAGGGGCTTGGGGGTCACCACAGGCTGGGGATAGTCACCTCTCCAGTAATCCCTGTCTCGTGCATGTGGCCTGAGGCTTGTCCAGCTGACATTTTCACCAGGAGAGGAGGCTCACTGCATCCCTGCCTGCCACTCTAACCTACACTCCCTGTAGCCTCTCTAGCTGCTCTGGCCTGGCCCCAGTAGGCAAAGCCACATTCAGTGGTCTTCACCCAAATGAGCTCCTTGCTCTCCTTTCATGGTAAAGGGAAGAAGTGGGATGTTTTTGGCTCACAGCCAGTCATGCATCAGCCAGTGTCACCCATAAAAGCCTCCTCTCAGAATCGCCATGGCCAAGGATACTATTGGCATCAGGTCATTCTAACCAGACACGTCCTGCTAAGTGACAGCCTTTCTTTCTTGTTGCCTCAGTTTCCCCATCTGTAAAATGGTGTTTCTGGAAATAGGTTGGGGAAGAGAGATCACCCAGTTTCTTCTTGTGCTAAATCCAGAAGTGAGAGTGAAATGTTGTAGGCTTCACAGAACACAGGCTATCATTGAGGTTGGGAAGTTTCCACAAACAGCCTTTGTGGAGGTGCAGGGCAGAGCCACGTGATGTGATGATTACAACACCCAGGGGTGGTGTTCACTGGGTGACAAAAAGCTGGTGCTGAAGTTTCTCTCCAAAGACTCTTTGCATCTTTGCTTAAGTTGCCTTTTTAGCTGCCTGAATCTAGATTGTGGAGAGCCTCAGGAACGCCTGCCAGGGTTGAATTCCACAGTCTTCCCTCAGAGAACTGAGGATACTCATCTGTTAAGTGGATGTAAGTCACACTCTTTGGAGTCTATTTTCTCCCTTAGATAAAAAGGACCAAGCACATTCTTAACAGCTCAGGTGTTGGTCCATTTCACTGAGCCTGACAAGCAAGTTGATCTTTCTGGGAAAGGCCTTTGCTTCTTCCGGCCTCTGAGGACCTGGGTCTACAGCAGGAGGCCAGCAGGAGGCCTCCAAGCATTGAAACTGCCCCGCCCACCCAAGGGCTTAATTTAGACCCCTCGACAGGTTGACTCTGCCAGCATGATCTGACCCATTTCATTTCCTACATGTAGCAAGTAAGAAAAAGAAATGGAAATATTCCCTTCTGCAGACTGGTGTGAAATCTCTAGCTAGACTTTTCTAACTGTAAAAACAGTCAGTGGGCTTAGAAATGATAATACATGCAAGGTTTTGGAAAAACCAAGCCGAGAGTCCATACACTCAGATCCTTGGACCTCAGCATCTGTCCGGCCGCCCCTCCACTCCTAAAAGCCTGACCACCCCCACCAGCCCCTGTCACAGCTGCCCCAACAGCTCAGCCACCCACCTTCTGGCCCCACAGAGTCTTCACTCGAGGAAGCCCATAATCCCACCAAACATTGGCACTGTGGGGGAGCAGGCTATTTGGGACTCACTCAGCCAAATGACAGGGCTTCTGTTGTCACCAACATCTAGTGGGAGTGCCTCACTCCAGGCCCCTTTTGTCCCTCTACCCCCTCTCTTCTTTCTCAATTCCCCGGAAAATCAGGAAGTGAACAGTTGTCTCCCTTGCTGGTCTATATTCATGTAATTAGTGCTATTTAATTCCACGATGAGCCAAAGCTCATAAAATACAAAACATATTTCAGCTGTGTGCTGAAAATCTTGGCAGAAATCTCCACTGCAGCCGGAAGCTGAACGGAGATATATTTGCTCCTTAAAAAAAAAAAAAAAAAAAAAAAAATTCAGAATGACGGCAACAAAGTTTTGGGGCCAGGCACTACTACCTGAGAATATGTAAGGGGGTAGCAGAATAGAGGATTTTAGGACATAAAGTTTGGAAATAATCTCTGTCACCATGACAACACTAAATTTAAGAAATATTTAGTATAGATCAAGTAACAAGTGTAATATATAGTGTACATGCCAGAAGAACATGTCATGCATCGTAAGGAGGTTGTTTTGGTCCCACTCATTCCTTACTCCCAAGAATTAACACGTGCTTTAAGGATTTGGGTCCCAGTCTCCGAGTCATCCTGCCTTTCCCATTGGGCACACACCTGCAAGTCAAATGGCCAAGAAGATGTGCAGTTTCTGGCAATGATTCCAAATTAACTAACACATCCCCATCTCCCAGCTCTTTTTCACCTGACCCCTGGACTGTGATGAAACCTCACCCTATCTCTGTGTTTGTGCCAGCAACACCTGGGCAAGGAACAGGAAGTCTCATCCCCTTCCTCCCCAACTTCACAAAACCGGGCACAGAAGGGTGAAGCACCGGGGACTCCATCCTCTCAGGTGCCCATGACTGTAAAGTAGATGTGTCCTCAACAAGCCGACCTCTACCTCTGAAATCAACACCAGGTCCTCTTGCCAGGGCTCCTGACATAACAGATTCCCTCCCATGGCACCCCTATGACTTGGTCATGCCCTCTTCCTTTTTCAGGTGACAGGAATACAGAAAGGAGCATGTTGGTAGAGGGCCTAGGACAGGGCCTGGCAGAGGGGAGATTCATGTTGGATGCTACTGACATCCCCCTTTCAGGACCTGCTCAGAAGCTGTGTCCATGGGGAAAGAGAGGCCATGAGGTGGACTGGGCTGTGATAAAGGGTCAGATCCACTGCAAGACCCAGGAGGCCTTTCAGTAGACTCAGCAGCTCTTCTGAATCCACTCTGTGGATCAGCTCCACGGACACAGACACAGCATGCTCCATGCAGAGGGGACAACACCTGCCAGCTCCCACTGCCCTCCTACTCTTATGCCACCCAAAACTCCATCATAAACACAACCATCACCACCTCTCATTGGTGGAATGCTTTGCCTTCTCTAAGCTCCTTCATAGGCAATAAACCACTCATGGCTCCAAACATATATGACCACCTCAACCCAACCCATTAGGATTATTGCTGAGGCATGACTTTGGATGTCAGAGAATCTCATTAACTTTCCCAAAGTCATGCCTTTCCTCTCTCTATGCCTCAGGTCTTCAGTTGATCCAATACTTTCCTAATAAACTCCAAAGCTGGCTGGGTGTGTTGACTCACGCCTGTAATCCCAGCACTTTAGGATGCCAAGGCAGGCAGACTGCTGCTTGAGCCCAGGAGTTCGAGATTAGCCTGGGCAATTTGGTGAAACCCCATTTCTACAAAAAATACAAAAATTAGCCAGGCATGGTGGCCCATACCTGCATTTCCAGCTACTCAGGAGGCTAAGGCAGGAAGATCACCTGTGCCTAGGAGGCAGAGGTTGCAGCAAGCTGAGATTGTGCCACTGCACTCCAGCCTGGGTGGCAGAGGAAGACTCTGGCTCAAAATAAATAAATAAACAAACCCCAAAGCCACTCACCAGAGTCATCACTGGGGATTGTATAGCAAAAGTGGGAAGGGAAATTTGTCTAGAAGGCCCATGATAAATGCACAGATGTTAACTGGGAAGAGAGAAAAGCCTTCTGACTTGTTCTGGCCTGTCACCTTGATAGGCCTTGAAAACTTGTGCACAATGGAGCTCAAGGAGGTGGCACCATTGGGCAAGCTCTCGGGGGCCAAGGGCTTGTCAGAAGAAACTAACCAGCAGGCAGGGAAGATGGCCCATGTCTTCATGCATTCGTTCACCAACACTTATTCAGCTCCCTAGACTCTACACCGGGAACCTACATTCTGGGGGTGCAGCAATGAGTAAGACAACAAGGTTTTTGGTCTCACAGAGTTTACATTTAATAGGGAGGATACACAATAAACAAGAAAAATAACTATTTTCAGATAGTGTTAAGACCTAAAAGAAAAAAGAAGCAAAGTCATTTGCTACAAGATAACTGTTGCAAGCGTGACCTCAGAGAGACCAACCCTGGCTTCTCTAGTTGGAATAGCCATGGTTGGTACCTCTGAGGTGACACTTGCAGGGGGACTGAATGGCCAGGGGGAGCCAGCCATGCAAAGATTTGGGAGAGGAGCTTTCTAGGCCAAAGGAAATGTAAATGCAAAGACACTGAAGCAGACCTGGCAAGGAAAAGGCAGAAGGCCGAGGGGCTGGAAGGCCCAGAAGAGCACGGAAGGATGGGTGATGGGGTGGGAGAGAAGAGAGACAGCAGATGCCGGAGGGTATATTCCAAATGGCAGGAAAAGCCATGAAAAACTTCTAAGCAAGGGAATGACATGGTCAGGGTCTATGGCTAGCAAGCTCAGTCTGGCTGCTGTGTAGAGAATGGTTTTTGGGTGGAAGAGGAGTTCACTGAGGAGTGACAGCAGCCTGACTCAGGTGACAGTGTCAGAAAGCGAGACTGGTTGCTCCAGCAGGGGTTGCTGGTGATGTGGAAACGAGGGGGGCGGAAGAGAGGGACTTAGTCACACCTCCTTGATTTTTGGATTGAGGATCTGGGTGGGTGCTGGTACCATTTAACTGATATGGGGAAATCAGGGCAGGGGAGCAGAGAAGGCAAGAGTTCTTTTTAGGATGTCAAAGGTGAGGTTGTCTAGAGGGCCCACCTGGCCCAGGTTGATGCTCAAGAGAACAATCAAGGGAGGTGACTCACGGAGAACCACACTGTGTGTTCTGCGGAAGGCATCTCATGTAAATGCTCCTAGGAGGATGCTAATGTCATCCTTATTCTCTGGATGAGAAGCTGATTCTCAATAACTACAATGAAGTGAGGCTAAGATATCAACCTAACCCTGCAGAAAGCCCCATAGAGATGGGGGCCTTGTAACTGTGATGGCCCCTGGGTAGATGCAGAGATTGTACCAAGGGTCCTTGGCTGGAAGAACGGGATGTCAATGAAAGAATTTTACTTAGGAACCTAGAATTTGATGCTTATTTTTTGGTGAAGGAAGAACTACCACAGCAAAACTTGATTTTACCAAAGGGAAATTACTGATGCTTATGCAGTACAGGCTACTTTATAAACTTCATAAATTCCCAACCAAAGTTAATAACATTAAAGGATTGAAAATGGAAAAGGGGAAACAGCATTGATCATATACTTCTTAGCAAGGAGCCCTCTCTTCTCTCAAGTCATAAAGAGTGTCCTGGGTGCCCCATTATATAAAACAGTGAAGGGCTAAAGGCCAGCCTGAAGGAAATTGGGCTGAAATCAAAATAACTCACACTAAGAGCAAGACTTTTTGTTGTTGTTGTTGAGATGGAGTCTCACTCTGTCACCCAGGCTGGAGTGCAGTGGCATGATCTCGGCTCACTACAACCTCTGCCTCCCAGGTTCATGCCATTCTCCTGCCTCAGCCTCCTGAGTAGCTCGGTGCCCATCACCATGCCCAGCTAATTTTTTATATTTTTAGTAGAGACGGGGTTTCACTGTGTTAGCCAGGATGGTCTCGATCTCCTGACCTCGTGATCCACCCGCCTCAGCCTCCCAAAGTGCTGGGATTACAGGCATGAGCCATTGTGCCTGGCAAGACTTTTTTCAAAAAAAAATATTAACATGTTTAAAACTCGTGATAAAATATACATTACATAAAAGTTACAATCTTCACAACTTTTAAGCATACAGTTCAGTGACATTAAGTATACCCATGTCATGGTGCAACCATCACTGCCATCCAGAGCCATTTCATCTGCCCAAACTGAAACCCTGTACCCATCAAATACCAACTCTCCATCGCCTCACCTCCTGCCCCTGACAACCTCCATTCTACATTCTATGTCTATGAATTTAACTATCCTAGGTATCTCATATGAGTGGGATCATTTAGTATTTTTCCTTTGTGTCTGGCTGCTTTCACCTAGCTTAATGTCCTCAAGGTTCATTCATGTGGTAACATGTAGACAACATGGTGTCTTTTTGTTTTGTTTTTGAGAGACTCGGTCTCGCTGTCACCGAGGCTGGCATGCAGTGGCATAATCACAGCTCACTGCAGCCTCTAACGCTTGGACTCAAACAATCCTCCCACCTCAGCCTTCTGGGTAGCTGGGACAGCAGGCACAGGCTGCTACACCTGGCTAATTTTTTAAATTTTTGTAGAGTTGAGTCTCAGTATATTGCCCAGGCTGGTCTCGAATTCCTGGACTCCAACAATCCTCCCACCTCAGTCTCACAAAATGCTGGGATTACAGGCGTGAAAGATGGTTTTTAATAAAGATCCATTTTGTGGGGGGCACCAGAAACTTCTGGGTTTTAAGTAACTCTGGTTTACAGTTGCCAGTTCCTGGACACAGGTGAGAAAGGGAAGACCTACAGAAAACTTGTGAACAAATGCCTGTCAAGCCTTTTTGGGTGAAAACATGTCCCTTTCACCAACCTGCATCTCCAGACCCACAGGATTATAATAATATAGCACTGAGAAGAACACCAGTCCCTCCCAAGGCTCTGCCCTGAAAGAGTCCCCTATTAAGCAAGTATGAGCAACACTGCATCACCCTCCTGGGGAGCCATGATGCATGTCAGCTCACTAAAAGTCCTCAGAGGTGGTGCTTTGATAAGCAAACCCATGGAAGGTTTGTGAACCGGGGTTTCTCAAACTTGTTTGACCAAGGAAGTTTTTCTTGCTTAACCCTTATTATGACCTCTGGGAACACTGTTCCATGGTACACACCTTGGGAAATGCTGGCATGTTGGTTTCCATTCCTCAAGGCACTTTCACATCTATTTTCTCACTGAGTCTCTATAAAAACCCTGTCAAGTAAATTGAGAAACTTAAAGCAATTTGCTTCACTTATTGAAAAGAAAACCCAAGCTCTCAAGATTTAGTACTGGAAGGAAAATCTCTAGGTGAGGAGAAGCAACAGGAGCGAGTGGTATAGACTGCACTCCTTGATATTCCCTTCCCACCGAAGGCTCATGCATGGAACACATTGCATCCTCCATCACCATGGCCCCATGGAGACATAGCAGCCCTCCCGTTAATCTCCTGGCAGATGCCTGCACGCCTGTGACAACTGCCTTCTCCTGATCCTCTTAGCACAGATGAGAGAGGCCACAATTTTCTCTGATTATAAGAAATCTGACAGGAAAACAAATGTAGAGAAAGGAGGAAGGATAAAATGAGTCTATCGGAACAAAGTGTAGGTTTCAGTTTCATCCCCTCCTAGCTCATTCCCAGACTCAAAGGCCCCACCAACCCACACACCCAAATTGCTGATTTGACTTCTAAGGTGCCCTGCCTGAATGGTTCACTTCCTTGCTGCCTGTAGTGCATGTACTCCTGGCGCCCCTGTTGGGGCTGCTGTTTTATTTGGGGATAATGACTCTTCTGTCCTGCCCTATGGGGTAAGGCTATGCTTGTGAGGGTTGGACATGGCTTCTCAAGAAGGAGGTGAACATTTATGGTGGCAGTCATCCAGGTGGCTCTCAAATAGGTCACTAGGACTGATGGCACACCTTCACAGGTAGGACAGGGCCCTCCCATCCCTCTTTGGTGCATAGTCTTCATGCCTAAACTTTAAGGGGTCTTGAGGGTCTGGCTAGTGGTCAAAGACAGACCCTGCCCCATGGTGGCACAATGGGTGTTAAACAGGGCCACTCTACAAGAGACACTGATGAAGCAAAATAAACCATAACTTGGAAACCCCATTGACTTGTTATAGTAACTGTCTCTATTTATTTCACTTTTATCACCCCCAGGCCCCGGGTTAAATCCTGTTAAATGTCCAGCCTTATGTTAGCCATGCTCTTAGAAGTTAATGGACAGTTGTAAATCCAAACTTAGGATGTAGATTATTGGGAAGATGCATTCCGTTCTCTGGACCCAATGTGGCCAAAGCTGCAGTTACTGGCAGAAGAAACTGAAATCTTTAGACAAGAGCTGAGGCTGCAGGACCTCAGCACCTCCTCAAGTAGACGTTCTTCCTCCATTGCCAAGTCTAGAGTCTGAGTTTTATTTTGCTCAGCAAGGTAAGAATTACCTTACTGAGAAAATCTTGCCATCCACCTCTCAGGAGCTACTCTCCCAGATACCCAACTGCCTTCAAAGCTTGTAGGCATTTTAGGCAGGAATTACCATCCCCATTGAGCAGATGAGGAAAGTGAAGCTTAAAGAGGCTAAATGCCTTTCTCCACGTCGTAGAGATTTTCCCAGGAAACTACAGTGAGTAAGGGCAGCACAATGTGGCACAGTGTGAAACACACTCAAAAAAAAAAAAAAAAAAAAAAAAAGAATTGGAAAGAAATGAAGCAATCTCTAGTGAACGGACGAACAAGATTCAGTCCAAAGTGAAAAATCAATGAGGCAAAGGCTCAGCCTGCAAAAATCGATGAGGCAATGGACCAATAACCTGTATTCCCAGCTGAATTGACACCCGACTGCATTACAGTCATATTTGTATTTGCCCAGACCGATTCCCCATGCCACCTGCCAGCATACTGCCCACATGCCAGACTCAATCTCCACGCACGTGCCCACCTGATCCAATCTGAAGAGCATCTTCCAACAGCCCTGAGAGGTAGCTGATAGAGCCTGCACACAGAGGCACGAGAACAGAGCCCCTGGAACAAGGAGATAAGGTGACCTTCTGAGAGTTAATTTAGTAACAATCAAGACATCTGCATGGAAGCACCAGATATCTGCAGAAACCACCTTACAAGGGCAAGGTGTCCCCAGGTCTCCACTGAAAAAGCAGGGAAGTGAAGCCCAATCAGGGTGACAAGGTTTCTTCCCCAGGACAAGAATATAACTTAAGAAGGCTATAATCTAAACAGCTTGAATAAAGAAGGTATTAACCAACTCGGGATGGTCAGCTCGGAGAACAGAGTAAGCAGCATGAGTGCTTGGTTTTTAATCTCATGCCAGCCAGGGAGGGAGAGTTGTGGTTGACTCACCAGGAAGGTGAACTCCCAGGAGGCGCAGCAGTTGGACACGAGGCTTCTCCATGGTGCGGACTACATTGTTCTCAAGAACACCCAGCCTCCTGGTCCCAATCCATGCTCCCCCAAGGAGCAGCCAACCCACCAATGTGTCTTTCTTACTGGAATATTCCCAACTGTATTCAGGAGTTCACCCTCCACACATGGCCGCACCCCAGAAGCAGGCAGCCATGATTGGAATAAGCCAATGATTCCCAGCATCAACCAACAGCTGTGATTGGATTAAGCCAGTCATGCTGGTCTCCTTCTCCCTGCCAGTGATGAGTTTAGGAACAGCCATGCCACCCAAGCCTGATGAATGGGACTGAATGAGAAGCCTGCCAGGGGCTTCAGGAATATAATTTTTTTGCTCTTTAAAAGAGACACATGTGAGGGAGCACCTCTCTTCCTTACTTGTCCACCTGTTTACAATGCCTGGAACTGTGGCAGACTTCTTGTGCCCATGAGAGAGGCACCACTGATGTGCCTGCAATGGCTGAACAGAGAGAAGGGAAGTGCCAGGAGTAGGATGATGCAGGGGAGCTGCTGAATGACCAGTTTTAGAGCCGCCCAACTTGGGTTTTCTTGTGTGAGGCCACCATTCACTTATGGTTCACACTATTACTGGGTCCTACCAGAAGGTGAAAGCATCTCACTGACTCACCCAGTAATCCCTCAGGCTACAGCTGTGCTCGCTGATGATACTTTGCTGCCATGAAGACTATGAAGGGTGTCTAGGACAGCAACAGCCATTCTTTCATTAGCTGGATAAGAGCAGACTCCAGCAATGAATAAGATGGCATTTTATCTTAAATATCAATATCCTTGGGACTAGAATGAGTTAGTCCTGAGAATCTGTTCATCTCTGGGTACACACACCAGCAAAGCCAGCCCCAGTCCATAATAACCCCACCCTGGAAGGCCCTACCTGGCAGCCACTGGCTGCCTCCCATTGCAGGTTGGTGTCACCTTGTTTAACAGCAATCAAAGGGAATAACAGAAATAGCAGAAAACACCTGCTACCTTCTCATCCCCACTCTACCTCATATCTCCTCAAATCCTCCCTACTCTGCATACTTATTTTCATGTCTTTAGATGAGCTATATCTTTCTTACCCACCTCGTGGCATTTTGGAAAGAATAAAATTAAATCAATATCAAAAATACAAAGTGTTACAGAAATCATGGAATTTGGGACATGAAGGCTGTGTTGGAAATCTTTTCAACTTACTATGCATTGGATTCACTGGGAAAGTTTTTTTAAAAACACAGATTTCAGCACCCCACCCCCAGTAACTCTGGTCTAAAGGGTCTAGGGCAGACATCAATATTTTTTAAAAGCTTCCCAAATAGGTATTCTTTTTTTTTTTTTTTTTTTTTTTGAGACAGAGTCTTGCTCCGTCGCCCAGGCTGGAGTGCAGTGGTGCGATCTCAGCTCACTGCAAGCTCCACCTCCTGGGTCCATGCCATTCTCCTGCCTCAGCCTCCCAAGTAGCTGGGACTACAGGTGCCTGCCACCATGCCCGGCTAATTTTCTGTATTTTTAGTAGAGATGGGGTTTCACCGTGTTAGCCAGGATGGTCTCGATCTCCGGACCTCGTGATCCGCCTGCCTCGGCCTCCCAAAGTGCTGGGATTACAGGCGTGAGCCACCGCGCCCGGCCCCCCTTATGGATATTCTTATATGCAGCCAGAGTGGATGAGAACCACTGATAGGCAAACCCTGTCACGTGCAGATGAGGAAGCAGTCCCAGGGTTCAAAATCACGCATCTGCTGGCAAGAAAGCCAGGGCCCTTGGGGTCTGATCTCTTGAGCCCCAGACTGGGTATTTTTTCATCATGCTTCTGTGTCAACTCCAGGGTATTTAGATCATTATTATTAATAGACAGAGAGAGGAAGCACAGGAGGAAGACTCACCAAGGGCCATGAGGAAACTTCTAGGGATGATGGATATGCTCATTACCTTGATTATAGTGATGGCTTCACAGGTCAAAACTTATTCAACTGTCTAAACATGCAGTTTATGGAATATCAATTATATCTCAACAAAACTGTATTTAAAAATAGACCCAAAAGGTAACAAACATAAAGAGACAACATATTTGCAAATCAACTATCTGATAAGAGTCTAATATCCAGAATATATAAAGAATTTCTACAACTCAACAACAAACAGATAAACCAGTTTGAAAATGAGCAAATGACTTAAAGAGACGTTTCTCCAAAGACGATATATAAATGGTCAATCTGCATTTCATTAGCCATTAGGGAAATGCAAATCAAAACTACAACAAAATACAATTTCACATCCACTAGAATGGCTATAATCAAGAAAACAGAAGGTAACAAGTATTGGTGAAGATGTGGAAAAATGGGAACTCTTGGATACTGCTAGTGAAAGTGTAAAATGGTTTATTCAGCTACTGTGGAAAACTATTTGATGGTTCCTCAAAAAGCTAAACATAGAATTACCACATGATCCAGCAATTCCACTCCTAAGTAAATTCCAAAACAGAAATTCAGACAGATATTTGTACAACAATGTTCATTGCAGACAACGTTCAAGAGTTAAAAGATAGAAACAACCCAAGTGTCCATCAACAGATGAACCAAGAAACAAAATGTGATATATCCTTACAACGGAATATTATTCGGCCATATAAAGAATGAAGTTTTGATATGTCTACAAATGAATGAACCTTAAAAATATTATGCTAAGTGAAATAAGCCAGACATAAAAGGACAAATATTGTAAGAATCTACTCATCTGAATCTCAAGAATAGGCAAATTCCTACACAGAAAGTAGAACAGCGGTTACCCAGAGCTGGGAGGAGAAGAGAATGGGGAGTTATTAATGGCAACAGAGTTTCAGTTGGGGAAGATGACAAAGTTCTGCAGATGGATGACAACTTTAGTTACACAACATCATGAGTGTAATTAATGCCACTGAATTTTACACTTAAAATGGTTAAAATGGAAAATTTTATGTTTTATGTACTCTACCACTACAAGAATTTTTAAATACAGACACACTCTAGTCCTCTGCCATCCAACTCTCACAATTACTGTCTGTATTTGTAAAACATGTTACAGATTAATTAACAACAAGGAAAAGGCTTATGAAGCTATAATGCACTAAGAACTCTACATGAATTACCTATTCTATTTCTCTTAATAGTCTATAAGGTAGATATTATTATGATCTTTATTTTATAGACAAGAAAACTGAGTCACAGAGAGCAGGAAATCTGTCCCAGACCACAAAGTTAGTATGTAATAGAATAATGTTTTTCATCTGGTAACTTCCTAGAAATGCAAATTCTCAGACTTCACTCCAGACCTAAGGAAGCTGTGTTTAGACAAGACTGCCAGGTGATTCTGAGGCATGGTCAAGTTTTAGAACAGCTGTAATAGAGCCAAAATCGAGTTCAGTTAAGAACCTGAACTTTTGAATGCTATGACAAGAAGCAGTCATTCTTAACAAAGAGCAGTGGTTCTCTCACTTAACGATGCATCAGAATCACCTGAGTGCATTCTTGCCTGGAGTGATTCTCACCTGGAGCCCATCTTGAGTAGGCTGATTTGGTGGGTCTTGGGAAGGGCTTGGTAATTTGCATTCTTAACGAGTTTCCAGGTAACACTCATAGCCCAGGGAGGACACTTTGAGAATCACTAATATACAGAATCTCATTATTATCCACATTTTACAGATGCGGTAACTCAAAATCCGACATTGTAAATCCTAGAACCACAAAAGGGGTTAGTTATTGGCTGGGCCTAGAGCCTCAGTCCAAAGCTTTTTTCACTACAGCATAAAGCCATCACCCCAGTGATCCGGATGCTTCCAGGTGTCAACTTGGCACAACCTCCCTCAAAGCCAACACAGGTCGAAGACATAAAAGACGTTTTTACCCATTCCAACAAACTGGCATTAGAGTGATCTAAAAAACTAACTGGCACTTGTGCCAAAGAAATGCAGTAAGAAGACAGAAAAAGGAAGGGACAATAATAACTAGAGCCTAGTTTGGGGGTCAGGACTCTGTCACAGTGGAATCTAAAACCTGACCATGCTTCAGAATCACTTGGTGGCTTTTTATAAACACAGGTTCCACAGGTCTGGAGTGGGACATGAGAGTTTGCATTTCTAGAAAGTTTCCAGGTACAAATGCATGGACGCAGTTGGGAAGAACGAAAATATGGGTCACTTCCTCTTTATTCTTATGAAATCAGTTGCCTCTTATGCAAGTGAAAGAAAATTTTCTTTCCTGCCTTGTTTGAAAAAATATGACATCATACCATCCTTTATGCATAATGCATTATCCTTCATATGTTTTATTACCATCACCTGTAATGTTCTATACATCTCCGAATTCTCCTCTTTCCAAACCATTTGTCATCTCTGATCATGCTACTCTGCTACTCGAGAATCTTCGATGGCTCCCTATTGCCTACACAGTGAGGGACAGACTTAGCATTGTATTCAAAGACCTCCATCATCTGACTTCATGGTTTCCACTCTAATAGAACTACTCTCTATTGCCCATGCATGTCCTGTGCTTTCCTGTTGTCATGCCTTCACCCAGTTGTTCCCTTTACCTAAGATTCCTTTTTCCTCCTTCCTTCCCCATCTCTACACTTACAAATGTGACCTGAGACTAACTATTTATTCCCTCTAGGCTTCAGTTTTCTTAAGCATAGAACAGAGATGACAGTAGGATCTTCCTTGTAGGTTGTGATGAGGAATAAGTAGGGCAATCAGTGGAACTGGTTGCCACCACCACAAATCCCTCCTAACTTCCAAACCGAAGGGATTTCTGTCCTTCCTTTAATTTCCAGAATAATAGAACCTGTATACACATTATCATTATCATGTTCTACTTTGCACTTGCCATAATGTTTATACCTGTATTCCCTTTGCTGCTAAGGAAACCCCATTAAGGTGAATATGCTTCTTATTTTCAGTTGCATGCACAGTACTCAGCACAGTATAAACACCCACTCAAAGTAGGAGGAACAAATGATCAGGATGGTTTTACCTTAAATTGCTTCCTAGAGCTGCCCCTGCAGTGCTCTGAGGTCCCATCATAGGTAGCCAAATCCTTGGGTGGAACATAAACTCAGGAACTGGAGAGGTGCAAGGCCCCCAACATGAAAAGAATTAACTTGTCTCCAGACATCACCTGTTCAAAGGGTTCCCTGGAATCCACAGAGGCCAGCCTCAGCCCAATTTTCCAACCCAAGCACCTTCTAATAATTCAAGGATTCCCATCCACATCAGGACTCCCCTGTGCTTACTTAAAACAAAAAACCTTGGCTCCACAAGAAAACCATTTTTCTCTATTTGATGTTCTGGGCCTCTGTTCTCCTTTTGCTCTGCTAGTCTAAGAAACTGCAGCTGCCCTGCCCACCTCGGGGAGCTCTGATCAGTGGAAGCCGGGCTTCTTGAGCACACAGGCTGCAGGACCAGAGAGCTCTGCTCTCCCTTCTGTGCCTGCTGCCAGCACCCAGCCCTTCTTCCCTTCACCGCCCATCTTGGAGCCATCATCCATCCCACACTAACCCACCTCCTTGAACCCATCATCCTCTCATCTTAGAACCAAGAACTCTGGTTTGGGACCACTTCCCACAGAACCAGACCCCTGTGGGGTTGCTCTAAAGGACAGAATAAGGATATTATTATTATTATTATTATTATTATTATTATTATTATTATTTTAACAAGTCACCAGGCAACAAAGGCAATGAGATTCAAAGACATTCCTTGGTGGCTGAGTGAAGGCTGAAGAAAGGGAAATAAAATGGTTGCTTTATGAGAACTCCCAAGGCCAGTAAAGAGGAAGAAAAGAAAAGGCCAGTGAAGAAGAAGCCGCAGCTTGAGTGTGTGTAGTAGTAAAGAGGAGAGGGGAAGAGGAATTCACACTGAAACAGAAAGCCAGTCAGCTTCAACAAGGAGAGGATACAAGACTACTTGGCTGGAACAGGGACACCTGGTGAGAAATCCTATCAGCAATTCCAGATCTTCCCTGACTCTGCTCCAAGTCTCCCCAAGTCACCAGCCTCAGGGCCACCGCCCCTACTAACTACTTCCACCATTAGACCCCATCCCCTCTGTGGGAGGGCCCATGAAACAGCAGCAACTTCCAAGTGAGAGGAGCCAAGTGAGAGACCTGAGGTTCCTTCCACCCCAGCCCTCCCTACCCTGGCGTCCACATATCTAAGCCTGATGCAGAGACCGAGAATCTGGCTCCAGGGGCCCTGTCCACGGGTGCCTGCCCATGAGTGTTGTGTGTGCACAGATTCTGTAGTGGCGGAATGGGGTGAGGAGGCACAAAGAGCCTCTAGCCTGAGAGCAGCCAGGAGCTGGAGCAAATGGGATGAACACTGGGTTGGCTGGCACTCAAAGCCTTTTATTTTAGTAGTCTCCAAAAGAAGGGCTATGGAAAGAAAATACTAGAACTTCTATTTAAATCTATTTGTATCTCAAAAGACTGAAACATAACAGCTCTACTAATATTTGATATAAAGAATGGGCGCCATTACTGGGCGTGTTGAGGGGCATGGGTCTTACAGGTGCCTGAGAGCAGATGGCACCATGATGCTGAGGCTGACACGGTGCCCCCATTCCTTAACCTGCCATCAGTATTTAGCAAGATATGACAGTATACCTGAGCCAATTCAGGAAACTTACGATTTACTGCGTTATTTCACTTCAATAATCCAGTGTTTTAAAAACTAGGCAAGTGGCTTTAAGGGCTTCCTATCAGGAGAATATGGATAGAAAATAACACATAAATAATGCAGGCACTGGTAATCAATAAGAAAATGAAGATGTGATCCTTCCACACCTAGTATAGATCTTCATCATCCATATTACAAGCTGCAGGACCAACTTATCAGACCAGAAATCAACCCGTCTCCAAATAAAAAAGAAATCAAAACTATGAAGAAGACTATTTTGATATCTGGATTTATGTTCACCATCATTAATGATGAACCTCCCAATGAGCACTGATTTACTTAGAGACAATGCCCAATGGATGGGGGCACATGCCAAAAACATCAGAGACCAAACGTCATTCCCCAACTTTGTTGAGGGTTCTCCTGGCTTGCAGAGGCAGAGGAGGGGCTGTGGTCTGGTTGGTGGGTTTCCATGGGAGAACAGCAAGAGGGGGCCACACTCAGGAACCTCAAGACCCAGCCCATGGTAATGGCCTTTTGTGGCTGAGGCCAATGAGCTTATCTCCCCTCCTACCCTCTTCCTCATATCAGCTGCAGAGTTGGGGCTCCAGAGGAAAGGAAAGGGGTCCCTTGGTATTCAGGACCCTGATTCATCTCATTTACCTCGATGGCAGCCGCCCCATACCCCACACCTCACTGTCCCACCAATTCACTAAGAAAGCCAAAAGGAAAGTGTGACCCCGAGAGAATAGAACCCAGGTCCTTTTGTTCCCAGGCTCATGTATTATACCTTGGCCAAGATCCCCTCTGCAGGCCACACAGGCAGGATCTTTTCCCGATGATTGAAAAATCAAGGCATCTTCCCCTGCACAGTAGAAGCTAATTACAGAGAACTTGCCACAGGCCAGGCACGTGGCTGAACACTTGACCCCCATCATCTCCATTAATCCCCACCACAACCCTACAAAGTAGGTCTTATTACCTAGTAGACAGAGGGAAAAACTGGGGTTTACAGAGAGTAGATCATTTTAAAGGCTGCAGCCCAGACTCAAAGCCAGGCTCCAGAATCTCTGCTCCCACCTCTCTCCTGCTTCCCACAGCAATTGGGCATGCCAAACTTGGAGAAAAACTTACCTTTGTCTTATGACCTTGGACGAGTTACTCTCTGATCCTCGGGCCCTCGTGCATAAAATGGGGTTATAATAGGACATACTGCATTGGGCTTTTGTGAAGATTAAATGAGTTAATAAGTGTAAATGCTTCAAACAGTGCTGCACACATAGTAGCTGCTGTATTCGTGTTTGCGGTTATTATTGCCATCATGACTGTGTTATATTGCTCTCCCTAGTAAGTTCAGTTTTTCTTCCCGTTGTTCCCTATAAGTGACTAATTTTTATCCTTTTATCCCAGTCTTGATCCTTGCAACAGACCAAGGGAGAAGTTGTGCATTACAGAGGGCAAAGACTAAATTCCCCTCCCTAAGCCCCTCCCTAAGCCTCCACCTCTGCATGCACCCCACTGACACATAGAGGTCTCAACAAATAGAACGAGGACCTCAATGGTGCAGAAGGAAGGAGAAGGAGGCTTCTGAACAAGGCTTCCTTCAGCCCCTGCAGGGCCCCCATGTGGCACCGCCAAGCTTCTCCTCTGAGTAAACCTGCCAGATATAGGCTGCTCTGCCAGGGCTCCAGACACCTGGAGATTAATTAGGCAGCCAGTCCTTGGGCAAATCAGCCCAGAGGACCAGCCACAAGGAGCTGCAGAGAGAGGCTGGTAGGCTGTAATCCTAGAGCCAGCCATGG
Organism: Pan paniscus; assembly: GCF_029289425.2. NCBI lineage: Eukaryota > Metazoa > Chordata > Mammalia > Primates > Hominidae > Pan > Pan paniscus. The sequence continues at coordinate 169,367,856 of NC_073255.2, forward strand.
AGTTGCCTGGTCCAGCAGCTATGGCAGTGGCAGCGACTCATACACCACCCCTAAGCGAGGAGATGCTGCCCTAAACGTGTGGCTGACTTTGACAAGTCGAAGGTCCCAACTCCAAGAAGTTAGGGCAGAAAGAGACAGTCATGAGGAAAGTATTTCTGAAGAAAAGCAGATTATTTTGAGCACGAACTGCTGAGTCCCCACTCTGTGTCAGCCTCTGCTTCTTGCCAAGGAGTGTTGCTAAGCTGATCTTCCTCCCAGGAGCATTAGGCTGATTTAAAAGATGGCAAGGAAGCAAGCAACTAGAGAAGTCCGGGAAGCCTTGAAGCGACAGGTTATGTATAAACTGCACTTGGGGGCTGCTGCCTGGAGGAGCGAGCTTTCTTTCTGGATTCTTCCAAAGGGCAGAAGCAGGGCCTGCAAGTGGAGGTCAGAAGACAGAGATCTTGATCCTCTCTGAGACCACGCCGTCCACAGGGCCAGCCTGGCAATGGGTCAAGCTACCCCAGACATATCCAGGCAGCAGCCAGGTGCCCTTTTCGTGTGCACCAGACTCCCCCCTAAGGCAGGAGGTTGGAGCAAGCAATGCCTAAAATGAGCTCTTGGCTATGTCTGACACCTACCAAGCACAACAAATGAAAACTTTGGTGGAATTAACAATCTAATGATAAGATTTGGTGGTTCTTTTTTGGCCTGACACAATGAAAGTAGTCTCTTTGGAAGAAGCCTTAATCCTCTAAGTCCATACGTTGCCCTGAAGGGGCCATTTTCAGCACCCAAGTTCCTATTTCAAAAAAGTTAAGACCTGCTTTAAGGGCTTTAGCTGGGATTCTCTAGTTAGAGACAAACACCAGAAGCAGAACTGCAGGGTGTCTCGGGACTGAGGCACATGTGCCTGACCAGACCCGGAAGAGGGTGGGAGGCATCTACTCAACATGCTCTACTGTGCTGCATGGAAGTGGGAGTGAGGAAGGCCAGACAGGAAGAGAGAAGTGAAGCCAGGCCCTCTGAGAGTGAGGTTTCAAATCCACAATGACAGCAAAGCCTCTGGTAAGAATGGGAGCTGGGAAATTCTTAAAAAAAGAAAGTCTTTATCTAGATCAAGCCCTTCTTCAAGCCATGACCTTCTGTTGTCAATTTCATGGAGAAGTGCATGGGCAGTGGGGGCCACCACGACCCGCATGCTCAGCCTGGACACACAGCCTGGGATCATTTATCAAACCAGCAGAGGGGAAAATCCCCCAGCACAGAGCAACTCCTCTGCAAAATGTAGAGCTTCGCTGATCCTGCCCGACCCCAAACCTGCTCACATTTCAATTCCTCCAAGAAAAGGATCAGACAATCGCTGTCCTCTCTTGCTTCCCCTTCTCCAGTCCTCCCAATGCTGCCACCCACATGGAGGAGAAATGTGTACCAGGCTTGCAGACACAGGGTGGCAGTGGAGCCCTTGCCTGCTTCCATGAGCACCTGCACCACCTTCCTCTCATGAGCCCAGAGACATGTCAGTGTCCAGACAGCAGCCCAGCAAGAGAGGAAAGGAGTCCTGGTGCTCCCGAAGCAGAGACACTCGGGCCCCATGAAGTTATATGATCAGCACAAATGCACCGGCAAGGCCTTAGGCAGAGGCAGTCTGAAGCCTGGAGCATCACCAGGTTCACAGGAAGGGAATACCTGCTTCCAGGCAAGGTGAATAGAACTGAAGTGTCCCCACCGTAAGGAATTCAGACAGAGCAAGCACCAAGATTGTAAGTGAGCATTACTGCAAAAGCATTAAAGTTGGGGGCTATACCTAAGGCTGCCCTGGACTCCAGGCCTGGCTCTGTTATTTGCTCATTGTGTAAACCTTTGAAATTTCTGAATCTCTCAAACTTACTTTATCTATAAAATGGATTTCAAAAATAGAATCCATCCCTCACAACTATAAGGTGTTTAGCATCTGACCCTGCACATGATAAGCAGTGGGTATCATATTATGGCTGGAAGCACCTTCAGGCCAGGAGAGCCAGGATGCTGTAGGCTGCTGCCCCACCCCTTGTCCATTATCTCCCGGCTTCCCTCACTTTGATTCCAGCTGCTGCCATCATCACCAACCAGAGGCAGACCTTGTTCCCCTCCTAACATCCTACCCTAAGCACGAGGTAAAGAAAATCCCTTTCCTTGGCTCCTCTTTGACCAAGTTGACATTGTGAAAAGCAGAGAATGAAAATCTGATAGTCACAGAAAACACAAACACAGTAGAAATAATTAAAGCTCCTGAATACAGGTTTCAGATCCTGTAATAACTCACATCTTCTATGACTTTTTAACATCCCAGCCCCTGCCTGTTTCCCTGTGACTGCTGCCACCCTCTCACCCTCCTTGCTCTTCTCTCTCCCTACTAAAAGGCCCCAGGACCTATTGTGCCTACTTAGGATCCTGCCTCTCCATCCCAGGGCTGTGGGACACAGGGAGTCTCAAGAGATTAACAGTGGAGTACAACCCAAGTGAGACTCTGTCCCTGCCACAAAGACTGTGCCCTGTCCAAGGCCACGTAGAGCCATACAATATCCCTTGATGAGTGTGCTGTGTGTACATGGGGAGAGGGACAGACCCTCCACCTGTCTTCCCAGAGCTCACAGTACATTCCAAATTACTGGCAGTTACGAATTGGAGGGCTCCAGTCAGTGGTTCTCAAGTTGCAATTGGTCCCCAGAGCAGCAACACCTGGGAACTTATCAGAAATGTAAATCTCAGGCCTGCTTCAGACCTACAAAATCAGAAACTCTGTAGCTGGGTTCCAGCAATCTGATTTTTCCAAGCCCTCCAGGAAGCTCTGAAGCACACTGAAGTTTGAAAAGCCACTGACCTGTTATAGTCCGGCTAGCTGCACAACCTTGAGTAATACACTTAAGTCTTTCCATCTGTAAGGTGGGACCAAAACCAGTTTCATCATGTGTTAAGCGGGAATGATGATGGAACCTATTTCACAGGGTTGTTGGTTACAAAGATTAAATGAGACCCTGCATAGAATGTGCTTAGCAAATTGTAAGCACTCATAAATATTTGCTAATATTGATCTTCTTAAAAACCTAAGAGATGAGTTCTTCCACGATCACTAGGCAACTATCAAGGACCTCAGTGAAGGCTTAGAGAGTTTTTGAAAGGAATCGTTCAAGGTCACTCAGCTATCAAAGATATCTTAATAGTCATTCCCCAGAGAACAGAGCAGTGTTAACTGAAGGCAAGGTGTTAACAATGCCTTTCCTTCTCTCTGACTTGCAAAAGGTCTCCTCTGGGGCCATTTCCCTTCCCCGTGGGCATCTAGAAATGTATGGAGGCTTTGTGGTTGACTGAGTGCTCTTGGCTTTTAGGATCCAGAGGGTCAGGGATGCTCCTCCTGCACTGTGTAAGATGGCTCTGCATAATGAAGAAGCATCCTACTTACAATGCCAGTGACATCTCCACTGAGAAACACTGATCAACCCAGAGTTTTGGAGCTATCCAGAGCATGCACCATGTCTCTGCCTGGAGACTCTGCTAAACAATCACAACAATTGCTGTGGAGGGCTGGACATCTCATGGGACACGTTTCCTGCTCAAGTCCTACTGTGGATGTTGCGAGGGCCAGCTCTCACTCTAAACATTTCATTGTCTTATTTAACATGCAATTGCTTCAAATCTCATTTAACATGCAATTGCTTCAATTGCCCTAGCTTCAATCACCCTTTTGCAAACCTGGGCTAGATCTCCAGCTCCATGGACCCAGGCAAACATTTTCCAACACGGTGTTAGTAGGAATTCCCCAAATTTCCCCAAAGTTCATACAGGAAATGGATGTTGGTTCAAGAGAGCAGAAGGTGTAGTGTGGACCGTTCTTAAAAACTTTGTGCTATTTATTATTTGTTACTCAGAAAGGGAGACGGAGGTAAGGATGAGAGGAGAATGTTGGTACTGTTCAGAAACTTAACAATCCTGGCTGTCAAAAATGCCAGGAGTGAATGTAATCAGTAGAATCAATAAAGATTTATTTCAAAGGATTCCCAAGGAAAAAGTGCCAGACAGAGAGCCAGAGGGGAGAAAAGTAACAGCAGCACACAAAAGCATGCACGATTCACAGGTTTCCCGAAGCACTGGATGAAATGTGGCTTGGATGAAATTGGCCATTTCCCCTAACTTAACACCTCTCTTCCCATACATAGCCCCTTTCCCTAGAGACTCCTACCTAGTGCTTTCACCAGCTTCCCCCTCCCCATAAGAGTAGCAACTGACTGTGCTAAAATGTTCCTTGCCCCACAAACCATTAAGCTGTCAAACTGAGTTGGTGAACAAACCCAGAGAGAGCCGGTGCTGCTGGAATGCTAATGGTGAAAACCGCAATTATTCTTTCTGCTCTGGACAATTCCTGCTTCAACTTTACTGGCCCCAGGTCATATTTTGTGATCTTTGGATACTGATGGAAGAGAGACGGCTTGATAGAGAAAATAACCAGGGAGATTATGTCTTGATAGAGATGGAAGTAACTAGTAGAGGTTTTTTCGTTGTTTTCCTTTTGACATCCACATAGGTGTCATGTAATGGCTTCTGGTTATAAAGCCCCCTATCCAAAGGAAAAACAACTTCTCCATAAATACCTTGCCCACGTCAGTGAAATAGCTGTGTTACACACTTGGGTACCATTTTCGAGGACACTTTAAATAGAGCATGGGTTGCTGCTTTCAATTTAACGTGTGAACAGGAGCTGCTAAGGCAGGCAGAGATGATAAGTTGTGGGGATGGGCTCAGTTTCCATTGGTGCATCTGCTCAGATTCTAACAGATCCGCAGGCATTTAAGGCATCTCAGGGACAAGCCAGGTAAGCCACGTGAGAGACTCACTCAACAAATGAATGAACACCTACTATGCATGAGTAAAACCAGATGCGAATCACTTTAGATGAAATGGGCTTTACATACAAATTATAACAGTTCCAGGAAAATCTAATATATTTTTAGAAGAAGAGGTGCTTTAAAAAAAATGAAATAGGTGGTACATGATAGGTTAAATACTATACAAGTTCAGAGGAGAGGTGGGTGGTCTCTGTGTTTTCTTGTGTAATAACCTCTACTGAGTTTTATGAGAATTAAAAGAAATAATACATGACTGGTGCCCAGGACAATGCCTGGAACTAAGTAAGCACTTGATAATGATAGCAGTAGTCAAACAAGTAGGATTAATATGGTTGACATTAAGTTTTTACTGATAATTTTAATTATAAATCCAGTTGGAGGTAAAGACAGGAGGATTATCAGATAAAGCTTGGTAAATAATGGGTAACATCTGGACAGATGAAGATGAGGGCGTGGGGGAATAGTATAGGCCAAGGTACAGATGCAAGAAAATTAAAGACTTGCTCAGGAAATAACAAATACTACAATGTGTCTTCAATTTTCTATGTTTGTACTGTGACAGGTCTGAATGTAGATTTCTTATTTAACCTGCTTAGAGTTTACAGAGCTTCTTGAATCTCTGTATTGATATTTTCTCCTTGTTTTAGAAAATTCATAGCCATTACCTCTTCAAATAATACTTCTTCATTTTTTTTTCTTTCTTTGTAGAAATCCAATTAAATAGATAAGACTATTCTCACTGTATCCTCGATGTCTCTTACCTAAGTTTTCTGTATTTATTATACTTCATTTTGGATGATTTCATTTGCCCACTGCCCTACTTCATTAATTATCTCTTCAGCTGTTTCTAAATTATTCAAAATACATCCATTGAATTCTTAATTTCAGTTGCTGTATTTTTTCAGTTCCAGGATTTCTTTTTGGTTCTTGTTTGAAATCTACTATGTCATTTTTATAGTTTCTAGTTTGCTGCCAAAACTTGTAATCTTGTCTTATTTCTACTTGAAAAATAGTAAGCATGGTTATTTTAAATCCATGGTCTGATAATTGCACTGGAAATTATCCAGGAAACCTGTGAGTCTATTATTTCTGCTGGTTCTCGGTCATGTTGACTTATTTCCTTGTGTGTCAGCTTATCTTTGATTACATGCTGGACATTGTATTCAAAGATTTATTTGTAGAAATAATACAATGACTAGGATAAGGTATCTTCCTCCAGATAGTATTGTTTGCTTCTACCAGGTGACTGACTTGCAACATAGTGTAACATTAATCCCATTTCAGAAATTGTCATTTTTCTTAGCTACTCAAGGGATTCAAAGCCTGACTTCACAACTTGCAAAAGCTGGTTTACTTGTAGTTCCAACCCAAAATGTTCCCATGCTTAATAGGCCCTGGACTCCAGCTTGTGTCCTGTAATGCCCTGATGCTGTCAAATGCATTACTTAGACCCTCGGCTGCCTCTTTAGAAGCTAGCAAAAGTCTAATCCCTCTGATTAGTTAACCTCTTGATTTCCAGCTTCTTCCAAAATTTGGCCCTATCAATATTTACCACCTTACTAGCTTTCATGTGTCTTCAAGCATGCTTTTGAAAATATCTTCTCCACTTTCTGAATTTTTATCAGTAGGAAGGTCAGTCAATTGAATTAGCTAGTCTGCCTTTACTAGAAGGAAAAACCTTCCAGCTGGTATTTGATTTGACTGGAACATTGGATTTACTTTTGGGAGGAAATAAAAGATAAACCCAAACAATAGGCCAATTCCAAAACATGGATAAACTTGAATGCTAGGCTAAAAAGGAAGGATCTTTGATAAGCGATGGGGAGCCATTGAAGATTCTCAAGCAAAGGAGTTCTCCTTGGGAGCTATACTTGAGGAAGATGAATTGGACACTTACGTGCCCAACTGATTAGAGGGGCATGAGACCAAAATCAGGAAGGAGAGTTGACTCCTTTTATCAAACTTTCAGAGAAGAAGGCAAACTATCTGAGCTAGGGCTATGGTGGCGGCAACACTAGGAAGACAGAGACAGATGGGAAGTGCAGGGTTATTTCATGAGTGAGGCACACCAACTAGAAGATGGAAACAGAAATCAGAACATGGAAAGAAAACCAGATGAAGGACAGAGGGAGAAAAGTAAAATGATATGATTTGCCCATTAACTGAGAGTGGGATTGAAAGAGAAAGAAGAATCAAAGATGATATTGAGGTTTTGAACATGGGTAGCTCAGACAAGTGAAAGAGATTATGAGGGCTAAGCCACAACCCACCCATCCTCTTTTTAGTCATGAGACAGCTCAAAGAAAAGATCTGTTTCAAGTAAGTGACAGTGGCCACTCTCCAACCCAAAACCCTCCCAGAGGAGAGATGATTTCATATGAGAATAGAGAACCTACCCATGGTGTCACTACAATCAGGCAGGTGGGACAACCTCTTGGAGAGTCAGAGTGCAACCCATTTTGTGATATTAGAGATTCTCTAAGTGAAATTGGCTGACAGCACAATTCCTGTTTTGGGGAAGGAGAAAGCTCCCAGAGCCACTTGTTAGTAATGGAGGTCCTGGAGCATTGGATTACAAGCCAGGAAGTTCCATAGAAAAGAAGGAGCACACAGAAATAGACTTAAGTGTGCAGAGGGTGAGGGGGGCACACCCTGTCACTATGTGACAGGTGATCCATGGGGGCTTCTAGGATTCTCACTATTGGTTCTACTGAGTGATGAAAAGGTGCCCATTAGGGTTAACTTCCCAGGTTTTTAGGTAGGGTCCGAATGGAGTGGAAATGTAAACCTTTAAATAATTATGGCTTTCTTGGCCTAGATGTCTGTCATGCACTACAGATATTTTTTCCTCCCTTCCATGTATATGAGTGAATATCAAAAGTAGGTACCTGTAAAAAATAAAAATAGAAAACTTTCACTTTCGCTGCAAAGATCTTGGAGATGAAATAAAATAAAAGTAAAATGTAACTTGGGAAAGGGCTATATAAATTTCATAAATAAATGACTGAGGTTGACATTGATCTGAACTGGACCTGTGCTACAATAGAGGGGACTAGTACAGCCACACCAGGCAAAGCTCACCACACAACCTGTTTGCTTTTCATTTTCTTATTGTCTACACCAAATCAATAAGATCTGCAAAAAGCATATGTAGCAAATGTATTTTTTTCTCCCTATTCTATACCAGGACTCCTCTCCGGCTTCAGACCTGGAATTTAACAGGATGAACACCCCTCCCCCAGTGTCCTCTGGGCTCCTGTTGTCTGCCCCAAGAAAGCTCCTACTAATTCTCTCAAAAGGACCTTACCTCCTGCAGTTACTTCACATGCTCCTGTGGGCAGCTTTAATTTATCCCAGTGAAAGTCAGGATATAGGTTTGTGTAGAGGCCTGGGAAACCTATCAAAGGAGAATGAGGTTGAACAAAAACATCCCAGGGATAGACTCTCAGCTCCCTGTGGGTAGGGCCATGTTTGCCACTCACACTGAACCCCCAGCACCTGGCACAATACCTAGCTCATAAAAAAACACACTATAAATACTTGTTGAATTGTTGAACTGAGAGAGCTGGGATGAGAAAAACAAGCCAGGCATCACTTTCTTGTCAAATAATCCTTGTACATTTGCCACCCAAAGGCAGGGCAATGGGTTGACCCAAGGTTTTTCTTTCATGAAACAGCCCCAAAGAGAATCCTCCCTATAAATGTGCTCATTTTTTCTCTCCAAATGCCTTTATTCCAGAAGAAAGCAAAACAGTGAGTGGATGACTTTCATTTGTTTTTCGCAGGAAAAGAAAAAAAAATGAGGATTAAGAAAATTTGGAACTAAGGTGTTAAGAAGTGTAATAGGGTAGAGGAGGCTAAGAAAAACCCGTGTTGCTGTAGTAGGGAGAGGTTTGACTGACTGACTGACACCATCCACCACAAAGTCATCAGGCACCTGTGGGCCTGGACCCTGCAGGAGGTGGCTGGGTGTATTCCTGCTGACTGATAGGATAACTATGCACATTCAAGGCTAAGAAGAGGACCAGCAGTTACCAACCAACCCCCAAAACTGACCAGTGCTGAGTAGTCAGTCACCTTTGATAACCACAGTCATCATTAGTGAGTCCAACAGGGGACTGGCTTTAACACCAACCCCAGATGGTGCTCAGAAGGGTGCATTTGACTAGCTTGACCTACATCTGGTTCCCCTCTGTGATGTTTTGGCCATCACCCAAGTACTTGGGATCTTTGTCTCAGCTAGAGCTTCAGGAATAGTAGCTCACCTACTCCTAAAACTCATCTTCAGAATGAAAAACAATGGCAGCACTGCAGAAAAAGGGCTAGGATGTGGAAATGCAGGAATAGATGCTTCCAGGACCACAAAAAATGCAGCATCTAAGAAAGGACAAGTATTAGGGATCCCTTTCATATGGTCTTGATCTTCCCTCCTGCTTTGACAGTCTTAGTGGGTTAAATATGCTACCCTGTTGGGAGGTAGGAACTGAGAGACTAAAAATCCTAATGCACCAGTAAAATTTTTTTAAGTCCAGAGAAAGTAGAACTCTGGTGAAAACCATTTGTAAGCATATCTCCAGAATCTAATATATCTGTGTGGCCAAAAACAGTGGGCACTGTTAATTCACAACCAGACACTCACTGAGACTCAGGAACAGAAGGGGGCAGGTGCTGGTAATCCCTTGAGTGCTAAGCTTTTTTAATAATACACTGGAGAGCAGAGGGGAGAAGAAACAGCATTAATGGAAATGATTGAAACAAATGCCCCACTAGTGGACAGTGATCTGGTTTTGGGCTTACAAAACTGATTGATTATCAGATCCACCTTAAGCCCCCCTTTTGAGAAGGTTCTCCATCCCCACCCTTGCTCCTAACACCCTTGTCGATTCTGGTTACATCAGTCTGGAACAAGGGCAGGGACTTTGTAACTTTCAAAAGTTCCTCAGGTGAATCTGAGGACAAACAAGGCTTAGGAATCATGGGTCCAACCCACGAGATTCACAAAATGAAAATATGCAAGTCAAATGCCAAACTGGCCCATCTGGTTTCACTATTCCAGGAAAGGGAGCCCAAAAGGATGCTAATTTGTTACAAGTGGCCTGAAAAATACATCTATGTTTTAAATACTTCCTCTCTTGAAATAGTAAACTGAATTACAGCAAGCTAGCTCCATGGTGATATTTTCCCTGATTCCAGTTCACAGAGAGAATTTAAAGTGAAAAATCCTTTTCAAAAGGAAGATACAATAGGCTGTGCTCTTCAATGATGCTTGCTCTGGGCCCAGTACTGATGCTGACCACTTCACACACGTCATCTCACGTAATCTGTAAGGAAGGCATCATCACCCCCATCTTACAAATGAAGTCACTGTCTCAGGGAGATTTAAGTACATTTGCCCAAACTACAAACTGGTGGGATGTGAATTGAACTTTAATCTGATTTCGGAGTCTTTACCTTGAAGCCTATACAGTATGTTGCTTTCTTAAACTTCCCCACACCTACATCTCTGCTTCAGTTTCTAGGTCTTTGTATGTCACTTAACAAGCATCCCCTCCATGCCAATGTGGTTGCACCCATTTCTTCGCTAGGGTGCTCCTGAATGCATGCAGGCATGGGTAGGTGTATAGTGAGTAGTAGGAGTCAAGACAAGAGGCTGGGAGCTGTCTGGGGCTCCCCCTGGGATCTCCTGGTGGGGTGCAGAACTATTCCAGGGATTCCAACTCTGGCCTACTGTACAGAAGAATCAAGGGACAGACATTCCAACAGCCAGGCAAACCAGAACCACAGAGAAAACAGGGAGGCAGTCAAAGCCATCAGGACCCCACAAATATACCCACCAGGAGAATCAAATCAGGGTCTGCGGAGGCAACAAGAGAGTTTGTTGGTGGCCTAGATTTTTACTCTTTGGACCGCTCTGTATTTCAGCTTCACGCAGCAGCTTGCAAAAGAGCCCTGGGGATGGCAAGAAAGCAGAAAGCACCTCTCTTTGTAGCCACAACTACAGATCCCAAGACCACTATGACCAAATTAGGACAGAAAGCCTTCAGTGACGCACACACAGGCCCTGGGGAGTCTGAACACGAGTAGATCTAATGCTGTTGAACAAAACGTGAAACCGAAGAAAACACCCAGCCACACAGAGCCCTTTGAATTGATGGCTTCACTCCAGGGCTGCAAGTGGGGAGAGAGTGAAGAGAGACAAAGCCTGGCTTTGGAAAGTCTCAAAAGAGTTTCTAGGAATGCCACATCCCAAATCCGGTGGGGTTTGTGAGGGGTTTGGAGAGTCCTGCTTGTTGAAAAGCACTTAGTTGTCATAGTAGAAAGTGGAGTTCTAGACCCCCCTAGCCCTCATTACAAATCAATGAGTAGAGTTTAATTCTAATTGTGAGATGACTGAGAAAGGATTTTTATGATAAGCAGATGAGGCTAGGGCAATTTCAAGTGCAAGTAAGGTCTTTATTTATTGGCTTTTTAAAAAATGTCCCACCATTTTATATGTATTTGGGGGTTTTGCTTGTGGAGAGAGCCCAGGAGTGGGACATGGAGGTAGATAACACTGACGACAGTGAGAGACGCTGCCAGGCAGTCTGAGTTCTCTGTTCCTAGCCCTGGGCCAAGAGAAATGTGCTCTGACCCAAGGTTAGGCATGTTCTCACCCGAGATCAAGACCAAGGATTCTCCTAAACATTCCAATAAATACCACACGTAGCTTTTAAACCTTAATCTGTTATTTCCTAGTTTGCAGAGTAAAATATACCCTGTCAGAGGTGTTTGAACAAGAGTGACTCCATCTTGAATAGGGGATGGGTAAAATGAGGCTGAGTCCTACTGGGCTACATTCCCAGAAGGTTAGGCATTCTTAGTCATAGGATGAGATATGGGTTGGCACAAGATACAGGTCATAAAGACCTTGCTGATAAAACAGGATGTGGTGAAGAAGCTGGCCAAAACTCACCAAAACCAAGACAGTGATGAAAGTGACCTCGGGTCGTCCCCACTGCTCATTATATGCTAATTATAATACAGTATCATGGTAAAAGACACTCAGGCCAGCACCATGACAGTTTACAAATGCCATGGCAACATCCACAAGTTTCCCTATATGGTCTAAAAAATGGAGGAACCCTCAGTTCTGGGAAATCTCTGCCCCTTTTCTGGAAATCTCATGAATAATCCACCCCTTGTTTAGCATATAATCCAGAAACAACTGTAAGTATACTCCATCAAGCAGCTCATCCTGCTGCTCTGCCTATGGAGTAGCCATTTTTTTATTCCTTTACTTTCTTAATAAACTTGGTTTTGCTTTACTTTATGGACTTGCCCTGAATTCTTTTCTTGTGTGAGGTCCAAGAAAACTCTGTTGGGGTCTGGATCAGGATGCTTTTTTGGTAAGGCCCCTATCATCATCCCACCTAAGAAAACAGGAATCCCAGGGAACCTAATTTCCCCTCATACAAAATATTTATTAACTACTCACACCCTTGAGGTGTCTTGGTAGGAACTGAACCACTTAGTTCAGACATTGGAAGTGATTCCAAACTTGGCTACTCATGAGAATCACCTAGGGAACTAAAAAAAAATCCTGGGTCCCATCCCTGGTGATGCTGACACATTTGGGCCCTCCCAAGATTTTTGAAAGCTGGAACCATCAATGCAGGAAAAACCTTAAAAGTGAGTGGACCCTAAAATCTTCCTGGGGACAGATTTCCGTGCTTCTGGGAGGGTCATTTCCCTGAGTCATTACCCTCCTTAGTGTTCTGGAAAATGGCAAAGTACATCAAATGCAGGGAGGATTCCTCAGCAGTCATGACAATTGCTATTTGGGTTAAGTTACTGCTACATCTTTAATATTCCCTTGGGGTGAGTTGTTTGTTTGTTTGTTTGTTTGGGGAGCAGCATGGGGGCTAGGATTTTTTTCTTAAAATGACTTTAGAATGCTCAGCTTATTTTTGTGGATGGGCAGACAAGTTATAGTTCAAACCACAGTTTGAACATTAGGTAGAGAGAGGTAGAGTTATAGTTTGAAAATTAGGCAGAAGAAGACAGCACAGGTGGGTGACATCCTCACTTTACAAGAAGGTGGAGGCTGAGCCCAGGATCCAGTTGCAGTTTGGAGCACCAACCCAGACTTTGGGGTTGGAACCTTGTTCTGCTGTGGCTGTTCTGTGGGTGCTTTAAGGCTAGGGCTATACCCCACCTGCTGCCCAAGGGTAAGGTTTACCCTGAAGGAAGTGAACATTCCCTAGGAAGACAATGAAGGCTGGAATGTGGGTCTTCATTGCAACTCAGAGTACCCCTGACCCCCACAGCATGGTGGTGAGCCTGCCATTCCTCTAGGGAGCAGGATGCCCAGGAGTGGGGCATGAGGCACCCACAAGTGAGGACAGGTCTAAGCCTGGAGATGCCTACAGTGGCTACCTTTTGAAGAAGTGTTAAGTTACTCTCTGTGTTTCCTTTATTACCCTTGACCCATCAAAAAAAGTTGTATTCAGACATACAGCCTGATCTCTTTGTGCTGGAAGGAATCTGGGGAAGGACCTCTTCCAGGCTAGGATTAACAGGGAGAATAGCAATGAGAGGGAGGGGTCAGCATTTCTTCAGCTGCAGGAGGCAATTAGTAGACACTTAAAGAGGATCTGAGCACAGCTCAGCTAATTTAAAAAATCAGCATAATTTGAGTTTTAACCAAAATATGACTTTATTTTGTATTTGCAAGGCACCAAGTTCTGCTATACACAATTAACCTCCCCTGTCCTCCCCTCCCTCAAGGCTTCTGTCTGACAGACTCAGTGGGAGGAGGAAAGGAAGAGTCTAGCTCCTCTGCTGCTGATGACCCTAATAGTCCTCCTACCCCACTGGGCTGCAATGACCACATCTGCACCTATAGTCCCTCATCCAATTTGCAGTGCAGACCTTAATCCTGGTCTCCCCCTGACCTCCTGGCCACTCACACACCCAGTATATCTCCATGTTGTCCCATAAACACTTCAAACCCAGCTCCTCAAAAACAAGCCCCACCTGTTCCCTCTCCTGCATTCTCTCCCTTTGCTAGAGCACAAGCACCCACTCGGTCCTCCGTGCCCCTCAGCTGCCTCATCTAATTCTCACCAAGACCCACTTCTGGGCCTCTGCCTTCCCTTCCACTTAGTACCTCAGGCCCAGTCCTCATCATTTCTCCCTTGGACCACAGCAGCAGCCTCCTGACAATTCCCCAACACTCAAAGTGCAGTCCTGGCATGCCGAACTTGGAGACAGAGAGCTTAGGTGCACACCCAGGTCCCCAGAGCACTCAGCAGCTTTCTTCACACATTTTCTCTTCCCTTCTCTCTTGACCAGATACAGAAGAGCCAGTGGGAAATTGAGAAGCCCTTAACAGGATGGAGGAGCCACAACATGGAAGGAACCTGGGCTCCTGAATGACTGTATGGAGTAAAATCCCCCCACATACTAACCCATATTGAACTGTGGTGGTTTGTTACAGAATTAACCAGCCATGATTAATAGTGAGCAACTCAAGAACAAAAAGAACAAGCCTATAATAGAAAAGCAATGCTTTTCCATTCACAAACCTTTCATTACAAAATGCCGGTCGTGTCCTACAGCCAGAGTAGTGAGTATACCTCACTGGAGGCTGCAAGGGCCAGCCAGTCCCCATACACAATCAGAGCTCTCTGCAAAAGACTTAATACCACCAGCCCTGTACTGTACTCTCTCAATTGCCCTCTAGTTTCCCCACCCCAATATTGCAGTGTCTATGATTACTGAAGGAAAATGAAATACGATTCTAGGTGTCACCTTTCAAAGGGTGTTAGTGACTGTCAGCTAAAGTGATTTAAGCCCCGGAAAAACCTCTGTGTCCTTTTAACATCCAAAACTAATCCTCTTCACACCAGACATCGATGTTAAATAAACAGAGATTTCCATTAACCTACACCTCTGTACATCTATTTTTAAAAAGCAGTGTCACTCTCCTTTAAATGAACATACTAATTAGTGTATTAATAAATAGCTGAATGGAATCAATGAGACATGTAATCAAGGTCTGACCAGGAGTCAGGGCCAGGTTGAAGGGGGTGGGGGGAAGGAGAGGAGGGAAAAGAACCGTATTAGCAGGTTTGCTGAGGAGGGACATGTAAAATCAATGCTGCACGTGCAGCCAAGATGCAGCCGAAGTTGACAGTAGATGGAAAGCTAAGTGCTTGCTCCGCCTCCTTCCTTTGACAGGAAAGCTCCCGGTGAGAGTTAATGTGATGAGCAAGGAAGACATTAATTGGGGCAGGAAAAGCCATTCAGAGATTGTGTCCAGGATCACAGCTGGCAGAGTTACCCGGAACCTCAGTGCTAAAGCCCTGACTCCTAGACCTTGTTTTAAAACACTAAGAAAGAACACACGAGAGTTGATTTAGTTCTCAGCAAACACTTGGTCAAAAAGAAGCCACAGGGGAAGTTATTTGTTTGGGGCTCTCTGTTAGTCTTACCCCCCTTAAAAAATTCTGGTTCACAAGCTGTAGCTGGAAGTACCTTTGCCCCAAGTTGCTAGGCACTGGGAAATGAAGGGCCTGGATTCTCTACAGGCAGGCCTGGGGGTGGGAATGGGGCAGCCCGCTTCTTCATCAGCTCCCAATTTCCTGTAGCACACCCCATAGCTAGAAGGCTCTGGAAGGTGAGAATAAAAAGTCCTTCTGCAAGTGTGAGGTTTCCAGCTGAAGTGGTATCTGATTACCCGAGCCGCTGCTCACTGGATCTCAAATTAGCATTGATACTCCATTTCCTTCATCTGGAGACACACCCCCTTTGGGCCACAAAACACTGGACAGAAGAAAAGTGGACTTTCATTTCCCTAAAGATTAATATCAGGAGAAATGCCTTTCTGTATAAAATCAATTAGGTGCCTGAGACCCTCACCCCAAAGCCAGCTCAGTGATGCTACTTGAAGTAGAAGTTGTGTTAGGATAAAAGAAACTAAAAAAAAAAAATTTGCCTTGGGGCCAGTACTGCCCATTACAAGCCCTCTTAGGGGTGATTCTGCCAGGAGGCAGGGGATTGGCTTGTTAGCAGTTAGAATGCTTGGCTCAGGATTCTGGGGTGCTATGGGCTCCCATGCCATGAAACTGAAGTTCTTCCTAATTCTGGTTGCTGGAAAAGCCAGTATCTCTAGGTGGACCTCACAGGCAGAAAACCTGCTGCTCTGAATGCCTAGCTCTGGCACGGCATCCACACATGGATGATCTAGAAGCCTTGCAGATGCGTCCTGAGATATGTTTCTGCCAGCCACAGGCATGGCCTGCAACCTGCTCACCCTGAGGTCAGCATTTCCTGGAATGACAGGGAGGACACACATAAAGGAAGTGTGGGGACATGGCAGGAGGCAGCTCTCAGCAGTCCTTAGGCTATTTTCCACATTACTGCGAATGGTGTTTTGCCCCCAGGAGGTTCATAACAGTCAGAAGGATCTCCAGGTTCCCCAGACCCATCAGAAAAGCCAAGGGGTGATGGTCATCAGCCCAGGGGGAGAGCTTCCTGACAGGGTACATGAAAATTAAGTGCAAAAGAGGGGCCAGAGACAGCTGTCCCCCAGCTCAATCTGAAGCACAGGCACCTAGAGAATGGCCACACATAGGACCTTCCTGTCTGGTTTGAGAGGTCCTAGCAAAGCACCCCTGCACCAGTCCATATCTTACTCCCTCCACTGATGTGCTAGAAGTCCGCCACTGGAACATGGTTTCTTTGGGTCAAGCATCATGCTTTCTCTTTCAACAACCTACACCTTAGTGTACCTCCTCCATCACCTCTGTTTTTCTGTGGCCCAAGGATAAACAGAAGAGAGTGGAGAGGGTGCAAACAGCAGGGTCCCCACTGATCTACATGGCTATTTGCTGAGAATTAGGGAGTGCTGTCCTCTCTGGTTGACCAGAACTTGGTAAACAGAAGGCATCTTGGGGGAAGAAAAGGGCAACTCTTCCTGAGCAAAGAGATACACCAAGCCTTGGCCAATAAAACATGGGCAGAATTTCAGCCCTTATTTGCTCCCAGCTCACAGGTATACACACTAGAGTGTATAGCACCAAAAGCCCTGTCTAAAGAAAGAAAGAGAGAAATAGAGAGGAGATACCCAAGTACTTGGGGCAAAATTCAACTACTTCTCAATTTTGCCCAAGGATACCCATTTGGAGATAGATATATATATAGATACATGACTATTTTCAAATCAAAAATATCAGGACACACACTCAAGCAATGGCACAGAATATCTGAAACACAGGCTGTTCTAGTGAACACAGGGCCTGTGGTCACTGTAGATGGGCTGAAGAGTAGAGGATGGCAGTGACAAGGACCCTGGGGGGACAGTGTGACAATGAGGTGCCCCTTTTCCTTTAGGGGACAGAGAAGCAATGGCAAATCTCCCCATGGTGTGCTATGTAGTGGAAAGACCACCTCCACAAGACCAGAGCCGGACTCTCTGCTCAAAGATGTCCCATCACCTTCAAAATACACTGACACACTCCGTTTCCAGAGTCTCCAAGCTTTTGTTCCCTCTCCACAGGGGCAAATCACCTTTCTCCACAGTCAACCAGTGGTTCTTTCCTCTCTCAGCCCGAGTGTTGCTGGGAATAATGCAATGTTTCCAGCTTAATCGTTTGTCATCATGCAGAGATTTCACTGATTTCAAAGCTAAGGTGCCTGGAAGAATCGAACACGCTCTGAACCAGGGTGCCTCAGGGCAGAGGGTTCTCACTGGCTGGCTGGCTGTACACAGGAGAATCCCAGAGGCCCTTACTCACCAGTTTAAGGCTATCTTTCCAGGAAACCAGGGCCTGGGGCTGAAGACAGCTGAGATGGGCTTTGTTCATAAATATCCCCTGTTGGAGGCAGGTGAGGATATCCAAGTATGCAAACACCATGTACACTTAACACACCTCTCTGGTCTCTGATGGACCACTTCAGCTTTCTGACTTTGTTGCAGGCAAACATTAGCAGATGCCCCATCCTGCAATGCTTGGCATAATTATCAGGTAGGCTCCAGGCAATAATTACTCACTAATGTTTAGCCACTGCTTTGAGCCAAGAGTCTCCTATCTGCTCTCCCTACACCAAATTCAGAGTCTTGGGTGGTAAACCTGAAGGAAAAAAAAAAAAAAAACAGTAAGCATCACCATGGCCTGGCAAGAAAACCACATTATCTAAGATATCACTCCAGGTCCTATAAAAATAACGTATGTTTACATGTGGATGGCTGATCTGAGCACAGATTGAATATATAAACGTGGCTGTTAATTCTAGACTCTGAGAAAATTCTGAGTCTTCCAAAAATAAAGGAATCCCTTCAAATATTTTTAAATCTTTTTTTAAGAGGTCATACTCTGACGGAGAGCCAGAATTAATGCAATGGGACCAGCCACCTGCTCTTCTTCCCTTCCCATTTGCTTATAGAACCTCAAGGCAGTAGACTTGTTGAAGCCCAGTGTTAGAAACAGATGTGACTATTTATAAACCAAGAAAACTGAAGTGTTTTAATCCAACACAGGGTGGCAAGAAGCAGAACTGACAAGCTTTAGGAATCTGAAGAACAGGCAACAATTTTCAATAATATTACCTCTCCACTTATTGAGCATTTAATATGTGTCAAGCAGTGTGCAAGCTATTTCCCATGTATTATGTCACTTAATTGTTAGAGCAGTCGCTTATTTTACTGTTTTAATGATAAGGACACTGAACATCAGAGAAGACAGGTAACATGCTGATGCCACACAGCTGAGTAGCCAAGGCTTGATGATGTCTGTAAATTACTTTAAAATGCATCAGCTTAAACAGAGTGGTATAATGTAAGTTAGTTCCAATCCTTACCCAAGGATGGTTAGTCGACATCTGAAGTATTATAACTAACCAGGGCTGGTGACTTAGCCTTTGAAAGCCTTGCATCAGAGTCTACACTGTTTGTTAAAAAACATAAGAGATGTTGGAAACAATTTATCAACAGGAAATTAAGCAGTGTCGAATATGCATAATTGGTTAGAAATGCCATCCAGGCATCTCTGCCCTTTGGGCACAAGAATCTGGCAAGCCTAGAGCCCTTTGTGGCTCCATTCTTGGCCTAGGGGTCCTACTAGGGTCTATTTCATCTCTCAAAGGATGCTGTCCTCTAATCCCACTAGAAGGTGAGCTGAAACCTGCAACCACATTGCCACATCTGCCTCAAATAAATCTTCCTTGAAATAAACTTGTAAGAGTTACTAAGTCAGTGCCTCCCAAACTTTCTCACTTCCTGACACTTGCAGAAAGTGACAATATTTTTACCACACCCTGGGGGCAGAGAGGGAGCTTCTGCTGCTGCATGCCCCTCGTGCCCTCTTGCTGTCCACCTGCAGGGTTGAGGTGACCCGCTATATCAGCAAACCTTGATACCCTTCCCCGGCACACTAGTTGAGGCAGACAGCAGGATCCACACTGAGCTTCAAAAACAGGCTGTATGGCTATTTATGTGCCTGGTTACTAACAAATATTGGTAGGTAGGGTAGAATTGAGTCTGCAACTTGCTTTTGTAGGAAGGTTGTGGAGGAGAAGGCCCATAGCTCTCACCTGCCTATAATCACTGGAAATGAGTCCCCACATAATCTGCGGGCATGGCCAAGTTGGCATTAAGTTGGGTTGCAGTGCCAGACCTGTCTGCCTCCAAAGTCTATCCTGGGTCCTGGGTGCTCCCCTGCTTCTGGAGCCTAAAGAAAGTGAATCAATGGTTATTTGTCAAACCCAAAGGGGAAGCTCTTCAGAAAATGCCATGTCAAAGGGTTCAGTCCTTGGTGCTGTGCTGTTTCATACTTTTATCCGTAAGTTGAATGAAGACTGAGAGTCACATTTATCAAATTTGCAAAGGACAGATTCAGGACTTGTGAAGGTCAAATGAGATAATATGAGAGAAGTCATTTAATAGTAGAGTAAGACTCAACCCATTGATGAGGATGAAACAAAGTTTAAGACTATCTTAGCAGCCTGAAACAGGGTCAAAACTGGACCCCCAAAAAGAAATTGAATGTGACAAACATAAATTCAAATTTTAGGCTTCAAAAAATATTAATGAATAAAGTACCAGGTGGCAGAAGTTTGTGTAAGACACACATATAATGAGGGTGGGAGAAGCTTAGAGACCCACTGGTTATGAACCAGCAGTGGGATGGGGGCTGCCCAGAAACCCTGCCACACGAATGAATTTTGACATTGGGCTTTGCTATCCACACCTCCTGCAGATGGTGACCTGCACCTGTGATCAGTCACAAAATTAGATGTGGAGTCAGACCTACCTGCACCATGAGCAACAATGAGCTCTCCATCAATGTGCAAAGCAGTTAAAAGAGAAGGAACCCTCTATCACGTGCTACTGAAGTTGAGTTGTTCCCATCCCCTGCAAAGGCTCCCAACTTGCCAGCACAGCCAGGATGTTTGGCTCAGAGAAAAGAGGTGGCAGGAGAGTTTATCAAAACCTACAACTTAAGATTTTCTTCACAGAAGATGGAGGAAATGGGGGGGGGGGGACATAAAGATAGGCAATCAATTACCAAGGAGCAACTGTTTGTGCCCTTGAATAAAAATCTCTTTATTTCCTTGAATTTTCCTTTAATTTACCTTTTTTTTAAAAAAAAGTTCTCACCTTTGCAAAACCTTTAGACTTTTTGACCAAAGACAACAGGAAGTCAGCCAAGTTTAATGGAGTTTTCATTTTGGAAAAGATGTTACCTGCAGCTCCTCTGTGCCTACCAAGCAATATGGTACGTCTGTGGTCTAGAGACCAACTCATTAGGTGCTCTGTTTACCATCAGCTGGTGAAAAATGATAATTGTATGGAAGAATAATCACCAAGACATGGACATCACTGCCTGCAGACTTCCCCAGGAAGCTACTTCCCACTTCCTGTAGATCCGCAGCTGTTTCAGGATGTGTAATGCCCTCTACTGTCCTACCATTCAAATACTTCTCTTTTCAAGCTCAGAAAACCAAGTTTAAGGTAGGGAGAGAGAGAGAGAGAGACAATCAAACAACCTTATGTTGGGTCCAGAGGGAACTGCAAATGTGTCTAAGACAATGCCTGCTTTCAAGAAGCTTGCAATTAAGTGGGAATATGAGATGTAAATACTGAAAATACAAGCCAATAAATCATATATTACCAGGAAATTCTTGGCAGGCTGAGTTTTCAGAAAGTCTCTACGTGTACTACTGTCTGCACACAAAAATGCCCAGACCTGGCATGTGGCTAAGTCTACTTGTAAAATTTGTTACCTGGTTAAATGCTGTTCCATGCCTAGCAATATTTTTAAGTTTTCAAATATAAGTTTTAGGTGAAAATGCCATTCTTTCAAAACCGTATGTGCTGGAGAAATGACATTTTTTCAAAGCAAATTTTCTATATTTGGTCATGTGATATTCTGTAAGCTTTTTTATAAAGGTTCTTTAGAACATTCCAAAAATGAGCATCAGCAAATTAAAACAAGAGAACTTCTATTACATTGCCACAAATCCTAGATGTAAATAAAATACCATTTCACTCAATAATGCTTGCCAGAAATATAAATACAGTTTAGAAAATTTATTTAATTAGTTTATTTTTAAGTATTTGCCAAGAAGGCTTCGGTCTTGCTAGTATTAAGTCCTGGGAGAAGGAACAAAGGAGAGTGAAATGAGCTACAGCAACTTCATGCAATTGGGCCTGGGTTTAGCAAAGCTCACTCTCTCTCCTCCACACCCCCAACAATCGGCCTGGGGCCAATGACAGCCAAGATTCTTTGTCCAATTTGACATCATGCACATGGCCAGTACCCCGCCTCTTTCGCCTTTGCCTGCTGTCTTAGATCGTCTCATCCGAGCATAAAGCCAGCAGCCCCTTTGAGGACATCTGATACCCCCAGGTCAGTAGGTAGTCTCTAAAATGAAACATAAGAAGGTGGTACAAGAAAAGGGGAAAGTGTAGGGATTCCCTACCTTTGTTGCAGGCTCTGAGACAGCCTTGGAGAGGGCTCAGCTCACCAATCCCAAAGGCCTTACCCGCAGTGGACAGGGGCATGGTGAGGGGATGTAACAAGGACACCCCCGGTGGCGTCAACTGCTCTATTCCAGTCCTGACCACAGATCACTGTGGTTAGGTTACTTTCCTTCTTAGAGCCCCAGGCCCTGACCTCTGCCTCCTAGTAAGGAAACAATGTGCCACCAGATAAACTTGGAGAAACTGCTGAATTCCCTGAGACCAAAAGTGCAGCTCCGTAAATGTATTACATGCCGAGAGCAGTTGATAAAATGTACAAGGGCTGGGAAAAGAGGCATGAGGAGGAATGAACAGAAATGCTGCCACCTCTATGGGGTTTTTGAAAGGTTAGAGCTCAAAAACACTTACCCTGCCCCCTGTTTCTCCCCACAAGACAGCCCAAAGCACAAGACAATTTTATTAGCAGCTCTGAGATACCCAGAAGCAATCCAGAGAAGAGGGTAGATCCATCGTTTCACTTGATGTTGTACTGCAATTTTGCAGCTAAAGACATTCTTTGGGCCTGAACTCCCGGGGTCCCTCAGTCTTGAAGAACTGGTATAAATGATGCCCGGGCTACTCAGAGGCCCTGCACTGTCTGGGGCCTCTCCCCATCCCCAAGTCTCACTACCTTCTGCAGCAGCACAGAGGGTTGAAAGCGTCTGGGAAGACTTGAAGGAGTTGAGCATATCTCTCTCTCTAGCACTCTGCTCAAACCAATAGCCTGTTCTCTGAAGTTCCTATGACATGAACACTGTAATGGAACACAGGAGCCCATGTCTACATCTCCTACAACAAATGAAGACCACTAAATTATAAAGCTCTCCTGCAGAATGCAAAGCATCTGTCACTAATATGCTAACCCATTCATTTTTTCCCCAGGTATTGGAAAGAGAGAGAACAGATACTGCTTGGGTTTTACTAAGCCCTAGACTGTGTCTGCTATTTTAAAAATACCTTCATCATAGATGTGTGAAGCAAAGATATGAGAAACAGGGGGTAGAACGTGGAGAGGGACTGCCCCACCTAAAGGCATTCCCATGATAAAAATTTTTCCTTGGCACTTGACACGCCTGGACCAAGCCAACCCTATCTAGTGGCCAGGTCCTACCTGCAGGCTTTGATTGTGCAGACTTTGTCCTACCTCCCAGAATGTGGGATTAGACCAACAGGACATTATTCCTAATGGGCAAGGTCAATATTTTAATCACCAATCTCTTAGTTCATGGTGGAGTTCATTTCCCTAGACCACACTGTTTTGAGCATGCGCTCATTGAAGTTGGAGGCACGCACCGAGGAAGGGAACAAGCAGAACAGAGGCCCAGGTGCGCTCTGTTCCAAGCTTGCTCTACAGCACTCTGGGTGCTACTCAACCTCCCGGGATTGTTCTTTTTCCACTGGAAAGTAGTGGGACTCTCCTAAGGGAAGGTGAATACCTGGGATGCTTTCAGAACAATTTCAAGTACGTTGTCCAAGACAGTACGTTTACGCAGAAACATGAACCACTTGAAAAATGCAAGAATCTCTATGTGGATCTTCTTGCTTCTTTGTCAAGTTTCTGCCAGACCCCAAAAGGAACTCCTAAGTCTGCAACTGGGTCCAGAAGTAAACAGCACTAGGTAAGCATGAAGTTGAAGCTGCCGGGGACACAAGAGCCTTGTATCCGCCGGCCTCCTGGTCACTTCCGCCTGCAAATCCACATATGCCCCAATTCACCTTGTTCAGAAAAGAATGCAGCACTCCTGCCCCATCACTCCCCCGACAGCCTGCCTCAGTCCAGATTTCTCCAGCTCCACGAATGGCATCATCTCCCACCAGCTGCCCAGGCAGGACACCTGCAGGACAACCCCACTGCCCGTTCCTTGCTGCCCACCACCTTCACCGCCATATCCACCATCATCTGTCAGCGCTAACTCCTACGATGCACTTTTCAGATCAGCCCCTTTCTCTCCTTTGCCACCCCCTTTGATCAGCCCCGGCTCAGGATGCTTTGATTTACTGCAATAGCCTGCTTCCAGTTGTTCTCCACGTGGACCCCGCTGAACCTTGCTACAGGACAAATCTGGTCTTGTTGATTCTCTTCTTTGGAGATCCCCAAGGCCTGACTGCTGCCTGATGGATAAATCCCTTAGCTGGATACTGACACTGGTCCTGGTGCAGCCTCTGCCGTGTTGCCCCTTGCCCCACTTCCCACCTCTGCCTTGAACTCCTGCAGACCCCAAGGGCTGTGCTCTCACCTCTCTGTGCTGCTTCCTCCACGTGGGACCTCTGCTTATGAGTTCACAAAGCCAATCTGAAGGATCCTTCAAAACATCCTCTAAAACTCAACTGGATGCCCCTCTTCCTCCTCCTCCTCCTCCTCTTCCTCCTTCTCCTCCTCTTCCTCCTCCTCTTCCTCCTCCTCCTCCTCCTCTTCCTCCTCCTCCTCTTCCTCCTCCTCCTCTTCCTCCTCCTCCTCTTCCTCCTCCTCCTCTTCCTCCTCTTCCTCCCTCTCCTTCTTGTCCTCCTCCTTCTTGTCCTCCTCCTCCTTCTTCTCCTCCTCCTTTCTCCTCCCCCACCTCCTCCTCCTCCTTCTCCTCCTCCTCCTTCTCCTCCTCCTCCTTCTCCTCCTCCTTCTCCTCTTCCTCCTTCTCTTCCTCCTCCTTCTCCTCCTCCTCCTTCTCCTCCTCCTTCTCCTCCTCCTCCTTTCCCCTCCTCCTTCTCCTCTTCCTCCTCCTCCTTCCCTTCCTCCTCCTCCTTCTCTTCCTCCTCCTCCTTCTCCTCCTCTTCCTCCTTTACCTCATCCTCCTCCTTCTCCTCCTCCTTCACCTCCTCCTACTCTTCCTCCTCCTCCTTCTCCTCCTTCTTCTCCTCCTCCTCCTTCTCCCCCTCGTCCTTAACCTCCTCCTCCTTATCCTCCTCTTTCTCCTCCTCCTTCTCCTCCTCCTTCTCCTCCTCCTCCTCCTCCTCCTCCTTCTCCTCCTCCTTATCCTCCTCCTCATCCTCATCCTCCTCCTTATCCTCCTCTTTCTCCTCCTCCTTATCCTCCTCCTTCTCCTACTCCTCTTCTTTCTCTGCCTCCTCCTCCTTCTCCTCCTCCTCCTCTCCCTCCTCCTTCTCCTCCTCTTCCTCCTCCTCCTCTCCCTCCTCCTCTTTCTCCTCCTCGTCCTTCTCTCCTTCTCCTCCTCCTTCTCTCCTTCTCCTCTTTCTCCTCCTCCTCCTTCTCCTCCTCCTTCTCTTCCTCTTTCTCCTACTCCTCCTTCTCCTCCTCTTCTTTCTCTGCCTCCTTCTCCTCCTCCTCCTTCTCCTTCTCCTCTTCCTCCTCTTCCTCCTCCTCTCCCTCCTCCTCCTTCTCCTTCCTCCTCCTCCTTCTCCTCCTCCTCCTTCTGCTGCTCCTCCTCCTTCTCCTCCTTCTCCTACTCCTTTTCCTCATCATCCTCCTCCTTCTCCTCCTCCTCCTTCTCTTCCTCTTTCTCCTCCTCCTTCTCCTCCTCCTTCTCCTCTTCCTCCTCCTTCTCCTCCTCCTCTTCCTCTTCCTTCTCCTCCTCTCCTTCCTCCTTCTCCTCCTTTTCCTCTTCCTCCTCCTCTTCCTCCTCCTCTTCCTCCTCCTCTTCCTCCTCTTCTTCCTCCTCCTTGTCCTCTTCTTCCTCCTCCTCCTTCTCCTCCTCCTCCTCCTCCTACTTCTCCTCCTCCTCCTTCTCCTCCTCCTTCTGCTGCTCCTCCTCCTCTCCTCCTTTTCCTCCTCCTCCTCCTTTTCCTCCTCCTCCTCCTTCTCCTCCTCCTTCTCCTCCTCCTCCTTCTCCTCCTCCTCCTCTCCTCCTTTTCCTCCTCCTTCTCCTCCTCCTCCTTTTCCTCATCCTCCTCCTTCTCCTCCTCCTTCTCCTCCTCCTTCTCCTCCTCCTTCTCCTCCTCCTCCTCTTCTTTCTCTGCCTCCTTCTCCTCCTCCTCCTTCTCCTCCTCTTCTTCCTCCTCCTCCTTCTCTTCCTCCTCCTTCTCCTCCTCCTCCTTCTCCTTCCTCCTCCTCCTCTTCCTCCTCTTCCTCCTCCTCCTTCTGCTGCTCCTCCTCCTTCTCCTCCTCCTCCTTCTCCTCTTTCTCCCCCTCCTTCTCCTACTCCTTCTCCTCTTCATCCTCCTCCTCCTTTCTCCTCCTCCTCCTTCTCTCCCTCCTCCTCCTCCTCCTCCTTCTCTTCTTTCTCCTCCTTCTCCTCCTCCTCCTCTTTCTCCTCCTCCTCCTCTCCCTCCTCCTCCTTCTCCTCCTACTTCTTCTCCTCCTCCTCCTTCTCCTTCCTCCTCCTCCTCCTCCTCCTCCTTCTGCTGCTCCTCCTCCTCCTTCTCCTCCTCCTCCTCTTTCTCCTCCTCCTTCTCCTACTTCTTCTCCTCTTCATCCTCCTCCTCCTCCTCCCTCCTCCTCCTCCTTCTCTTCCTCCTCCTCCTCCTCCTTCTCCTCCTTCTCCTCTTCCTCCTCCTTCTCCTCCTCTTTCTCCTACTCCTCCTCCTGCTCCTCCTCCTCCTTCTCCTCCTCCTCTTCCTCCTCCTCTCCCTCCTCCTTCTCCTTTTCCTCTTCCTCCTCTTCCTCCTCCTCTTCCTCCTCCTTCTCCTCCTCCTCCTCCTTCTGCTGCTCCTCCTCCTCCTCTCCTCCTTCTCCTCCTCCTCCTTCTGCTGCTCCTCCTCCTCCTTCTCCTCCTCCTTCTCCTCCTTTTCCTCCCCCTCTTCTTTCTCCTCCTCCTCCTCCTTCTCCTCCTCCTTCTCCTTCTCTTCCTCTTTCTCCTCCTCCTTCTCCTCCTCCTCTTTTCTCTGCCTCCTTCTCCTCCTCCTCCTTCTCCTCCTCTTCCTCCTGCCCCTCCTCTCCCTCCTCTTCTCCTCCTCCTCCTTTCTCCTCCTCCTCCTCTTCCTCCTCCTCCTCCTTCTCCTCCTCCTTCTGCTGCTCCTCCTCCTCTCCTTTTCCTCCTCCTTCTCCTTCTGCTGCTCCTCCTCCTCTCCTTTTCCTCCTCCTTCTCCTTCTGCTGCTCCTCCTCCTTCTCCTCTTTCTCCTCCTCCTCCTTCTCCTCCTCCTCCTCCTCCTCCTTCTCCAGGAGCCCTTCTTCATGTCCTGCTTTTCATAACTGGATGGGTGCCCGTCTTCGTATTCCCAGGGCACCCTCTTCATGCCCCAGTCTCACTCTCTGACACATTGCATGTAAATTCTCTATTCCCACGTATGTTGTGGCCACAGCAAGCCGTGAACTCCCTACTGACAGAAGTAGGTCTTTCATCTCTGCACAAATTCTCACATAGTGCCTAGCACACAGTAGGCACTCAATAAATATTGCTTGAATTGACTGATTGCTTGATCAATTGATTAAATATTTCATAACATCATATCAACCTCTCTTACTAAAATATGCAAATATATGTGCATGGCGCTTGGTGAAATGTAGGCATCGAGGAATCTTATGAATCCTTTTCTTTTTCTGCAGTCCCCAATTGAACCTACTACTACCAGGATGGAGATCCCCCCGGGAACCCAGGTCTCTGGACTCCTGCACTGACCATCCCCTGCCACTGTCTCCTGCCATCCCTACTGCATTCTCCTTTCCGACCCTCTGCATGTGGTTTTTATCCCTTACACCTCCTCACCAGATCAGCAAACACACAGGAGCTGGCAAAGTGTGATGAGAGGCCTAAGCTCAGTTTTCATTCTCTTTGTCTTGATTTTCTTTGACCTTGTGTGTAAATAGACTCTTTCTTCTGATGCTCACCCAACCCTTTAATATGCAAGGCCACATTCATCCTCACCTCCTGGGCTGCAGGTGCGAAACAGCAAGGGCTTATTCCTGGTTTTAAAGAGGAGAAACTGAGGCGTAGCCCAGAGAGGGGACTTGCTGACAGACATTCAGTATACCTAGGATTAGAAGCTCGGTCTCTGTATTCCCTGGCCAGTATATAATACTTCTTCAATTGCTCTGAAAATGAAAACCTCAGGATTATTTTGCAGGAGGAAACAAAAATAGGCCTGGGAAAACCACAGCCACATTTCTGACAAGCTCCATTCAGAGGGCACCATAACTTACATAAATGATTTCCTATTACACCACAATTGTCACTGCAGCACGACAGTCTTGCAGCTTCCTTGAAGTGTTCTCTTTGTTGTTTTTTGTACAGATCCTCCAGAAAGAAAAATCAAATATGGTCCAAGCAGGGAAAAAAAGCACATGACATCCGCAGACCCAGATTCCCCTTCCGCATGATTCTTTCTGAGGACCAAAGAGAATGCCATGAATAGTCCCCCGTGGGCCTGAGCCCTCTCCCACCTGTCTTCCTCCCAAAGCTCTGCTGTATCCTTGCAAATAGGATTCCTTTTTTTGAAAAAAAAAAAAAAATGAAAGCCAACCGTTTATGAAGAAGAAACGAAGTGGCAATTTCCCAGCATGGCTGGGAATCAATACAAGCTGTTGTCAGGGTTTTCCTTTCAAAGGGTGGCTGCCACACTTCTCCAAAGTCAAGAGCGACAGAGCTCCAGTGCTTGACTTACAACTGCTTCATCATAGCAAGATATTTTTAATTTAAAACTCACTGCAGTTGGGTTCGAACTCAGCTGGGACTTGATTTACTGCTAATTCATTTCTCTGATTCCTATAATTCTAAGCTCAGTCACCAAACAGTTTAATGTTGATAGAATCACCAGTGCAATGCTTTATGAATGGGCGTCAGGGGAATTTTGTTAGTGTGTGTTAGCAACTGTTATTCACTCTGGAAAGGAGCACCGTGCCTGCACCAAGCATGGGGGGGCTCTATAATTGGGCACGTGAATTACCAGTATCCCCAAGTGATTCAAACTCAAATACCACTGAGAGGGTACCCCCTTTTACCCCAACCCACATACACACTCCCAACTCTCTCTCTCTCACACACACACACATACAATCATTACCTATGTGAGATGAATGCCAGGCAGTGAAAACGCTTTCCATGGGAAATGCCTAACTTCACTCTCCAGGTCACTACCCAGTGGTGGAAACCATGGATTTACAGTCTAATTAGAAATCCTCAGCCTTTTCTTGGATGGCAAAGTTTTCTCTTCCCAAGAGAAAATTTGTTTCAACCGTCCAAAGTTTAGGGAGATGTGTCTTAATAACTCAAGCTTCCTTTGTTAATTTGATAAAGAACATTTATCTTTGTCAGTTATATTGAAGCCTCTTATTCAAGCAGTTGGAGAAAAAAAATTGAGAAGGTGAATGTCATTACTCACATATTTTGCAAACATCCGTCTTGATCTGTTATGTGCAACCAAAAAGTGCCACTTGTGGGAAACATGTCCACAAACCTGTCAGAGTGGCATTCACACTTTTTGAATTTGTTTCTTTATGAAATATACACCTGAAGGCAGATCACAAGGCCACGGTCGCTAAAGTTTTGTGAGAATTCGCAGTCATTTCTGGGAGTCTCAAAAGCAAATGACAAGGACAAGAGGCAGGCGGTGCCTCTGAAAGTTGGGGTCACAAGTCCCTACAAGTCCCAATTTTATCAGTACAGTGAATTCATTCTTCTGGTTTTTTCACCTCTGAAGTAAACCAAAACTTGAAAGCTTCCAGTTGAAGGTCACCATCTCCCAAAATGCCTTTCTATGGAACCGTCTTTCCAGGAGACATCAATAGGCTTAAATACTCCCACACAAACGGATCCCCATGGCCCAATAACCTGAAAAGCAGTGGGCAAAGAATAAATAGGTTTCCCAACAACAGGTCTTCTTCACCTTTAATTTGCCCTTATGCATCTCCTGAAGAGGACAAAAGAGAGGATGCTTGCAAAACTTACTTGGTCACAGAATGCTCTTTCCATGGAGGATTTTATAGACTAGTCTTTGGAATGTTCTGCTAAATTCAGCTTGGTCTCCCCCCCCACCCCCCGCCGCAATCTATCAGTGCCTAAACCCATAGTGAGTTTTACACAGAGAGAAATAATTTAATTCCATGTGTATCCATGTGCAAGACCACTGCACCTACCTGTCCCCAACCACTATGACCCAGGATGCTGGAGGGTAACTGAGGGGCTCAGCCTGTACCCATCTGGATTCATCTGAATCCTCTGGAATAGCCAGTCAGTCTGACTTGATGTGATCCCTACTCTGTCCCTGCTGCAGAGTAAGAACCCACCATATTAGTCTGGTTCACCTTAGTCTTGATATTTTTAAGGTCATTCTTCTCCACCTTATCCTACTCCATTTATTCCTTCTATTTTTACAGCAAATATTTATCAATTGCTTCCAGTAAGATAGGCTCTGGGTTGGGCAATGAGTATACAAGAAGTAAGAAATGATCCCTCTCAACCTAAAACATAAAGAAATACATGATTCCCATTGTTTTCATTGCCACTGCCAGTAGCAGCTTCTTCACCATTATTAAAAAGCATGAATTGAGTTACTGATGAAACAAAAAACTGCTTGAAGCAGGGGCTGACCCTACCTTCTGGGAGCTGCAACTCTCAGGCAGACACCCTAATGCAGGCCCACGTCTCTAGGTCAGTGATTTGCTCACATCAATCAGTGGTTAGGGGCAAGTGCATTTAGGGAGGAAGATAGGGTCAGTATCTAATGGACAAGAGAGCAGGGAAAGAGGTCACAAGCACAGCATGACCATTAGTCCTCTCCCCAGCCTGACCCTAAAGGGCCTTCAAAGCACAAGAGTAGTAAAAAACGTTGATGAGGGGCAGGACTAGCTAGAAGCAATGACTTACAGGAAATATTTTATGCAGAAATGTCCCCTGTTGCATTATATTTCAGTGCTTTCATTATTTCTTAAAACTGGGAGGGTGGCAGAGGTCATTACGACCTCCCCCTGCTTCCCAGCAGCCGTGCCGTCCCTGAGATAGTCACACACCACTATGCGGAAGGCTGGCTGTTGTTTAGTAAGCCCCAAAACATTAGAAAAGTCTTCAGAAATCGGATTGGCACCCATTCTTAATGTGGTTTCTATTTGGGGTTTAAATGGGATAATAGTGTAGTCGACTAGTGTTGACACAGACTCGTGAATTCTGGGGCTCCTAATTGGAGTACCCTGCCCTGTCTTGCCATCTGACTCTGTTCTGAAGAACTTTATGTTCTTTGCATGGAAACTATTATCCCAGACTCCCAATTTTTGTATCTGCCCAAATCTGCTGAGTCCCACCTGACATCACGCCACCCCACCCCAATTCTGAACTGCAGCCATTTTCCTGTTGAATCCTTGTTATCATTGCCACTGCCAGGAGAAGCTTCTTCACCATTATTAAAAAGCAGGAATTGAGCTCTTGATTAAACAAGACACTGCTTGAAGCAGAGGCTGACCCTACCCTCTAGGAGCCGCAACTCTCAGGCAGATGCCCTACCGCAGACCCACGTCTCTAAGTCAGTGAGTTGCTCACATCAATCAGTGGTAAGGGGCAAGCATATGTATTTAGGGAGGAAGATAGAGTCAGTATCTAATGGACAAGAGGCCCCCAGTGACGCTTTCTGCTGTTCCTCTGGCCCTAAAGTTCTTGCTGTCTTTTCTTCCTTCAGAGTCAAAGGCTGGGCTCCTGCAGGGGTAACCCTGACATACCTTCTGCAGGGAGAGCCAAGGAAGCCCCAGCCCCAGGGCCTGACCCACAGAGGCTCTAGCTTGACCTGGTATTCCCAACCCCAAAGTGAGGGGAGTTGACTCATGCCTTGTGGGGTGACTTGTGACCAGTGAGCTACAGCAGACCAGAAGGGCCCGTGGATTAACTGCTGGCTGTGCCTCACCACCACAGACTATTCTGAGACATACTGTTCACACCAGGCTTCCCTGGATACCTCCTGAGTGACTGAGCCACCAGCTGCTTTTCACTGGGAAGGCAGGGCCAGCTTGGTAACACACTATTTGTTCTCCTTCCTTCCCTACCTCTCCTCCTTTGCTTCATTTTTGCTTCCCCGGG
Source organism: Pan paniscus (assembly GCF_029289425.2). Lineage (NCBI taxonomy): Eukaryota > Metazoa > Chordata > Mammalia > Primates > Hominidae > Pan > Pan paniscus. Next base: position 169,399,611 of record NC_073255.2, read on the forward strand.
ATCTCACCCCTCAATAAAGTGGTAACACATAGCTTCTTCCTTGAGCTCTACTTTCTAGGGAACCCAGGCTGTGACTGGAGTGAAGGACAGACAGGCAGGGGTGCAAGGCCCAGGCCCTCCATAGCTTTGACAAGAATAGTCCTGCTTGCATCTGTTCTGTGCACTGGAATTCCATATAAAATTTCACTGGAGCAAAGATTTTCACTGTATACATGTTAAAATATGTTTAATCACCGATCTAGACTAACCTCCTCATTTTATAAACAATAAACTGAAACATAAAATGATTTTTCCCAAAATGCTTTAGTTAGAGTTATCTACATCTATTTGTATCCAAAGCCTAGCTTTTTCCACAACAGTGGTTTTTAAGCAAGGGGACATATTGGAATCATCTAGGAACCTAAGAAAATGGACACGTGCCTAAGTAGCTGTCTCTTTCCTTGGAAAGACAAGGGGCAGGATAGGCTCTGAAGAAGGCTGAGCAAATGCTGAGGCCAGAGGTGGACTCTCTACCTATCTGGCACAATTCTGCTTGAGAATCTATTGCTCACACAATCACCAGAATCCAGTACTTGGTTTACGTAATGCAAAGGTTCAGTGGAAATTTTCACCGTAGAAGCCATCCCTTTATTCACATTTGACAGTAGTCATAGGAAAGTGCTTGTCTTAGTCCAGTGTTTCTCAGTGGATTCCAGGTCCACTACACAGTTTATATACTTTTGTGATTTCACAATCCATGTGAGTGTATTAAAGGCTCTGAGAAGTCCTGCAGCAAGGAGTATCTTTAGCTTTGCTTTACACCCAGGGTTTTGCAAACTTACTTGACTGCGGAAACTTTTTTGCATGTAATGCCTATTCACTCCCCCGCAGAATATACTTTGGGAAACTCTGGTCTATTTTAAGTATTACTTTCAGGAAAGCAGGCCTGAGATGGAGAGGAAGAAAACGAACTCCAACTGACTCTAGCAACATTAGCTGACATTCCAGGCAGGCTGCTTCAGTTGCACATCCTGACGTCTGCTACTGTCTCCTCTCTCACTCTCTAACCCCGCCACAAGAACGGAAGCAATCCACCAGCTATGCCTTGCTTACTTCTTTCCTCTTGGCCTCTGGGTCAAAGCCAAGGAATGATTGGTTCACCTTCTAGTTTGAGCCTCCACACTACCAAAAGGGAAATCCAGCTGTGCTCATTCGAGAAGAGTTCAGTGAGCATGTCAGATAAGGAACTGATCTTGAGCGAAGACCAGGAAAGCCTTTCAACTGCCATGGTTTTCCTGTCCTAAATTTCCAGTGACCTCTTCCTCCACTGCTTCTCTCCTCATCCTTCATAATGAAAATACTCTACCCTGTAAGACCTCGGGAATTGATTCAGCGAGGCTGTGTTCAGCGCATTGACTGCGGAGACTATCCTCTTAGCTAGTGATCCGTTTTGTGTCGGAGTGACAAAACATCCCAAAATCCAATTTGCTGTTGCGAATCCTGGTTCATGGAGGAAACACCATAGAGGGGGAGGGGAAGATCCAAGCTTAGAAGGAAAAGAGAGGATGCCTGGGATCTCTCCAACACCTGTTGGTTTCAGTTTGCACAGGACTTTACCTCCCAATGTTTTATCCACTCATTCCTACTGCTGCCTCAGAGGGGAGGTGATGAAATTCCAAGTGCACCCCTTCTAGCCACCTCAAGTTGGACAGAACTTTTACTCACCTCACAGTGTAGAGAAGTCAAAGAAATAATGCATGGAATAAAAGTTTGTCTTTAGGAGAAAAAGAAAAAAAAAGGCAAGTAACCAAAGTGCCTCACTTGTGGCTTTTTCCTAAAATGTTCAGACCAGAGGGACTGAGCTTAGCCCTGGCTTTGGAGTGGGACAGAACCCAACCAGGCCCATGGGCTCCTTCAGGGATTCACACCCACACCTTTTTGCATCAGGATGTAATTCCTAATGCCTTGCCTTAGCCTGCACCATCTCAGGTCTGAATTATTTTCTTCATGCAAATGGGGACCTATCAAAATTCCTCTAAGTGCTACAGGATGGCTATCCCCTGACATGGTCCATTGGCACCAACACGCGATGAGTCTCTGCTGCAACCACCATAGGATCCAGGCACCCAGCACCGCATGATGTCCCTAGGCACTGATTTCTTCCCTGCTTCTGGATCCTGAAGTCAGAAACTCTAGGAGTAATAAATGAATGAATGAACAAGTGTCAAGTACCTACCGTGAGTGGTGTAATGGTAAGAATCTTTGCCCAAGAGTGAAAAAACCATCCATCCCTTAGCAACCTGGCGCCTTGGACATCTCACCTAAACTCTCTTCTCAGCCTTAATTTCTATGCTATCAAAATGGGAATAAACAATACCTACCTTGCACAGCTATTTTAAAGATGAAATGCGGAAGTGTTGTTTCCACAATACTAGCAATTTGAAGCAGTCACCAGGGAGAACTAGACTCCTATCAGAATTGGAGCCTCATAGAGTCTAAAGTAAAGATGGGAACTTCACTCATTCATTCGTTTACTCATTTTTTCCTGGGAGAAAATGGGAATTGCCAAATGAGGTGACAGTCACCCTCAGGACCTGAGCACTGTGCTAGAATGTTCCATGCAATTTTATAACCTACCAACAGCCAAGGAGAAGACTCATCCCCCTTGATGAATGGGGAAATCGAGGCTCAGTGAATAAATACATTTGCCTGGCATCACAGAGGTAGTGCAAGAGACTAGGGACCAGATATTCTAAACTTCCTCCCAAGCACTCACCCATAAACCTCCCAAGGGGGCAGCAGTACAGTGAGCACATATATTCTAAGGAGGAAACCAGCACAGTGATGAGGAGAAAGGTCAGATTGCTCACAAGTGAGACTTGGCTCCATCACTAAGTGGCTGTGTGATCTGGGACAAAGTCTTTAACCTCCTGCATCTCAGTTTCCTCCTGGAGGAAATAGGGACCGTAATAGCCTATCTGGGTTGTTATGAGGCAAACTACTTAAATGGTATCTAAACCAAATGAGTGCTCAATAAATATTGGCCACCATCATCATTAATTATCATCTTCCATTCCATTGTTTTTACAAGAACTGAAGCCAGTACTAACATCCTCACAGCCTCTTCCCTTGGGAGGCTGATGCCACAGGACTGGACAAGTGTGTGGGGGCATACACAGACTCACACAGGGACTCAGGAAACTCTTCTTCCAGGCTGCTCCATGCCATGCAGGGAAGCAGCCTCCTCCTTCAGGAACAAGGCCTGGGCTCTTGTTCCAGGGGAATCAGGTCCCCTGCCTGCCTTTCGTTTTAAGATCCATCTCTTACCACTCAGCAGCAGAGCCCCCTTCAGTCTCCCTGTGGGCTCCACCTTCCTACCGCAACTTGAATGGTACAGCCTGGGCAGTGAGGACAACATGAAAGAAGAAAGAAAAAGTCTGGGCAGCTAGAGGGGATCAGGTGGGAGTCTGGGGAGGGAGCAGTGGAGCTTGCAGCTTTTAAAGAGACAGTGTCCTGTCCACAGGGCCCTGTGTGGACCAAGCATAGCTCGATACAGCCTATAGGCCAATTACCCTAATCATGTGCATCTCCCAAACAGCCATTTGATTTATTAGTGAGACGTCTTTTTAAAATGCCGCTTTTAAATATAAATAACACTTAATCATCCAGCTGTCGTTAAATTCATGTTATATTGATTTCTTGGAGTGCCGCAAATTTGAGGGCGAATGGGCTGGCGGATGTGTGCACAAAGCCAAGAGGTAGATTAGCAAGTGGTGGGGGCAGAGAAGTGGGGGTTGGAGGAAGAGGAAGGGAGGTGTCAAGGGAGGGAAATGAACCTACTCAATAGCCCAGTGTCTGAGCCAGTTTCACATTGGGTAGCACTGGACACAAATAAGAAGAGAGGAGACGCTGGCACATCTGTTGCATAGTCTAATGACAGCCAAGATCATGGTCGTGTTTTCTGTATTGCTGCCGCCCCCTTGTAACCCACCACAGAGCCGCTCCAACAGGTCTCTGATGTGCATTGTCTGCGTATGCCTTCTCTAGGTGAGGATGGGGAGAAGCAGCTAAGAAATGCCCCCTAGCTGGCTAGGCGGAGAGAGATCCACAGCGATTTCTTTGCATCAAAGCCTGATGATAACTATGAATCAAGAGTGGTTAATGACCCAGCCCCTTTAGCTCTCTCCCACTTCAGGACTGCTGCCATCCTAGAAAGCCCCCACTTCATTCCCAGCAGCCCTCATTGTGATGAAAAGGATCCCGAGGCCAAGTGTATGTAGGCAGACTCTGCCGTGCAGATTTCCCTGTCTGCAGGGAGTAGCAGCAGCAGGCGACAGGAAGGCACAGAGAAGGAGAAAGGAAACAAGCTGACTGCCTTGGAGTCCTCCAGAAATGTCTGCAGTGTCCCAGTGGGCATCCAGGAGGAAGTCCTGGGAGGACAGATGAGAGCCCGGGGAGGCGTGATTGGGTAAGAAGGAGCAGCTTGTAGGTGACCCATGCCTAGTGCTCACAGGAGAGCTGCCTTAAGCACCATCTACCAGGCAGCGAGGGTCTGCTGAAAAGAAGCATTCATGCTGGGGTTTTTCTAGTGTGACACCCTTCCCAGTGAGAAAGACCTCGGAGAACTTAAAAGGAAGGGCACAGAAGAGTGGCAGAGAGGGTGAATGACAGCGTGGCATGCTCCAGGGCTGGGCAAGAAAGCCAGGAAAACGTAATGTATACTCCGCTTTACAGAGATGTTAATTAATGCCTGCCTTGTCCTAGAAACCAAATTGGTACCTAATGCTAAGTGCAGAAAGTGCAGAGATTTTCTGAACCCAGATGTTTAGCTTATAACCAGCATAATGATACTAGCTTTGCATTAAAATGATGGATCCTGAGGCTGCAAATACATGAGAAAGGAAAGAGGGTAGGGAGGAAAGCAGAGAAAGGAGTGGAGGTCTACAGGGAAGACACAGACATTTCAGGAAGATCCTGTACCCTATCCCTTTGCCTCCTCCAGGTCCCATGAGGGACTGTTTACCTGGGAGGCACCCACTGTTGGTGGAGCTCATTATTTCTTTTGCAAACCATGTGCTGCTGTACGCGTAGGTGGGATCTGCCTGTCCACGCCCTCAAGGGGCATGTGGGGAGAAATGTTCCATTTCTTCCACAGCCCGGAAGACAGAGGTGGACCCCATTGTCACACATGGGGGGGGGCGGGGAGCTGACCACATTTAGCCAGACTCTGAGAACGCATGTGTGTATATATATTGGGTGTGTGTGTGCACACGCCCACCATTCTTAAAAAGCAAATAAGGTTTCTTCCCCCTACTGGGGTCTCTCCATTGTGAGAGATTTGCTTTATTCCATCTATGCTTTTCAATCAATCAAAGGGCAGCTCACACAGCACACAGCGGGAATACAATCTCCCTCCCGGGGTGTCTGCGCTTCTCCCCAGCCTAGCCAGAGACCTTTGCAGGAGCTGAAAAAAGTTTGGAAATAGCGGAGTCAGGGTGCTGAAAAAGCCCTTTCATTCAGCCCCTATCTTCAGGATTTACAAAAACAACCCAAATTCTGAGCCTAGCACTGAGGCCTCCTTGTTCAAAAGAATGTTTGCTCCTCTTCCATCATGTTCTGTAAGGCTCCTAACATATTTTTTCCACTGGTGGGTCTGTGGGATACTCTGAACACATGATCTTGGACAGAGGGTACAAGCTTATTCAGTTTTGTGGGAAAATGATATGATCATGTTGCCTAGAAAGCTACCTAAAAGTGACAGCACCAGAAACACAGGAGCTTGTACATACATATTCAATTCCGAATTTGATTTGGATCTCATGTTCTTCTCCCTATGACAACTGAGACCCTAAATTAGTTGCTCTTAGACCCCAAGAAGGGAACTATGGAAAAGCCTCTTAGAACCCCAGCCACTTCCTACCTCCTCCAGAAAAAGTTAAAACGAGCAGCCTGTGAAATTCCAGCCAGAGAGAACAAGAATGAAAATGCTTTCGGGAAATAGGACCTTAAAGCACGGGCTTCTGGGGAGTGATTCTACAATCGGAGCAGCCTTGGGCTCTGGGGGACGCTGGCAGACCCACGAATGCCTTGCCTTCTCCGGTGGGCAGTGCCGCCGCGGTCGTGAGGGAGGGGAGCCTCCTCTTTTGGAGGACTATATCCCTCGTGCTTCCCCCTTCTAGTTCTCTTTCTCAGACACACACCACGAAAGGCATGTGACAGGTGTTCGCCAGCCGGAGGCACCGGGGAAGGCAGCCCCATGTGCCCAGGAAGGGTAGGGAGGTGAGAGGGGACCCAAGTCCTGTGTCTCCAAGTCCTGTCTGCTTGCTGCTAAGCAGGCACTGAGGCTGTGAATAAGGTCGTACCTTTTAAGGAGGATCTGACCCCCGTACCTTCCCTAGACAAGCAACATACGCGGCTATGCTTTAAGCCGCTTTCTGCCTGAAATCTCGGCGCATTCCCGGGGAAGCAGTGCCACGCTTCAGAAAGGCGTTTGTGCTGCCTCTTACTGGGGAAACGCAGTGTCTGTTTCATATGCGCCGCCCTACAGAACTGCAGCCCCAACTGCCTATCTGGCCTCCTCCCCGGGCGCTGGGCCACCACTCTCTCCACATATGCGTCCGAATATCTGTGGGTCTGTCTCCCGTTGAAATTCCAGGGTGTCCAAAGGCCACGGGGCCGCGATGACACTGGGTGGGTCTCCGGAAACCTCTCAGGACTTCTCCCGTTTTAAAGCCCAGCTAGGGACGAAAGGGGCTGGGAGCTGAAAAATTGCTCCCTCAACCTCCCCGGTGAGAGGCAGAGCCGGGAATACACAGAATCCCACCCCGAAAGTCCCGGGAAAGAGAAGTCTGAGTCCGGGAGCGTGAGAGGAGAACACACCCGGGAAATCCCTGCTCCGGCCGCTGCACCTCCGCGGGCGTCCAGGTGGGACGTGGGCAGGTGCGCGAGCGCCGTGTGTGCCGGTGTGGATCTGTGTGTGTGCCTGCGTGTGTGTGTGTGCGTGTGCCGCGGGCTGGCTCCGGGACACTGAGGACTCCCGGGTCGGCCCAGGTCTGTCCGACCTCGCTGCCCTCGCCGCCCGCCCGGCCCCACTCCCCGGCGGGCCGGCTCCTTACCTGGACGCGCCGCGTTTCCCTCCTTCAGCGGGAGCGCCGCATTGACACTGCAGATGGAGCCTATGCCGCTGCCTCTCGCCCTCCTCTGAACGTGTGCGTGTGCGCGCGTGTGGCTGCCTCCTCCAGCCCCAGCCCCGAACGCAAATACTCCACCGAGGCACAGGGAAGCCGGGAGCAGCCGAGGAACGCGGAGGGCGCCGAATCAGAGCCTGCGGGGCTTGACAGCTCCTCTTGCGGCGTCCAAGGTGGGCGTAATGTCCAACAAAAAGGTCGGAAAATGGGGATCGATTCCGAACACCCTTTTCCTCCACCCAGCCCCGGAGCCCGAGCAGCGGCGGCGGCTCTCGGGGGCTGCGGTGGCGACGCGGGGCTGCCCCCCTTCGTCCCCACCCCCGCGGGCTGAATGTCCTTGATGCCAAGCGGGCACAGCGGCGTCACTCCGCGCCGCCCATGCTCGCCCGGTCGGGCCGCTGCCCGGGCGCGGCGAGTGCGCGGGGGACCCGCCGGGGAGCGCTCTCGGCACCTCTGCGCGCCTCTCTGGGTAGTGGCGGCCGCCCCCCGGCAGCCCGCGGCCGGCCGCGCCGCGGCAGCCCCCACCCTTGCCGAGACACTCGCCGGGCAGTGCCCTGGGGCCGGGGCTGGGGGGCCGCGGGAGCCGCCGGCTGCTCCCCGGGGAGGCGCGGGGCTGCGGCGGTGGTGGCGGCGGCGGCTGGCGCTGCGGCGGCGGAGAGCTCGGCCGCGGGCCGAGCCGGGCCTCCCGGGCGCGCCCCCGGCCCCCCGGGCGGGCTGCTCGCAAAGTTTGCAGGGGGCAGGGAGCGGGGCCGCCGCTGGCTCGGCCGCCGCCGGAGCTCCCGGGCTGCCTGCTGCCGCCGCGGCTCGCTGCTGCTGTGCATTGAAGCCCGGCCAAGCGCTGCAAAAACTCCAGCTGCCTGGCGCTCTCTGGGTCCTCCTCTCCTCCCTCCCGCCCTCCCTGCTTCCCTTCCTCCCTCCCTCGCCTCGCCTCCTCTCCTCCCTGCCGCCCGCCGCCCGCCGCCGCTCCCTCTCTGGCTCGCTCTCGCTGGCTTGGAGCTCGCGGCTGACATCTAGACCGAGGGAGAGCGGCCGGCAGAGGGGGCAGGGGGTGCCTCCCTACATGCTCCCACCCGCCGCCGCCCGGCTTGCCGGCTCTCCTCCGCACCAACGTTTGCCGACACCCCCCTGGGTCCCCTCGGCCCGCACGGAGCTACCCTGGCGGTGGCGATGTGGGGCGGAGAGAGGGGCATACATGGGTGACCGGGGCGCACGGCGCGCGCTCAGAGGGAGGCGCTCAGCCGCCTCGGAAGGTGCAGTTCTGGGCGCTGGCCGTCGGAGGGGCCCTCAGGTGCTCAGAGCTGACACAAGCACACACTGACTCTGAGGCATACACCCATTCCTAGTCAGAACCCCTCCCAACACCCCACCAAGTCACCCCTACATGGCACCCAAGGAGGCCGAGGACACTGAGGGCACAAGGCCCGCACGAGAGAACATGAGTGGCCAGTGCCCCAGAGCTGGCTTGGTAACCTGACTTTTCCATTCATGTTTATACTGAGCGGCTCTCCTGGCTCCTCTCTTCTCTGAAACCCTAGATCCTAGACTACATCCAGAACAGACCATGCCAACATCAGGGTGGTTTCTGAAGCCCAAAGAAAGAAATCACCGTGTGGCTCTGGCTTAGGCAGTGAAGATGGGGAGTGGGTGGCACTAACTACCTCCCAAACCTCTGCCTAGATCCCCCTAGGAATGGGCCCACCCACCAAGAGAAACCGAAGGGATTCCCACACCTGTTAACTCTGTGCATGCCTCCCTCATCCTCATCCCCGCTCCCACCATAGTCTGAGGGAAGTGGCACCTTCAGCAGAGTCCAGTAAGCATTCCCTGGGATAGGCCACCATCAAGGACGACCCTCTAAAGGAGCCCAAGGCTCTTGGCCTCCTCTCTCCTGTCCCTTCTTTAGTTTTCACTGTCCTCACACCCAGCAACTCCCGCCCATTACTGTCCCTCCCATCGAAACATCTCAGAGCCTCCTTATTAGGTGGACATGACTGATAATGGCTTAAATTCCTATACCTCCCTATAGGGGTTATATTCTCACAGAAATCAAAGTTGTGTGAATTGGGGAGCCTTTGAAAGGAGCTGTGAGATGACAGCTTAAACAAGCCCCAAGGTGAGCAGCACATGTAGGTCAGGCTTGGCCCACCCAGAGAGGACCCTGCTGAAACTTTGCTGTCACCAATGAGAAGATGAACCAAGCCAGAATGAGGAGGAAACCAGATGTTTGATTCTTTGGTTAAAGGATATTCCAGGAGACAGCGTGGAGCCCTTTTAGTCTCTGGTTCTCTGCTGAGTCTTGCATGGCCCAGAAAGCAGCAAGGAGTTATCTTATTAAGCTTACGTGAATACATTGATCTGACTCCACTCTTCCCAGAAACCCTGAATCCCAGACTCTAGATAAAGCACACAATATCAGGTTAGTTTCAGAAGTCCAGAGACACACATAACAAAATCACTCAATGCTACTGCCTTTTGAACATCCTTCCAGGGTGGAGGAAGCCCAGGGCCAAATGCCTCTCTCTGCAAGACTGGGATTAGCACAAGGCCAGCCGGGCACTGAGGATACAAAATCCAAGGGGGCCCCGTCACCCCAAGGTCCATGTAAGGTTTGCATCACCTGATCCTGACACTGCTTCTAGGTGTCCCTTTTTAAATTGCTGCATGGGTCCATCACGGCCCATTTCCAGAAGTGACAGCCCGGATAGCCCCATGAAAGTCCCTAATGGGTTACTTAAGGAATATCGTTCAATTAAAGGCGGGGGGGAGACTGCTTTCGAACTTCTGTTGGCCACTCGGCTTTCAGGGTATGCCATAAAATGCTGAAAGGAAGGGGGGAAGGTGAGAAAACAACTCTGTCTCAATTCTCAGTCATTCTAGCATGTATTTTTAATACAATCTGATTGTCTTTTTCCTCCTCATATCGGTTGTGTTTGTGTGTGTGTGTGTGTGTGCGTGTGTGTGTGTGAATATGGCTTGAGTTCCAGGCCCATTTCCTGATGGATGGACGGGAAGTCAAAGACCTTTTTTTTTTTTTTTTTTAAGAGGTGGCAAATAAAATGTGTTTATTATTCTTTATCTCCTGCCTAATGTGTGGTGTCATTTATTTTCATTCAGAGAAATGAATGCCATGTGGTGCCTGAAGAGTAATAACAGAGCCAAATGACAGGAAAGACACACAGCAAAAAGCTGGACCAGCCATGGGCAGGTGAGGGGCCCAGCCAGCTCCCCCGTTGTTAATGGGGCCAGGGGCCATATCTCAAATTACCTTTTCCCTGCTTGCCTTCCACTGAATAACACAGTAAAAGGCATACCAAAGGGGGCAGTTATCATATTATCGGAAGGAGGAGTAGAAAGGGTCAAATTAGCTGCAGTAGAGGATTTTTTTTTTCAGTGATGACCCATTGGATTGACTCCCTTAAGTTAGGAGAATGGAATGGGGTGGGATGAGTAGGGCCTCTACATTGGAAGTTAGAAAACACGTGTCCTACTCCTGGCTCTGTCATTAGCCAGCTTTATAATTTGGAGCGGGTCACGTCCTCTCAATGATACCTCATCTCTCACCTGACACATTCGCCCCTTAGAGTTGCAATGACATTCAAAGGACATACCATCTTATTAATGTGCTTTGAAACTCTAAGGTAGGTACAAAACACATGTAGGGAATTAGAGTCGCTTTCCAGACGAACGTATCTTTTTATTTTTTTCAAATAGAATGCTACAATGAGGGTAGGCCTTCTGCTATCTTGTCCCCACCCCATGAATAAATACACAGGCAAAAGCAGCATCTTACCACAGTTCAAAATGTGTTTCTGCATTAGGTACAAGATCTTCTGGCTCTCACACCTCCTCTACCCCCTCTCCCTTGGTGAGGGCTAAGGGAGACACAAGTAGGACCATCTAGGTGTCCCCTACTGACAATGGCTCTGTGAGTCACTCCCTCTACCTCTTGCCTGGTCGTGAAGCTGGTTATGTCATTGTCTGGACCCATGGCCACAAGAGGGAGAAGCTAAATGGCACATTGCTTCAGAGAGTCCTGTTTTCTAAAGAAGCTATGTCTGTGGGACTTGGGTTGGGGTTTATTGCTGGGTTTAGACAGAAAAAGTATTGGTTCATCTCCCATGGCTGAATAAAAGGACCAGTTTAATAGGAAAGAGGAGAAGAAACCCTTAAGTTTCCCTTCACTTAGCTACCACCATTTTATTAGCCTAGGAACAGTGCTGCTATTTAAGTTGATAAAAGCCAGATTTGCTCGTTAAATAAATCACCAGAGCCTGGTGGTGCTAGAGAGACATTTTCTTTCCCCCAAGAGCTGCCCCCATGGCTGGGTCTTGTACCTTGCACTGGATAGAAAAACCACAGGCAGGCAGTCAGTAGCTTAAAAACCTAAATTGTGGCGCCACCTGCAGGACAGCAGGAATATCATCAGTATCCCACAGCTCAGCAGAGGAGGCAAGAGGAGCCTTCCGCAGTGACACGGGTGAGGCCAGGGTGCCCTCTGGCCCCTGCTTTCTGCATGTGTCATCACATGTCCACAGCACACTCCAGCAGCCTTTAATCTGCATCCTCCTCGAATGCTGCCATTTCGAGGGATGGGCAGCAGCTCTCAAGATTCTCAGTCCATTCAAATAACTTATTCTTCCATCTGTCTCTTAAGGGACTAAGTGGACCTCTAAGCCAAGGGTTCTGTCTTCAAGACTGGACCATGGAACAGTAAAGCAGAAAGGAGAAGTGACTGCCTTTCAAGGAAGATGAGGGGAGGAACATCCTTGTCTCACCACAGGGCCTACTAGTAAGTTGAACTTGGTGGCTGGGTATTCTCAGTAGACCCAACTGTTCCAGGCTTCCCTAGCATGTGGGTGCAAATCAGCACAGAGATATTAACATCCGAATCCCAACTCCCAGCCTTTTCTGCTCAGATAAGACTTTGGCCACCACTGAAAAACCCCTCCCTGTCTCCTCCCATTATGTCAGAGACCGCCACTGGTGGGTGTGCTTAGGAACAAGTCTGACCATTTCATTCACCACAAGTACCCTCTTGGAAATCCACTGCCCATGAGCCATTTGATGGAAGGACATCTCTGCATTGCCAGCTCTGTGGTTGCCCTCTGCAAGGGCACCTCCACCCGGCTGCAATGCTGGACATGGCAAGCTCTGCTGCCGTGCCGTGGCTTTCCAAGCCACACCGGGGGGTTGGTGTTTAGGTGGGGAGGACACCCCTCTCCTCCTACACACACACACACTGTGGATCTTGATCCTCTGGGCACCAAAACAACTCCCATGCCTCCCATGGTCCAAGTCTTTACTCCCCTTCCTCCCCAGACCCTTTCATCCACTGCCCCCTCTCCAGAATGCTTCCTTCTTTTTCAACTAACAAAAACAAAAAACAAACAAACAAACAAAAAAACTTGTCTTTTTAACCGCAGAAGCCAGAAGTTAGAGGATATTGTGAGGTAAGGGGAGATGGAGGGAGGGAGGGTGTGTGACTTAACTCCATTGGCCAGAAAGAAGAGAGTCCCAGATCTGGCCAGAGCCATGTCTTGCTACAAAAAGAAAGGAGAAATACCTCAGTGTAACCCTTCTTGGGGTTAAGTCCTGGGAGGCACAAGGTCCCATAGTATGCCTGCATTACAAGGACTGGATACAATTCGTGTCTCCCACATGGCACCTCTCTCTTGGCACTGCCTAGTACACTGGCTAAGTAGTTTAAATGAGTCACTTGGCCCCTCTGACTGGGGTGCACATAACAGAAAAGGCCTCAAGTTGTTTTCCTTGTGATGAAGATGGATTCGTGCTGATGAGTTGAATGCTCTTGCCTGGTAACACATTTACAAGATGGTTGCCAGGTGGTCTGAGTATAAGCTGTTCTAAGTGACTGTGGTTGCCAGCCTCCAAAATGGCCCCAGTGACTCTCAACCAGAGGTATTCATGCCCTCATACAGTCTGCTCCCACGCTGAATCAGAGCTGACTTAAGTGACCAAGAAGTGACAGTGTCCAAGGCTAGGTCAAAAAAAGACATTTTAGCTCCCAGCTTGGTCTCTTTAGTCCCTTGGACCTGCCATGTGTTGAGAAACTGAGCTACCCACCAACAACCAGTGCCAGCTTGCCAGCCCCATGAGTGAGCCACCCTAGGAGCCCATCCTCCAGCCCCAGTTAAGCCTTCAGATGATTTCAGCCTTCAGAAGCTTCCAACTGAGGTCCCAGACATCATGGAGCAGAGATAAGATATGGTTTTATGCCAGAGATTTGTTATGCAGTAGCAGACAACAAACACAGTGATTTGCAGGGAAGATATCATTCCTCTGACCTTGACCTCATTAACCTCTTAAGCTTATTATTTGAGCCCACTTGGCTGTAGAATAAGAAGGACAAAGGGGGGCATGCTTGATGCATGATAATCTCATACTGGTCAGGACTGGGCACCAATAGATGTCCTGCCAGTCACTCCCTTCAGAGCTCCGGGGTTAAACCTCTTAGTACATCTCAGTGTGTTACACAGAAATGAGAAAACCCAATGAAGAGGCTTGAAAGCATCAACAAACAGAATACTGAAATCCAGCACTCACTTCAGATGGGCCATCGTCAGTTCAGTTCCAGAGTATTGGCCATCAGAGACATTCAAGAGAGAGGCAGAAAGTTGTGCCGAGTCCTGTTCACTTTCACGAGCTGTCTGGCACCTGCCTCTGCCAGAGAGCCTTTTGGAGGTGAGGTTGAATGGGGCTCCAGGGTGAGTCCTTGCACCTGCCAAGCACCAGGCCCAGTGGTGCTGAAAGTGTTCCCTACATCTGATCCTGACCCGTGCTGCACCACAGGGCAGGAGGGAGGCCCAAGGATGCTTCCTATAGATGGCAGGTAGAGTAAAAACAGACTAGAAGCGAGATGTGATTGAAAGCTGATCGTCCACTTTCCCTCCACACCATTCTCCTTGAGGACTTCTCGCATCACCTTCTCTCCTGTGCCCTCAGCAGCTTCCAGAGAGCTCAGTGGAGCCTGCAAGCTATCAGCAGGGCCAAGGCATATACAAGGATTAGGACGAGAGAAGAAGGGAAGAAAGAGGCAAAGAAGAAGAAGAATGAAGGGACAGGAGTGCCTATGCAAAGCAGAGAAAGAGCCGCAGACAGTTGCCTTAGGGATTCTGAGGACAGTGCTTAGGCCCAAGGTGACCTCTCTCCACTTTAGTGTCCGCCTCCAGGACTCTGTGGCCTGGCTCCATTCTCCTTCTGGCCCTATTTTCCTGGCCAGGCCCTATATTCTTCCTCTGTTTTTAAAGGGCTTTCTCCTAACGCACCCCTGCTGACTGTAACCTTCACAAATGTGAGATGTCCCTTGTGGAGTCCAGAGAGAGCAGGGACCCTTGAAGCCTGAAGTCCACAGAGGTGTGTGGTTGCACATGAGGGTTGGGGAGGGCCAATCGTGCCATATCTTCCCAACTCTGCAACCAGCGATGCCAGGCCAGCTGCTGGAAATCAGCCACTGTGGAAGTATTTGCACTATGGGAATAGGCACATGCTACAAATTGGGACTTTTGATTTTGTGGAGAGCTGGTTGTTAAACACCTGCCAGTACACTTCTGGCAGGGTCATTGATGGGCCTGGATAAGACAGGTCAGCCCAGGCCTGCCCAGTTCTCAAATGATTGTGCATGGGAACCCATCAGATGAACTGCATCAGCCCAGTTCAGGGTCAGAGTAGGAGTTTCTTTCTGTCCATACCCCACCTTTTGATTAAAAGAAAATATTAATATGGACTCTTTCTATTAGCTGTTCTTTCCAAGTCCTGTAGGTAAGGAGCCTTTACTCGTGGTTTTTGACACTAAAATCAAATTGTTATTCTTTCCTGCTAGGTAAACTGAGCCAAGAGATGCTGACGTGACCCATGGGTGTGTAGGAAGCTTGAAGTGTACATCTGGTAACACCTGTCATTTATTCCCTCCACCTCAAACTTAAGATTAGTGCACTGGGTTTGGCAGAAATTCTATTTTCATTTCCTCAAAGCCCTGCATTAAAATTACCATACATCCATACCACAGAACATGGTGCAGATGTAAAACAAAATGAAAACAAAATGAAGTAAATCTATGTATGCTGCTCTGAAAAACAACAGCAAAATGCAGAACAGTGTATTCGTGTATATCTTTGCATATTTTGAATATACAAAATAGGCTTGTACCTACATAGGACATTTTGGAAGGATACACAAAAAACTTAACAGCAGAAACCTCAGAGTGAGAAACAGAGCGATATGTATTTTCTTAATTTATTGTATATTGTTTTTTCTTTTTGACATTTTACCACGTGCAAGTACTACGTTCTCCATTTTTCAAAAAGCTAGTTGAAAATGAACAAAAAAATACTGCTGCTAAAAACATCTTTCTCACACCGCCAGTCCTCTGCTCACTCTCTCTTCTCAAATCCAGCCAACCACTCCTCCACCCCATCTGTATCATATTCGAGCTTGCCTTTGTTCTAGTTTCCTACTAGATGCACCCTGTTGCTCCTCTTTTGTGGGCTGCCGTGAAGGTCACGCAGCAGCCTGTCTGCCTAGGCAGACAGCTCAGTGGATCTGGTAAATGTCCCAGAGAATGAGACTTCATCTCTCATTTCCTAAAGACCAGCCAGTATCCTACTTGGCCAGAGAACTTCTGTTTGGCACTAGATTGATTATAGGGGGATTCCAGGGATGCTCCAGCACCTCCTTTCTATGCTAAAGCAAGCAGCTTTAGATCAAGTCAAAGGAAATATCCTTCTACATTGGAGTCAGTAAACTCATGGAAACTAACACCCAGACATGGTACAGGCCAAAAATACGATGATGCCAGGAAACATTTAGATAGCAACAGGTGAAAGCTCCATATTGTTATTAATGTTATCAGGAACTGTGTAGGGAGAGACAAAGAAAAGCCAGAGACAGGCAAATGGCAATCCAGTTATGCAAAAGGGGAAAATAATGTGAGTTCTGAAAAACACAAACAAATAAGCCTGGCCCCCAAAGTGACCATTGGATCACTAAAAGATAGATGTGTAATTATTTAGAAAAGGATGTGATTGATCACTAGGAGTAAGTCTGGAATCACTGTCTTAATCATTTGGGGCTGCTGTTATGAAATGCCACTCTCTGGGTGGCTTTAACAACAAACATCTATTTCTTATGGTTCTGGAGGTTGGAAGTCTGAGATGAGGGTGCCAGCATGGTCAGGTACTTGGTGATGGCTCCTTTCCTGTTTATGTCCTCAGATGGCTCTTCCTTGGTTCATTCAAGCAGACAGAGATCTCAAGTGACTCTTCCTCTTTTTATAAGGACTCGATCCATCATGGGTGGGGGCTCTACCCTCATGACCTCATCTAAACCTAATTACCTCCCAAAGGCCCCAACTTGGGGGGTTAGTGCTTCAACATACGAATTGGGAGTGGGATGACACATTTAGTCCATAGCAATCACGAAGAACAAACTTGGTTAGGCTGGTCTTGCTCTCTAACTCAACAAGCCTGTGAGGCTTTTATATCAAGGAAACGTAAGAGAGAATATCTGAACTGCATCAAGGCATTTAATAGACTCTTTAATAAAATCCTTGTAGAACACCAGGCAATGTAGGCTGGTGAATTAATTGACTCAATGGTTAAACCCCAAAGTTGTTCATTAATGCATCAAAGACAACATGAAGGAAGGTTTTCTTAGGGTATATGTCAGAGCTCTGTTCTCAGACTAATCCTATTCAACACATTTACTAATGACTTGGATAAAGATAGAGGAGACATGGTCATCAGATTTGTCTATGATTGCAATAAAAGAAACGTATTAAATGTAAATATTTGCAATCCTGCTCCATCCTAAAGAAAAAGAAACTTTTGCTGAATGTTGAGCATTTTGGGTGTTGACAGGGCATTTTGGTGTTGCCTTGAGGTATCATTCTAAGGAATAAAAAAGGTGAGAGAGCTTAACAGATCTACATTTGAAAATATATGGCACTCAGGCCGGGCATGGTGGCTCACACCTATGATCCCAGAACTGTGGGAGGCCGAGGCAGGCAGATTTCTTGAGCTCAGGAGTTCAAGACCAGCCTGGACAACATGATGAAGCCCCTTCTGTACTAAAAATACAAAAAAATTAGCCGGGCATGGTGGTGGGCACCTGTAGTCCCGGCTACTCAAGAGGCTGAGGCAGGAGAATCACTTGAACCTGGGCGGCAGAGGTTGCAGTGAGCCGAGATGGTGCCACTGCACTCCAACCTGGGTGATAGAGTCAGACTCCATCTCTAACAAACAAATAAAAAAAATTAATTAGCTGGGTGTGGTGGCATGTGCCTGTAGTCCTAGCTACTCAGGAGGCTGAGGTGGGAGGATTGTTTGAGCCCAGGCAGGAGGTCAAGGCTGCAGTGAGCCATGATTGCACCACGGCACTCCGTCCTGGGTGACAGAGTGAGACCTTGTCTCAAACCAAAAACAAAGTATGAGCTGAAGTTGACAATAAGCTCAATATGAATCAATAGTGAAATACTGCCAAAGTCAATGGGATCGTAAGCTGTATTAAAAGAGAATGGAGTCCCAAAGGAAGCAGTCCCGCTCAACTTTGAGATAGGCAGACTATACGTGCATTATTGTGTAGAGCTCAAGGCCCCACACCTTCAGCACTTTATGATAAGTTTGAGCACATTCAGGAGAGAGTGGCCAAGCCCAGAAGGGAATTAATTTGAAACAATCAAAGTAACTGGTGATGTTCAGCTTTGAGAAGTAAGGCTCAAGGGAACACAACAGCTTCAAATATTTGAAGGGCTGTCAAAGAGAAGAGCTGCTGCATTCCTTCTGTGTAACTTCAAGATGTGAAAGTAGGATCAGAGAATGGAACTTATCTTATTTAGACATATTTTGGCTTGATGTGAGGAATGTCTTTCTAATAGAGTTCTCTAAAGAAAAAATAAATTGTCTTGAGTGGTAGTGAGTTCTCCATCACTTCGTGTGGTCAGGCAGAAACCAGGGGACGCTCAAGTGAAGACTAGAGTTTGGATTGAATGACTCTGATGTCTCTAGAGGTTTGAGATGTTTGTTGTTCTGTATTTATCATTGTATGCCCTATGGTGCCATAAGCTTTGCATTGACTCAGTAGATATTTATTAGGTGGAACCGGAATGCTTTTGGGGTAATTCCTAAGGAAGAGAACCAATATCCCACCCAAGACCATTACTAAGGAGGGAAGTCAAGGATGAAGCCAGAAACATAAGGCCAAGGGTGGGACGAAGGGAAGAGGCAGGTACAGAACTCAATTAAACCCTGCCTCTCCCCACTCTGCACTGTACACTTCATTCATCAGATGCACCATATTCCGCTTGGTGCTGGTCCATATGAATTCATCCTCCATGTTCCATTTGCCTACTAGATATTCATATAATCCAGGGCTCTGAATTTTTATTTATTTTTCTCTTTGGTTTTCAAATCTTCTTCCCATTCCACACTCCCCAGAGTTCCTTGTCTTTCTTCATTCTATGTCCAGACTCCTTTTGTCTCCCCTTTCTCTAGGTGGTCTCTCCCTTTCCTTGGGGGACCCTTTCCATTTCTCTCTTCCTACTCCCTTAACCCTCTGAAGGCTTCAACAGTTAATAAGGTCCTGAAAGCTAGAACAGGGATCTTAAGGTCTCACAGAGGCCTCAGGCGATGAACTCAGTGTCAGGTAGTGTCATCTCATCCTATGGACTGTGAACCTGGAGGCTGGACAGGTTTTTGTCCTATGCCTAACTACACTGTGGACATTCTGCAAACTAAAAATAATTACTGCTTTTTCCTCCTCTAGTTTGTCTTAAATGACCTGAACAACGGCATTCTTATCTCTCCCTTGGGAGAAATTATTCTGTCATCAATGCACCTGTCTGTGAAAGAATGTGTGCTGACTTCTTCTGCAGGAGTTCCAAATTTTGTCTAAATGTCTCTTTGCCATTCCCAATTATGCTTCCTCCTGTACTGCAATCAGTATTATCAACACTGGCATCACTTTCTTCTCCAGAAAATAAAACTAAAGCACCCATATTTTCCTCCCTGGTGGCTTTATCAATATCTTTCAGGCATGATCATAATTTCCCTAATTCTTCATGCATATTCAGACATAAAAACTACAGGAAGAGAGAACACACCTTGAGGAAGGAAGGAAGGAAGGAAAGGGAAGGGAAGGGAAGGGAGGAGGGAGGGAGGGGAGAGGAAGAAAAAAGGAAAAGAAAGAAAGAGAGAAAAAGAAAGAAGAAAGAAAGAGAAAGAAAGAAAGAGGAAGGAGGGAAGGAAGGAAACAAGAAAGGAGGGAGAAAGGGAAGAAAAGGGGGAAAGAGGTAGGGAAGGGAGAGAGAAAGAAATAGAGAGAGGAGTGATGATGACAATAATAAAGGTATCTTCAAAAAACCAAAAGAGATAGTACAGATTTTCATGGGACTATAAAGATTTTTTATTTTAGAAAATTTCATTGTAATTGTAGAGCAAAATATGCCAACAGGATATTTTATGTAACTCATATCATGTTTAGAATCATCCATTGAAAAAAACATTTATGGAATGCCTACCATATGTCACTATGCTGCAGATCAAAGCTGTTTCAGCCATAGTCACTACCCTTAGGGGGTTTCAGGTGAATAGGGGACAAAACGGTAAACAAATAGCTGTAGTAGTCTGTTGTTAATGCCAAGATATAAGTATTCTCCCAGTAGTGTGGGATTGTGAGGGAGAGAGTGTCGATTTAGAATGCAATTCTTCTTGATTCTGATCATAACACTATATTAAATTATAACTATATATTTTTATTAATATTGTCTCTGCTGTTATAATGTTTCAAAAATAAGACTCAGTAAGAAATAATGTTTATATATGTTCTTCTAAGTTAAGATTTTAAATTATAGAAAGTTGATGATAGCATATTATTTAACTAGCATGTTGCACAGGAAGCTCTGATTATTCTAGCTTTTAGTATCCCCATTTATAAACACTCAAATATACCCTTGAGGAAGAAAACCAAGGACTCAGGTGAGTAGACACCTCATATCTATTCATTCTTTCTTTTATTCATTTTTTATAAAAATACACTGTGAGCTCCTAGTTTATACCAAGCACTGCTCTAGGTGCTGCAGATAAAGTGGAGATCAAAGCTCTTGTGCAACATACATTCTGGATGGGGGTGAGATGTAATGAGTGAAATGAACTAGCAATAGAACTTCTTGCAGTGGTAATTCACATGAAGAAAATTAAAACATGGTGTTGTGAAGAGTGGAGATACACTGCTAGGAACAACTTCCTTGAGGTGGTGACATCTGGACTGGGACTGGAAGGAAAAGAAGGAGCCAGCAGACGAGAGAAGATGAAACAGAGGAGTGGCCAGTGCAAAGGCTGTGAGGTGGGACGCAGAAGAGAGAAAATACTCAGTTCCAGGTGGGACACAGAGGAGGGAAAATACTCGGTTCCAAAGAACTATGAAAGGGTCAATGTGGGTAGAACTATGCAAGGGAAAGAAATGGAACACGCAAATACACACATAGCAATTCAACTGGGAAAGATAACAGAAAAGAGTTAGGAGAATCTATTGTAGCTCTGAAAAGACCTCTGGGTCATCTGACTTCTTATGCCATATGAACCAAGCCTGGTTCCATAAAAGTTAACTAAGGCACAGGCACAGAAGGTAACTGAGGAAATGAACTGAGGAAGGAAGGTGCCGATTAGAAATAGAGACTAAGTCAGTTAGGAAGGCCTTTGTCTGAAAGTAACAAAATGCCTATTGTATTAGTCAGGGTTCTCCAGCGGGACAGAACTAATTGGATAGATGTATATATAAAGAGGAGTTTATTAAGGAGTATCGACTCACACGATCACAAAGTGAAGTGCCACAATAGGCCGTCTGCAAGTTGAGGAGCAAGGAAGCCAGGCTGAGTCCCAAAACCTCTGAAGTAGGGAAGTCGACAGTGCAGCCTCCAGTCTGTGGTGAAAGGTCTGAGTCCAAAAGCTGAAGAGCTTGGAGTCTGATGTTTGAGGGCAGGAAGCATCCAGCACAGGAGAAAGATGTAGGCCAGAAGACTAAGCCAGTCTGGTCTTTCCACGTTCTTCTGCCTGCTTTATATTCTGGCTGTGCTGGCAGCTGATTAGCTGGTACCCACGCAGATTGAGGGTGGGTTGTGCCTCTGCTAGTCCAACTGACTCAAATGTTAATCTTCTTTGGCAACACCCTCACAGACAAACCCAGGAACAATATTTTGTATCCTTGAGTCCTGTCAAGTTGGCACTCAATATTAACCATCACACTCATCTAGCTGCTCAAGCAGTAAGACATTTAATATCTCAGGAGAGCAGTCTGGAGGTAGGTGGCTCCGGGCTTGGTGCAGGGACTCAGTGAAGTTATCAAGGACCCAGTCTCTCTTCCTACTTTCTTTGCATCTCCTTCCCAGTGCTCCCTTTTGACAGCAAGTGAAACTTCTCAGAGTGCTCCTGCATGTCTGATTGGCCAGAATTGGGTCATGTGGCCACTCCAAGCTGCAAGGGAGGCTGGGAAAAAGAGCATCTGGAAAGGAGGCATGGGATCACTAACGCTGATTTGGACTAATCAAGAGTCAAGGTATCATCCTCTGCAGATGCAATCAACATGGAGAGCCGTGGAACAGGAGACAGAGGGAAGGTTGGGCCACAGAAACACAGGGCCCATGTTGGGGACAAGAGGGAAGAAAAGCGAATGCACTGTAATTGATTCAGAAGACACGGGTTACTATCCCAGCTCTGATCAAATCACTCGAACAATCTTCACCATGGTTCTTCATCCATACGATGGAAGTGACAACACCTATCTTATCTCTCAAGCAGGCTGTGAAGAGCACAAATTGCCAGAGTGAATTATGAGTGCCTAGTGTCTGCCCACGACTCCACAAGGATGCAGTACAAAAGTATTGTAGCTTTTATTTCTATTTATTTTTCTCATTCTTTTAAAATATATACAGTTGTGCATATAATATACATAATGAATTACAACAATAGAATATATATAACTTACAAATACATACATGTGTATATGTTGGAAATGCTCAAAAAATTTACTGGTAAGGGTCCAGATTTTATTTGTATGCTTGGAAACACTTTCTTAAAAACATAACACATATAAAGGACTTAGCACAGGACTAGGGGCGTTTGGGTCCTCAGCAAAGGCTGTCTCCATCTCCCTTTCAGATGCATTAGTGTTGCCATTTTTAATGGCAAGGGTCGGCATCTGCCACAGTCCTTCCTAACTCCATTCTCAGAATGCTGCGTATTATGTGCTCTTTTGGCACCTCAAATCCCTCTCCCAGAAAACAGGATTACAGGCGCTGCATCCTACAAGCAGCTCCCCGGGAGCTATTATCACATCGCTACCACAACCCCCAGCATCTTCTCCTCTTTCCACCTGCTGTTCATCTTCCGTATGTGTCTTGGCTGGTGGGAACTTCTGTGAAGGGGTGAACAAGAGCAAGGAGAGGAGGAGAAGCAAAGCCAGCCAGAGAGGTGACCCGCCAGCCCATGAGGTGAAAGTCCCCTCAGGGAAGGGAGAGTTAAAACTCAAGGTCTGGGCATTCTCTGTGCAATTCATTTCTCCCTGGGAACCCTGCCTCCCATTAGCATGGACAAATGAGAATTGCCCGTATCTACATTCCATCTGCCCTCATCTTCCTTTGCAGCTACTCAAAGCACTTTAGAAAGAGCCTCTCTTTCTTCCTCCCAGCATCACCTCTGCGGTGGACAAGAGACAAAGATGGGAGTGCGGTGCAGGGAGAGAAACAGAGTCATGAGGTCACTTAGCGGCTCAGCTAGAATGCACCCAGGAGTCCTGACACCCGATCAAAATCACTCTTCTCATTAAAAGGACAAAGATAAAACCTCCTTCATAAATCTGAGGCCCGTCTGCATTATCCTCAGCCATCAGTTATGCTTGCTGTGGGCCATTGTTCATTTATTTAATTTAACCTTTTTTTTTTTCTGAAAAGCTTTTGGGTTTGCCTTTAAAAACCCACATTAAATTCTCGTTTAACGATTTGATGGGGTCCCCTTTAGCTCCCTTTAAACGAGCTGCCGATAAAGGAATAAACTTGCTGAAGAAATAAGAAATAAGCCTCCGGAATGCTGTAGCCCTTTCATGCTGTGGCTGTCCAGGCTGAAGCCCCTCTCAAATGAATAGAGATAATGCTAATGGAATTACACATTGTGACTAGATCAGGGGCTGCCACAGAAAGATAAATACCAAAGCAAGGCTAAGGCAGTTAATCAAAAATAAACCCCTACGTGTCTTTTTTATTTCCAGAAGCAAAAAATAATAATAATAAAAAAAACCGAAGACCTTGTTTTGCCACATGCATTTCTTCATTCACCTTGATGTTATTTTTCCAAATAATTTGGTTTAGAGGAGGTCCCCCGCACACATATACATTTCAAAGCAAATTAAATTACTTAAGAGTGATCTACCCAACCTATGTTTACAGTGACACAAATGACAGGGTGGCAAGCCTCTCACAAGATAAACCAGAGGTGGACTAATTCGTGAGGATGATATAGCGCTTATCTGTTTTGTTTAG
The DNA here is from genome assembly GCF_029289425.2 of Pan paniscus. NCBI lineage: Eukaryota > Metazoa > Chordata > Mammalia > Primates > Hominidae > Pan > Pan paniscus. The sequence goes on from NC_073255.2 coordinate 169,423,320, forward strand.
GCTCAGTTTTAACAAGATAAAATCGCTGGGCCTGGTGTTCTGCCAGTGGGGAAGCTGTTTACCCACACAATTGACGCGCAGCGTGGGCTGTTGTGGAATCTAAATTAGCTCCTCTCCCTGCCTACCCCAGCTCCAAGCTGGTTGGGTTAGTCACACCCTCAGAGAACAGGTCTCAGGTCTCACTTAGGAAAAAAAAAATCCACATAATGGTCATTTGTCATCTTTAGGGTCTCATGATTTGTCCTGGCTCATCCTAAAATCAAGATGAATTTTGTGACACCACCCCAGGTAAGCGGTGACACCCTGGGTGTGTCCATCATGGAAATGGATGCCATCTGCCTCTCCTAGGCAAAGATGGAACTTACTAAAAGGACATCAGGGACTTGCAAAAGTGAGAAGGCAGGGAGTCCAGGAGGATGGCTCAGGAGAAGGCCCCATGAGGCCACCCTACAGGACAGGGGGGTGCAGGCGTGGCTGCAGCACTGGGGCCCAAATGTGGCCTCCACGTCGTGCCATCACTCATTCCAGGGACCAAGTCACAGGCAGCAGGTCTCACTGGCTCAGCCTAAGGCGTATATCCACATGGGCTCCCTGAAGACAGGAGAAAGAGGGTCTGCCCTTTCAGTCCCCAGAGAGGGAAACAAGTGCTGCCTGCCATGGAAGGGCCATACAATAGGGGATTCCCCAAATGGGAGACCAGGCACTCACAAAAAGAGGTTGAATGAAGGCACCCCAAAACTGGCAAGCGGTTCCTATGCTAGGGCTGAGAAAAGTGTGCCTGGGCATCCTTGTTCAGCCCGAGCATCAGGTGGGAAGCAGTTTGCAGTGATGAAGGGAGCTCCGGGTGATGGACCAAGAGACCCAGACCCAGGCATGGGGCCATGACCAGGCAAGACTACTTGAGCTAAGGCAAGTCTATGCCTCTCTACTCACTGTTGTGGGTTGAATTGTGTCCCCCGCAAAAATCATATGTGAAAGTGGTCACCACCAATATCTCAGAATGTAACCTTTTGGGAATTAGGGACATTGCAGATGTAATTCGTTAAGATGAGGGCATACTGGAGGAGCATGGGACCCTAATCCAACATGACCGGTGTCTTTATAAAAAGGGGAAATTTGGACACAGACACCCATACATGGAGAATACCATGTTCTCCATATGGAGTTATTCTGTCTCAAGCCAAGGAACTACCAGAAGCTAAGAGAAAGGCTTGAAACAACCTCCCCTGGTGCCTTCAGTGGGAGCACGACCCTGCAGACACCCTGATCTCAGACTTCCAGCCTCCAGAACTGTGAAACAGTAGATTTCTGCTAAGCCACTCGGTTTGTGGTACTTCATTATGGCAATCCTAGGAAACTAATGGGCTCGTTTTCTATAAGGTGAGCAAGTTGGACTTGATTTGCAGCTTTCAAACTGTTTGAGTCTTGACTTCCACTTGAACTTCCATTTGAAGTCCCGCAACTTCGTGGCAGCACACTTTGAAAACCATGGTGTGATCTCCAAGGTCCCTCCAGCTCTCACTCTCTAAATTAAAGCCCTTTTCAGTTTTGACAAAGAACGGTTCAAAATTTAGGGAAGGCTGTATGGGGGGACATTTTCTTCTCCAGCTGCGTGGATAGGCTGATCTCTTCATGGAACCCTGCTGGACTCCATCCCACGTAATTCCAGTCTGCTTCTTCAGGCACTGAGCCCTGGGAGAAGGTGGCTACTTCATGTGGGAGCTGGAAAGTATGGAAATTTCTGGGTCTAGTCCAGTGGTGTTTCCATTCAGACATAGATAGATAGGTAGATAGATAGATAGGTAGATAGATAGATAGATAGATAGATAGATAGATAGATAGATAGATAATTGATAGATGATAGATAGATAGATAGATAGATAGATAGATAGATAGATAGATAGATAGATAGATAGATAGACAGACAGATAGAGATCTTTGCTAGGCTTAGATCCTGTTAGATCCTAGAGACTCGGTCCCACTCTAGACTCTAGTCACCATCTCAAGTTCCACAGTGAACCCAACCACTTGAAAGATTCTGTGACCTACCACTTCCCCATCTTCCCACAGAGACCTCCAGCACCCAGCAGTGATGTCCAATGCTTCACAGAACAATAAACACCACTTTGAGATGTATATGATGCCTTTGTTGTCTATCTTTAAACAGAGAAAGAAGAAGCATGGTATCCCCAATATTGGAGGGGCACCAGGCATCATGGTAGACTCGATTACACAGGTGTCAGAAGCCTCTGCACGGGATGGTGCCTCATGGAGACTGGCTGCCTAACTATTCATCCGTCTCCCATGCTTGATTGGGAGGTCCAGGAGAATAAGGAATTCTGTGCACATAAGTTTTAAATCCCCAGATACGGGTGGATCAGCAATGAGTGCTCCAGAGGGAAGACCTGAATAATTACCTTGTTCTTAAAACCCATATTATTTTAAAATCTGGAAAAGGGGTACTTTCACAACACCCAGGCACTAAGTCACAACAGAGAGGAAAACTTGTCCAGATACACTGTCCCAACCTGATTCTCGTTCAGTCAGTACATTGGTGACCCACATGTAGAGGAAGATCAGATAGAAGTTACAAAGAAGCTGCCATTCTTTCTCACCCCAAGTATTGTGACAAAGTTGCTTCAAATGTATATAAACTGTTTAAGATTAATAAAATGAACACTAGGTGCCCTCCACCTATACCCAATAATTGTTATCATCTTGTCACATTTGTAGACATCTTGAAATTTCACTTCTGGACCCTTCAGCAAACTTCTTTTGAGAACAAAACATTATCCTACATACCTTCAATACCATTATTGTGCATAATAAAATTAATAATATTCCATTATATTATCTAACATCAAGTCCCTATGCAATTTTTCCATCATCTTAAGAAATATATTTTATAGGGTTTTTTTTACAATTACCAAGATCCAATCAAAATTCACACATTGTATTTGGTTGTAGTGTCTGTTCACTCTCTTTTAATCCGGTACAGTCCTCCAACTTCTTTCTTTCATGACACTGACTTTTTGATGAACCCAAGCTGATAGTTTTATAAGTGTTGTATATTCTTGATTTGTCTGATTGCTTCTTTCTGGTGTTGACTGACTTGTCCCTGTATCCCCTAGAAATGGCTGCCATCTTGACCTACTAAACACTCTGAGTGCGGGCTGAGATTAAGAGAGAAGCAGAGCTGGATGTTCCTGTTCCAAGATCTTCCAGGCCTCTCTCTCCACTGAGTGAGGTCCACACCAGCACCTCCACCACGACAGAGCCACGGAATGCCTGGTCCTGCCAAGCCACAGCCCCAGGACGCTGGAGAACAGTGCTGGCCCTTTCTGGACTCTGCTGCCTTTGAGACTGCAGTGAGCACAGCTGGAAACACACGTACAATGCCACAAAAGATTATGAAGATTTAAAGGTTTCTCAGTGATTTATGTCTTTTTAATTAATGGCTTTTATGCTTTAATTAAAAAGTTAAGGAAGTTATCTTTACTTCTGAAAAATGCATTTATGGTTGACTGCTTGCATGAATTAAATAGCATCAGACCCCTAGGTTGGCTCCATGCTAGAGTCCTAGAGCTCATTTTCGGGGTAGGAAGAAGGAGGTCAGGGAGAAATACCATTAAGAAGAAAGGCTGTGACAACTTTCATTACTTTTTGATAATCATGCAATAATTTTCCATGATAAATCATCTCATTACATCTACAAACCTGGAAACAGAATCTAAATGCCATGGTCCTGAAAAAAAAAAAAAAAACCAGCATGGAACCTGGTTTTAAAATGATTCACCTCCTCACTGAAGAAGCAGAATAAAAGTTTATATTTTATTACTAATTGATTGGTTCTTAGGTCACACTAACTACATTGGGGGTACGATTGTGCAGAGCTTTGATTTGGGCTTCCATGCATAGTCTGCTAAAGTCAGCAGCCACTTCTGGACCTAGATGTGACCCCAGACTGGCTGATTGCCTGAGTCACCAGCCCGGTGCTATGGGCTTTGCTTAGGATCAAGGTGCCTTCCTCAATTCCCTCTGCAGAATTATCATGCCTTTCTTTGCATTCCCATTGAATTCATTTTGATAATTCACTTTGAATTTTTCCCTATCATTCTCTGAATTACATTATTTCTGTTCATGCCGGTCTCCCCCAATAGTTTGTTGTCTTCTCTATAAGGCCACTTCTCATTTCCCCAGTCCCCACTCAGATAGAAGTCACTACATCATCATTTGTGTCACTATTCTATCACAAGCAGAATTGTTCCAAAATATCTCAATAATTCCAACCTATTTTTTAAATGAAATATGTCTATGTCCTTTTACTAAATTGTAAGACCTAGTGGCCATATTTAATCATCTCTTTTTTTCTTTTCTATTTGACTAGGCTTTAGGCCAGAGAATTGAGTCAACCATATTCCTAGTTCATGACACATTCAATCATGCATCGTCTCTCTCCTTTTATTCATTCATTCATTCATTCATTCATGTATTTATTTATTCCCTTTATTTCCCTTTCCCAATCCTGTTACCTTGACCACTGACTACAAATCTGTTAAGGTTAATGAGGGTCTTTTGTTTGTATGCATTCTTGTAAAATATGTGTATATTTCATGCATATAGAATTTTAATTTACATACATATATAATGTCATATGCTTCATTCTGTTCCTTACTGTTTTCACTCAATATTAAGTTCTAAGAATCCATCCATTTGCGCTCTCTCTCTCTCTCTCTATATATATATACATCCAATCTGTAATTTTTAACTTCTCAATAGCACTCCATCGTATGCTTCTACCACATTTTACATTTGTTACTGCCTGTTGATAGGCACCCAGATTGCACCTGGGTGTAATCCCGTTAGGGACCTATGGAATATATACTCAGGAGTGGAATTTCTGTGTCATATGCTTAACAAATATGTGTGACTAACTTGTGCTATGTTGCCCTTCAGAATGTCTACGACAAAATATATATTCTTTTTTTTTTTGTATTTTTTTGAGATGGAGTCTTGCTCTGTCACCCAGGCTGGAGTACAGTGGTGTGATCTCAACTCACTGCAACCTTGGCTTCCCGGATTCAAGAGATTGTTCTGCCTCGGCCTCCCCAGTAGCTGGGACTACAGGTGCTCACCACCATGCCTGGCTAATTTTTGTATTTTTAGTAGAGACAGGGGGTTTCACTATGTTGGCCAGGCTGGTCTCAAACTCCTGACCTCATGATTCGCCAGCCTCGGCCTCTCAAAGTGCTGGGATTACAGGCGTGAGCCACTGCACCTGGCCAAAATATATATTCTTATTGGCATGAGATTTTCCATATTCCTACAGCCTCAACAAACATTATTCAACCTCCACATTTTTGTCAGTCTACTACATTAACATTTTAATTTGCATTTTAAAGAGATTTGGATTATTTCTGCATATACTTGTTAGTTGTTAAGGTTTCCTCTTTTATAAGTTACCTGTTCATAACCTTTCCCTGTATTTCATTTGGAGTTCTCATCGTTTGCTTGTTGATTTGCAAGAATTTCCTGTGAATTCTAAATAATAGTGCTCTGTCAGTTTTAGACACAGTAAACTATCTTCTCCCAATTGTCATCAGCTCATTCACTGTCCATGGTATCCTTCATCTAATAGAAATCCTGAATTTTGATATGATTATGGTAAATAAAATACTTTTTTCCTTATATTTTGTGCTTTTAAAATTCCGTTTAAGAAGTTATCCTTTATTCTAGATCCCAAAGGAAATCTTTTAACCTTATAGTTTAGTCCTTCCTATTTAGGCCTTTAATCCATCTCTAGGTCACCTTTATATGTGGCATTAGGTAGGGAACTAGTTTAATGATTATCTGTATGGTAAGTAAATTTAGCCAAATCTGTTAATTAAATAATTCATCTTTCCCTCATTAATTCATAATTCATCTTAACTGTATATTTGCTCCCTATACTGACTCTGCTCCATTGATTTTTTTGCCTGTTCTTGCCCGACCACCCCAGTTTTTGCTACCACATGTTTCTAATATGTCTTAAAGTCTGGAAGGGTAGGTGGCCCCTACTCACTCCTCCTATGATCTTGCTTTGTTGGTGGGTTTTTATCCTTCTACGTAAATTTCAGAGTAGATGCATTGAGTTCTGTAAATCAACTGGAATTTTGATTCAAAGGTGCAACACACATATTGGTTAATTGGAGACTAATTGATATCTTTAAAATATTAAAAACCTATATTTGAGCATAGCATGTGTCTCCATTTACTCAGATCAACTTCTATGTACTTTATTACATATTAACTTTTTCTCTGGAAGGACCTCAGGTGTTCTTAAATTAATTCCTGGTTAGTTCTTATTACTAATGAGAATAACACTCTATTTTTAAATATTTTATATTTTGTTATTGTTGTAGAAAAATGCCATTTTGTTTTAGGTAGATCTGATACCCAGAAATCTTTCATTTATTCTAGTAGTTTGTCTTGTGTTTTCTAGGTAAGTGATCATATCATTTGCAAACAATAACACTTTTATCTCTTCCTTTCCAGCATTTAGACTTCTCCCCCTTTTTTTTTTCTTTTTTTATAGTCAAACACAGCTATATTGTCTTTCAATAGCACTGATAACGGCCGTCTTATTCTATTCTCAGTCTTAAGGTAAATACATCCAAATTTTTTTCAATAAAGATAATGTTTACTTTTTCTTTTTTGGTGTATCTTTTACCAGTTTAAGGAATTTCCATAGTTCCTAATTTGCTAAGAGTTTTGTCATAAACAGCTGTTGAACTTTATCATGTACTTCTTCATCAATTGAGATAATTGTATGAATATTGCCTTTTGGCCTATTAATACGATAAGTTATGTTAATAGATTTTTCTTGTGTTAAACCATCCTTGCTCACTTGGAATAAATCCTACTTAATAATGATATGTTTGAATACATTGTTTAATTTGTTTAGCTAATATTTTAACTAGGATTTTTGTACTTATCATAAGTGAAATATGCCTATAGTTTTCTTTTCTTACATTGCTCTTACCTCATTTTGAAATAAAAACTACACTAACTTCAACTTTTATTCCTTCTCTTTTCTTGAAAATAATATGTAAAAGGTAGGATTTCATTGTTCTTTGTAAGTTCGATAGAATGAACCTTAAAACTATCTGGGCTTAGAGTTTGGGGAGATAAGATGTCTTTGGTTATCATTTCAATTTCTTTAATATTTTTGGTCTAATTATGATCTTTATTTTATTTTATCATTTTATTTTGGGACAGGGTCTTACTCTGTCACCCCAGCTGGAGTGCAGTGGTGTGAGCACAGCTCACTGCTGCCTCAATCTCTTGGGCTCAAGCAATCCCCCACCTCAGCCTCCCAAGTAGCTAGGAACACAGGTGTGTGCCACTATGCCCAGCCAATTATTTTTTATTTTTTGTAGAGACAAGATCTTACCATGTTGCCCAAGCTGGCTTTAAACTTCTGGGCTCAAGGGATCCCTGGATCCCCTGGCCTCAGCCTCCCAAAGTGCTGGGATTACAGGCATGAACCATGGCACCCTGCCTCTCATTTTTTCCTTGTACCAATTTTGACTTTTTGTATTTTCTAAAAATGTATCCATTACATCTAGCCTATAATTATTCATAATACTCTTATTATTTTACTTCCTGATTTGTCCATAGTTCTTTAAATTTCATATTTTCTTATTTGTATCTTCTCTCTTTTATCTTGTTTAGTCTCTTCAGAAGTCTACTTTACCAATAATATGAAAAAATTCACTTTTGGTTATATTAATCTTTACTATTATTTTTCTTTTGTTGTTAGTTGTATTGATTTCTGCCCTTATATTTATTATTTCATGTATTCTTGTTTCTTTGGTTTAATCCCATACTTCTGTTTTGACTTTCTATCTCCAGAGCTTAGCATATACGTAGTACACAGAAACTTTTTTCTATCAAATATTTATTGAATAAATGAATTGTAAACACCTTGAGATCAGATAATATGTTTTGTCAATCTTCACAGTCCTCAAAATACCTACTATACCACTTAGCACATGGGAGGGTTCAGTAAATATTGAGGGAATTTTTCCTGAAGGAATATTTAATGTAAAAAAATACATATCTCTCTATTTAAAGAAACCTCCAGAGGTCATATAATTGAGCCTTCTGAGTCAAAAGAAAAAAAAAACCGTAAACATTTCTGATAGTGTGGTAGAGCCCATGAGAGATTCCCCCCATTGTTTTCTTCTTCCTTAGTGACAGAACCCCTAATTCTAGCTAGGCACACAACCATCTGAAATAAAGACAAAGTGATTACCTTCTGGTCAATGGGATACAGGTGAAAATGGTGGGTACAACTTAAGAAAGTATAAAGGGAAAAGATGTGTCTTTTTTCCTCCCCTTTCTTAGTCTTGCTTTCTTGAATCTGCATCTCATGGTTAGGGTTCCAGTAGTTAAAATGGATAAGGAGGTGACCTTGGGAATGGAAGTCTTACATGACAGAAGAACAAGATAAAGTGCCTGGGTTCCTTGTACCCGGAAGCTTTCATGGTAGCCCAAGATGATAGCTTTTGAACTTCTTTATGAAAGAACTCCTCTGTTGTTTAAGGCACAGTTTGGGGTCTTTTTCTATGGTGGCAAGAGGGAGGTTTCTGTCACATGTAGCTGAACATATTAAATGATTAGAATAGAGGGAATAGATTAGTAATTGATTCAGTTGGTACTTGTTGATCCTTTTCTGAAAGATATCCTTGCACACACAACAAAGATCTAAGAACGAAGTTGATGTTAAATCCCCATTTCACACATGAGGAAAGCAATGTGGGAGCTGAGACTATGATTTATCTCTCATTCTTACTCAGATCTCAATTTTCTGGACAAGTTTGCCTTTTCTAAATCAATGAGGCCCAGTCCCAAAGGTTTTTACCATAGAAGAATCTAGGTTTACTCATGTAAACACTGAATAATTTTCAGTTCTAGTGACTGCCTGGGCAAAATCCAAGTAAGCCTCAAATTTTTCAGACTCTGGTATGATTTTTCTCAGGTTTGACTCTCTAGGTAGCGAGGTAATTAGACTCCCTGTTCTTTTCAAGGTCAAAGACCACTGGACAAAAATATGAGAACTTTGTCCACCCTTTGTGGCTAATGAGCTTGACTCTCAAAGGGCTATTTCACCTCCTTCATGAGTTGTCATTTGGAGTCCACTCTCTCAGTCATGGCTTTGCAGGGAGGTTTGGAGCTCAGTCCAGAGCAAGCTCCCCAGATGACAGCTACATGCTCTATAACCTATACGACCAAGAGACCATGTTGCCTCTGTCTACCAGCTCCTTTATGGCCCCGTGGTCTCCTTGTTGTTATGGGGAGTTTCTCAGAGTGTTCTTCTCAAAATCAACTTCAAAATCACCTGAGTTACATTAAAAAATATTTGCTTTTGTGACCAGGAGAAAAGTTTGCACTCAAGACCCAAACAAGCTTCCCAGTCTTTCTTTCCAAGCCCCAACCCTGATCCTCACACACAAGGAAGGCTTGAGCTTGCAGAAAAGACATTTACCCAGCCACCAAAATAGTTACCAGGGATGACAAGGACCTGCCTCCCATCTTAGCGAGGGAAGAGAGTACAAGAGGGATCAGAGACATGAGAATCAGCCATTGATACAGATCTGCACTGTGGAGAGACACAGACATGGTGAGAAGGTCATCAGACTCTCACTGTCTCACCTTTCAATGGATTCTTCTCTACCTGTGGAAGAGTCACTGAGAAGTGGAAAGATCTCTCTAATGCCATCGGGAAGTGTTAGTACAATTCTATGAACCAGAAGAAACATGGAAAAAGAAAGAGAACTTCTCCCCCACCATAACCAAAACTTTCCATTAAGTATGCCCTATCAACCACTTACAACCCATCAATCAATTAAAAAATGAAAGAAATACCAAAAGTACCCAGAAAAGAGCTGTTAGCCTGCAAATAAAAGCATTTAAAAGTTTCCCTATTTTCCTTCCTTTCCATAGTATGTTTCTATTCTTCTCATAGCCAGTTTGCTGGTTTCAATTTTCCTTGAAGAAGCTCCCACACTAATGAGATTGGTCGTTTAAATGTCTCCAAGAAGCAACATAGACTGCTGGGATCTGTATTCTCTTTATTGAAAAAAAAATATCAAATGGACTGCAGAGATTAAGGTGGAATTAATTCCACCCCGGGAAGAGAGGAGCCGAGTCTCTTGGTTTATAAGGTCACCAGAATCCCTTGTCGGGAACTATTCCTCCGTAAATCACTTATGCCCAGCTACTCGGCAGCCCTGAGTTGCAGATAATCCAGACAGTGATTGTGTCTGGTCTCTAAGCAAAAGATTCATTGACCTCCCCTAAGAGGATTCTGGTACCAGCTTTGCCTGCAGGAAGAAGTGGACGAGCCCAGCCTCTAATATGCACCAGCTTTTTTGACCACCTGCTGGCCAGGATTCAGTCTCACAGGTAAACATCTTGAGTAGAGAAGCCACTGCTGAAAGTACAGATTCTGCTATGGGAGGGGGCCTGCATTCCCCAGGAGCCAGCTCATACAGCATGCAAAAGGGCAGGGCCAACCTTAGGACTTGGGAGTCAGATATTGGACTTCAACCAAGTATATTAGACTCCCAGCTGTGAGGACCGGTGTATATTTATATTTCTTCCTTGAGTATGGTTTTGAATTTTAAAAACTGTATCACACTGATGAGTGCATATTTAGCTACCAATTAATTCTGGCCTTGAGCAAATCACTTAATTTGGGGCGGGGTCCTTTTTTTCAAATAGATCTAAATTAAAACCTTGCATCCACTATGTATTGATGATGCCTTATTGGGAAAGTTAATGCATGTTTTGCAAGGTTGTGGTGAGGATTTAAATGATAACATGCCTAAAGTGCCTAGCAGACTATCCAATTGGGTTATTTGCCCAGCTGTGCCCACCACTGTCCACACCCCTCTTCTGTGAAGTTCCTTGTGTTGCAAGGGTGGGTGCTAAGGTACCTGACTCCACTACCCCTCTGTGTTCTGGCGGGGGGCACCTAACACAAGCCAGGCCAATATGTATGCCTTTCCCCAAGATTCTGCACTGGATGAGTGCTGAGAGAAATCAGTCTCTCTCTGGATAGTGGCCCATGAACTCCCACTACCTCAGGAGCTGATGGGGACCCTGTGCTCTGCCAACCAGCCTGGAACAATGGGAGGAGCTAGTCTTCAAATGAAGAGAGAGAAGAGGAACATAGATATACGGACAGGAAACAGGAGACAGGGTAGATATCATTCAAGGCTCTGCTTCTAATTCATCTCTGCCCCTGGGTTCCATGAAACCCATACCCTTGCATCCTCAAAATAAGGTTCTCTGTCTCGTGAAAAGTAGCTTGTGCTGGTTTCGTTACATGAAATAGAAAAGAGTCTTAATAATCTGGTAAACAGTTGTTTTTCAATAAACAGTAAACATCAACTTATGTAATATAAGAGAATTGGCCAAGAGATGCCACAGGTTCTCCTGCCCCACCCCACCCCTGCCCAGCCAACTATCTGACTTGATATAATTACTTACTGGGACATCTTCCCTATCTATATATCCTACAACTACTTTGAACTAAACTTATCATTATTCAATAACTCATTCATTTGATAAGCCATTTCTCTGTACAGGTGCAGGGACTGTGACATACCTCTATTCCCATGTGCAGATGGTGACATCTCTCAGTCCTGTCCCCTAGATATGACTCCACTTGCACCAGACTCTGACCCTAGCCACAGCCTCTCCCTGGGACTCAACCCTCCTGGTCCTGCACTTCCCTCTTGTCCCAGCCCTTGATGGCTCTTCCTTTATTGACTCCAGTCCTAGCAGTGCACACCAGCCCAGGTTCAGCATCAACCTAAAAAGCAGTGCTTTTAAAAGGCAAGTGTCCTCAGCACTCAAAATAAAATTAACAAATGTGCAGGCCCCATGCTGAGCACTCTGCAGGAATCATCTCATTTAATTCTCACAACTTATGAGATTGGCACTGTTCTTATTCACATTTTATTGATGAAGAGAATGGAGCATGGGGAAGATAAGTCATTTTATTCAAGGTCACACAGTTAGAAAATGGCAGAGCTAAGATCCAAATCCATGCGGCGGTGTGCCAAGGCCATGCACTTTGCCTCGTAGCCCCGGTAGATGAGACCCTTTGGACTAGGCATTGCTTTTGTTATTTACTGTACTGATGAGGCTATGTCTGAGAAACAGCTGTAAGAATTTAGAGAGGGGATCCAGTGATAGAGTCAACAGATCTTTGTCCCCAGGATTTGGGGACAAGGCAGAACTAGACTTTGGTCCTGGAGAACAGGTAGGTGACACGATAAGTGGTGGAAAGGTCAAGGGCTTGGAAGCATGATGGTGCATGGGGGTCTGTTAGGAAGTGGGTAGGTGGCACTGGTAGATTTGGGCCAATTCTGGGGACATAGAAAGCCAGGCAGAGTTGGAACTTGGTTTGGTTATTATTAATAGGTTAAATTGTGTCACCACCACCCCCACCCCTCACATGCACAAAAAAATGTTAAGTCCTCAGCCCTAGTACTTGTGAATGTAATCTTATTTGGAAATGAGGCTTTGCAGATGTAATCAAATTGAGCAGAGATCAGACTGGATTAGGGTGAACCCTAATCCAATATGGTTAGTGTTCTTATACAAAGAGGGAAATTTGGACAGAGAGACCCACAGGAAGAACATCATGTGAAAATAGAGGCAGAGACTGGAGCCATGCAGATGCAGGTCAAGAAACACCAAAGGCCGGCTGTGGTTCCAGCACTTTGGGAGGCTGAGGCAGGTGGATCACTTGAGGCCAGGAGTTCAAGACAAGCCTGGCCAACATGGTGAAACCCCGCCTCTACTAAAAATACAAAAATCAGCTGAGCACAATGGCACACGCCTGTAACCTCAGCTACAAGGGAGGCTGAGGCACGAGAATCGCTTGAACCTGGGAGGCGGAGGTTGCAGTGAGCCGAGATCGTGCCATTGCACTCCAGCCTAGGCGACACAGCAAGACTCTGTCTCAAATAAAAGAAAAGAAGCACGGAGAATTGACAGCCACCACCAGAGGCCAGGAAGAGGTAAGGAAGGATTCTCCTGAGAGTTCCATAGGGAGCATGGCCCTGCAGTCACCTTGATTTTAGAATTCCAGCCTTCAGAGCTGTGAGAGAATAAATTTCTGTTGTTTTAAGCCACCTAGGTTGTGGTACTTTGTTATGTCAGCCCCAGGAAAATAGTAGTCATCATCAGAAAAACCTAGTTCCTTGAGCAGGTTAGGGTAACAAAAGGGAAACCAACCAAGGTCACTGGGTCACCTTTGAAGTGTGTAAGCACACGTTCTATACATTCTCATGCCACTCAGTTCAGCTGTATGCAGTTTTCTGCATTCACCTAGTGTTTCTCGTAGGCTAAATCGCACATAAGTAAATGTGAAATCTGTGTTATGCTCAATCATTCCCTAATCCATCAATTGCATTGGAACAGATTTGCATTTCCAAAACAAGCATTATAGCAGAACTAACTGAACCACCAAACTCACACAGAGAGTTAGCAATAGGGCTGGGCACAGTTTTACACGTAACTCTCTAGATTCACAGGGCCACCCCTGACTTTAAGCCTGAGAAAAATTAGGGAGGAGGGAGCACCTGATATATGGCAAAAAATTTCATTCATCAGAAAGCAGCTCGAGCTCTCATATATTTAGAATTCTCTGCCTTCAACTTCAGTAGAAGCAAATCACGGGAAACAAGCTGATATCTGGAATTTAGCCAAACAAAATCAGGAATGCATCCCAAAGTGAGATTCACACAGTCCCCTGAGCCTTTCACACCTATGGTCAAGCATAATAAAAACTGGCATTTTTGGAATGGGGTTTCTGAATCATGATCCTGGATGCTTTCTAAATCACCAAATCAAAAGTAGATAATGTTCAACATTCAAACATCAGAGGAAGGAAAATGAACAGAAGCCTTTGAAAAAGTTTAACGAGACTAACCAAAACAAAGATTTTCAATAATCCACAGTTAACCAAAAAACCCGCACCCAGAGCATTCCAGTTCCCAGAGGCTGACCTACACATACACCCAAGAGACATGCCTTCTGAGCGTGGTTTCAAATTCTGGAGAAATTGCCAGTATGGCTCAAGTTGTCTAAGGAAAAGCAGCCTCTCTCCTTCCTTCCACCTTCTCCCTCTCCTGCCTCACTGCTCACCAACCCTGGATCTCCTTTTGCGTCCCTGAGAGCAGACAGGGCCTCTTGCACCTAGCTAGGAGCAGCCCAGAGCACAACAAAAGAGCAGCTGCAAATCCATACTGAGCAGATGAGAAATCAAGGAAAAACTTTATAGATGGAGAGATGGATAGTTCTGAAACGTAATAACAAGGCTAAAGGGATTGGAGTTTTATCTACTTTTGACAGAAGCACCTTAATGGGGCCCTTTATGAGGGTCTATGAGAGCAATGATCACTGTGTAAAGAAGATGTTCTCTGAGCCTGTGCCTTTTTGCAGCCTAGAAGTGCCAATCAAATCACTTTCCTCACGGTAATTAATTAGGCCTCTTGCATTCCCCAAGGAAATTCAGAACAGAAGCATTATGTTCTGGAAAGAAGAAAGTGAGCAGCATCACATCATCATTATCACCATCACCACCATCATCATCATCATCACTATCACCATCACTGCCATCATCATCATCCATATCACCATCACCACCATCACTCCCATCATCCTCATCACTATCACCATCAACACCATCACCACCATCATCCTTATCACTATCACCATCACCACCATCACCGCCATCATCCTCATCACTATCACCATCACCACCATCACTGCCATCATCCTCATCACTATCACCATCACTGCCATCATCCTCATCACTATCACCATCACCACCATCACCACCATCATCCTCATCACTATCACCATGACCACCATCACTGCCATCATCATCATCATCATCACTATCACCATCACCACCATCACCACCACCATCATCATCAGTATCACCACCACCACCATCACCATCATCATCACTATCACCATCACCATCATCACCACCATCCTCATCACTATCATCATCCCCACCATCACTGCCATCATCCTCATGACCATCACCATCACCATCACTGCAATCATCATCATCACTATCACCATCACCACCATCACCGCCATCATCCTCATGACTATCACCATCACCATCACTGCAATCATCATCATCACTATCACCATCATCACCATCACCGCCATCATCCTCATCACTATCACCATCACCACCATCGCCACCATGATCATCATCACTATCACCATCACTATCATCATCACCATCATCCTCATTATTCCATGGGGATAATGAGACCCCATGCTGAGAGCTGTAAGAAGCCAGCTGGGCACACACTCTCCAGGCAGAAGTGTGCAGTAAAAGGCAGAATGAATAGTTCATTCATTTATTCACCAACATATTAATTCTATGCTTGTTGGGACCGTACTCTGTATTAGCATGAGGGCTACAGGTAGAATGAATAACACAGAGTCACTGCACTCGAGGAACACTCAGTCCAATGGCAAAGGAGAAGTACACTGCAAGCATTACAGTGAAAGTGCTCTCAGAGAAAGCTGGCCCAAGATTCTAACTGCCCAAGAAAGTCATAAGGCATTCACCCTTTGCCCTCTGACACTTACCCTGTGGCCAATTCATCACCAAGTTTGCCCAGTCTCTCCTCTCATGGAGACTTCAATCCGTTCTTTCTGCCACTGCTTCCATTCAACCCCTCCCAGCATCCCCCACCCCCGCACTCCTGCGACAGCCTAAAAACTTGTCTCCCTGCCTCCACTCTTGCCTCTCGTGGTCCATTCTCCCTGGTGCAGCCAGATGGATCTTCCCAAAACTGCAACCCTCAGGGATTACTCACTCCACTGACTAAAAACTCTCCTTGTCTCAAGGACCACATTCAAACTCAGAAAAGGCCCTTCAGGGTCAGATGCAGTCCTGCTCTGCTGTGCCCAGGTGGGACTGACACTGGTCACCCTGTGGTGCTCACTCTGTCTGGGAGAGCCAGGAACTGCCACCCCTGAGGCCTTGCTCACATGTTGTTTCTCTACCTGGGGGGCCCTTCCTACCCTGTCACTACCTGCTGAAATGCCCCTCATCCCTAAAGGCCCAGCTCAGTGTCCACATGAGTGACATGCCACAGCCCCCTCCGTCCCATTCCCAGTGGGATTCATCACACCTTGATTATAGCATTTTACACGTTTTGTCATAATTACATTTCTGTATCTCCCTTCCCTCCCAGATTTGCAATTCTTTGAGTGCAGAGCCAGTCTCCTCAATGTCAGAGCAGCGCCTGACATTGAGTAGGGCCACTCAGTAATAGATGGTGGAAAGAGTGGTCAGCGACAAACTGTTTCCAAAATGTGTCCATGGCTGCTTGGAAGTATGTGAGTTGCTCCATCATGTGGTTGTAAGTCCTGCAGAGTAAAAGCCTCATCCTTCTTTCACATATGGCTAACCACAAGAGCATGTGGTTTGTGGGCAATGTCCTGGAGTGATGGGGAATTTGCCCTGGACCAGCCTTCCCCTTAGTCCCTTCCACCACCCTTCTTGTGGCTATCGTCATATGTAGGTGATGACTGAATGGGGGTTGGTGGCCATTACCAATGAGCTATCACTGCAGATGGCCAACTACAACCTGCTCATTTACTTTTATTTACTGAATTAGACTAATAGATATTATTATCCTCACTTTATAGGTGAATAAACAGCCTCTCTGGTGTTAAGTTGCCCAAGACCACACAGCTAGTAAGTACCAGAGCTAAGATTTGAACCTCTGGCTGTCTGACTCCCAGGCCTAAGTTCTTCCCGCTACACTGGGCTGCCCCCCATTGGCAGTGGGAGGGGGAAGCCTGTGGGCTGTAGAGCAGTAGCTGGGACAGCATTGACTCTGCGTCCTGTAGGGCCAACACTCCATGAGCACTGGCTTTTATTTACCTTATATGGTGAAAGGAGAGATGCCCATTTTTTCCCATTTCTCCAGACTCTAACAGATGGGTGCTAATTTGGTAAGTGCAAATTATCTGGCTTCAGTTCTATCCACCATCTGCCTGCTTGAACTAGTGAAACCAGGGTGAGTTGTAATTATGCCCAGCTCTCTTCACAAGGTCCTTCCCTTCCTTTAGATGAGTTTATCCTCTTCCTATTTTAAGAAAGAGCTTCACATAGCAGGGCATTTATGGAACACTTCCAAGAACCCGAGCAGAGAGTGAAATAATGAAGGCAAAGCAATCATGCAGACAAAACCCTTATACAAGATGGCAGGAGCCCCAGCCTGGCCCTGCTTCTCCTGGGGAATTTCTGGGAAGATGGGAAACTAGTCACTACAATCCCTGGGCCTCAATTTCTCCACCAGAGCACTGGCAGTAGGAGCCTCTGAGACTGGGAAGTGGAGCTATGCTGTGTGCAAAGGGACTGCTCTGCTATTGCTGCTGCTGCACTGGCAGGCGTTTGGAGGGCATCCCTAACCTTCTCATCCTCGTCCTCTGAAGGAAGCTCTTCAGTCCCCTCTCAGAGGTTCTTCCTAGTCCCCCCATCCCTGCTAAAAATAAAAGGCTGAATTTCATCTTATTCAGACCATAGCTAGAATACAGGTGCTTAAAGATCCCTCTCTCTCTGCTGTCTGCAGCAACCTGCCCTAACATTCAGCCTCTACAATGTCTTCAAGACTAAAACGTGCATGCATGGGAAGAGGGTCATCAGGCTAAGGGAAGCCATTTACCCAACCCAAAGTGCATCATTTAAACCCCAGATGTCATTCATTCTTATCTGAAGGAATCCTTTCCATTCATTTGCCTAAGGCTCCTCTTCTCCTCCCAGTTTCTGCCTCCTGGAGAGAGCATCTTAGGAGATAACCACCCATATAGCACAGTGATGGATTCCACCTTGAGTGCCATGATACTGCCTCTTGGAGGAGCAGAGGTTTGCCACTTGTAATGTGGATGAGCAGGAGGGTGTCTGGCCCGTGGAGCAGTTCCTTGTCTGTCCCCACAAGGAAGGGAAGCTTCTCTGTGTGCCCAGGCACCCCCATATCTCTTCTCCTCCAGTCACTGGTCTCCCCAACCCCAATCACACAGTCACCCCCTTTCCCCATCTCTGAGACTGGCAAGTGAGCCAGTCCCCCCGGCCAGCAGCCAAGTGAATTTTTAAAAGTCTCTCTTTGACAAACTAAGAGGGAGAGTTGGCTGTTTCATTTGGTGGTTTTCTTTAGCAACACTGAAATGTCTAACATCTAAATGTGTGGTGTTTGCGAACTTAAATATGTCGCCTCTGGACCTGCCATTCCTTAAGAAACATCTGCTCCCCAGAAGATCAGAAGTGAGAAACTGCAAAGTTGCATTACTTATCTTTCCCTAAAGAAATGAAAGGTGTTTTTCTCCCCCTCAAAGTAACAGCTCTTTCTCCACTCCACATCAAAACTCCAGCCTTTGGCAAACATATCTTAACGCTTCCAAATCCATGCTCCGACACAGAACTTCAGACTTCAAAAGTGACAGCAGTGGGGCCAAGCCCGGTGCACACTTCTCAGTACCCAACTCCTTCACAACTTCTGAACGTCTCCAAGAAAGATCAGAGGGCAGCAAGGCTACTGTGCTGTGCCCACGTCATAATGTGCACCCAAAGGTGGGGGAATTTATTAAACAACCTGGGGCATGATCCTGGAAGATGGGCTACACACAAATCTCCCCATAGGTAGAGTCTGGCCTAGAATTTGAAAACTATCTAAGGCTGACAATTTAGCAAGGGAGACCAGTACCAAAAGAGGAGTCCAGATACCTGTAGTGAGAGAGAACCAGTAGAAAGGGCCCTGGACCTTCAGCCTTCTCTGTGACCTTGATGCTCTCAGCTAAAAAGAGATGCAGCTGCATATTATGAGCAACTAAAGTAACAGAAGTTTTAACAGGCAGGGCACATTCTTTCACCTAAAAAAGCCTGGAAGGAGGGAAAGAGTCCAGGGGCTCCATGAAATCATTGGAGACAAAGGCTGCTGACTTTGTGTTCTGCCATCTTCAAGGTCACCTCAAGGCTGCTTCACGGCTTCCATTCTCAAGGTCATCAGTAGGTCAAGATTGCTGTTTTGAGCTCCTGCTATTAAACCATCTTCTAGGGAGCAGGAAATCAGAAAAACAAGAGCAAAATATCCCCTTGACAGCAATGCATGCCAAGTCAACTCCATTTTAGCAAACTTCCCAAAGGATAGCACATGTCCGCTTACATCTCAGTGGCCAGGACTTAGTCACATGGCCACACCTAACTGCAGAGGACACTGGGAAATAGCACCTGTTAGCTACATGCATTGTGTGACCTTGAAAAAAATTGGGCTTCTTTTACTAAGAATGGAAGGAACAACAGATGTGATGTAGCACCTGGCAGTCTCTGTCACAGATTCAACTTCCTACCTGTCAAAAGAATGTGTTCATCCTGGCCAGGCACGGTGGCTCATGACCGTAATCCCAGCACTTTGGGAGACTGAGGTGGGCAGATCACTTGAGGTCAGGAGTTCAAGACCAGCCTGGCCAACATGGTGAAACCTCCATCTCTACTGAAAAATACAAAAAGCAGCTAGGCGTGGTGGTGCACACCTGTAATCCCACCTACTTGGGAAGCTGAGGCAGGAGAATCACTTGAACTCAGGAGGCAGAGGTTGCAGTGAGAGGAGATTGCACCACTGTACTCCAGCCTGGGCAACAGAAAGAGACTCCATCTCAAAAAAAAAAAAGTCCTCATCCTGACTCTTTCTCCCTCTCAGCACTACTGACATTTTGTGCAAATAAGTCTTTATTGGGTGCAGGGAGGGCCTGTCCTGTGTATTGTTAGATATTTTGCAGCATCCCTGAGCAGTTGTGACAACCCAAACTGTCTCTAGGCATCGCCCAATGTCTCATGGAAGACAAAATCAACCATGGGTGAGAACCACTGATTTCTATCAAAAGAGCATCAAAATGAGATTATACACATGATCTTCATAAGAATATATATACATTTACTACGTTACACAGTCACCTAGATGTAACACTATGAGAAAAAAAATGGACTTAATCTTTATGCTTTGTTGAAAAGATGTTAAGAGACCAGTGTAGTCCTTGACGCTTCTGAAGTTCCAAAGAGTAAACTCGGAAGACAGAGAGGAAACTGACCTACTAGCGATTCCTCTCACGCACACAAAGGTTGGACTGCAGAGAAAATGCCCTTTGGTCTCATGCAGCTTTCCTCCTCCCTCCCTGGGCTTAGCACACCTTGCACTTTTCCATCTCGGGATCTTCTCGCATCACATTCTCAGCCTGGGCCTCCTCTCCTCTGCTCTGTACATAGCTGCCTCCTCACGCCACCAGCTTCTACTAAAAGGTCACTGCCACCAATTGACCATGAATCTGAATAAAGTCACCCTCCCCCCCGACATCTCCTCTGAATCCTCCATATCACAGTTCATAATTCCATGTGAATCTATTTACTTTTTAATTATCACTGTCCCCATTAGATTTTGGCTTCTGTGAAGGCAGGGGCCATGTCTCTTTATTCACTGCTCTTCACCCATATTCCACCAGCACCTGGCACAGGAAAGTGCCATTAAGTATTTGGTGGCTGAGTGGATATGGCAATGGGGGTGAGACAGTGTGCTCCTGTGGTGTCAGTGAGTGGGCGAGGGGGTGATGGAGAAAACTGGAACACAGACCAGGACAAACGCAAAGTAGCATGTGTGATATTCTTGCACAGACTTAATATTTCCAAGTCAGTTACACACATTTGTTGGCTATCTATACCTGAAATAAAAAAATAAACAAAACACGGCCACAAGGACCTACAATATAACACAGAAGATAAAATATATTTTAATAATTACATGTAAAGTCTGCTAGGAGTGTATTTTTAAATCCAGGAAAAAAAAGTAAAAGAAAAAAATGTTCCACAGTTCTGAAGGTGGGCAGGTTACTTCTGCCTGTGGGCATGGGGCTTCAAAGGGCAACATTGGAAGGAGGTTTTGCAGGATGCATAGGAGTTGCATAGGTGGAAGATGGGGAGACCTTCTGGAGGGAGGAACAGCTTGAGTAAAGGCAGTAGGTGAGAAAGCCCAGGACTTTGCTGAGAATGTGCTTTCACCCAGTGCTATCCTGTAGAAATGTAATGTGAGTCACATTTTTCTAGTAGCCACATTAGAGAAGTAAAAACGGGTAAAATTAACTTTTTAAAATTACATTTTATTTATTTAACCCAATATTAATATTCAATATTTTGGATATCCAAAATGTTATTCCAACAGATCAACAATATAAACGATTATTGAGGTATTTTACACTCTTTTTTTCTAAACGCTAAAAATCCAATGTGTGATTGACACACTGCACATCTCAATTCAGACTAGCCACATTTCAAGTGCTCGGTAGCCACATGCGGCCAGAGGCCCTCATACTGGACAGGTCTAGTGCCATAGCGGGAGTGGGTTTAAGCAGGCCCCCCTGAAAGATAGCAGGATGCAGCAGACAGCGGGTGAAGTTGGAACAAGCGTATTTAATATTGTTTTCAGCATGTAAGTTGATGGAAATAAAGCTCAAAGGTGGGGAGGCACTGAAGGCTCAGGGAGCAATGTTGGAGCAGAGGTTTATAAATGTCAGACCCACAGGGAGGGTGCCCAGGCAAGGCTGGCAGGCACCAGACGCGGGCCCCAGCAACCACAGCTGTGTGCAGCGCTCTGACTGCCTGGCCACAGCTGACGGGACAGAGGCACCTGGCCCAATTTGACTAATGAGAAATTTCCAAGAAATTTGGTACTAGTTCAGTTTATTCAGGTCTCTTGAATGGAGGAGATGTAAATACTTGGGAAATGCCGGAGACACCTCCCACCGCGGAACTGAGCCGCGGAGAAAAGCAAGCTGCAGAGAAAGAGGAAGCAGATGTGCAGAGAGGCGGAGATGGAGGAGTGGCTGGGAAGGTCGCCTGTGTCCCGCCGGCTTCCAAGTTCCAGAGCCTTCCGGAGCCTCTTCTGAAATCCTGCCCCCTGGCTTCCCAAGATGTCCCTTGCCCTTAAACTGTAGTAAATCTCTCTCCCCCGAGCCCTCGCCCTCTTTCAGAACACTGGTTTCTATTCCATAGAACAAAAGATTTAGAAGGTCCTAAGAAATACCATCAGCACAGGGCTTTAGGACACGCCGTGGTTTTGCCTCCCGACCTAGGGACCCGGCACGGGGGCGGGAAGGGAGGAATCTGGGAGAGCTGAGATTCTAGGGCTTTGGTTACCGGTGGAGCGGGAGGGGGGTTCGGGAGATGGCTGAGGTTTTGAGCCTGTGGCTGGGAAAGTGATGATGTCCTTCACAGAGAGGGGAGTGGTGGCAGAGGGAGCAGGGCCCTAAGGGAAACTGACGCCTGTGCAGCACGAACCCCACGCGCGTCCTGTCTGCCTGGACTGCCGCCGTGGGGACTTCTACAGCCCCCGCCCCTGGCGGAGGGGACGGGGGCTGGGGCTGCTCCCGCCACCGCAGGCGGCCCGCAGTGCCTGGCCTCAGCGTCCCTGGGGCTCTGGGTTGCAGGATTTGGCTGATGGCTGAGGGCTCTGGACGCAACGAAGAGTCACTTCCGGTGTCCACTTCGGGATCTGTCTGACATTTTTCTCCTTCCTGCACCCTGTAGCACCTGCTCCTTATACCTTATTCCCTGCTCCTGCTCACCTCCCTGCTCTTCTTCCCTTCTGCGGCCCATTGGAGTGAGCAGGGAAGTGACGCTTTTCACGTCCCAAAGCTGGGAGACCCCATTTGAACCAGAGGAAGAAAAACTAACAGACTCTGTCCACATCAGCTTTCAGCAACGTGCACGTGGGTGCACACACACACTCATGCACACGCACACGCACACACATGCATTCATTCACTCCTTCTCCCCACCGCTATCCCTCCCTCTCCCCTCTCGAGACTTAACACACTTTTTGACAGATAAAGGATCTCTCTCTCTCTCTCTCTCTCTCTCTCTCTCTCCCTCTCCCTCTCTCTCTCTCTCTTCCCCACCGCCTGCTTTCGCCCTATCCCCAAATCAGCCAGACTTAGCTAGCAACACTTTTCCCTTGGAGTGGATCCCTCATAACCTTCCAGCCACACCAGGAAAAGCAATGGCAGATAACGCCCAAACTCCCTGGTCATGCTTTCTCTTGGCTCTCCACTCCAAGGCTGTATTCTCTACCTGACACACACTTGGTCACCATGCACCCCACACACCCACTCCATGTGCCATGCACAGTTTAAAAAGCACGTTGCCTCTTCGCAGTGCTTCTGCATTTGCTGGCTGCAGGCAAGAGAGGAGAAAATGTATTCAGCTTCCTCTGCCTACCTTACCTGCCTAGCCTGTCTCAGCCTGTTCTCTAAGGACCTTTGGGGTATTGATCCTAAAAGCTTCTGCAAAGGGAATCATAATGGGAATTTCATAGCCAAGGAAACTGAGTCACTTGAGGTCAAGGGCTGCAGGAGCCTTGTTTTCCAAGAGCCCTCAGCACTTACAACCTAAGAGGCTCTGTGTCCTGTTCTCCAGCCCAGTGGCCTCCAAATATTTTTAATTGCTTGCCTCATCCATAAAACTTTTTGAGCATCCACCCCCAGTATATACATATTTATTTATAAATTATAATCACATAAACTACATGTCTAACATTATTTATACTACAAATAGACATTATAGTGGATGTAACAGACATACTCAAAATATAGAAACTGTAAAAGGAGAAGACAAAGAATAAATATAACTCAACATTCTATTATGTTCTTCCTGCGCCCAGTGGATCCTCTTGTGCGCCTCCTGGAATATGCACCTGTTTGAAGACACTGCGTTTACCCACCGGCCCTTTCGCGGGTCATCTCTGTGGTAGACTGTGCGGTTCTCTGACCCTTCCAGTTGCCCTTCCTTTCCAGACAGACAGGAGGACCCTACTCTCCAACCCATGAAGTAAGGAGTGGCTGCATCACTTGCTCTGTCCAGCAAATGGGTCCCTTCTGATTGGGAGCATCAAGAACTTCCCATGCCCTCTCTCATCTTCACCACAACGAACCCTGAAGCCTCATGTTGGATGGCAGAGTCATAAGATGGTCATCCAGGTTGACTTGAGTGGCTAAAGTGAGCAGCCATGTTGGATTTAAGATCTAGGGAGTTTCGTTACATCAGCACAACCTAGCTTCTCTTGACTGATCCTATTTGTAAAGAACCTGATTGCCACCTTGGGCATGGGTTTGTTCTCTGAGGCTTGCTCCCTCCCAGCTGTCATGCTGAGAGGGTGCTTCTCAGTAGTGACAGGGAGCCACAGTGCCACAGAGGAAAAGCCCGGGGTGGTTTGAGGGATGGGGTCAAAATGTAAGAAATGGCTCAGAGTCTGAAGACTGATCAGGAAGGCACCATGTGGGTAGACTTGCTCCAGGAACTGATGGGCACTTTCCACTCTTATCCCAGGGCCATCCCTGAACCCTGGGCTAAAGAGCTTCAAGCCAGAGAGTGAAAAAAAAAATGCCTCTGTTTTCCCTGTTTCTGCATGTCCTATGTCTTCCTAATGGTAAGGAGTTTGATTTCAGACCAAATACATAAATTCTTTTCCTTTAGGCCATTCTTTCAGCAAATAAGGCAGTAATTACTGTCTCTTAGAAATTTTCACAGTAATTAAATTGGAAGAGTATCTACATCACTGAGGCTTCCTCCCATGAAATCTAAAACACTGACAACCCATTTCCCAAATGCCTCCCAGTCTGGTTGATCCAAGGATTGCTACTGAATTACACTGTGGGATCCCAAGTGGATAAGAAGAGGAGATTAGAAATTCAGAACTCTCTCTTAAACCTGATATATGACCTAAAATGTTTGTCCAGCTACCAGAATAGAAACTAAATAAGAGTTGTTTATACCAGATAGAATCTTTTTCTCTGCAGGTCTTGCGCTAGTAGGGCAACTCTGCTGAACAGTATTGTTTCTGCTTCATTCTTTCTCCTCTGCCACCTTTACCATTGAGCTTCCTTCTCACTATGTAAGGTGGCTGCTCCAGTTACCACCTCCAGGCCCACTTTCCAGGCAGGAATCAGAGCAGGAAGGCAGACCCTTCATCTTATGGGTGCAAACCAGAAATTGCCAACATCATTCCTGCTCAGGCCTCATGGACCAGAATTGAGTCATATGGCCAAACTCAGCTGCAAGGGAGCCTGGGAAATGCAGTCCCTAGCTGGGCAGCCACTGGTCAGATAAATTTAGGTGCTATTACTAAAGGAATATTAGTGGACACCTAGCAGCCTCTGGCTTCCTGGCAAGCCATGTGGCCTTCCTCAGGAAGCTTTTCCTCCTACCTCACCATGGCCCATGAACTCCTGTACTGCTGTTCTTCAGCATTCATCACGGTGCTGGGTGAATACCTGCTTACTCCTCTCTATGTCCCATTAGGGGAAGCTTCATGAAGGCAGAGGCCATGTTCATTCTGTCTGTTTACTATTGCATCTCCAGGCCCTGGCACTTGGTAGGTTCTTAATAAATATGTGTTGACCAAGTGAACTATTTCACAAATGATTATGTGAAAAGATAATTGTAATTAACCTCTGACTGTTCTCTGCCTTTCACTCCCTGCTTCTCTCTAGTTCTGCCTAACTTGGTCTGCCTCTCCGGTTTTTCCTCCTCGTCCTCTAGGCCAGGCTCATTCAGGCCAGACAACTGCTTTGGGCTTTTGTAATGCAAGATTGTGAGGCAAGGAGGAGCCAGAAAAGCAGCAGAAGGTTTATGTTGGGAGGACAGAATCATGACATTCTCTGTTTAGCCCCCATGAAATATTTTAAATTCCATTTACAAATTAACAATTTTAATTAGAGACAAGAAGATTATATCATATACATGAAATATATCACAACCATGCATTCCTGTCCAAAAAGATTACTGTCAAATTAAACATAAAAAGTGATTTCTGGTAGCCTGGGCTCCATGAGAGAAGTGGACAGGAAAGAAAAGTAGGTTTCAGAAGTATCACTATGGACATCATGAAATTAAAAAATGCAAGAAGAGGACAGAAATAATTTGGAAATTTTTTAAATTCATTAGACTGTATTTCTATGACCCAGACACTGCCTGGTAACTAGACAAGTTGTGGCTCAGAAGGAAATGACTCAGAACAGTGGGAAAATGTCAGCGAAGTGTAAATCCCAAAAAACCTTCTTAACCAAGATTTCCGCCTGTTTTGAATCCTTAGGAAAAAGAACCCTTAAAAAGAGTGAAGTATATGTGTATGTTTCTCAAACTTTTCCAGATAGTATCAAGCCTGGAAATCATGACATTCTCTGGCTAGCCCCCAAGAGATATTTTAAATTCCACTTACAAATCAACAATTTTATATGGGGACAAGAAGATTATACCATATACATGAAATACAATCTCACGACCATGCATACCTGTCCAAAAAGATTAACCGCCAGATTAAACATAAAAAGTGATTTCAGAATTTTTCTGTTAATACTTATTTGCTACTGTTTCATCAGCTTTATTGCTGTTGTCATTTGTGCTTGCTGGTATGTAAGCAACTCAAAAATCAAAGGAAACATCTATGGAAGAAAAACTGTAAACAGAGAAAGTTCTGTGAATTGACTAAATGTTTTGTATTAATCAGGAAAATATCTCTAGATTACAAGCCCCATGAACAAAGTGGCAATGACTGTCTTATTCATGGCTCCATTTCAGTTCCTGGTTAGTGTATCTGGCATATTCTAGAAGCTAAGCAAAGATGTGTGATCAACTACTTGATTTTAGCTATTGAACCAGCCTCACTCCAACTATCAGACTACTGGAACATAATTGGAGAACTACTAGGTAACAGCAGGACTCCTCGTTGTCCATTTTTCTTTTTTGGTTTTTGAGAGGGAGTCTCGCTCTATTGCCCAGGCTGGAGTGCAGTGGTGCGATCTCAGCTCACTGCAAACTCCGCCTCCCAGGTTCATGCCATTCTCCTGCCTCAGCCTCCTGAGTAGCTGGGACTACAGGCGCCCGCCACCATGCCCAGCTAATGCTTTTTGTATTTTTAGTAGAGATGGGGTTTCACTGTGTTAACCAGGATGGTCTCGAGCTCCTGACCTCATGATCCGGCTGCCTCAGCCTCCCAAAGTGCTGGGATTATAGGCGTGAGCCACCGCGCCTGGCCCATTTTTCTTAATAAGCTCTTTTTTGACGGTACCATGTTTAAGACTACAGGGTCACGTGATCACCTACCAGTCTTGAAAGACATAATGACACATTCAGTATGCACATTCTCATAATCCCACCTACTCTTGTGATTTCTGAGGTGACCCTGGATAAGCGGCCTGCCTCTGATTAGGATTTCTGAGAAGGTTCTTGTTGTTCTGCTTAGTTTTTGTTTCTTTGTTCAAGGTCTTAAAATGTTAAGATAATAACAAAACATGATAAATGCCATTGGTATTTATATTTGCAAAGTCCAAAATATTTGAGTTTTTAAAATTATTTTATATAACATCTTTACTTTTATTAATTTGTTTTTAATTATATAACTAGTGCATTGAGGATGCTTTAGGGTTATTAAAATCCAAACAATAAAATCAAAAGTCTCCTTAATTACCATGTCAAGCCCAGTCCTCTCTCCCAAGCTAACAACATTGCCCTGTTTTATAACCTTCCAGACTCTTCCCTGTGCTTTGACATATATAAATGTATATGTACTTAGAGAGATTTGTAGTTTTTGTCTTGTTCTCATTATTATTTCTATAAATGATGTAATAGGATACCTTTTGCTCTGCTACTTGCTGTTTTCATTTGGAATATGTCTTAAAGCCCTTTCCACATCCGCTCATATAACTCTACCCTATATTTTTAACCATTTGTCTTAGTCGTTCAGGCTGCTATCACAGAATACCATCAACTGGGTGGCTTAAACAATAGACATTTATTTCTCACAGGTCTGGTGGCTGAAAGTCCAAGATCCAGGTTCTGACCAATTTAGTATCCAGTAAAGGCCTGCTTCTTGGTTTGCAGATGGCCTCCTTCTTGCTGTATCCTCGCAGGGCAGAGAGATCATCTCTCTCATATCTTTTCTTATAAGGGCACTAATTTCATTCATGAGGGCTCCACTCTCATGGGTAAATCACATCCCAAAGGCCCTACCAACAAATACCATCACACTAGGGCTTCAACATATGAATTTTAGGGAGACAAAAGCATTCAGTCCATAGCACCATTCCATGCTATTCTATAATTCAAGTGAACCATAGTTTACTTACCTAGTCCCTACCTGCTGGTCATTTAGGTGATTTTTAATCTCTTGGTTTTTTTTTTTTTAGATGGAGTCTCACTGTCTCGCCCAGGCTGGAGTGCAATGGCAAAATCTTGGCTCACTGCAACCTCCGCCTCCTTGGTTCAAGCGATTCTCCTGCCTCAGCCTCCCAAGTAGCTAGGACTACAGGCGCATGCCACCATGCCCAGCTAATTTTTGTATTTTTAACAGAGACGGGGTTTCACCATGTCGGCCAGGATGGTCTCCATCTTTTGACTTCATGATCTGCCCACCTCAGCCTCCCAAGGTGCTGGGATTACAGGCATGAGCCATCGCACCTGGCCAATCTCTTAGTTTTTATACATTGCTGCAAAGGTATCTTATTTGAGCCCCATCATATATATGGGCAAGTGTTACTCTGGGAAAAAATAGTGAGAAATGAAATTGCTGGGTCAAAGGACATGAACACTTAAAATTGCCATAAATACTGATAAATAGCATTCTGAAGTGGCTGCACCAATTTACTCTCCCACAAGCAAGGTATGAAAGAACCAGTTTCCCTAAACCTCTGCCATCATCATCAAACTTTAAAACCATTTCAAATCGAATGAGTGAAAATGGTTTCCCACTGTTGTTTTATTTTGCCCAGGAGTATTCTGAATGTGGAAAGCCAACTACATTGCTGCTATTTAACATAATTTTTCTAACTCTATTTCTTGCCCTCTTCTCCCCATAAATAGGAGACTTTACCTAAGTAGATAGTAGTAGCAGAGACAGCTAGCTATCCTCCTAATCTCTTTTCCTTGGGCACACACCTAGTGTGTGTTTCCCAGACTTCTTGGTGGTTGTGTAGAGACTTATTACTGGGTTCTAGCCATTGAAATGTAAATGGAGTGATGTGTACCGCTTCCAGGACTGGCCTATAAAAACCTTCCGCACACAATCTTCCATGCTGTCCTCTCTTCCACTGGCTGGATATAAACAAGCATGATGAGCGTAGAAGCCACATGTTGAGGATGGCAGAAATACAGAGGAAAGAGGAAAGATGCCTGGGTCCTTGAGTCACCACTTGAAAAAGAGCTATTCGCCAATCCTGAACACCTGTTTTGGATTTAATGTGAGCAAGGATTATTCAAGCATTTGTGGGGTTATTTATTATTATTACAGCAACCACCAGTATTGTGGTGAGGATTAGCTCATTAAAATGATTGCAAATGCTATAAAAAACATTGGGAAAATAATCAGGGAGTCGTCCTGGGCATATAGGTATACCTCCCAGCACAGAATGCTCCATCTTACAAACTGTCTAAAGAATTAGGAGCTATCTGAAGGAAAAAAAAAAAAATCCCTGGCCTATGTCACAGGTTAGCTAAGAAAAGAGATTTCTTCCATTTTCTGGTCCCCACTGTGACCTAAGAACTACTTCCCAGATGACTCCAGTTGTTGGTCAGCGCATCAGGCTTGAGGGACCCTGTTCCCTTGGAAATGTCCTGTCAGACATCAGAGTCAATTACTGCAGAGAGTCTAGATGCTGCAGAATTGTTTCATCTGAGGTCAACGACTATTTAAAATGCCATTTGCTATTAGGAAGCTGCCCTTGAGCTCAGGGCCAGGGGTGAAGCTACCACATGGTTACCAGGTTATCTGTTGAAGTTGACTTTCTGTGGCATGGAGAAATTGCCCAAGGTAGAGTCATGCCCAGCATTTCTCATGAAGCACGGCTGCCCAGCCAGGTGACTGTCAAAGCTATTTGTGCAGGCTATTGTTCCATAGCTGTGAAAGGAAACCAACCCACCCCTCCAGGTGACCCTTCCAGCCCCTTCCCCATTGGGTATAAGAACTAAAATTGGCTGGGCATGGTGGCTCACAGCTGTAATCCCAGCGCTTCGGGTGGCCGAAGCAGGTGGATCACCTGAGGTCTGGAGTTCAGCCGTGCCCAACATGGTGAAACCCTGCTGGGCGTGGCAGCACGTGCCTGTAATCCCAGGTACTCAGGAGACTGAGGCAGGAGAGTCACTTGAACCCAGGAGGCAGAGGTTGAAGTGAGCCGAGATCACACCATTGCACTCCAGCCTGGGTGACAAGAGCAAAATTCCATCTCAAAAAAAAAAAAAAAAGAAAGAAAGAAAGAAAGAAAAAGAAAAGAAAAAAGAAAAACTAAAATTAAAGTCTTCATACCCTGATTACATTCCAATAATGACAACAAACAGTCTATGCCTCTGGCTGCCCTGGGAAGAATGAGAAGGAATGGGACTTTAAAAAGGACTCACCCATAAGTCACATGCAAAAGTTAGAAAAGATCAAGGAGCCAGACTATCCAGCTCCTTCCACCATAGCAGCAGTTTTCAAACAATCAAATAAAACAGTCAAAGGAGAGCAAGCCTGGCTGAAGACAGGGGGAGGAGGACCTAGAGTCCCTCCTCTTTGCTCTACCCCATACCCATGTGAGTTTCTCCCTGGGACCCTGGGGCTCTACAGAGAACAGTTTAAAAACAACCACTCCAAAGGCCTTTACAGGTGACCCATCCAAAAGTCTAGCAGGAAGCAACCCCCAGGGTGTACAGCACCTCACCCAAAGGTGGCAGACCACCAAATGTGAACCTGGAAATCTTAACGTTGGACCATAAAGCCAAGCTGCTTAGTTGCTTTTTGCCTGTTGTACTCCGAGTACCTGGCTTGGTATCCATCACATATCAGGCACTTAATATTTGGGGAATGAAAGAATAAAGGAAGCTTAGTCTTTGAATTGCCATCACTAATAGTCACAGCATATTGGCCACATAGCACTTCACAATTTATATAGCACTTTCCCTTATATTGTCTCATTCAATATTCAGAACCTACTATGATGTAGTCAAGATAGACTGTCATTTAATGGAAACAGAATTTCAGAGAGATTTGATGACATGCTCAGTGCCACAAAGCTAGTCCCAAGGCAGTTGCAAGACTGGAACCACATCTTCAGGCTCCAAGTACCCGGGCTCTTTATCCTACCCTCACTGCTGAGACTCTGATGCTGCCATCATAATGGTAGTACCCGTGGTGATGGTAGTATACTATTCATTAAGATCATAGCAATATGCAAAGCACATACAGACTCCAGTCCCTGGCCATAAGCACATGCCTGGTTGGTTAGCTCCCATGGCTACAGGTTCTGTCTCTTCACACTGAGAAAGGTGATCCTTTCTCATAAGCATAGATCACAGAGCCCATGCCAAAGAGTGGAAATGTTTATGCCAGAGGTCACATGGGTGTGTGTGTGTGGGAAGAATAGAGAGAATGAGCAGATCAGCACAAACTCATCCTCATGACCTAGAAACCAATTCAAAGCCCAAGTCCTACTTCATATGAAAAGTCACATCTGGGGGCTACTCAGTCTTGGAAAGGGAAGCATGAGCTTGAAAACTACAGTTCCTGGGTCCTGGTATAAGTCATGAACTTGGTCCATATAACTCACAGATTGCTGATTTAGTGTTCAGTAAGCTTAGGGTTAAACACCAGCCCCACCAGCAAATTTTGCACAGGCTGTCCTATTTAGGCTCCCCACCACCTGCCACGACCTTTAGAATCAATTTCACCATAAATCTCAAAATCTCACCTACCTCTAAGTCAGTCCTCAAGCCTGAACAGGAAGCAAGTGTACAAAGGGTCCTGAGTAAAAGAGAACAAACCACCCAAGTCCTCAGACTTTCTTCTGCTTCTAGATTGCCCAATTTATTCTCCTTGTATAAAGTAGATAAAATAACTCTTCCCCACAAATGGCCAATGCTGTGAATGCATTTTCACCCACAGGACTCTGAGCCCCCAAAATAAAGCTATTTATTTGGCCTTCACAATTTTTTCTTCTTTGTTCTTCAAATTTGTCCTCTACTTACTTTTTCTATCTCAAAAGTGAGGGCTAGGCAATTTGAAAGAACCTAAACCCCCCGATGGGGTACAGACCGATGACTTCAGCCCAAGAGAGGTGGAGAGTGCCAAATCAAGCCTCTCTGGGTTGAGAGTCATGCAACCACATGAAGAAAGCCCCTCCAGCCCAGCACAGTGCTGGATCCCGAAGGAGCAGAATTATGAAGGTCAAGGGATCCCTAACTCTGCTCTTCTGACATTTGTGTCCTTAAAATGCAACAACTACCTCCCTACCCTGCTAATATACATTATGTGAGTTCATCTCCAATAAAACTGGTTAATTCTGCAATATTTCAAGGGGATATTCCCCTCTCTCTAGGTACTATCTTTTCACACCATTCACATAGATCCTGTAGAGCATTGATCCTCTGTCACGTCAAGCACCAGAGAGACCATCACAGAAAGCAGGTCTGAGAGGCAGGGTGGAGTGTGTGGAGTCCTAGGCAGTTACAGGCCTGAGATCCCCTGGCTTTCATCAATCCGTTCATCCTCATGCATTTGGCACATGTGTACCAGCACTGTGCTGAGTGCTATAGGATGTAAAGGAGTAAAATAATTTTCATACTATCACTGCAAAAGACTTGCACTGTCATTGAAGAAGTCAGACACAAAGAAGTATGTTGGAATGGTAGATCAACAACAAATATCCACATATTGCTGCATACTTCATACCAGTGTCTCCCCTAGGGACTGGGATACAGCAAAGACCATGACAGACAAAAATCCTGCTCTCATGGAGTTTACATTCTTGTAGGAAATATATTTCAGGGTTTGATTGTGGAATTCAGAAAACAGTCATCAGTAATTAAGAGAAAAGATCTGAGTAGTCTGAAATAGAAGCTTTAAGCAGGTCTTCTCCCCTCACAGGCCTCTCTATTCAGTTTATCCCAAACTGAATTCATCACCCTTACCCTTATACACCCTCTTTCTGTGAACCCAGCCTTACAAGCAAGAAAACTGGTGGTATACCAGATGATCCCAATTCACTCTCCTTCCCTTTACTCACCACCACCAATCAAGTAGGCCTTGTAGACTTTACCTTCTAAGTACCTCTGAAATCTATTCCCTCCTCCACATTCCCACTGCCACAAACTAGGTCAAGCCCTCATCACATCATCTTTTCTTACCTACTGTAGTGGACACTGTCATGCACAGCCCAGATTCCCTCTCAATCTAGCCTGAAGGACTTTTGCCTCAGCTTTGAGAGTGCTGTCGGTGCTCAGCCTTCAGCTGTTGCTATAGTTTGGATATCTGTCGCTGCCCAAATATCATGTTGAATTGTAATCCCCAGTATTGGAGGTTGGGCCTGGTGGGAGGTGATTGGATCATGAAGATGGATTTTTCATGAGTGGTTTAGCACCATCCCTTTGGTGCTGTCCTTGTGATCATGAGTGAGCCCTCGTGAGAGCTGGTCATTTAAAAGTGTGCAGCATCTCCCCACATCTCTCTTGCTCCTGCTCCAGCCATGTAATGTGCCTGCTTCCACTTTGCTTTCCACCATGTGTAAAAGCTCCCTGAGCCCTCCCTAGAAGACTGCAGAACCATGAGCCAATTAAATCTCTTTTCTTTATAAATTACCCAGTTCCAGGTATTTCTTTATATCAATGCAAGAATGACCTAACACATCTGTCAATCCCTAATGGGATTGCTTCAGCTGCAGAGAACTGTCTCACTCAAGGTGCATGCATCTCAGCCCAACCCAGGATATAGCTCTGGAGCACCCTATGGGGTCATCTGAGAATGTGAGTGAGCCTGCATCACAGAACAACGTGGTACTCTGTCCATTTCCTTTCACAGATGTTGATCCCAAGGACCCTCCTTAATAAAGAGCCTGCATGCTGGAATCCAATCTATGATGACAAGAAAATTTCAATGGCTCCTGACTACCTGCTCTACCTTGGCTCAACCCTTCATCAATCCCACCTCTGAATATCTACAAAAGTTATATTTCAAATCTCTGTAGTTTAACTTTTAGTTTTATTGAAGTACTACAGTTTATGAAACCATATATAACTCATGGCTCATAAAGAAGAATGGTATTCCTTCCCAACACCCATCCCATCACCTTCTGCCATTTATTTTTACATGTCTAAATAACATGCTTATGCTTCTATTTGTTGATGTTTTTCAGTTTTACATACCTGTCAACTTCCTATTATGAAAGATGAAGGTTTAGATCTTTTACACACACACACTTTTCCTGTCTTTATTCTCCTGAGATTCTTATATCACAATTTTCATGGCTTTTGTTGTTTTGATTCTATATAACATTATTCACAGCTGATCCATGGTGTATACTATGATTACATTTCTTTTCCTGTACAGTTTTGTTTGTTTTCCCAGGTTGTCTTATTTGCTTAGTTTTTATGTAGCCCTCATTTCTATCATTTGAATGTATATGCCCCACACACACAAATTCTTATGCTGGAATTAAGACTCAATGTGACAGTATTAAGAGAAAGTGATTAGGTCACGAGGGCTCCACACTTATACATGGGATTAGTGCTTTTATAAAAGTGTTCAAGCGAACTCACTAGGCCCTTTTGCCCTTCATCCCTTCCACCATGTGAAGGCACAGTATTTGCTTCTTCCACCATACAAGGACTCAGCAAAAAGGCACCATCTTTGAAGCAGAGAACAGCCATCATCAAACAATGAATCCACTAGCACCTTGATCCTGGACTTCCCAGCCTCCAGACTGTGGTTGCATAAATGTCTGTTCTTTATAAATAACCCAGTCTAAAGTATTTTGTTATAGCAGAAAGAATGGACTCAGATACTCTCACTAATATCTCTCCAAACCCTCCACCAGAATATTTCTTCTCAATATGTTTAAACATTCCTGGTCTTCAATGCATTTAATATTTTCCTCCTTGGAGGTATTCCTCCTGAGGCTCTCTCTCCTCTTTTTCCAATATAGACAGAAGCCTTCTAATCCTGCTCAATAGTCCCCATCCTTGTGGAACACATTTTCTAACAGCTTACTGTAAAGAGTATACAGGTGGTAATACTTTGAGATCTGCCTTCCTAAAAATTTATTCTATCCTCATATTTGAGGTACTTTGGTTGGGTATAAAATTCTAGGTTCAAAAGCATTTTCTGTCAGAATTCTGAAAACATGGCTCCATGGTCTTCCAACTTTTAATGTTGTTGATGAGAAGACCCATGCTGTGTTGACTCCTGCTCCTTTGTATTTCTCTCTTGCTCTGTCTCTCTCTCGCTGTCTCTTTCTCTCTCTCTCTGTTTCTCTCTCTCTCTCTTTTTCTCTCAGCTTTTAGGCTCTTTATACGGCATTTTGAAAATTCACATTTTCTGTTAGAGTGTTTTTTTCTCCTTGATTATGCGGAACATTCAACAGATCATTTTCGTCTGGAAACTCATATTCTTTGAACATGTCTTTTTGTTTGTGGGTTTGTTTCTAAAAAGGTCCTCTCTCTCTCTCCCTCATTTCCTCCCTTCTCTTTTTCTAAACATCTTTTATTTTTTGGATCTCCTGGATTTTCTTTATTTTTCTCTTCCGTTTCAGTCTCTAGGTTAATTTGATCTAATTTCTAGACTTTCCTCAACTCTGTCTTGTAACTTTTTGGTTAAGAGTTATTTCTGTTCTCTTATTTTTAATTTCTGTGATCTTGTTCTCTGAAACTCCTTGTTTTACAACCTTCTGTTATTGTTTTATGAATGTAGTATTCTGTCTTACATCTCAAAGCATTTTCATCATGAGGATATTTTTTGTTTTCCTTCTACACTATGCCTTGCATTCATTTCTTCTGAGTTCCTTCTGATTTGCTTAGTTCAAATTCTGTCTCATGTTAAAAATATTTCTTCAGATGTCTTATGTCCTTGGCTGTCTATTTATATTCAAGAGTGAGGCACTCAAATGCTGATTGAAAGCTCTGTCACTGTCTTTTCTGCCAGTTGATCTCACTATTGATTGATCAGGTATGCCCAGGCCCTTTTGTAAGGAGACCCCAAGTGGTAATACCTTTAGATCTTTTCTCTTGGGTGGATTGTTTTACTCAGAGAGGAATACTTAGAACTCCTGCCTTGGACAGATAAACCTAACTACCAGCATTCCGGGAAGCTGAATGGAAGAAGGGGAATAAGAGGCCTCAGTAAATTGGCTTTAACTCAACCTCACCATCAATTTTATCTGATGACTCTGAGTCTAGAGACTCTCTTGTACAACTTCTCCAGAGAGGAAAGCTTCATTCCTGCACTAAAGTCATAGACAGATACCTGAGTATGTAGACTTGTAAAGGGCATCTGGTAGGTCCTATTCTATTATTGTAATGCTGAGTGCACATTAATCTCCTCGGAAACATTTTTTAAAACTGATGCCTAGACCCTCTCCTGAACAATTACCTCTGAGTTTCTGGAGTGAGGTCCTGACCTGCATATTTTTTAACTCTTCTAGATGAAACTGATGCATACTGAGGATTGGGAACCATGAATCCAACTGCATCTTATAACAACTTTTAACTGTTTCTCCTATTGCCAGCCAGTGTCTTAGTTTCTCCTATTGCCAGCCAGTGTCTTAGCTTGGGCTGCCATAACAAAATATCATGGACTGGGTTTAAACAACAGAAATTTATTTTCTCACAGTTCTGGAGGCTAGAAAACTAAGATCAGCATTCTGGCCAACTTGATTTTCAGTAAGGGCTCTTTTCCTGGCTTGCAGATGGCCGCCTTCTCACTATGTCCTCACATGGCCTTTCTTCAGTGCATGCATGGAGAGACAGTGTTCTCTAGTGTCTCTTCTTTTTTTTTTTTTTTTGAGACAGAGTCTCGTTCTGTCACCCAGGCTGGAGTGCAGTGGCGCAATCTCCGCTCACTGCAAGCTCCACCTCCCGAGTTCATGCCATTCTCCTGCCTCAGCCTCCCGAGTAGCTGGGACTACAGGTGCCCACCACCACGCCTGGCTAATTTTTTTGTATTTTTAGTAGAGACAGGGTTTCACTGTGTTAGCCAGAATGGTCTCAATCTCCTGACCTTGTGATCCACCTGCCTCGGCCTCCCAAAGTGCTGGGATTACAGGCGTGAGCCACCTCACCCGGCCTGGCGTCTCTTCTTATAAGGCCAGTAATCCTATCAGATTAGGACCATGCCCTTATGACCTCATTTAACCTTACTTGTCTCCTAAAGGCCCTATCTACAAATACAGTCACACTGGGTATTGGGCTTCAACATATGAGTTTGGGGAAAACACAATTCAATTTCCATAGCACACAATCTATAACAGAAAACTTCAGACTCTATTGCCTCTGACTTCTGGTTCTTTCTGAAAATCACTTTGCTTCTTGGTTTTTCTCCAGCAGAGTTTTCACTTTCTCTGCACTGCTAAGTCATTTATCATGTGCCCCGTTGCTTTTCCAGCTTCCTCAATTTTGTAAACATTGTTTGTCCACTTTGGGTTTTTTGTTTTTTTTTTTTTTTTGCTTTTTTTATTTGACTCTTTTTTTTTTTTTTTTTTTTTTGAGAAAGAGTCTCACTCTGTCACCCAGGCTGGAGTGCAGTGGCACAATCTTGGCTCGCTGCAAGTTCCACCGCCCAGGTTCACGCCATTCTCCTGCCTCAGCCTCCCAAGTAGCTGGGACTACAGGCGTCTGCCACCACACCCGGCTAATTTTTTGTATTTTTAGTAGAGACGGGGTTTCACTGTGTTAGCCAGGATGGTCTCAATCTCCTGACCTTGTGATCCGCCCACCTCGGCCTCCCAAATTGCTGGGATTACAGGTGTGAGCCACTGCGCCTGGCCTTTATTTGACTCTTTATGGTCATGTCAGTGGAGTTTTCGGAGGAAGTAGAAATAAATTAAGTGTTTGATCTGTAAGTTTACCTGGTATTCCTCAAGAATGACATTGTTAAACTGCAACCTTTATTATGACTCTCCCTAACTAAAACCCTTCAACTTCTTCCCATGACACACAGAAAGAACTTTCAAACTTTTAAACCAGAACACCCATAGTGGCAGAGAATTAACATGTGTATTCGTAAGTGTCTGGGATGGAGTCCAAAAGACTCAACCACTTGCATAAAATTTCTTTGAAATCTCACATTTTATTTTTTAAATATATGCAGATTTTGCCCCTGTTCCATAATGGATCTGTTTGTTTTAATATAAGAATATTATTTTAAATTACTTGGCATTTAAATTGCTTCCCTTTATTTTCTTTCTTCAATCTTCAAGTCAAATTGATGCTTTGAAAAACTGATCAATTTATCTCATTACTTTGTGTATCCATGAGACACATACAGTTTAAGAGGCACAGCCCTTATTCTTAAGGTGCCTTAGTCCTATTGAGTCCTCAAAACTGGGCCCAGTAGCTGGCTTCTAGAAGATAATATACTTAACAAGTGTTTGATGAATCAACTGAACTGAATAATCTTGTAGGAAGGGTATTATTTGGATGGGGAGTAGGGAGATAGGCATTTCCAGTAGATCATTTAGCTAAACCAAGCTCTAGAGGGAGGAATGAACACATTGACTACTGAGTGTCTGCTCTAGATGGTACCCCAGGCTAGAAGTTTTTCCAAATGCTCTTATCTGATCTTTTGCCCTGAGATGCCAGGGTAGCTGTGTCCCTGAATGAGCCTTTCACTGAAATAGCTTCACCCTAACACTCAACTCCATAGACCCTCCCCCAACCCCATGGTCTCATCTGCTCCTCACCCACCTCTCCTCATTATTCCTGGGATGATTAAATCTATGCTACATGTCCAAGCCAATGCTAGAAGCTACATGCTTGGAAGTAGGGCTGATCTTACACTAAGGGACATAGTCAGATGTTCCAACTTCAAGCACTCTCCTTTCAATTCCTTTCTTTTCTACTCATTCCTCTCATCAAAACTCTAACTGCCGAAGAAATATGAGTGGGATTGGATTAATTAGTGGAGGAAGATCGGGCATAGTGGCTCATGCCTTTAATCCCAGCATTTTGGGAGGCCAAGGCGGGTGGATCACCTGAGGTCAGGAGTTCAAGGCCAGCCTGGCCAACATGGTGAAACCCCCGTCTCTAATAAAAATACAAAAATTAGTCAGGCGTGGTGGCACACACCTGGAATCCCAGCTACTCAGGAGGCTGAGGCAGGAGAATTACTTGAACCCGGGAGGCGGAGGTTGCAGTGAGCTGAGATTGTACCACTGCACTCCAGCCTAAGCAACAGAGCTAGACTCCATCTCAAAAAAAAAAAAAAATGGAGGAAGAGCATTCTAAATTTCTTGGGTAGAATTTCTGAAATTAGAGCTCATGGTAGGCAAGAAAATGATATATGTAATGGAAATCTTTAGAAGTAATAATAATAGAGGATACACATTAACTCATTTGATCCTCACAACCCTATAAAGTAGCTACTATATTATTCCCACTTTACGGATCAGGAACCTGAAGCCCAGAAGTCACACAGTGAGCAAATGCTGGAGCTGAGTGTGAGCTTAGATGCACCTGGTTCCAGAGTTAGGCTCTTACTCATTATCTACCTCCCGGGATAGAAATGTAGCATCCATCTCTACAGCTCCCAGGCTCTGAGATTTCACCTGCCAAGAAAATTTCAAAATAATTTGGGGGAGGGTAGATAAACACAAAATTGCCAAGTTTATATTTTGCCAAATAAGCACATTAAAAATAAATCCCATTATCACTATCATTTCATTTTTTAAATGACTTGTTAACACCGCAAGATGGGAAGAAGATAATCTCAGGATAAAAGCAGAAACTTAAACGGAATAAATTTAGACTTATGAAAAATAGGACAGCCTCAACATTTTCCCCATTTTGCTGAAGACCAGTGGAAATTATCTGGGACCTACTGTGATCCTTTTACAGCATTTGGAGCCAGAGATTAGCTCTTCTAATCTCTGTGTTCTCGGGACACAGAGCTGAGTCTCTAGGCTGACATGGAGTGCAAGGTGGGGAGACAGACCCCCAGCTTCAACCCTGGGAACATCACAAGGAGCGAAAACCTGTGTCTGCTCCTATCCAAGGCATTCTCCATTCTAACCAGGCTTTCCACACTCCCTTCAACTCAAAATATTCCTGGGTCAAGGGCAGTCAGTATGTAGGGGGAGGTGGGCAAAGAGATGGGGAGAGAAAAATTAAATCAATGAAACCAGTGTTCTGAGTGGGCTGCAGACAGCAAAGGTCTAAAATTGCCTGAGACAGAGGAGGACAAACACAATTTGCTCCAGGTGATTGAGAAAACAGTGGGGCTTGAGGTTCTCATTTTTTTTTTTTTTTTTAAGACGGAGTCTCACTCTGTCACCAGACTGGAGTGCAGTGGTTCGATCTTGGCTCAATGCAATCTCCACCTCCCAAGTTCAAGCGATTCCCCTGCCTCAGTCTTCTGAGTAGCTGGGATTACAGGTGCCCACCACCACACTGGGCTAATTTTTGTATTTTTAGTACAGACAGGGTTTCACCATATTGGCAAGGATGGTCTTGATTTTCTGACCTTGTGATCCACCTGCCTCGGCCTTCCAAAGTGCTGGGATTACAGGCGTAAGCCACCACCCCCCACCAAGGTTCTCATTCTTGTGCAGATTCTTCCTTTCTCAGTCTACTGTGTCATCAAGGATATATTCAGGCACTGAATAGTTAAAGGCAAGGATCTGGTCCTGACCATTTTATCTCCGAAGTATTTTTCACGTTTTTCCCCCAGCTGCTTCCCTGACTCTGACCCTCATCATCTCTTTGTTGGACCACTGAAGTAGCTTTGCTCCATGTCCCCATAGCCTGTCCGTCTTTCTCCAGACTAAATTTTCAGAAATGCAAACCTGTGATTCGCCTCCTCCCATCAGTATCTTCTCCCTTGTCACCCAAGGAATCAAGTTGAGCTCTCCCACTCAGCACACACAGCAACTCCAGCGCATCACACACACACACACGCACCACACTGCACCACACACACACAAACACACAGTGTATGGCAGATGCACCTGACAGCAATAACTTAAACATACCCTGAGACTGGCCCTGTGGTCTAAGAAGAGTGCTGGTTTTGGAGTTCCAAGCTAAGAAATCCAGGAGTGGCCGGCCTGGAGC
The DNA here is from genome assembly GCF_029289425.2 of Pan paniscus. Lineage (NCBI taxonomy): Eukaryota > Metazoa > Chordata > Mammalia > Primates > Hominidae > Pan > Pan paniscus. The sequence continues at coordinate 169,464,523 of NC_073255.2, forward strand.
CTCATTCCTTATCTATGAGGGTCATCTAAACCCTTGGCCCATTCCTTGGAATGCAGGGCACACAGGGCATCAAGGCCCTTTATTTAGGGTTAAATGGAGGTTGCTAGGTTGAGGTTCCTGGGTAGAGGATACTAAGTGAAAATGCTATGTAAACTGCATGCTTTTTACAAACAGTAGCAGTTCTCCTGTCCAGCCCACTGCCACTAGTCTGCCCATATGTAAGACTTCAATAAACCCTATGTCTCATTCACTGGCTCCAGGTCTCTTCTTTGGCCTCTCTGACATGGTTCCATCCCTACTGGAGTGAGTAGGGGTCTGACACAACACACATACACACAGGAACACTGCCCCAACACACACACACACACACACACTACACACACACATACAGAAAGCCATACTTATCCACAACATCCTATCCCACTCTTTGCCTTAAATTCAATACTCCAGAAACATAGAACTTCCTCTAGATCACTGAACAAGTGCCCCTGGGCCTTTGCACATGCTGTTCTCTCTGAATATTGCCCTCTCCCTTTTCCACCTAATTCTATTCACCCTTGCAGGCCTCACTCAGGTCTCAGCTTCTCAAGGAGCCCATCTGAGATCCCCTTCTGGCCACCACCTCTCACGTAGTCTGGGACATGTGGATGTGCCTGCATGCCTTGTCATGATGGCCTCTGTGATGGTTAATACCAAGTCTCAACTTTGAAGGATGCAAAATATTGATTCTGGGTGTCTCTGTGAGGGTGTTGCCAAAGGAGATTAACATTTGAGTCAGTGGGCCAGGAAAGGCAGGCCCACCCTTAATCTGGGTGTGCACCATCTAATCAGCTGCCAGTGTGGTTAGAATATAAAGAAGGCAGAAAAACGAGAAAAGACGAGACTGGCCTAGCCTCCCAGCCTACATCTTTCTCCTGTGCTGGATGCTTCCTGGCTTTAAACACTGGACTCCAAGCTCTTCAGTTTTGGGACTTGGACTGGCTCTCCTTGCTCCTCAGCTTGCAGACAGCCTATTGTGGGACCTTGTGATGGTGTGAGTTAATACTTAATAAACTCCCCTTTATTTATATATATATATATACGTATCCTATTAGTTCTATCCCTCTAGAGAACCCTAATACAGTCACTGTGCTCTGCTGAAGTCATGTGTCCACTGCTTTCTCCTTGGGGTCAAAGGTCATAGCATACTTAGTTTTGCACTCTCAATGCCAGCACAGCACCTGGCACAGAGTAAGAACTTGAATAGATTTTTTTTGAACTGTATACTTGGATTTAGGGATATGGCCCCTGTCCCCAGGAGGTTGTAAATTGGCTGGAAGAATGATACACCCACAGGCATGAAACATTCTAAGACAAAATACAGTGCTAGATTCAAAATAACCAAGAGATAGAACACACGATGTTCCCAGCAATTAGAAGGAAAAATCAATGTGAGCTGACATTGCTAAGAGGTTTCCTGGAGGACTGAAGAGGAAGAAATGCCGTGACAATTCCTCAGCTCCCCAGGACGGGCTCTTTCTGACCCCACTGCCCTGCACCTTGCCCCATGCCTCTGTCAGGCTGGCCTCAAACCCCCAACGAACCACGGAAGATGCAAAATCACACAACAGCAACAGCATCAGGAAGTTCCACGTTTAATACTTAACAACACAGGAATTTTCCAACTAACTCCAGAAGATGTAAAATCACACAACAGCAACAGCATCAGGAAGTTCCACGTTTAATACTTAACAACACAGGAGTTTTCCAAGGGCCGGGTTATTGAACTTGAAATAGGTAAATGAATGGCATGTATTTATCTGCAGGCAGCAAAGATAGGATGCAACTCTTCCAGGAGGCTGGGGGATGGAGGAGGAGGTTCCAGGGATCTGTTAGGAGAAGCCCTCTCAACAGAACTCAGAGGGTAGAGAGCTTCAGGAGTGGGCATCCCCTCCAAAAGCCTCCAATGTGCATAGGGAGGTGTGAGGAAAAGCATCCACTATCTTGCAATAACGATGGAAAATGAGTGCAAGAAACATTCAGCTCAAAGGCTCCCATCCAATACCCAGATTGGCTCAGCTCTGCGCAAGAACTCCAAGCAAACCGAAGATTTCATAGCCAAAATCCAGAAGATTTCCTCAGCCAAGAGGCTTCTGGGAGTGCAGGGGCCTAGGAATTGGGGACCACAAGAAACCAGGCAGAGGGCAGAGGAGAGAAGGGGCTACCCCAAGTCAAGGAGGGAAGCTGAGGCACCAGCAGCCTGGACTTCTAGCCACATGGGTTGGGAGATCCCCTGTAGTCTGATGTTTCAGGGGTGGGGCTTCTGGGGTATGGTTTTCTAAGAATCTGTGAGCTTCAGAGACCACATCAAGGAATAGCCCCCCCAGGAGTGATTGGTTATTATCCCACACTCTCGGCTCCATCCCATGGTTGCTATGAAAATGCCCAAATGCCCTGAGGCAAGTGGGTTTCAAAGCACAGTCATACAAAGCCCAGGGAGTAGCAGCCAGTCACCTGCCAAAACCCTGCTCTGCTGTTGCCCTTCCAGATTCACGTAAAGCCTTAGAAGGTCAGATTTCATATGATGCCACCCCACATGCTTCCCCCACTGCAGCCCAATAAGGTGGCCTTGTTTGAGCAGAGAAAGGACTTCCCAGCCTAGCAGTTCTCTGAGCTTCATTCTCTTCCTGAAATGCTACTGGCCTCAGGCACTGAATCATTCTGGTCTCCCTTGTGCAAACCCAAGCCAACCCTCGCCTTTGCTATTTGAATGAGGTTGCAGAGACCACAGCTAGCTGCATGCAAAGGATGCAGGAGATGGGGAGGTGGGAAGAATTCTGTTCCATCCAGCTCCCCCAATATGCACGTCCTCCCTCCCAGGAAGCTATTGCCTCAAGTCTTCTTGATATTGTTTGACGCTGAAACAGTGCTTTGTAGAAATGCTTGGAATGACAAGGATGAGAGAGAGGGAATGCAGAGATAGATGGCTCTACAAGTCCATTCCCAAAGAGCCTTTTGATCATTCTCTTGGCTCTCAGCTCCTTCACCCTTCTCTTTTTCTGTCTATCCCCTCCCCCATTCCTCATCCCCCATTCCGCTCTCAGACCAGGACCACAATTTGTATGCACAATCCTTCCCCCTTTCCGTGGCTGTGAAAAGGATGAATTACCTCCTTGATCTCAACGTGATGGCCCTGTCCAAGCACCCCTTCACCTGCTGTGTCCGTAATTGAAGTGTGGTCTCTGAATCTGCAGCTGTCACAGAGGACTTGACAAAGAGACCAGAGCAGGGTCCTGCACATACCAGGCTCTCCTTGGTTGCCTTGAGCACAGAAGAATGCAATTTTCCACACCCTGCACAGGTGGAAGGCCGCACGACATTCTCAGACACTGGAAGTGCTCTTTAACTGGGAGCAAAATATTAGCAAAGATGCCCCCAGACTTGCTTTCATCTACCCCTCATCCCAGCTCCTGCCTAAGAAAATTCTGGAAGACTGAAAGAAGCCATGCTTGTCTTCCAAGTCTATGAGAAACCCTTGGCAGCCTTAGCATTGGCCTGTCCTATGCCTCAGTTTCCCCACCTGTGATGTAGTTACTCCAGCAGAAAATCCATCAACAAGCAAATAACTGAAAATGAGGACAGGACATCCCAAAACCTCAGGTGGGAGGCTTTGCCTCATCTCCCATGCCTTTGCCTCCCCATCTCCTATGGGCTGACTACAGAGACTTCCCTCCTCCACTCCCTGCCCAGGTCCTGAACTAATCCTGAGACAGGAAGCTTCTACGTTGGCTCAGTTTCTTTCTCCCCACTATAAAGTTTTCTTCCTTGGTTCCAACTCCTAAATCTAAAAATGGATACTAAGCAGGAGTTTCCTGGCCTCTGTCAGTCCTAGAGTTTGCCCACAGCCCCACAGTCAGCTAGGCTCCACTGTCTTCCATAGCAGTGCTTCCTGACAGCTTTTGACCAGGGCCCAGGCTGAAGCCTGGGCTCTCATCCACCCCTAGGGTCTGTGCTGCCACAACGGAGCCTCCACTCCCAGAGCACAGCCTCCTCCCTACACAGCTGTGTGTGCAAGAGAGACTGTGGTTTGGTTTCCCCATATCTGTCCCTCTATCACGGGCAGCTCTCATGCCAGGCACAGCCCTGTGCCCATCCCTGCTTACCCCATGAGGTCATGAGCAGATCAACACACATCATAGCGGGTTTAGGCCTAGGATGGTTGGAAGACTAAGTGAGACAATCTCAGTAAAACTCCTATACAAGAAAATGCCAGGGCCGGGCATGGTGGCTCACGCCTGTAATCCCAGCACTTTGGGAGGCTGAGGCAGGCAGATCACTTGAGGTCAGGAGTTCGAGACCAGCCTGGCCAACATGGTGAAATCCCGTGTCTACTAAAAATACAAAAATTAACTGGGCGTGATGGTGTGTGCCTGTAATCCCAGCTACTCTGGAGGCTAAGGCAGGAGAATCACTTGAACCCGGGTGGCAGAGATTGCAGTGAGCTGAGATTGCACCACTGCACTCCAGCCTGGGTGACAGAGCAAGACTCTGTCTCAAAAAACAGAAAAAAGAAAAAAAAATGCCGACCATTTGTACCCATGGTTTCTGGCCTATCACATCTTCACTCTCTTTTACCCTTTTTACCCTGATCACATGAAATAAAAAATAATAATAATAATGGTAAGGAAGCATCTTGAGCTTAGAGGGAGCAAGACATGCTCTGGTGTGTGTCTAGCCAGAATGTCTTAGCCCGTGGGGACAAATGCTCACTGACATTCAACGTACAAAGAGCAATGACTCTGAGCCCCAGCCTGCTTAATCACAGGACATCTTATCTTTTCAAGTCTCCAGATATTCCTAAGGTCCTCAGGAATTACACCCACGTGTCCAGCACTTCCCAGTTCCAGTGGGCACCCCTCGCATGGTGCTCTAGGGGTTGGCATCCCAGAGCAGCAATTCTGCAGCATCTGGGTTATATCAAAGTTCACCATCCAAGGATGGACTGAGAACACCCATCACGGTGCTGAGCCTATAACCCAGGCCAGTGGGCCCAGAATAGCTTCTCTGTCTGAGATTCAGTGCTGATCCATCCTCCATATCCTGGGTGCCCAGATCCAGGGCTTCTCATTTAAAAGGGACAGTGATAACTCTTCCAGTCCTTAGGCCTTTGTGCTAATTTTTCTATAGCAGGGTAATCTGTGCCTCAGTTTCCACTTCCAGCCCAAAGGGAAGATCAAACCTCATGCTCTTGCGTCCTCTGTTTCTATTTTCCTGAAAGCAGCTCCCAACCTCCCCAAACTCTCACCATCATGACCATGTATACACTGACATCATTGTGTGTATAAGAAAAAGCAAGAATTCAGGCAAAGTAAAATATAATATTTGCCACTCAGCTTGTCCCTCATTCCCTGAAGCCCTGCCAAGAACCATGCGCCCCCACAATCACCAGTAGTAAAATGTTCCTAAAAAGAACATTTATCTTTCCAGGCTTTACCTCTGCGTTGAGTCAACACTGCCGCCTCCCACCACCACCTGGTTCCCCAGCGTGGGTGGAACTGAAGGGGCCATTCAGGGGGTCTTGCAGAACAAAGGATTAATCTTCTCCAAAATAATGTTAAAGTTTTCATCTATAGCTAGGAAACAAATGCATGCAATTTTCCAATGATAAATTTCCTGGCTTCTACACTCAAATTGTAAAAGTCTTAAAGCCATGGCACCCACTTCCATGTGACACTTGTAAATTTCCAGACCATGATGAGAGTCATGGGTAGAAAGGGCACCACAGAGGAGACTCAAGCTCCAGCCCCAGCCCTTTCTCTAACTAGCTTCGGGTAAGAACACTGTCCAGGTTCCTCATCTGTGAGTCGAGGGGATTCAGCTAGATTTCTAAGGATTGCAGACCTCCAATATTCTAGCGTTGCGCTATCATTCATGATAAGTAATTATAACTAAGACAGGATTTGGCCTTGACACCAGCATCTGAAGCATACATGAGATATCTCTGTTATTCTTTCCCAAAGCAGAAATGGTGCTCTGTTCTTGCAGAGGATCAGGAAGAGATGGCAGTGAGCCAACAGATGTTCCTGGAGTATCTACTGCATGCCAGACCACGTGCTGGGTGCTGGGGTACACAGTGACCAGAGAAGACGTGATCAGCATAGAACTGACAACCAAAGAAGTTATGGCTTTCAGGGATCTTTCAATTGGTAGGAGAAACTTACACTAAATAAATGCATATAGCCATAGGTTACGGAATGCATCGCATCCCCCTCAAATTAATTTGTTGAGGCCCTAAGCCCAATGTGACTGTATTTGGAGATAGGGCCTTTGGGGAGGTAATTAAGGTTAAATGAGGTCATATGACTGGTGTCCTTATAAGAATAGGAAGAAAGACCAGAGCTTGCTATCTCTGCATGTACAAAGAAAAGGGGTTATGAGAGCACACAGAGAGAAGGCAGCCATCTGCAAGCAAGAAAGAGAGCCGTAACCAGAAACCACATATGCTGGCACCTTGATCGTGAATTTATGGTTTCCAAAAGTATGAGAAAAATCAATGTTTTTCAGTTACCCAATCTGCAGTATTTTGTTATGGCAGCCCAAGCTGACCAATACACCATGTTTCATCAAATCCAGGACACTATTGACCTTGTGACACACCATTGTCTTATGTCTACTGAAAAAAAATAAGGGGGGGGGGCCCTGCCAATTAAACACAATTACTTCTTATCACTTAGAACTTTTACACTTATTGAAAAACTCTTTTAGAATCATTTAGTTTTGTGTTGCTCTTATACAGGCAAAAAGGGGAATAAAAGCAAAATAAATTAATTACACTGTCCCTAAAACTTCTTATTCAGTGTCAAAGGCTTCTGAATCACTTTCCAACTCAGACTTGAAAATGGCAGCATGGATGGATGATGGATGAGGCTGTATTTTCTAAAAGTTTGCTCCACTATTGCTTCCAAGACTTTCTTCCAAGTTCTTGACATTCATCATACAAATGGATGTTGATGCTTGCCTGTGATACACAATTCTTGCACACTAATGTAACTGTAACATAGCTTGATCTCCTTGTGGACTCTTTCTTTCTTTGTCCTTATATTAATCTGCTCAGGCTGCCATAACAAAATGCCACAGCCTGGGTGGCTTAAACAACAGAGCTTTATTTTGTCACAATTCTGGGGAATGAAGTTCAAGATGAAGGTACAGGCAGCTTTGGTTTCTCCTGAGGCCTCTCTCCTTGGCTTGCAAATGACCACCTTCCTGCTGCATCCTTACATGGCCTTTCCTCTGTGCTCACACATCCCTTGTGTCTCTTCTTGCAAGGACACCAGTCATGTTGGATGAGGGCTCTATCCATATGACCTTATTTAACCTTAATTACCTCCCTCAAAGGCCCTCTTTTCAAATACAGTCACATTGGGGGTTAGAGCTCCAACATGTGACTTTAAGGGGGACACAATTCAGGCTACAACAGTCTTGTAAAGCATTTTGTTGTCACTTTGCAAGAGAATAGTGATCTTATCTTTCGAATAATAAAAAATTTGCTTTGCTTGCTAGCATCAAATTGATACCCTGCTATTCCGTTTTCTTTCTATATAAACTTTTTGTTTCGGTACCAAATTAGAGTGATATTGTTTTTTAAGAGGTATTTTAAATATAAACTAAACCCCAGATATGCAATGTCAATCATGCACCTAACTCCACTGGAGGGACGACAACATAAGTACCCATGACCAAGTCTGTGCATGCTCAGACAATGATCACAGCAGTCAATGTGGCTGTCCAGCCCACAGCATCATAAGATAGCATTTAAAAGTGAGACACATCCCCCTTTCAGAAATGTTAAATGTGGGGAAAACTGTGTGTGTTTTAGATGAAATATGGTAAAATAAATAAATAAATAAATTAGGATATCCATGTAATTCTTGTGCAGTTTGAGTTTTTAATAAATTTGCTTCTATATAATATAGAAGCAAATTGCAAAGTGTGACAGAAAATGAATTTACTGAAGATTTCAATGAAATTTTTAATGATTTATTTGTTCTAATTTCTTTCTTTAATTTTCTAGGTAATAAACCCTTCTGTATACAGAATGGTTCTATCCAAATATATCTAAAATGATGCTGGATATATCGAAAGCCAACATTTCTGTAATTAAATATAGTAAATTATGATTAAATTTCCCCTATTTTCCATCTAGCAGTTTGTATTACAGAAATAAATGTATTAAAATTCCTAACAGCATACAAACCTTAGGGTAACCCTGTATAGTATTAAGTGATTGATTACAAGTCTATAGAACGCTGGGATGAACAGGGTTGCCCCTAAGAAAGAATTTCTCAGGCTGAGACCCAGAAGGTGAGTTAGGAGTCAGCCAGGGAGAAGGGATATTCCAAGGAGAAGGAACAGCATGCACAGGGGCCTGGAGAGAGAAACTAGGGAGGAGGCAGACAGACTTGAAGTTGAGGGCGAGGGAGGGGGGAACGACAGGGCACAGAGCAGAGATACAGGCAGAGGCCTTCCTGGGCCCACCTCACCACTTCTAGGCACATCCCAGAGTGCAAGGAGGTTGCTCACTGCTTCAGTTTTTATAACAGCAAAAGATTACAAATAATCTCAACGTTTCATCCATAAGGGGCTGGTTAAAGAAACTACGGTTCACCCAAACAGAAATTTTTAGAAAGTTCCAAAAAAAACCAGCATGGAACTCTTTATTGCTATGCAGTGATCTCCAAGACAAATTAAGTGCTAGATGCAAAAGGTGCTAGATAGAAAGTGCTGGATGCAAAACAGTGAGTATGATACGATATAATTTGTGTTAAAAAATTAATTTACACATGCTTATATGTGCTAGACTATTTCTTGAAGGATACACAAGAAATTAAAAGGGCTGGTTACCTCCAGAGAAGGGTATTAGGTGGCTGGGGATGGGGTGGGAGGGAGAATTTCAATGGTCTGCCATTGAATCTTTTCAGACCTGCAGGATGAGGAGGGGGAAGAAGAAAGATGTTTTAAGTGGAAGGGCAGCTCATGTAAGACTGTGGCTCTGTTTGTGGGAAGGCTTGCATGGGGACAGGTAATGATGAAGCTCCTCCATGTTCCTTCAGCTTCCTGCAGGATCCTGTCTGTCTGGTATTGTTTTTCTGCTGTTTCACACAGAGATGCTCTTTGATAAAGATCATAAACTCCTCAAGGGCAGGAATCTTCAAGTGCAAGTTCAGAGCCCCCACAGTGCCTAACACACACGTGAAACACAGCAAAGTTGTCTTAATTCCAGCCGCCAGGTGTGCTGACTCACTTGCCCCCCCAGCCCCCACCCCACACGAAGCAGCCTCTAGAGTCTGCCCCAAACCCAAATGCTGCATAATCAAGCTGGAGGAATTCCCTCCTCCTAGAAATTCCAGCCCAGTCTCAGAGGCCGCATTAGAACTGCTCTTTGTGGTTAAAATGACTTTCACGGCACCAAGGGGAAGGGTTTCCAAACTGAGGGTTCACAATCCACCAGTAAGTTGTGAAATCAATTTGGTGATCCAACAAGCCTTTTTTAAAAAGAATGAGGGCCTGGCGAGGTGGATCACACCTGTAATTCCAGGACTTTGAGAGGCCAAGGTGAAGATTGTTTGAGGACAGGAGTTCAAGACCAGTCTCAGCAACACAGCAAGACCCCATCTCTATAAAAAAATTTTAAAAAATTACCCAGGTGTAATGGCCCATGCTTATAGTTCCTGATACTGGGGAGACTGAGGCAGAAGGATCGCTTGAGCCCAGGAGTTTGAGGCTGCAGTGATCTAAGATCGCACCACTACACTCCAGCCTGGGTGAAAGGAGACCCTGTCTCCTAAAAAAAAAGAATGGAAATTTTCAAAAGTCAGAATATATCACACACTAGTAAAAATAAGTATTATTTTGTGAAAATGTTTAATTTCAAATATGTGTGTGGATAGTGGGTCATCGGTAAAATATATTTATTACCGTGGGTTGCAGCCAAAAGTGTTTGAAAGGCAGTGGCCTAGAGGAGTGAGTGAGCAAAGGGCTCCAGAGTTGAGCAAAGCTTAGTTCAAACCCCACATCTATGATTTTGTCTCCCTGGCAGGTGACTTAACCTCCTCTCATGGTACAATGGAGACAGTAGCAACGCCCACCTCATGGGACGGTTGCAAGGTGCTTAGGCTCAGCTTGAAATCTTGGCTTAACACTTGATAAATGGTTAGCACTCAAGAAACATTCACTATCACTATCACAACCAAGAAATATGCCCTTCGTCTTGCTCAAGAATCTCTGGCACCAAAGCAAACAATAGACTTGGTCGTGGCCTGTGTTCCTGGCTGCCCCATGGCTCTTCTGCCTGGCAGCTTCTGCCCAGTGTCCTCCTTCTCACTCCACAGGCAGCAATTGGCTCCACAGCTTCCTGCCTCTTCACCATCAAAGGGGCTGGGTGACCAGAAAGGCGCATTTCAATTCAGGGGAGAACATTACTTTACTCTAATAGGACATTTGCTATCCCAGCCCCGTTTCAGCATTGGTTCCAGGGAAATAGATGGTCCCAGCCACTGTAATTCCTTCATGATATATGTAAAGAGGAAGATGATGAAGGAAATAATGGCAGTCAATCTGTGGTTGGAAAACTATATGATGTGCATGCCCCGTCCAATTAATGATGAATCAATATCTGAGAGGCAGAGAAAGTGCTTTATTAGGACCTTTGACAAAAAGAAACCCTTTCTGGCTCCCAGTGGCAGACGCTGAACCATGGGGAGGTTTGGTTCTGAGTCTCCTCATCTGACAAAAATCTCAAGGCCCACCTCCCTCTCTGTCTCATACTTCCCAAACCAACTGCCAACCCTGTGTGCCCAGCTCAGGTACAGGTCAAGAGAGATGGGCACAGCTGAAAGCCTGAGGGTATTGGAGAGACCAACAGATGTTTCCCCTCGGGTTAGGACCACACCCAGTGGCTCTGGGTCAGGAAGCACTGGGATGCCTTCTCAGGTGTGTCAGCTTAGTTTGCAGAGCTGAGTGTGGGCCACAGGGGTGAGCCACCTGTTACTAACGATGCCCATTAAGAACCTACACTGTAACCAGATGTCAAGTTTCATGCAGCTGCTTCCTTTGCCCTCATTTCATGGTCCCAGTCTGATATGGTTTGGCTCTGTGTCCCCACCCAAATATCATCTTGAATTGTAATCCTCATAATCCTCACATATCGAGGGAGGAGCCTGGTGGGAGGTGATTGGATCGTGGGAGCAGTTTTCCGCATGCTGTTCTCATGACAGTGAGTTCTTATGAGATTTGATGGTTTTACAAGTGCTTGACAGCTCCTCCTTCACGTGCGCTGTCTCTCCTGCTGCCTTGTGAAGAAGGTGCCAGCTTCCCTTTCTGCCATGATTGTAAGTTTCCTGAGGGCTCCCCAGCCATATGGAACTGTGAGTCAGTTAAACCTCTTTTCATTATAAATTACCCAGTCTTGGTTGTTTCTTTATAGCAGTGTGAAAATGGACTAATATACAGTTTCTATAAGAATACTGGGAGAGGATCTTAGGCAGCTGTGGCTGCTATGGCCCACTGGTAGGGGCTCATCTTATGAGTAAAGAAATTCAGATGTAGAGTTGTTGAATGCATAAAACTAGACTGGAACTAGGACCCAATTCCCAAGCTGCTGCCGGTTCCACAGTCTCACAGACACAAATTGGGAAGAGCACAAAGTGATGTGCACACGTAAGGTGGCATTACCATCAAGGGAAGCGAAAGCAGTAAGAGCTACAATGATTGGTCAGAGCAGTGAGGAAGAGAACAGGACTGTAAAGAGAAAGGAGCCAGAGACAGGCTTGATTAGAAACTCAGGACTGAATTTGGTGCTTGAGCCAGTACCTTAAATTCCAAGGTCAGAAGGCTTTGTGTGGATCTGAGGGGTCGTGGACATTTGCATTCCTGCTGCTTGCAGCCCCAGCGGCTGGCCTGATTTCCATTTCTAACAGTGGCACTTGCTGTGGAGGTACAGTGTATTATGGACTAATTAAGGCTGTTAATGATAGTGGCAATCCATTAAGTGATCTACGGTATTATTCTGATCTTTCTCTGTCACCTCCTTTCATCAGGCCATTAAGGTGACAAGCTTCATAGAACACACTAATCTCCCCTCTGTCAGTCCCTTGGTGTTTTTTTCCCTGGAAGAGCTACGGACTCTCTCGGGATGAGTCATCCGAGGATACAGCTGAAGGGCTGGACTCACCAAGCTCCTCCTCCACCCTCAGTCTCTTCCACTCAGAACACCTGGGCTCATGGGACGTCTCTTTTGTATTCCCTCCCTGTTATGGACTGAATGTTTCTGGCTCCCTAAATTTCCTATGTTGAATCCCTAATCTCCGATGTGGTGGTATTTGGAGATGGGGCCTTTGGTAGCTGTTTAGGTTTAGATGCGGTCATGACAGCAGGGTCCCAGTGATGGAATTAGTGTCCTTATGAGAAGAGGAAGAGAGACCAGAGTGCTCTCTCTGCCCTGTGAGGACACAGTGAGGATGGTGGCCATGTGCAAGCCAGCAAGAGGGCCCTCACCAGGAACCAATCCTACTGATACCTTGCTCTTGGCCTTCCTAGCCCCCAGAACTTTGGGAAATCAATGCCTGTTGTTTAGGCCACTCAGTCTGAGCCCTACCGGTGGGCTCATCTTATGAAAGAGGATATTTGAGATGTAGAGTTGTTGAATGCATGAAACTAGGCTGGAACTAGGACCCAATTCCCAAGCCACTGCCAGTTCCACAGTCTCACAGACACATGGCCACACATACGAACACACACTGTCATACACTCACAAACACATGCTATCATATACACACACATGCATTCACACGTACACCAACATACACAGACATGCAGTCACACACATATACATTCACAAACACACGCTGTCATACACTCACAAATACCCACATGCTATCATATACACACATACACTCACACATACACCAACATACACACATACACGCAGTCACACACATATACATTCACAAACACATGCTGTCATACATTCACAAACACCCACATGCTATCATATACACACATATACACTCACACATACACTGACATACACACACACATGCAGTCACACATATATGCATTCACAAACCCACACTGTCATACATTCACAAACACCCACATGCTATCATATACACACATATACACTCACACATACACTGACATACACACACACATGCAGTCATGCACATATACACTCTCAAGCACACACTGTCATACAATCACACTATCATATACACATATGCACTCACACATACACTTACATACACAGTCACACATATACTCACATGTATATTCATGAACACACACTGCCATACACTCAAAAACACATGCTATCATATACACACGTACACTCACATACACACACATATGCAGTCAAACACATGCATATACACTCACAAACACATGCTGTTATCCACTCACAAACACCCACATGCTATCATACACACATACACACTCATACACTCACATACACACAGTCACACATATACTCACATACACACAAACACACACAGTCACAATATACTCACATACATTCACACAAGCAATTACACACATACATATACACTCACAAACACTATCATATACACACATATACACACACGGTCACACACATACACATACACTCAAAATATACACTCATAAACACACACTATCATATACACACATACACACACATACACTCACACACACATCCACATTCTTCCATATATACTCACGAACACACACTGTCATACACTCACACTCATACACTTACATACACATTCACACACAGTCACATATATACTCACATAAACACTCATGAACACACAGTCATACACCCACAAACACACATATACTCACACACACACAATCATATATACTCACATATACACTCATGCACACACACAAACTCACAAACTCAGTGTCATATACACATATACACACATATGCACTCACACATACACTCATGTACACACACACTTATGCATACATTCAGTCACACATATACTCACGTACACTGTGTCACACACACATATGCATACACGTACACACTCACACATCGTGTATGTCCTTCTAAGCACAGATACGCTTTCCATTTCCAACAGTATCAATAATTCCTGATTACTGAGACTAGTGACTTACAGAACCTTCCCCTTTTCCAACTCTTACCAATTTTTCAGTGACATAAAATATAGAATTTGGCCATTTCCCATGGGGCTTCAGCCAAGGGACATCACTAAGAGCTGTATCTCAGCTTTCCTCTGCCTTCACACTCTCAACAGTAATGCTGCTCAGTATCCCCAGTGATCCCTAATGAGGGGGCTCCTCCGCCCAATGCTTTTTACCTTTTCGGGGTAATTAAAGCAGAAGCATTCAAGGTTTCAGTCCCCATGTTCCCTCCTCAATCCAGCTCCAGAGGGGAAATACTGGTCTGATTGGGCTGTGTCCCAAAACGCTGGGCCACGCTACTAGTGGGCAAGATCTCCATGTGGTCTGCATCTCATGATTAGACTGGGGTTCTGGAATGCATTGAAACTCATCTCACGATTAGACTGGGGTTCTGGAATGCATAACCCCAGTCTAATCATGAGAATCCACCAGACAGACCCAAATTGAGGGGGATTCTACAAAATCCATGACCAGCACTCTTCTAAGGTGTCAAGGTCATGAAAAACAAGACTGGAAAACCAACACAGACTGGAGGAGACTAAGAAGACCTGACAACTAAATGCCATGTGGGACCCTGGAGGGGACCCGTGAACAGTAGTAGAAGAGCTGGTGACATCTGAATGAAGTCTGTAATTTGGGTAACAGTACTGTACCAATGTTAATTTCCCTGCTCTGCCAATGCGATGAGGGGTATGTAAAAGGTTAACATTAGGGGAGGCTGGTGAAGAATACATAGGAACTGTCTACTGTCTTGACAACTTTTCTGTATATCTAAAGTTCTTTCCAACTAAAACATTTAACTACAAAAAAAAAAAAAAAAAAAAGCCAGGCCTAGCCTATATTACAATGTTCACTGAGAACACGCTGCTAGCACAGACCTGGTGGTGAGTTGCTCAGGGAACGTATGCACTGTAGTCATGCACTTGCTGGTACTGTTTATTAGGTGCAGACATCCCAGATAAGAGCTGAGTTACAAGCATCCAAATCAATGACATTTTAATAAATAGTTTACATATACATATATGCACACATGCACACACACAGATGGCAATAAGAGATTTAGTCTAAGATCTGTGCAAAAACGAGTTTGCCTAGCAAAACAAATTAACATGTTGGGTTTTAAACTGTTGATATTTGGCATATAAACCATTGGAGTTTTGTTTTTTCTATTACAACCATAAAAATAGTTTTTGGATAAAATTCGAATCACTTCTGCAGAGAGAAAAGACCTGGGTCCCACAGAACAGTTAGAGAATCACTAATGCAGTCCTTTTATTTTATAGATGGGAGTCCAGACAGGCTTAACCAAGGTCACATAGCAAGTTAGGATGAGAACCTAGGTCTCCTGGTTTCTGGTTCTGAGCTCTCTGAACCTGACGAGTGAAGGACAGCTCCAGCAATGGAGCCTGAATCCCCAGACAGCCTGGTACATCACTGCAAAACAGGCAAGGCCAGGTTGGCTGGGGCAGCCGAGAGCACACGGTCCCATAGCTCATGCAGATAGGGCTGGTCAGGAAGAACACAATGGCAACTCTGAAGAGCGAGTGTCAGGCAGCAGCTCTCTAAGGAGGCCACCACAGTCCGCAGGAGGGATTGGATGGGGGATAGGGTGTGAGGCAGCTGGTGAGTGAAAGACCACCTCCAAGAGCATGGAAGAAAACAACTCCAGGTCTCTGCAAGAGAAGGTAACAGAAGTGCCAACACCTAGGTCCAGCTGCTCTATTGAGCTGCCTTTGTTGAAGGACTGAGTTGAACAGCAGATCTTGCCAAGGCTGCCGCTTCCTGCCATTCACACTGTCCCAGAGAAACCTTCCCTGAGCATCATGCAGTTTTCCTTTCTAGATAACTGTTATTCATAGGTAAGATTATCTGGCTCATTTGTTTAGCTGTTTAGTGTCTGCTTTCCCCCATTCAAATGTCAGCAACTTGACTGTTTTGTTCAAGGCTGAATCCCAGCCCATAGAATAGTGCTTGGCACATAGTAGGCACTCAATAAATAGCTATTGTATAGATGAGTAAATGGACTCTTCCCATACCCGATGTGTCTCTGACCTTGTATTTTTCTACATCAGAGCTATTCCTAGATGCATCTCAGAGTCTGTTTGTCAAGAAGCAGAGGCTTTGATGGAAAAGCACTTTGCTGAGAACATCTCAGGCAGCATTTTTCTTCTGCTTCATTTTCTCTTCCTAATGTGTGACAGGACGGCACCACTGGCTGCAAGCCATCCTGAGACCATGCTGCTTCCCTCCCAGGACTGTCACATCCACCGCATCTGGTTTACAAGCCAAACACTGATATCCTGTCCTTGGGTAAACCCCAACATTCCTGTCAGATGGTTTCGCTGTCTTAGGAATTCAGCACTTAGAAGGATATTGAAAGTATAGCCCAAGGCTAAATGAGACTTGGAATTTCCTTAATTGAATTGGGGACTTCAGCACCACAGACAGATGTTTTTGGCATAGTCTACTTGATGCAGCCCTCATAAACAAGCATCACACACAAACTGTCAGAGTTCTAAGTCCCTGCTATTTATGACTTTGGACACGAGTACTGCCATCTTTCCTCCAGATTAAGAATGAAAGAAAGACACTCAAGAATAACGAAATAAGGGACTTGCCTTACCAGATTTCAAGATTTATTAGGTAGACCCATATTCTTGATACAGAAGTGGCTTTTGGGTCACTGGGGATAGGATTAATTTAAATAAATGGTGCCAAGACAATTGTCTATCCACACAAAGATATTCCACTGGATATCCCAATGGGATATCCAGGGAAATGTGTGAATCACTATTCTCATCTCACATAAAAATAAATTCCAGGTGCACTGAAGACTTAAATACAAAAAGCAAAAAACTTTAAAACATTTAGAAGATAAGAAAGGAGAGTATTTTTACAAACTCAAAATCAAAAAGGGACACAAAAAGAAAAGATTGATACATGTCGACTACTCTAAAATCAAGAACTTCCATTCAAAAAGAAAGAAGAATTTTGAGGTATCAAAAGATACCATTAAATAAGTGAATAGCAACTGGAGAAAACATTGAAAGGATATTTAATCACCCAAGGATTATTATCTAGAACACAGAAATAATTCTTAAAAGTCAAAGAAAAGACAAAACCCAAAAGAAAAAGAGCAAAAGGCATGAGAAAGGATGCCACTAAAGAGAGGAAATATGAAAAACAAAATTAAAGAGAGGAAATATGAAGAGAAGTTCAATTTCATTAATAGTCAAGAGAATATAAATTAGAAGCACAATATCATACTCACCATATTGGCAAAAATTAAGAAACTCGAGAATAACAAGTGGTGGTGAGGATGTGGAGACATGGGAATTCTTATGTCAGAAGTATAATTATTTTGTCAGGAGCATATTCAGGCATTTTCAAAAATAATATGGAAACACCTTGAAAGTTAAAATTGCACCTACTGTAGGGTGAGTGATTCCACTCCAGGTACACATCCTACAGAAATTCTTACACATGTGTACCCAGAGACATATGCAAGATATCCACAACCATAATGTTCCCATTAAAAGCCTGAAACAACCTACATGCCCATCAGTGAGAGAGTGCATACTAAGTCTGGTATCTTCACATAATGGAAAATTAGGTAGCAGTGAAAAGTAAATGTAAATATAGACACAAGGATAATCTTAGAAACATAATGTTGAATAGAAAGCAAGTTTCAAAGGACTACCATCAATATGTCTTTTTTAAACTCAAAATCAAGCAGAATGAAACAACATATTGCTTAATAATTCACAAAGATGAGGAGGTGAAACTATACTTTAAAAATTCAGGGAATGATAAGCATAAAATTCAAAATAGTGGTTATTTTTATGGAAGAGCAGGGCCGTGGAGTCTGTTGGAGGAGGAGAATGCAGATAGCATCTATCTTATTGGTAAAACTCTGATTTTTAATTTGGGTGGTGGCTTCAGCAGTGTGTGTTTCATTAGTATGCTTTATTTGTTACATTGTTATATAGACTCTACATATATTTATTAATACACTTATTAAATATATATACTAAAATTTAAAATACTAAGAAAGAATGTGAGGGAAAGCCATCTCTGGTCCCAAATCTCATTATCTTCCCTGAAATACACTTGCCCTTTGGGGGCATGTTGAGATTGATTAAGGCCAGATCAATTCAAATTGTAAAATCATTGTTATTCATTCATTTAACAAAAATTATGGAGCATCTACCATGTGCCTGCCCTGAGGACTGGTCACTGAGCAGGACAAACTTGGCTCTTGCTCTCACTTCGACAGAGCTAAGACTCTAGGAGCTAACCTGAGTCCTGGAGAATGTCTCCTTTCTTCACTTCCTCTTGGGCAAGCAATCTCCATTTCCTTCCCCACAGTGCTGCTGTCTTCTGAAAAGAAGCAGTGGACAAGGGATAAGAACCTGTCTTGGGAGGAGCCAATCTCTTCTGGGGTCTAGAATCTGCCTCTCAAACAAATCTCACTTTGTAATTAGACTTTCTTTGGCCACTAGACTGTCCCCCGATATGGTTTGGCTGTGTCCCAACCCAAATCTCATTCTGAATTGTAGCTCCCACAATTCCCACATGTCATGGGAGGGACCCAGTGGGAGGTAACTGAATCTTGGGGGCGGATCTTTCCCATAATGTTTTTGGGATAGTGAATAAGTTTCACAAGATCTGATGGTTTTATACAGTGGAGTTCCCCTGCACATGCTCTCTCTTGCTTGCCACCATGTAAGATATGACTTTGTTCCTCCTTCATTTTCCACCATGATTGTGAGGCCTCCCCAGCCAGGTGGAATGCTGAGTTCATTAAACCTCTTCCCTTTATAAATTACCCATTCTTAGCTATGTCTTTATTAGCAGCATGAGAACAGACTAATACGCCCCCCAAGTAATTAAAGCCTGTAGGCCTTTCTATACACCTGGCTGATGCCATCTGCTTAGACCGCAACAGTCTGAATTTGGATCCTCGCACCATGGTTGAAATGTGAATGTAAATGGCTTGGAGCTATGTTTTTCACAAGCGTTGGTGTGTCACTTGTGTCCCCCCCTATGCTTCTCAACATCCTGGTGTGTTTAAGTGACTTGCTCACTCCTGAACACCTGGTCTCCCTCGACGTGCCAGGGCCCTCAGTCCCTGCTTGCTTGCTACGTGCTATCAGAGTCTGATGACACCTGGCCAGTCCTATATAAAGGGGAAGTGGTGACTGATGGCCTTGCTCTGCCCAAGCTGCTGCTGTGAAACCTGCCTGGAAGACACTGACAGCAGCTCTAGCCCTCCCTTGTGCTAAGGAGAAAGGCTCCAGCTCTCTAAGAGCAGTGACTATAGGAACAACAGCTCACCCCTTCTGTCAGCTGAGCTATCCCCAGCCTGGAGAGGTGAGATGCCACCTCTGCTAACTTCCTTTTTTGGCTAGGAATATCCATTTTCTTCCTCATTGAGTCTGAGGAGGTAGCACTAGAAAAGCTTACTTATGCTTTTATCATTCAGATCTCTGGGTAAATTCTTACTCACCCAGAGACAAAAAGAACCTGCTCTAAGCTCCATCTTAGGCGCAAAAATTAGGTACAAGCAGAAAAAGAGAAGTCTGAAACATGGGTCTGCCTGAGAAGATGGTGGAAGGGGATTGCAAGTAGAGACTGACAGCCCCAAAAACTTGGAGAAACCCCCCAGACAAGTCAATC
Organism: Pan paniscus; assembly: GCF_029289425.2. Taxonomy (NCBI): domain Eukaryota; kingdom Metazoa; phylum Chordata; class Mammalia; order Primates; family Hominidae; genus Pan; species Pan paniscus. The sequence goes on from NC_073255.2 coordinate 169,484,365, forward strand.
AGAAGTGCCCAGAGTAACCTTCCCATAGAATTTTCTGCCACAATGGAAATACTCTGTGACTTTATGTCCAATATGGTAGCCATGAGCCATGTGTGTGTCTCTGGAGCACCTGAAATGTAGTTAGTGTGACCAAGAAACTGAGTTTCTAATTTTGTTTGATTTGAGTTAGTTTGAATCTGAAGAGCCACATATGTATTACTGTATTAGACAGAAAGCTCTAGAAAAACGCTAAACTGAAAAAAACAATTGAGGGTTGTCAGTGAGGGACAACCACCACTAGAGGCTTTCAGCAGGTTCTGAGCCAAGTTTAGAAATTTGCATGGGCCAAGCTTCAGCAGGCCAGGGGAAGTGGAGTTTCTACCTGAAGCTGAGGGGAAATCCACCTCCATCTCCACGAAAATAGTATTTTCTAGGTACCGAGAGAAGAGGTTAAAGATAGATGTAAAGAAGCCATCACTGTGTTGTTTATTATAACCCAAACACTGGAAGTAATAGGATCAATACAATAAAAACTGCTGAGCACATATGATGGAACATTACACGAACATTAAAAATCATGTTTTTAAAAATTATTTGGTCACATAAGTGAAAAAATAGAATATAAAAAATATATATACATCATGATCAAAATTTCATGGAGGTAAATACATTCTGTATACATGTATAGAAAACAGCTTAGAATGAAATATACTAAATTATCAACAGGAGTCATTTCTAGGTGGTAAAATTTTGAATACTTTTACTTATGTTTTATATTTTTTGCATATTTCCAAATTCTCTGTAATGGTCATTTGTTATTTTATACCAAAAAAAGTCCTATTTAAAGGATGTTCTAAAGAGCTTTTAATAGTGTAGCAAATGCAACTTATTGATAAGCAAACAAAGCAAGATATGATATTGTACATGTAAGTTCTATCATAAGTACATAAACCATATGTGGAGAAAAGATTGGAATGTTTGCAGTGCTCTCGTGAAATTACATACCTTTCTACTACAGTACTCTTTTCTATAGCCATCTTTTCTGCAATTAGATATGTATTATTTTCTAACACAGAGGTGGAGAACTCCAACTCATCTGGATGAATCTCCAACCCCAAATATTTAAACAAGCATGTTCAGGCCCTTCCCCCAACCCTGGGTAGACTTGAGCCTTGCTCCTCCCACAGCGTCTTGGGGACACAGTGGCAGTTTCTTGCCCAGCACCCTCGGTGGGCTCCTGACACTCCTAGTGCCGAAATGGATGGCTACTCACCCTTTGGGGCTGACCCTTTCTCCTCCATCCCCTCCCACTCCATTACCACAGCGATTCATTGAAAGAGATCAATAAATATGAAAAACAATTGATTTTCTACTCCCCTCCACCCCCTTCTTTCTCTGAGTAAGTCTGTCTGACATGCATAACGGGAATCAAACCAGAGAGGAAGTGCTGCGGCTTCCCTGGTGGGACATTGTGCTCTCTCTCCCTCTCGGAGGGCCCCTCCCTCTGCACTTTCAGCGATTTCAAGATCCGCACATTACTCTTTATCAACTTAGCAGATGCTATTGCCTCTTCCGGCTCACAATCATCCGTGCTGGGCTCCTCTTGTCTGCTTCCTCTCCTGCTAAGATCCCAACACCAGCAACTCACCCAGGGCCGGCCGAGGCTCAGGCTGCAACTGCACTACCCAGTTCTGGGAGGATAGAAAACTATAGCAGCTGGTTCATCAGGCTTGATGGTGCACCCCAGAACCTTCCCTTAAGGAAGGAGAATTCTCTAATAGATTCCCCTCTCAGTAAAAAACCTCATTCCCTTCATCTCAAAACAGAGGAGCTCGGAGTTGTAAGTGAACCCAAGTTGAGTGGGAACACCACCAAACCACCTCCCTCTGGAGCCCAGCTTTATACAGTAGACAGAACACTAGCATTTACAGGCTTATCATTTGCTATTTTGACCCAGGAAGTCCATTACCCAAAGTAATTTGCAATTTTACTAAGGCATGAATTTAAATTGTTTTTGCTGAATGGTTGATAAGGCAAAAGAAAACTGAAGGCGTGTCAATATCGAAATGGTCATTTGGAAGGGAAACTGAGGCATCAAGAGACGACAAGTATTGGTATAATGGGTCCTTAAAAGCTCTAATTTCAGACCCACAGCAGAGCATTAGCATTCAGAATGGTTGAAACAGAAGTTGATCTGGATTTATTAAAATGTCAGTTTCTTGATATAGTGGTCTCTTCAACAAAGTCTTAATTGCTAGCCTCCCACCAATTTGGAAAACACACATACACACACACACACACAGTTTATTCATACCTTTAAACTACTCTGCTTGCCCTTAAAGTTCTCCATTCATTCAACCTCCTAACTGTGAAATTCAAATGACTCCCATCGGGTCCTAATGGCCCTGGTCCCAGATCACCAAAACAGTAAATGTGATGGTTAGTATTCAGTGTCGACTTGATTAGATTGAATAATGCAAAGTATTGTTCCTGGGTGTGTCTGTGAGGGTGTTGCCAAAGGAGATTAACATTTGAGTCAGTGGACTGGAGAGGCACAACCCACCCTCAATCTTGGTGGCCACCATCTAATCAGCTGCTGGCCTGGCTAGAAGAAAGCAGGCAGAAGAAGGTGGAATTAGCAGACTTGCTAAGTCTGCTGGCCTTCATCTTTCTCCTGTGCTGGATGCTTCCTGCTCTTGAACATCCGACTCTAAGTTCTCCAGCCTTTGGACACTTGGAGTTACGCCAGGGATTTGTCAGGGGCTCTCAGGTTTTTGGCCACAGACTGAAGGCTGCACTGCTGGCTTCCCTACTTTTGAGGTTTGGGAACTCAGACACGCTTCCTGGCTCCTCAGCTTGCAGACGGTTTATTGTGGGGGACTTCACCTTGTGGTCGTGTGAGTCAATTCTCCTCTTCATATATCCATATATCCTATTAGTTATGTCCCTTTACAGAACCCTAATACAGGAACCCTCTAGGAAACACTGCTCCTGGTGGACATCTGTGAGTATGGCATCGAACTACTGTGGCCAAATGGACTCCTCCTCATCCATTAATCTTTCTTCTTATTTTCATCTGCCTCAAACCATCTCCATATTTCCCTCCTTACCCCTGTTTACCTAAACTTTCTTGGCATGGCATGGGCCAGCCTGTGACACTGGTGAGCACAAATTACATCTCAAGGAGTGGGGACATGCCACCCTGGGCCCAAAGCACAAGCCACATATTCTGCAGGAAGAGCACACACCCCCTTTTGGATGCAGTGCATAATTTCTTCCTGTGTGTGCACTTGGGACTAGAACTCCTTAATGCTTGGCTTACCAGTCAAGTGGTAGGAAACCGAGCAGATGGAAGACGAGTAGGGCCCAGGTGCATGGAGGAGGGCTGAGTCAGGAAGTAGGAAGAGGAAGAGCATTTGGGGAAGAAGCAGGACTTGAGCAGTAAGAGTCATTCAGTGGGATTCATTTCGGGGCACCAAGTGAAACTTTGTCAGTCCCCCAGCTGATGACACAAACTGCGTCATTACAAATTCATTTCTGTAGCTCAAGGTTTAAATCTGCTAAAATGCAAATGTCTTGGTAACACTTTAAAAAGAGGTCAGTGTTTTATTCAGCTGTGAATGTGCCTCCGCTTCCTGGAGGCTGGCTTTGATCAAAAACAGGAGAGGAGTAGGCACCTTGAGCGAGGAGGGGGCCAATAACCAGGGGGAGCTGAGAGAGCCTAGCAGCTAGGAAGGACAGGGAGCTCACCATGCACCGCACAGCCGCTCCCCAAAAGTCAACCTCAACCTCTTCATCTTTTGCTTTCTTTTGATTCTCTTTCCTCTATATTGCATCTTTTCCCTTTTTCCACGTATGAATCCCCATTCCAGCCAGGATGGCTAGAGGTTTCCTAACTTCTCTGCCTCATAGCTTAACCGGGACATGTGTCCTCAGGACTTCCTGGGGCAATTTTTAAATAAGCTCTCCTTTAACACTCTCCAGTTCAGTAGCTGTATTAGTCTGTTCTCACATTGCTATAAAGAACTACCTGAGACTGGGTAATTTATGAAGAAAGGAGGTTTAATTGGCTCAGGGTTCTGCAGGCTGTCCAGGAAGCAGGGCTGGGGAGCCTTCAGGAAACTTTCAATCATGGCAGAAGGCAAAGGGGAAGCAGGCACGTCTTACATGGCCAGAGAAGGAGGAAGAGAGAGCAGGAAGAGGTGCTACACACTTTTAAACAACCAGATCTTGTGAGAACTCACTCAGTATCACGAGAACAGCAAGGGGGAAATCCACCCCCATGATCCAAACACCTCCCACCAGGCTCCTCCTCCAACACTGGGGATCACAATTCAACATGAGATTTGGGCAGGGACACAAATCCAAACCATATCAGTAGCTTTGTCTTTCTTCCCTCCCTATTTCCTACTTTTCTTTCATCCTCCTTTTTAGTTCCTCTCCCTGCCTCTATTCATCTTTCCATCAATATTGATTAGGTGCCTGTTTACATGGTAGGCATGGGGAAGTATAAAGATGTGTAATAAACAAACGAAGCCATCATTCTCCTTTCATTCAAAATTCACTTCAGAAGCTAAGCCCAAGCTTAGACAGCAGTAAGCATGTGGGCTTTAATTCTAGTTCTTCCTTTGACCCCTCCACTGCCTCCTCTCAGTGGACCTCAAGCAATTAAATCAGCCTCAATGCCTTGGTTTCTCTATTCATAAACAGGGACAGGAGTAAAATAGAAGATCCTTATTTTTTCCTTCACAACCTTGAAGAGAAGCATATTCATTTGTCTATAGGAGCATACTCATTTGCATCCCTCTAGGAACTCACAGAAAACCAGGTGGCATTATTAAACATACCAGTGAAAGATACTTCAAAATTCAGAGAATGTCTTTCTATTTTGTATATTAATGCTTTGGTAAATCTACCCTAGAGATTGTATAATAATATCTCATTTTAAAGTAAACTGAATGCATTATTCTAGTTTAATGCAATCAAGTATTTAGGTATATATGTGACTTTTGTTTTTCCCATCTCATACTTTGAAAAAGAGCTTTCAATAAAGATTCCAAAACAGGTTGCGTTTTTCCCCCTAGAATTTTCATTGTCTAATAATTATTATATCGCTCAAAGCATGAGTTATATCAAGACTTTATGGATTTTTCTGAGTGGCAGTGTGCTGTGCCAGATAGAGCATTAGACTGAAAATGATGAGACCTGGATTCTAGGTATAATATTGCTATTTACTAATTCTTTATCTTTTTAGTTAAAATTCTCTTGGTAACCAGTAATGGAAACCAGCTCTAAATGATCTTTGTTTTTTATGAAAAATTTATTGGAAGGCCCCTGCTGTATGAAATTGAAGAAAGAGTTGGACAACCAAGACACGTGAAGAGAGAGCATGAGACTGGCTCCAGCACTCAGCATTAGGAGAGCATGGACTTCCTTCCAATTGTGCCACCTTTCACAGACCTACCCTCAAGAAACCTTCAGCCTGAGTCCCTGTGTCAAATGTCAAACTCTTGAGAAAGAGACTGATAAGCTCAGCTCAAGGCCAGGAGAGAGAACCTGCTATCTCTGGGGTCCAGGTCAGGAGGAATGACAGCCCAGATGTGACCCTGAGGCCTCCCCCTATACTGCAGTCATTCTCAGGAATGAGGGACATCACTAGAGCTGGGAAGGCCTGATATGGTTTGGTTGTGTACCCACCCAAATCCCATCTTGAATTGTAGCTCCCACATGTCATGGGAGGGGCCCAGTGAAAGGTAATTGAATCATGGGGGTGAGTCTTTCCTGTGCTGTGCTCATGATAGTGAATAAGTCTCACAAGAGCTGATGGTTTTATAAAGGGGGGTTCCCCTGCACAAGCTCTCTCTTGCCTACCACCATGTAAGGTGTCCCTTGCTCTTCTGCCGTGATTGTGAGGCCTCCCCAGCCATATGAACTGTGAGTCAAATAAATCTCTTTCCTTTATAAATTACCCAGTCTTGGGTATATCTTTACTAGCAGCATGAGAATGAACTAATACAAAGCCACTCCAAGAAGCCTCTGCCAGTGTCTTTGGGCCATTATCCAGTCCCTGGGCCTCTCTTCCTTCTGTAAATGCCAGGAGTTTGACTAGATTATTTGAGATCCCTCCTAGCTTCTTGACCCTATGGTTCATGGTGGCAGTCCCTAGCACTTCTTGAAAGTAATAATGGGACTCTTTGGACATCTTTCAGTATTTCCAAAAATGAAACAGAAATTTTTATGGGAGACAGGTCTGCCCGGGCACACTAAAAAAAAAAAAAACAAAATGATGTTTCAATTTATGGCCTAGAATTAGGTCAACCCAGTAGGATAGCAATGACAGTTTACTGATCAGAAGCTCTGATTGGCAGCTAAATTTTGATTAACATAAGATGGAATAATAATCATTGTTTAATCAATGTATCTTGATTGAAAAAAATGTCTTGTGAGATCACTTAGAAGTTAAAAGCATTGGAATCCTTCACGTATGTTGCAAGAGGAAGCTTAATTTATTTTTGTGAAGTTAGAGTACATTTCCTCACCCATACCCACAGACACCTACAAGAGAACTTGGAAAATAAGGAGCTGGCGTCTGCCTCTACTCAGCCACCAGAATAAAAAGCCCACATGTAACCAGTCATGGTGTCAACACCCGAAGTTGTTGTAAAAGCCCATATGCATTTAGCCATGGTGTTAGCACTCAGAGTAAGAAGGTGAGCTTCAGCAGTAGGCCTTTGTAAGGAGAAGGCTACATTTCATCTCAGAAAAGCTACCACCAATGCACTTACCCTCTCTAAAGAAACTCAGAAGAACTTGAAGCCTAATAAATATGTGCCACTTTTTCTCACTGTCTGGACATTAACCATCAAAACACCTTTAAAATGACAGGGAGCCGTAATATATTATTTTGTCTTAAAGAAAGAATGAATTTAGGACTAGTCATATTCTTCCTGTAGCTAGTGTTGTGTCCATGGATCCATCACCTCTGCCTTCAGTTTCCTCCTCTGAAGACTGAGAAGCTGAATATGAGGCTAAGGTTCTTTCTAGCTCAAATTTTCTGTGTTCCAAAAACATGATGCATTACTTGAGCTCTTCCTATGTGCCTGGCACTATTCTAGGTGATTATAAATGTATAGTATGTCCTTTAATCTCCAACAACAATGCATCCTTTTCATCCCTGTTTTATGAAAAAGGAAACAGATCCACAAAGAGGCCAAGCTAGGGAGGAACCGAGTCAGATGTCTGTATCCTGAAAGTAACTCTGAGCCTGATCCGCTCAGGCACTGGAAGCTTCCCTACATCCCCTTTCTCCAATTTCTTCAACACAACCTGAGCAGACGCTTGCATGTGCAGTTCTTTTCATCTTTCCCCTGACATCACCCCAATCACCTAAGTTACTTGTCTCTGAATTGCCTTCAATTTGTCTTCATCTTTCTAGAACAGAAGAGATGATGGCAATGCACCTTGCAGGTGCAGTTTCCTTGGGGAGCCCTGAACAAGGAGGTAAACTTCTTCTGTCGAAGTCTCCTATAGAAGAGTAGAGAGTCTGTCTGGATGGTGCTGCCTAAGAGGCAAGAAACCACAGGACCCAAAAATAGCCATGGAGCACCACTTGGGATAAGTGCCCAATAAATGAAGGGGTAGGGAAATAGAGCCCAGGGAAAAAGGTTAAAGAAATTGGAATTTGCTCACATAAACATAGTAAAACTGATCAATATTGGGAGACACTTCTCCATGGGACTCAGCTTTTTACATGTCTTGAAAGCAAGGTGTTATTTTATGTTCTAGATTACCTTTTCAAGAGTAGTTGTATAGCAAACATCCCTGGAAGATAAGATGGGGTCTCACTCCAGAGTGAAGAACAGGAATGTTTACTGCCCATTAGAAAAGATTTGGATTCTCTAAGCTCGGGGTTTCTCTCTTACAATAAAACTTGCTCTGTGTACAGGTTGTTATCTGGCCATCTTCATTCCCACCTTGCGGGAACTGGGTCCAGGGAACCAACACAAATAAGCTGACAACTTGGCTACTGCTTTTGCTGTGAGTAATAAAGTCTTTTTTTTTTTTTTGCGGAGGGGGGCAGGACTTAATAAATTTACTTATTTTTTTTATTATTAGTATACTTTAAGTTTTAGGGTACATGTGCACAACGTGCAGGTTAGTTACATATGTATACATGTGCCATGCTGGTGTGCTGCACCCATTAACTCGTCATTTAGCATTAGGTATATCTCCCAATGCTATCCCTCCCCCCTCCCCCCACCCCACAGTAGTCCCCAGAGTGTGATGTTCCCCTTCCTGTGTCCATGTGTTCTCACTGTTCAATTCCCACCTATGAGTGAGAACATGCAGTGTTTGGTTTTTTGTCCTTGCGATAGTTTGCTGAGAATGATGATTTCCAATTTCATCCATGTCCCTACAAAGGACATGAACTCATCATTTTTTATGGCTGCATAGTGTTCCATGGTGTATATGTGCCACATTTTCTTAATCCAGTCTATCACTGTTGGTCATTTGGGTTGGTTCCAAGTCTTTGCTATTGTGAATAGTGCCACATTAAACATACGTGTGCATGTGTCTTTATAGCAGCATGATTTATAATCCTTTGGGTATATACTCAGTAATGGGATGGCTGGGTCAAATGGTATTTCTAGTTCTAGATCCCTGAGGAATCGCCACACTGACTTCCACAATGGTTGAACTAGTTCACAGCCCCACCAACAGTGTAAAAATGTTCCGATTTCTCCACATCCTCTCCAGCACCTGTTGGTTCCTGACGTTTTAATGATTGCCATTCTAACTGGTGTGAGATGGTATCTCATTGTGGTTTTTATTTGCATTTCTCTGATGGCCAGTGATGATGAGCATTTTTTCATGTGTTTTTTGGCTGCATAAATGTCTTCTTTTGAGAAGTGTCTGTTCATATCCTTTGCCCACTTTTTGATGGGGTTGTTTGTTTTTTTCTTGTAAATTTGTTTGAGTTCATTGTAGATTCTGGATATTAGCCCTTTGTCAGATGAGTAGGTGGTGAAAATTTTCTCCCATTCTGTAGGTTGCCTGTTCACTCTGATGGTAGTTTCTTTTGCTGTGAAGAAGCTCTTTAGTTTAATTAGATCCCATTTGTCAATTTTGGCTTTCGTTGCCATTGCTTTTGGTGTTTTAGACATGAAGTCCTTGCCCATGCCTATGTCCTGAATGGTAATGCCTAGGATTTCTTCTAGGGTTTTTATGGTTTTAGGTCTAACATTTAAGTCTTTAATCCATCTTGAATTAATTTTTGTATAAGGTGTAAGGAAGGATCCAGTTTCAGCTTTCTACATATGGCTAGCCAGTTTTCCCAGCACTATTTATTAAATAGGGAATCCTTTCCCCATAGCTTGTTTTTCTCAGGTTTGTCAAAGATCAGATAGTTGTAGATATGCGGCGTTATTTCTGAGGGCTCTGTTCTGTTCCATTGATCTATATCTCTGTTTTGATACCAGTACCATGCTGTTTTGGTTACTGTAGCCTCGTAGTATAGTTTGAAGTCAGGTAGCGTGATGCCTCCAGCTTTGTTCTTTTGGCTTAGGATTGACTTGGCGATGCGGGCTCTTTTTTGGTTCCATATGAACTTTAAAGTAGTTTTTTCCAATTCTGTGAAGAAAGCCATTGGTAGCTTGATGGGGATGGCATTGAATCTATAAATTACCTTGGGCAGTATGGCCATTTTCACAATATTGATTCTTCCTACCCATGAGCATGGAATGTTCTTCCATTTGTTTGTATCCTCTTTTATTTCATTGAGCAGTGGTTTGTAGTTCGTCTTGAAGAGGTCCTTCACGTCCCTTGTAAGTTGGATTCCTAGGTATTTTATTCTCTTTGAAGCAATTGTGAATGGGAGTTCACTCATGATTTGGGTCCCTGTTTGTCTGTTATTGGTGTATAAGAATGCTTGTGATTTTTGTACATTGATTTTGTATCCTGAGACTTTGGTGAAGTTGCTTATCCACTTAAGGATATTTTGGGCTGAGACAGTGGGGTTTTCTAGATATACAATCATGTCATCTGCAAACAGGGACAATTTGACTTCCTCTTTTCCTAATTGAATACCCTTTATTTCCTTCTCCTGCCTAATTGCCCTGGCCAGAACTTCCAACACTATGTTGAATAGGAGTGGTGAGAGAGGGCATCCCTGCCAGTTTTCAAAGGGAACGCTTCCCGTTTTTGCCCATTCAGTATGATACTGGCTGTGGGTCTGTCATAGATAGCTCTTATTATTTTGAGATACCTCCCATCAATACCTAATTTATTGAGAGTTTTTAGCATGAAGTGTTGTTGAATTTTGTCAAAGGCCTTTTCTGCATCTATTGAGATAATCATGTGGTTTTTGTCTTTGGTTCTGTTTATATGCTGGATTACATTTATTGATTTGCATATATTGAACCAGACTTGCATCCCAGGGATGAAACCAACGAGAACAAAGACACAACATACCAGAATCTCTGGGACACCTTCAAAGCAGTGTGTAGAGGGAAATTTATAGCACTAAATGCCCACATGAGAAAGCAGGGAAGATCCAAAATTGACACCTTAACATCACAATTAAAAGAACTAGAAAAGCAAGAGCAAACACATTCAAAAGCTAGCAGAAGGCAAGAAATAACTAAAATCAGAGCAGAACTGAAGGAAATAGAGACAAAAAAAACCCTTCAAAAAATTAATGAATCCAGGAGCTGGTATTTTGAAAGGATCAACAAAATTGATAGACTGCTAGCAAGACTAATAAAGAAAAAAAGAGAGAAGAATCAAATAGACACAACAAAAAATGATAAAGGGGATATCACCACCGATCCCACAGAAATACAAACTACCATCAGAGAATACTACAAACACCTCTATGCAAATAAACTAGAAAATCTAGAAGAAATGGATAAATTCCTCGACACATACACTCTCCCAAGACTAAACCAGGAAGAAGTTGAATCTCTGAATAGACCAATAACAGGACCTGAAATTTTGGCAATAATCAATAGCTTACCAACCAAAAAGAGTCCAGGACCAGATGGATTCACAGCCGAATTCTACCAGAGGTACAAGGAGGAACTGGTACCATTCCTTCTGAAACTATTCCAATCAATAGAAAATGAGGGAATCCTCCCTAACTCATTTTATGAGGCCAGCATCATCCTGATACAAAAGCCTGGCAGAGACACAACCAAAAAAGAGAATTCTAGACCAATATCCTTGATGAACATTGATGCAAAAATCCTCAATAAAATACTGGCAAACCGAATCCAGCAGCACATCAAAAAGCTTATCCACCATGATCGAGTAATAAAGTCTTTCATCTCTGATCCAGGAATCTCATGTCTTCCGCCAACTTGAACAATAACAGGCTAACTATTACATTTTATGTAAAGTAAAATCTCTGACCCTTCACAACTCTTGACATTAATAGACTTGAGAACAAATTTCAATAAAAATAATAGTATATCTTCAAAGAGAGGTCAATAAACTTTATTTCTTGCTTCCTGGAAACTCAAGAATATCCTCTTCTACAGTATAAAATGAGATGTGGATCCAGGCGTCTGGATTGCTAAATTTGCTAATACTTATGTAGCTTGCCAAGGGCTATTTTGGAATCTCCTATCCCAGAATATTTTAATATAATCTAGATACCTATCCATGTGATATAGATCAGGCCTAGACACACTTGAATGATAAGGCAAAGGCAAGCACTAGCAATGCTATAATGTCTTAAAAAGCAATTCTGTTCATGCACAGGCCCTTAGCTTGGTTCTTTTTTCACATGAAATATCCACAACCCATGAGGCTTTCTCCAATGAATTAGCTCAAAGTTGGTCAACCCTAGTCAAAGTCTTGATGGTTCCCATGACCCAGTTAGTCCCCTTTTTAAGAAGTGAATAAGCCTTTTTAAGAAGTGAATCCTACCTTTAGCTTAAGGCCTGCCTGGAGAAGCTGCTGATGGATTCGGAAGATCACCAGGATAGGGACTAGATGGTGCCAATCTCCAAGACCTAGAAGCTTGGGCTCCTGCCCCCCTCACTTCATGGTCCTTCCCTATTCTCTTCTCTTCTGTATTCCCCAAAATGTCCTCATAGGCATGGCTTGAGGAATGACAAGTAAGGGATTGGGCAGCCCCAATGATTCATCATTTCTCAGATGGTTAAGTGAATGATGGCATGGAGCTCTGAGCACTATGGTCTGACATGCTCATCTCCTTGCTCAACACAGCACTTCCAATGGCCGCTCCCCTATACACATCCTTTCTGATGATGACGTCAAAGGATTTCACATGAAACTTGCTACACATGTCTATATCATTAGCACTACTTTACCCTTGTACAGATCTTCACCTCTTGCAAAGCACTGTTAACTCATTTGATTCCAAAACCCTATAGTCATGGCAAATATTAAACCCATCTCACAGATAAAGAAATTGAAGCTTATAGAAAAGTGTTGCTTGATGTCACAAGCTTGCTGTTATGTGGCATTGTTAAAACGGAAACTGAAACTGAAACCAAGATGCCTCATTCCAGGTCCATGACCCTTTCTGTACAGTGCAGAGGGGGGATGCAGGCAGCAGCCAGGTATGTGATGGCCTCACTTTACAAAAAACAAGAATGATTTGTTCAAGGTCACATATCATGTGAGCTTCATTGATCCAGACACCAGGAAATTACAGAAGGATTCATCTGTGCTCAGTCTTTTGCAATTTTAGTAGTTGGCAGAATGTTCTCGGGGAAAAGGAGAGAGAAGGCAAATGATCTGGGGACACTGACAAAGCAGCTTGCCCTAACAGTCCTGAGCCACAATGCCCAGAGCATGGCGCTGAGACCAGGGACCAGAAATGCCACCCTCAGCCCTCTGGCCAGGCCTTGCTCCTGACTGTCCAGCCAAAGCTGGCTCAGCTGCCTGGAAATCTTATGGCTCTGAGAAATGGCCATGAGTCAACCTGGTCTCTCCCCTGCCTTTGCCTCTGGAGCTTGTTTCAGATGGTGGCACTGCCCAGCACTATCTGGCAAGCTGCAGGGCTCCACGCCTGCTCCAGCCTCCATCACTACAAGAAAGCTACATTTTCTCTGTTAGCTGGGGCAATTGGCTGAGCCTGGGGAGAAGGAGACAGGGAAATGAGCCTGCTACAGTGGACACTCCACTTGCCAGGGCCCAAGGCATTAAAACATCCAACCATGTCAAATAATTCAAGGAGAAAATGTTTACAGACACAGAAAAACAGATTTTTTATCCTTCTTCGAACCACTCCATCTCCTGTATCTAATGCACCATTTCCATAGCATTAACAGAGAAAAGGCAGTGGGAAATATTGGTTATTGGATTCTTTTGTTAGAAAAGGCTCGCTTGAAGCTGGCAGGTTTTATTATCTATCTGTGAGATGATCCTAGCCTTTAGATGGGTTTCTCTGCCTGCCGACTGACCAGATGGAGAGAAACTCTGGAAAACACAGTAGTTCTTGGATGATATGAAAAATCTGAAGCAACCTACTTCAAAGATGAGCTATGGGTACAGGAGAAAGACGGAAGTCAATGCCATGAAGAGCACCATGGATGGGTGCAACAGCTTCTAGAAGAACAAAAAGGAGATTGACACTCCCCAGCACATGTGGGCCTGACCACCCATGCCACACACCTTGCACCAGCCCTCCGAGTCAATACCACCACCCTGTTTCCTGTCCATCACATTCTCTTGCTTATTTCATTGAAGCCTCATTTGGCCCAGGTGTCTTCAGCAGCACTGTCCTGGATCGCCAGTGTCCCTCACCCTCTAGTCATTCCTCTAGAAGGCTCTTCACTCAGAAATGTCAGAACTAGAGAGGACTTTAGAATTCCTTTGCTCCAGTTTCCTCACTTTATAGACAGGGAAGCTGAGAACCAGAGAAGTAAATCAACTTGTTCAAGGTTACCCAGCTAGAGTTGGGAGAATTATACCTAGAATTCATGCATCCTGGACACAAACCAATTATTCTTCCTACCACACCCCACCTCCTCTGGGCAGGCCTCCTTCCTGAAGCTGAAACATGGGAACCAGATGCTGAAAACCCACAGTCCCACTAAACCTCATCCCCTTTGCCCTGTCCTTAAGGAAAGAGAAAAATGAGTCAGGTTAATGTTTTTCCATTCCAGTACTCCAGAAAAAAAGCTGGGAAGACCAAGAACCCCTCTTTAAAGTTTTCATTTCAGCCCCCAGAACCACATGGGCTGTTAGAAATAGAAGTGGACCACCCACATTTTAAAAAATCTTGCAGATAAATAGGGCAGTATCTGAAGGAGGTCATTTATGTGTAGAAGGGGTAATAAAGTCAAGTGGGAGAGTTGGTTAACAGGCATCCTTCTGATCCTTAACTTACATGATGCTGGGACTCTTGGAATTGGGAAGATTTGGCCTGGAGAACATGAGGCTGAGGGAAATGAGACAAGACTTTCATAACTGACTTCTCCAGTTTCAAAAGAGTTATAGGCATAGACGCCCCAAGGGAAGACAAACAAAAAAGACATAGGCTTTCGTTATATAAGGAAGATTCAGATCAGACTGCCGGAGAACTTCCAAACTGTAAATGCAGCAGGCAGGAAATCAAGAAAGAACACAAGGCAGGGAAACCAAATGTCTTGACCTCAGAATCCTTCTTTCAGCCCCAGGGTGCTGGGAGGAGGTGGTCCCATGGGGACAGTGTTGATAAGAGGGGAAAATCATCAATGTGTGTATCAGGCCATTCTTGCCTTGCTATAAAGAGCTACCTGAGACTGGGTAATTTATAAAGAAAAGAGGTTTAATTGACTCACGGTTCTGCAGGCTGTACAGGGAGCATTACATAGGCATCTGCTTCTGGGGAGGCCTCAGGAAGCTTACAATCATGGCAGAAGGTGAAGGGGGAAGAGATGTCTCCCATGGAAGGAGCAGGAGCAAGAGAGAGATGGAGGAGGCACTACACACTTCTAAAAATCATATCTTGCAAGATCACTCACTATCCCAAGAACAGTACCAAGAGGATGGCACTAAACAATTCATGAGAAACCACTCCCACGATCCAGTCACCTCCCACCAGCCCCACCTCCAACATTGGAGATTACAGTTGAACATGAGATTTGGTTGGGACACAGATCCAAACTATATCAATGTGTTAAGATCATTGTAAAGCTGATCCTGCATCCCTGCTCAACTGGTCACACTGGGACCCTGTCTCCCCCTGACCAAGCTTCTCCAGCTCCCTGGGAAAGATAAAAGATGGTCAGATAGTGCCATCTTCTCCAGCAAGTACAGCTTTGCCAGAGGGGAAGACAGGTTTAGCTCTCCCTCCTATCATGGACTCATTAAGTTATACATTTAATGGGGGTGAGTCTGTGTCAATAAGATCCGGGTTCTCAGCAGAAGGCTCAGGCACAGGCATGCTGGAGTGGCCTGTTTCCTGCACAGAGGGGCAATGTGAGCCCAGAAGAGCTGAGGGGTAAGGTAGGGGTGGGGAGTAGAGAAAATCCCAGCTGCAGTGTCCTCTCCTTTCCTCTTTTCTCTCGCTCTCTGCCTGCTCAGTGTCCACGCTAATGAAAATAGGCCTGCACAGCTTCTTCTGCAGCCCAAGAATTCGTTCAGAGCAATTTGGAGCCAATTGAATGAACAGGAATAAACAAGAAGATATTGCAGTTTATGGCTGGCTGCTTCAAGGCCCCAGGTAGTGATAAGAGGCCGAGGTCCTTTTTATGCCCACAGCAAGAAGAGGGGTGGAATTTGGTCTTTTTAAGGGCAGTAAATAGGAGGCACAGTCACAAGGAATAGGGTGGGTAATTATGCTCTGTGCTAATACAGGGCTGTGGCCATGCCACCCAGACCTGAGAAATCATTAGGTGATTGAGTAAAAGGTTGAAACAGTGAAATCATTAGGTGATTGAGTAAAAGGTTGAAACAGTGGGAGACAGTGATTGCTTTGTTAGGCCCATGGATAGACAGGGATGAAGTGTCCTCATGGGAGGGAAATCCAATTGCTACTTCTGGTCAACGTTGGCTGTTGCCTCTCTGTCCCAACACTTATTCAGTCTCCCTAGGCAGCAGAGAAAACAAGTATCTCTCTCTCTCTCTCTCTCACACACACACACACACACACACACACACACACAGACAGAGAGAGACATGTTTCCCTGAAATGGTACTTGCCCTCTGACCCCCCTTCCTCTACCACCACTGCTGGGAAGCAAACAGTGATGCTGAAGGCTTCCTTGGAGTTTTTTCTCCTCCCCTGTACAAGGAGGAAGAATGGGTTTGCCTTGGTGTCTGCATGACCTGTCACCAGCTCTTCCTTGTGAGCCAATGACAGTAATTTCCAAGATGACTGCCGAGGATCACAGGAATATCTGTGGCTTTGGAATAGAAGTTTCCTCTAAGCCAAGTAAATAGCTCTTTTTAGGGCTGGAGTCACAGTCTTGGACTCAGAACTAGAGACAGTGTTGAACAGATATGGTTGACTTTGACCAAGCATCTATACCTTAGTGAAGTATCTTAGGTAGAGACGCCCAGAATCAGCACAAAGAAGAAGAAACAACATCTTTACTAGGACATCCTACATCCTTAGGCACTTTCTCCCCCTCCACTACGCTGAGAATAAAATCTAAGATATTGTTTTCCTTCAAACCCTACCACACACATACTTTGTTCTGCTTTGTAGCTGTAGCACTGAAGCTATAAAAATGAATAAGATTTTGTTCCTGCTCTCAAGAAACAAAAGTCTTACTGTGGAGATAAATAGGTAAACAGATTATTTCTACCTATAACACAGAAGATTCCATGTTGGAAATGGGTACAGGGTATTAGATGAGCCAGAGTGGCTAATCCAGCCACATGGCATCACGTGAGCTGAGTTCTGAAAGATTAGGACCAGGAATTAGCCAAGAATAGGCAAACAGGACTGCACTCATTGTTTGAGGCAGAGAAAACAGCACAAGCCAAAGCGTGAAGGTAGAAAATTGTATGGCTTATTTGGAGAATTACTGTTGGCCCAGTATTAGGAAAACATAAGGTGTGGTGCAGATAGATGGGCCGGATGAGATCAGCCGTTCCCAGACACCATGCTAGAAAATACAGGCTATTCAATAAATCATGAGTGCCAATGAAGGGCTTCAAACTAGTGTGGGAGGGGCGGGGAAGAGGGTGGATGTGGCCAGATTTGCATTTTTGGAGAAGGGGTTTGAGGGAGCCTGGGAACAAGGAGACCAGTTAAGAAGTTGTGATTTAAAAAAAAAAAAAAAAGCCCAGTCCAGATGAGATGAGACATAATGAAGGTCTGACCTAGGGCAGTTGACTTTAGAGTGTAGAAAAGGGAAAGGTTTTAGGGAATTCTTAGGAGAATGAGTTGGTGCTTGATTGGATGTGGATTATGACAAGTCCCAAAAGTGAGGCTGATGGCCAGATTTCAGGCCTAGATGAGCCTGGGTGGGACTGACCAGGAGGATGACAAAGGCTTGGGAGAGGAAGAGATGCTTCCACTTATCAGGTGAAGCCCAAGAACTTGGGGGGGTATCCTGGTGGAGAAATTTCCAGGAAACGTTGAGTCCATGTCACAGCCCCCTGCCACTGTGCAGCTTGGTGGCTTAGAGGAAGGCATTTTGTCTCTCTGGGCTTCAGTGCCTGATCTGTAAACTGCAATACTCACTCTCCCCAACTCACCTTCTGTAAATAGATTGCAAAGACCAAATATGAAAATGTATTTCAAGCACTTCGGAAATAAAGCTGCTATATAAACACAATGGATTTAAATAGTTTCTGTATTGGGCATTCTCAGGTTTCCTATTGCAATGAAATGATTTAAAAGGATGAACTCACTTTGTGATAGGTCTGCTCTTTTGACTTTTAAGAGGTGTTTGAAAGATATATGAGTCGACAAGTGTGATTTGCTTGACTTTTACTCTTTTCCTCTTTGGTGCGGCGGAGAGGCAGGGATGCATTTCACAGAGCACATGAGCAACTCGGAGGGACCTGGGAAGCCATGTGGCTGATGCCTTGCTTTACAGAAGAGGACACCAGGCCCAGAGAGAGGAAGAGACTCCCTGGGACAGGATGCGCAGCCAGTGGCAAAGCCAGGACCCACATGCCGATCCCCCCTTCCCCACAGCCCTCCCTGTGTGGCAGGGTTGGTACCGATGCGATACCACAGCCACAGCCCTCCCCACATCAACCCACTGGGCCGCCTGTGGGCCTCTGCTCTTCAAAGGAAGAAAGAGCTATTTGGGATAATGGTCGCAGAGCCCTCTGAAGTTCCAAAGAGTTGGAAAAAATACATCTATAAGACCCATATTAATGAGTCTCTCCCTGTTCATTTCAAGCCCAGAACATTTTTTGGATTTAAATAATGCACGACAGAATATGGATGGGATCAGTGACTCAGAGCAGCGGGGTGGAGATGTGGGATTGTTAATAAATCATAGCCCTTGGGCCAGAGTGGGGTGCAAAAGGAAACAGAAGAAGCACAGAAGACAAGATAAATGAGCCTTCAGATGGGAAGGGATAGGGCTGGGAGCAGGAAGAGGCTGCCCTGGACATGGGCAGAGCCTACAGCTCCTATCCCGGTGTGAGCCGGGACAGGATGACCAGATGGCACCAAGAAGGGTAAGGGGAGGAACTGGGCATGCCTAAGATGTTCAGACCTCCAGGACCTGATCCAATGTGAGGATGTATGGACCCTTCAGTCATCTATAGGGAGCCCACACGCAGGAAGTTCCCTGAGGCTGATCCACGAAGCTCCGCTCCTGGGAGATGGTTTTCCCTAAAGGGACTGTGGGGTGATATGCATGTGCAAAGCAGCACACACCACGTGGGCCTCTTGGCACACTCATATTTAAAGGATCAGAGAATTCCTGCTGTATCAACCTGGCTTGCGCCACTTCCCAAAGCTACCTAACCACAGAACCACTGCCTCACAGACCTGGCCTTGGAAGATACAGCTGGGGACCACACCCTGGCCCTCCTTCCTGTCCTCAGGTGGCAGCTGCTCCTGAAATGACATCATGTTTTCCTCTTCTATGGTAGCTCTACGTACTGGGGTTCCAGGAGCCTTACTAAGTACTTAAGCAGTTCAACTTGTTTGGTATAAACTTGGGCCACCCCAAGCACCCAAAGTGAAAAGTCTAGATTTCTGGTGAGGATGCAGATGTGAATTCCATTTAACCCAATGCAGCAAGTATGTCCTGAATACTAAGCACTCAGCCCCGTTGTGAATACAAGACAAATACAGTCTCTGCTGCGACCACAGTCTAGAAGAAGGGGCAAGACTTCTCCTTTGGGGAATTCAAGAGGCAGGTTCTACAGATGTTTTAAAAAAGGGTGAGAGGAGTCAGGAAGCCTTTTTTTTATTGTGCCAAAATAAGCATACCATAAAATGTATGATCTTAACCAATTTTTTTAAATTATTATTATACTTTAAGTTTTAGGGTACATGTGCACAACGTGCAGGTTTGTTACATATGTATACATGTGGCATGTTGGTGTGCTGCACCCATTAACTAGTCATTTAGCATTAGGTATATCTCCTAATGCTACCCCTCCCCCGTCCCCCTACCCCACAACAGGCCCCAGTGTGTGATGTTCCCCTTCCTGTGTCCATGTGTTCTCACTGTTCAATTCCCATCTATGAGTGAGAACATGTGGTGTTTGGTTTTTTGTCCTTGCGATAGTTTGCTGAGAATGATGGTTTCCAGTTTCATCCATGTCCCTACAAAGGACATGAACTCATCATTTTTTATGGCTGCATAGTATTCCATCGTATATATGTGCCATATTTTCTTAATCCGGTCTATCACTGTTGGACATTTGGGTTGGTTCCAAGTCTTTGCTATTGTGAATAGTGCCGCATTAAACATACGTGTGCATGTGTCTTTATAGCAGCATGATTTATATTCCTTTGGGTATATACCCAGTAATGGGATGGCTGGGTCAAATGGTATTTCTAGTTCTAGATCCCTGAGGAATCGCCACACTGACTTCCACAATGGTTGAACTAGTTTACAGTCCCACCAACAGTGTAAAAGTGTTCCTATTTCTCCACATCCTCTCCAGCACCTGTTGTTTCCTGACTTTTTAATGATCACCATTCTAACTGGTGTGAGATGGTATCTCATTGTGGTTTTTATTTGCATTTCTCTGATGGCCAGTGATGATGAGCATTTTTTCATGTGTTTTTTTGGCTGCATAAATGTCTTCTTTTGAGAAGTGTCTGTTCATATCCTTTGCCCACTTTTTGATGGGGTTGTTTGTTTTTTTCTTGTAAATTTGTTTGAGTTCATTGTAGATTCTGGATATTAGCCCTCTGTCAGATGAGTAGGTTGCAAAAATTTTCTCCCATTCTGTAGGTTGCCTGTTCACTCTGATGGTAGTTTCTTTTGCTGTGAAGAAGCTCTTTAGTTTAATTAGATCCCATTTGTCAATTTTGGCTTTCGTTGCCATTGCTTTTGGTGTTTTAGACATGAAGTCCTTGCCCATGCCTATGTCCTGAATGGTATTGCCTAGGTTTTCTTCTAGGGTTTTTATGGTTTTAGGTCTAACATTTAAGTCTTTAATCCATCTTGAATTAATTTTTGTATAAGGTGTAAGGAAGGGATCCAGTTTCAGCTTTCTACATATGGCTAGCCAGTTTTCCCAGCACCATTTATTAAATAGGGAATCCTTTCCCCATTTCTTGTTTTTGTTAGGTTTGTCAAAGATCAGATAGTTGTAGATATGTGGCATTATTTCTGAGGGCTCTGTTCTGTTCCATTGGTCTATATCTCTGTTTTGGTACCAGTACCATGCTGTTTTGGTTAGCCTTGTAGTATAGTTTGAAGTCAGGTAGCGTGATGCCTCCAGCTTTGTTCTTTTGGCTTAGGATTGACTTGGCGATGCGGGCTCTTTTTTGGTTCCATATGAACTTTAAAGTAGTTTTTTCCAATTCTGTGAAGAAAGCCATTGGTAGCTTGATGGGGATGGCATTGAATCTATAAATTACCTTGGGCAGTATGGCCATTTTCACAATATTGATTCTTCCTACCCATGAGCATGGAATGTTCTTCCATTTGTTTGTATCCTCTTTTATTTCATTGAGCAGTGGTTTGTAGTTCGCCTTGAAGAGGTCCTTCACGTCCCTTGTAAGTTGGATTCCTAGGTATTTTGTTCTCTTTGAAGCAATTGTGAATGGGAGTTCACTCATGATTTGGCTCCCTGTTTGTCTGTTATTGGTGTATAAGAATGCTTGTGATTTTTGTACATTGATTTTGTATCCTAAGACTTTGGTGAAGTTGCTTATCAGCTTAAGGATATTTTGGGCTGAGACAGTGGGGTTTTCTAGATATACAATCATGTCATCTGCAAACAGGGATAATCTGACTTCCTCTTTTCCTAATTGAATACCCTTTATTTCCTTCTCCTGCCTAATTGCCCTGGCCAGAACTTCCAACACTATGTTGAATAGTAGTGGTGAGAGAGGGCATCCCTGTCTTGTGCCAGTTTTCAACGGGAATGCTTCCAGTTTTTGCCCATTCAGTATGATATTGGCTGTGGGTTTGTCATAGATAGCTCTTATTGTTTTGAGATATGGCCCATCAATACCTAATTTATTGAGAGTTTTTAGCATGAAGCGTTGTTGAATTTTGTCAAAGGCCTTTTCTGCATCTACTGGGATAATCACGTGGTTTTTGTCTTTGGTTCTGTTTACATGCTGGATTACATTTATTGATTTGCATATATTGAACCAGACTTGCATCCCAGGGATGAAGCCCACTTGATCGGTGGATAAGCTTTTTGATGTGCTGCTGGATTCAGTTTGCCAGTATTTTATGGAGGATTTTTGCATCAGTGTTCATCAAGGATATGGTCTAAAATTCTCTTTTTTGGCTGTGTCTCTGCCAGGCTTTGGTATCAGGATGATGCTGGCCTCATAAAATGAGTTAGGGAGGATTCCCTCTTTTTCTATTGATTGGAATAGTTTCAGAAGGAAAGGTACCAGCTCCTCTTTGTACGTCTGGTAGAATTCAGCTGTGAATCTGTCTGGTCCTGGGCTTTTTTTGGTTGGTAAGCTATTGATTATTGCCACAATTTCAGAGCCTGTTATTGGTCTATTCAGAGATTCAACTTTTTCCTGGTTTAGTCTTGGGAGGATGTATGTGTCAAGGAATTTATCCATTTCTTCTAGATTTTCTAGTTTATTTGCATAGAGGTGTTTATAGTATTCTCTGATGGTAGTTTG
Source organism: Pan paniscus (assembly GCF_029289425.2). Classification (NCBI taxonomy): domain Eukaryota; kingdom Metazoa; phylum Chordata; class Mammalia; order Primates; family Hominidae; genus Pan; species Pan paniscus. Next base: position 169,506,554 of record NC_073255.2, read on the forward strand.
TATTTCTGTGGGATCGGTGGTGATATCCCCATTATCATTTTTTATTGCATCTATTTGATTCTTCTCTCTTTTCTTCTTTATTAGTCTTGCTAGTGGTCTATCAATTTTGTTGATGTTTTCAAAAAACCAGCTCCTGGATTCATTGATTTTTTGAAGGGTTTTTTGTGTCTCTATTTCCTTCAGTTCTGCTCTGATTTTAGTTATTTCTTGCCTTCTGCTAGCTTTTGAATGTGTTTGCTCTTGCTTTTCTAGTTCTTTTAATTGTGATGTTAGGGTGTCAATTTTGGATCTTTCCTGCTTTCTCGTGTGGGCATTTAGTGCTATAAATTTCCCTCTACACACTGCTTTGAAGGTGTCCCAGAGATTCTGGTATGTTGTGTCTTTGTTCTCATTGGTTTTAAAAAACATCTTTATTTCTGCCTTCATTTCATTATGTACCCAGTACTCATTCAGGAGCAGGAACCATTTTTAAGTATACAGTTCAGTGGCATTAAATACATTCATGATGTTAGGCAGCCATTGCCAGAACTCTATGCATCTTCCCAGACTGAAACTCTGTGCCCATTACTCCACTAACTCTCCACTCTCCGCCCCCAGCCCCTGGCAGCCCCCATTCTACTTTCTGTCTCTGTGGATCTGACTACTCAAGGGACCTCATGTGAGTCACATCTTTCAGTATTTGCTTTTTTGAGACTGGCTTATTTTACTTCGCAGAATGTCCCCAAGTTTCATTCATGTTGTAGCATGTATCAAAATTTCCTTCCTTTTTTTTCCTGAGATAGGGTCTCACTCTCCTGCCCAGGCTGGAGTGTGATCATGCAGTGGCACAATCACAACTCACTGCCACCTTGACCTCCTGAGCTCAAGTGATCCTCCCATCTCAGCCTCCCGAGTAGCGAGAACTACAGATGCATGCCATCACACCCAGCTAGGATTTCCTTCCTTTTAGAAGTTGAGTAATATTCCATTGCACAGACAGACCACATGTTGTTGATCTGAGCAGCTTTCCTGCAGAAGCAGGAGGCAAGTTTTCCAAGGGGAGGAGAGAGAAGATGATAATTCAGGTGTGGATAGTCAAGGGTGGGGACCCAAGCTCGACAGCTTTGTACAGGATCCTCTCAGGCACATGGAAATGAACTGGCTGAGGGGATGCCCATGCATAGCTGTGTGACAGTGTCCACTGAATCCTCGGCCTGCAGGGGACTGAGGAGGTGGCAGAGCCTCCGGCCTGGCGAGGACTTGGAGTAATCCCTCTGCATTGCTCAAAAAAAAAAAAAAAACTAATTATAGGTAGATGGACAGCCCTCCCTCCTGCTCCTGGGAGTCTCTGATTCTGAGGTAGGTTCTGGAAGAATTGCTCAATTGAGAGTAATCAGGACACGTTTATTACAGAAGATGGAGTGACCTCATATTCAGGGTGATTCCCAGCAAACATAATGCCTTCTCAAAATCTGCCCCCTGATGGAAGTCATCCCACTTGTTAACCAAATAACACAGCCATCAGGGCCCAGGCTCTTTCCCTCAGATCATTCTCCCAGTGAGGTCCTGGAAATCTGTGTGTCACAGAGAGGACTAGCTGCTCTTTCCTGAAGGCATTTAAAATGCAACTTGACCACAACCTCCATGACCCTGCTCATGGCCCAAGCCAGGTGACCCAGGGACTTTCTCCATCTTCCCTTTGGGGAGCAGGGCTCTGGCCCCATAGGCCTCTCTCTTGCTTCCCTCTTCACTGAACAATGGCCCTCTCATTAGTGGGCCGCCTTCCCTGTCCATGGGCCTTTATTACAGTAACTATGGAGTCAGCCACTGCACTTCTGACAAGAAGGAAAAGAGCAATTAGGGGCTTTAGTCTCTGCCTTGCGGCCTGGCTGACATCATCCTCCCTTCCTCCACCTCCCCACTCATCATTAACCCTCTTCTCTCCCTGCTGCCTCCTGGTCAGGAAGTCAAGCTACGGATGCACAGAGGAAGGAATAATGAGTTGCAGCCCCCACATTCAAAGAGGCCAGGGCCCTGGGGATACTGGAAGAGGGAGGAAATGCCAGGCAGCCCAGCATCCACAGAGGCCCGGGTAATCGCTGAGGTCACTGGGGCAGCTCACTACCCCTCCTCTGCCAGACCTGGCTCCATAGCCATCACTCACCTGGATTCCAGCACATTAGAAGCCTGCAGGGTTGGGGCCAGTGGCCACTGCTGCTCTCTGACCCATCCCCACCACACATCCCACTGTGACCCACCCAGCCTTGTCCCAGGCATGGCCAAGCACTGAGAAGGCAGGAGGCAAGGTGAAAACCCAATGGATAATGGCCATTCCCAGGGCACCAAAATAATCGCCAGATCTTAGAGGATGTCAGGAATTCTTCAAGCCTTTCTTGAGTGCCTACTGTGTGCTAGGAACTGAGGACAGGATAGAATAGAGGCAGACCCTTAGGGAATTTCCCTGTCCTCAGGGAAATTCAGACAGACATTGAGCCAGGCAGCAGGAGGAGCATGCTGCATGCTCCATGGACAGCATAGGCAGGATGCAAGGACGGCCTTTAAGAGGGGTATCTAACCTAGTGTTGAGCATCAGGAAAAGCTTCCTGAAGAAAGTAAAGTTTTGGTTAAAGCCAGAAAGATGAGCAGAAGTTAACTATGGGAAGTGGGTGGTGGGGTTGGTGTGTGAAAAGGCCTTACCACGGGAAAGAAGATGGCCTGTTTGAGGAGCTCCCAGGGCCCAGTGTGGCTGGAATGTAGCCAGTGAGGCCAGAGATGAAGGCATAGAGGCTATGCCACCCAAGCCTGACCTCCCCCACCCCATCCATCTCCCAGGCACTGATGGAGAAGCCCCTTGTGGGAAATCCCAGGAGACTGTTATCCAGTCTTTGCCAAAACACTTCTAGTGGAGGAAGCACAAGGTGGTCCATTTATGTTTAGCTGCAGTTGTTAGAAATGTCTTCCTCAAGCTAAGGTGAAATCTGCATTGGGGTGGTAGATGGGAAAGAACCTGGGGCTTTTAATTTAGACAGACAGGATTTGGAGCCTTTCTCAGCCACTTGCCAGCTCTATGAGCATGTCCACATGACATGAGCTTCTCTGAGCCTTTGTTTTCTCATCTGCAAAATAAGGAAGTCATATTTACCTTCTAGAGCTGTTGTGAGGACTCATGGAAAGAGCAAGAATACAGTGCCTAGCCTAAATGTCGGCAGTGCCTAGACCAAAGCTCAGCCCTCTTTTCTCAGCCATCAGTCCTCTTTGTCCCTCTGAAGTATATAGCATTTGTTAGAAGAGATGACCCTTTATATTTCCAAAGCTTCCGTAAATCTCATTATTACTAGTTCCTTGGACCACTCCTCATATCGCATGGTTTTCAAGCCCTTTACCATCTGGGTGTAGGTCCCAGGATAATTCTGTCCCTAACTGTCAGCTGCATGAGACATGAGGGCAGTGTTGGTCTGTCTCACTCATTGCTCCATCCCTAGCACTCAGCACAATGCCCAGCACACAGGAAGCAATCAGAATATATTTGTTGAGTGGATGACTATGGTCTGGGCATGATGCTTATATTAATGCAGCCTATGTGTCCTTCATCTTTAAAGAGTCTGTGTCAGTATCTTCACTCATAACAGGCTAATAGACAATGAGAGCCCTAGGACTTTCATCCATGAGCTGCTATGGCATTAAGCTTCCCTCATCCTGTCCTTATTCATCCTCATTTGGTTAGTTTTTGAACTAAAGGCAAGACTTTGATTTATCCCTCCTACATTTTATCTTGTTAGTTTCAGTCCATTGTTCTGGCCTGCCCAGACCTTTTTTGAATTTTCACTCTGTCATCCAACAAATTAGCTCTCCCATCTGGCTTTGCTTCATCTATCAATTTGTTAAGCATGCCTCTTATGTCTCCACATATCTGAGGATAAAATGTCAAAGAAGACAGACACATTGTATGGTTCTCTGGTGAAATGGACAAACCTCCTGTGACCTGACCCAGCACTAAGGACTTCCTGGTTGACACTGGCTTGTTAACCAACACATCTTGGGGACAGTTGTTCAACTAGTGAAGAAGCCATCATTCAGCCTACTCTACTCCATTTTGTCCACAACAATAGTACAAGAGGCACCACAAATCTATGCCTCAAATAAAACCCTTGCTACCTTAATAATTATCATGTACGAGGGGCCTACCAAGTGCCACACCTACCACACACCACCTCATTTAACCCTCCCAACACCACCACAGGCAGCTGCAGTGCAGGGAAGGGAGCAGGTAGGCAAGCCAGGCCACTTGAGTTTTAGTACTGATGCTGCACCTTCCTGCCTGGACAACGGTGGACAATGAATTGCCAGAGTGGGCCATTTGCTACAACAAATGACTTCAAAACCTAAGTGGCCAAATACCATAAAGGCTTACTTCTTGTTCATGTCACAGTCCAATCCCACAGGTGACCTCCTATAGATGGTTTGGGGACTGAGGCTTCTCATCTAGTGGCTCCTTCTCAGAGACCTCCACTGGGTCTTCTCCATTTAGCCTAAGTGCAAAGAGGTGGGGGAATTCCAAGGCAGGGGCAGTGACTTATGCCACTCTGCCCACATTCCATTGGCCAGGCTAGTCACATGACCCATCTCAGCACATGGGAGGCTGAGAAATGTGGAGAGTGTGGGTTGGGGAACACTCCTCACCTATGTCATTGACATAATAACATTCCTTGCCTCATAATGTCTGTATCAGTTAGGGATTTCCACACAAGCAGAGCCAATAGGTGAGAAAGAGAGAGATTTACTTAAAGAATTGGCTCATATGATTGTGGTGCTGGCACGTCTGAAATTTGCAGGGCAGACCAGCAGGCTGGAAGTTCTGGCAGGAGCTGATGTTGCACACGTGTGTGCGAGGGCAGTCTGGAGGCAGAAACCCTTCCTCTAGAGGGACCTCAGTCTTTTCTCTTACATTAAAGAAGCCCCTAGTGCTGCGTCACAAGAGGCTTGTCCATTTCCCCAAAGAACCATACAATGTGTCTGTCTTCTTTGACATTTTATCCTCAGATATGTGGAGACATAAGAGGCATGCTTAACAAATTGATAGATGAACCAAAGCTAGATGGGAGAGCCAGTATGCTGGAGGACAGAGTGAAGATTCAAAAAAAGGTCTGGGCCAGAACAATGGACTGAAACTAACAAGATAAGATGTTGGAGGGATAAATCAATTGAATGGATGAGGCCCACCCACATTATGGAGGATAATCTGCTTTACTCAAAGTCTTCTGATTTAAAGGTTAATCACATCTTTAAAAAAATACCTTCACAATAACATCCAGACTGGTGTTTGACAAAATACCTGGGCACCGTGGCCTAGCCAAGTTGACATGTAATGTTAATTCTCATAACGTTATTGTGAGAATTAAATGAGCTATGCCTGAAAACTATGTGTAATTCTAATTAGCCCAGTTCCCAATACATAAAACCAAATAAATACCTGCAATTATTATTGCCCCACTTTTACAGATGAAGAAATTAGGGCTTGAACAAGTAAAATAACTTGCCCAAGACCACCGCTGCCAGACTCTGGAGCCAATTTCTCTCAACTCCTCTCCATACTCCTTGGGACCAGTTAGTTAAGAGTAGCTGCAGCCTCTGGGTAGAGGTGAAGATGGGGTACAAGCTAGTTAGTGGGCAGGCTACATGCTGGCAAAGGATCCAACATGGGAGAGTGTGGTTTGTACTCATAAAAGCTTGCCAACCAAAATATAAATGCATCAGTGAAAAAAATAATGCAGATGTGATACTAGAGATAGAACTGGTTCCTCTCTAGATGAGATATCTAGGACAATGCTTTTACTTCCTGTGATCTCATAGGCCTCTACATTCACCAGCATCAGTCTAGGTCAGTGTGATTGGGCCCAGAAGGCTCTAAGTGGCAAGGCCGAGTCTGCTGACTCATGAAAGTCCATTCTGCCACATGTAACAAGCTCACCTTTGAACACTGGGCAAGAGTCGGCTGACTAGAAGGTGGCAAAGGTGAAACTGAGACCCCAGATTCTGTTCTCAGGCTGGTCACAACTGATGCTTGCAGAAACTAGGCTAGCGAGTGCCCTGCAAACATATATGGGTGATTGCAGAATGCAGGACCCAGCAAGACTGTGTGACTGGTGGTACACAAACCTTCCCTATGAGGGAGCAACTGAAACCCTGTCTTGCAGCAGTAAGCCAGAAGTGCAGAAAGCAGAGAACTACAAGGGAGTCTGAGGTCGATGCTGTTCTCTGCTGTCTGATGTTCCTTGCAGCCCTCAAGCTGATCTGCTGAGCCCTTATCTCAGCCAATCTATTGACACCATCTCTAGATGCTTTTACCTGCTGAACAGAGCCTTGGACTAGAAATTAAAGTCTAGACCCTCATCATAAAGCCATCAATGACACTGGGAGATAGCACTGACCCAGCTTGAGTCCCAGTTTTCCTCTCACATGGATCTACTTTCCTCCAGTCCAACCAGCTACATGCTAACCCGTTTCAAGATGGCTTTGAAAACCATAAAGCATTATCCAATGTCCAGCACTATCACTGGCACTACTGTTTTCAGGAAAGAGATTCAAGGCAGCTCCCATCCAGCAAGCTTCTCTCTCCTTCCATCCCAGCTGGTGCAGACCTCAGCAGTGACACCCACAGATGCCGGTCCCTCAGCATCATCTACCCATGGTCAGCATCCCAGGCTGCAAATATTGATCACAACTGGCTCCATCCTGGTCACCAGACATTTCAGCCAAATGAAGGGGCTCTGAGGAACAAGCCTTCAATTTCTGCACACTGTGGTAGGCAATGATGGCCCTCCCGAAAGATGTCCATGTGCTAATCCCCAGAATCTGTGACTATGTCACTTTACATGGCAAAAGGGACTCTGCAGATGTGATTACGGTTCAGGCCATTAAGAAAAGTATCCTCGATTATCAGGGTAGACCCCATCTAATGACCCAAGTCCTTAAAAGTGGAGAACTTTTCCCAGCTGTAGTCAGAGGGAGATGCAGCTATAGAAGAAGGGTCTGAGAGATGCAGCAATGCTGGCTTTGAAGATGAAGGAAGAGAGTCAAGAGTCAAGCAATGAGGGAGGCCTTTGGAAGATGGAAGAGGCAAAGAAACCACCTTCCCCTAAAGCCTCCAGAAAGGACCTCAGCCCCGCCACACCCTCATCTTAGCCTGGTGACAGCCAAGTCAGACTTCTGACTTAAAAACCCCAAGAGAATAAATTTGTCATTTTAAGCCTACATGTGTGGGAATTTGTTACAGCAGAAATCAGAAACTAATACACATGCCAGGTGGAGAAAGCACCCTCTTGCAACCTGGAGCACAGGGAAGGAGTCAGCAGAAAAGGAGAGACCCCGGACAAATTCCTGGACTCACTCTTCTGCCTCTCCTCCCTCCATTAAGTAATAACCATCCAGGCTTGAGGAGTTCATGAACTGGGGGGTTGGGGGGTGTTAGTACAGAGAAAGTGATTTCTGGATGAGAAGTTAGAATCTATATCCACATCTGGGCTGGACCCACCTTCATGACTTCAATGTGTTTCTGAGTTTTGAGTGTGTGTAAGAAAGAAAGGAAAACGTGAATGTCTCTCCTATATCCATCCCCCTTCCAAAAATGGAGAACATCCCTTATCTGACTCCTCCTTCCTCCCCTCTCCAGCCAGCATCCACAAGGGATAGTCCATCACCACAGCCTCTCCCTGGTGCCTCCTTCCCACCCCAGCAAGAGCCAGCAGCCATCCATTCTTAGCTCTTAGTCATCTCTTTATAGCGATGAACGCCATCGTTAGGAGCCTTTCATTATCAGCGGCTTGCACGCAGCTGATGTTGATTTGATAGAATCCAATTTAGCATCCCACTCTGGGCTCTGCTCCATAAGCGTTTGGGTTTAGCGTGCACAGGCAGTTTGATGCTGTCTTGATGGCCTTTTAAGCGGCTGAGAAAATTGCTGGCATGGCAATTCAGTGGCAGGCGGACTCCTGGTGGGTGGGGCTGGAGGAATAAGGGAAGGAGCAAGAGACCAAGGGGACATTTCAGCCCATCGCTGTAAAAGGCAGCTAAGCAGTTGGGAATCACACATTGAAAGTGAAGCAGCAACAGACAAAACCTCCAGGGTGTCTGAGGGGGCTTGGCCTGATGAGACCATGGTGGCTTCTTCTGGCAGGCCCAGTTCTGCCCCCAAAATCAAAGTGCCTGTGAAGGGCACTTCACCATCCACACACTGCTTTCTTCCATGATCTTCCATTTCCCTGCAGAATGGATAAAGTTCCTAGAGGGCAGTGCTGTGCTGGTAAACATTTAACCTCTGGATCTCCAAATTTAAAAGTCCTGATTTGTAGCATTTGCCCATTAACCTGGTGCAAATACTCCCACTATGCCAATTTCAAGCTACCAACGAGATGCCACTGAATGCAGACTTGGGAAGAGATGTCCTCGATGAGTTCTGTGGGTTTGAGGGTCATGATGTTATTCTGAATTTGAGCCCATTTTACAACTGAACAAGCTCAGGCCCTGAACGGTTCCGATTTGGTCATGAGCTAATGGATAAAGCCTTTGCCCCAACAATAGACCATAGATGCAAGGCTACTCCACCGCTTTGCTATGGACAGATGTGCAGATCTGAAAAAGCGCTGCCTGGGCCAGAACCAGGAACGTGGTAGACAGGCAGCCACACCCTCTTCCCCACTCATCGACCACACACTGTATTTGAGTGTGTGCCTTCTCCTGGGGAAGGGAGAGGTGTGGGATGTTGGGGTGAGGTCAGGGCCACCTCTTCCTGGGAGGCCGAGGACAAGAGAGCTCCTCTTTCCCCTGCAATCTGATTTTAGTTCAAGAGGCTGAATGGCCTGAGAAGTCTCTTTTTCCTTCCCACCTGGCTCCTTGCTTTCTCTTTCTAACCAGAGACCTCAGAAAATCTATGGCTTGAAATCTTCCCTCTCCTGAGAGGTAGAGTGTAGTGTGTGTGTGTGTCTGTGTGTGTGTGTGTGTCTGTGTGTGTGTGTGTCCAGCCTCTGGCCTCTGGCTCTCTTCTTCTGTCCTCTAATTGGATGCTAGGCTTTTCACCCCAGAGGCCAGAGGCATCTTTAGGGGGATACAGTAGAAACCCAGTGCCCCGCATCCCTCCTTGGCCCACCTCTGATTTCAGCCACAGCTGCAGTGCAGAGTTCCAGGCTGGCTCAGATTCACCCCTCTGACAGTGTCCTACTTTAGCAACATGCAGCCAGGCTCACCTCCTTCTGACCCCAGGGCTTTCTCTGTCACCATGTGTTAGACCTGCAAGCAGCAGCAGCAGCCTGAAGTACAGGGAGTTTGTGCCCCCAGGGCAACACCCAACCAAACAGGACAGGAGCCAGTGGGAAAAAGCCTCAGCCTCTCAGTCTTCAGGCAGGCAATTCAGGGCATCCTTACTAAGTTGCTCAGAAGCCCCAGCAACACCAAGACTCCATGGTCTTGCTTTTCTCTGCTGCCCCCTCCTGCTTCTTGAGTCCCCTCCCAAATAAACTACTGATAGCAGCAGAAGGCAGCCAAATGCCTAGGCAGGTAGGGGTGGGTCCCCAGTGAAACCCCACCACCAAGCTGAAGATAGCTTAAAGCCTGAAAGCCAAGCTACAAGTCAAATCCACAGGTCAGATTGAGAACCTGTCTTCCCATTTGGTGCACTTTCCTCTGATTTATCCCCACTCTTCACCTATTTTATATATACCTACTCTTTCCTAATTGGTTTTCTACACTGTCATGCCCACCTTTGAGTGGTGTCTTCACTTTAACCTTTTTTGCATACTCACAAACCAATGAGCATATACTTCCCATCCTGAGTCCATAAAAAACCCCGGACCCAGCCACACTGAGAGAAAAATCACCCAACTGTGGGGGTGAAGGATTGCCTCTCCGCCAGCTCTGCATCCCCTCTCCACTGAGAGCTGTTCCATAGCTCAATAAAATTATTCTCTGCCCATTGTCACCCTTCAACTGTCAATGTATCCTCATTCTTCTTGGACACAGGACAAGAGCTTGGGAACCACTGAATGTGGATACAAGCTATAATACTGATAGGGGGTGGAGAGGTGATTGCCAGCTAGAGGTCCCAGCTTACAACATGATCAAGAAAATTCCTGGGTCACTACCTGCACCAACTCCTTGTCTCGGGCTCTGCTTTCAGATATAAATGCAAACCTTGTGAGGTGATACCAATATTCTCCCCATTTTACAGATGAGGAAACCAAGACAATCACAAGGGTGATTGTCTACCCACCCAGTATGCCCATAGGACAGGGGTTCTTGGAGCTGCAACCACAGCCCACATTCACTGAGATGGCTGGGACAGGGCTGCCCATGCCGGGAGTCACCTTGGCCATAAAGAACGCCCCATAATCAGTGAGTGGCTGTCTCTGTTTGTGCTTGAATTGTTCTCTCTGAAAAGAAACCTTCTCAAAGTTTGAACTCATTTTTGTTTTGCTTTTGTTAATATATACATATATGCATATACACAACATACATATATATGTATAAATCTATATGTAAATATATATGTGCATAAATACATATTAACAAATGTGTCTGTCTGTGTGTATGTGTGTGTATAGTTGAAAGATTGGAAAGAAATTTTCCAAAATGACAACATTAGTTATTCCTGGATGGTAGCAGATGATATTCCTATTTTGTGTGTGTTTTTCTGTCTTTTCTAATTTTTTCCACAATGAGATATTATCCTGGTAAGAGGCCAAAGCATTATTGTTTTTAGAAACATATCAAACCTCTTTGATGGAATTCATCATTAAAGTAAAACACTGACTGCTAGACAGCAGGGGCCCTTAGCAGGCGTGTAAAACTCCATCCCAGCAGCAAGCCCATCATTTCCTAGGAAACCCAAACAGTAGAGAGGACAGAGGGCAGAGAGAAGACAGAAAAGGTGAATGTGGAGGAAGGGAAGATTTAAAAGTCAGATAAAGTCCCCTTCTCCAGACATGCAGGTGCACTGGGGTGGGAAAGGGGGCTGGGAGAAGAAGGATGGGGACCCAGTTACCGTACAGGGCATGGGCAGTGTGCACCAGTTGTGGGACAGTGGTGATGATTTGACAGGAAGGACTCAAGTTTGAATAAGATGCTGTTAGAGAGCTCTACAAGGAATGGGCAAGATCTTGGCCTTCACAAAGCTACAGTAAATACATTAGGCAACATTTGCCATCCCATTTTTGGAGATTTCCATTCACCTCGGAGTGCTGAGAAAAGGAGTATTTTCCCAGGTCGGCCAATTCCCCTTTGTCCATTCATCCCACAAATTTGGATGGAGCACCCCTGCTCCAGCCACTGCACTGTCAGCTCCAGGAGTTCAGGATCACAATGGCCTTCCTTACTGTGGTTCCCCCAACAGCTGTTGGCACAGTGACTGGTGGACATCTAATAACTGAGACTGAATAACAGAAAATCCAACCAGTACCCCACCTCATGGAAAAGAGGCTGTCAGTCTGGGTGGAAAGAAAAATTCGTCCAAAGACCAGAGTTTTTATCTCTGTCCTTCTAGCAAACCACCTCACGATCTTTGGGAGGTCAACTATTTCCTTTATGATTCTTCTTGGACACAGGACAAGAGCTCCAATAGGAAGAGTTTACCTTAAAAGAAAATCCAGAGAAGGAATACATACCATCTGTTATATACTTGTTGTTCCTTAGGATCAAGAACTGGCATAAACTGAGGGCATAAATCAGTCCTGTCCTCAAATGCTAGAGCCACAGGAGAGTCTGAAGAAGCACCCCAGGCAGTCCATGGGGCTCGACGAATACTGAGACTAAGGCGGTGGTATTGGGGGCTGGGACAGCGCTGGGGCTGAGTGTGGATCTTTCTGTTTCTCTTCAATGGCCTCTCCCCTGGGATCTCGTGGTCTTAATGGAGGCTGCATTAGCTAATCTAGTGATTCAATTAGTTCTAAATGCTCCTGGCCTGAGAAGGAGGGACAGGCAAGGTGGGGATTTGCTGACTCCTATTTGCCGGAAAGGGTTTCCCAAGACAATGGAGATGCAATTTGAATTCCCAAGCCCCCCACTTCCTTCTCCATTCAGGAGCCCCAGGGTCATCAACCCAAATGAGATCATGCCTGTGAAAGCACTCTGTAAACTCTTTTTATTACTCATTCCCTCCTGGGGGGAGAGCCCCCCACTGCCTTCTGCAGCCACTTGATGGCCCAGAGGGTAAGGGAGGTAAGGGAGGCTCCTCAGGCAGAAGGACCAGCAAGTTTTTGAGAGGAGACCCCAGAACTACCCTAAGAAATACCAGGCTACTGATTTTTCTGACTTTGTAGAATGTAAATGATTTGTTGATCTTCTGCAGCAAACATCAACTTTTTCTCTTGTGACAGCTCTGTTCAGTTCTGGGTCCCTCTATTCAGATGGAAAATCCTGCACCGCTCACATGGGGACACAGGCACAAACTGTCTCTACCATTATTTCCTCTGGTAATCTTCTCCCCACAGAGAGACCTAACTTTGAGAGCAAGGAACTCATCTTTTTTTTTTTTGAGAAGGAGCACATCTTAGGTGGCAGTTCCTAGAGAGCTCTGCTCGGGACCTGGCAGGAAGAGACAGAAAAAAAAAAAAAAATGTAGAAGAAGAGAGGTCAGCAAAAGGAAAAAAAAAAAAGGACAAAATGGCACAGAGGTGAGTCTCTGCCGTCTGGAGGTCCTTGGAGGAAGATCTGCTTATTGTTGCTAGCTCCCTGGGAGCTGCTGGAATTGGGAGGAGTCACTTTACCCCTTTGATCTCAATTCCTCCCGTGTAAAATGCGAAGATTTGGTTGGAATAGTGATTCCAACTTGGATTGTGCGTTGGAATCACCTGGGAAGAGTTTAAAACCACGCATGCCTTGGCCCTACACACAAAGATTCTAAACTAATTGGCTTGGGTGTGAAGTCTGGACATGAGATGATTTTTCTTTCTCCAGGTAGTGACGTGCTGGTAAACCTAAACACACTCTCAAAATAAAAAGAGATCTGATTTGTAACATTTGACCATTTCCATAGTGTAAATATTCCCACTCTGGCCTATTTCAAGCAGCCAACAAGGGTAACAACTGGCATACCGCTGTCTCTCGGGAATTCTAAAGAGAACTGCTACATCAGCTACTTCAGGAAAACGCATTTACCTGGGACCATGGAGCGTCAAGTCCTCGGAGTAGAGGTGAGAAGAAAGGGTCTGGTCATAACTCCCATGAGAATGCCCCCCAACAACCCCCTTTCCTCTCATCCCATTCTCCCCACCAAAGGCACTCACAGTGGTTTGCGGAGATAAAGGGCAAAGAAGGAATGAAAGTCCCAGTGGCCTCCAAATGCTGTCAAGGCCACTTCCAGGAAACAACCTCTTAGCTGTTCATCTCCCCTTCTTTCCCATCTGGAAAATCTCTTTAACACTGAAAGCAGTTAGCCAGTCATCTGAAAGGTCAATTTTTCACACATTATCCACTTTCATCAGCAGTAAGATCAAGAACTGTTTTCCCAGAAGACATTCAGAACTTCTGGTAGAGCCAGGGTGGGAAGAGAAGCGGCAGAGGGAGGGACCAATGGGAAGAAGGAAGACATCCGCTCCTCCTAAGCAATGGCGAGGTCTCGGACGTTTCACCTGGGGCCAGGTCTCGGCCTCTCTTCGTCCTCTCCTCCGAGGCTGATCATCTTGTATTCAAATAAATTTAGCAGTATTTGTTAAGTACATTCACAAATTCAGCTCTGTGCTATTTTGAGAATTTCGTTTTTTGTTTTTATTTTTATTTATTTATTTATTTTTGAGACGGAGTCTTACTCTGTTGCCCAGGCTGGAGTGCACTGGCGCGATCTCGGTTCACTGCAACCTCTGCCTCCCAGGTTCAAGCGATTCTCCTGCCTTAGCCCTCTGAGTAGCTGGGACTACAGGTGCTTGCCACCATGCCTGGCTAATTTTTTGTATTTTTAGTAGAGACAGGGTATCACCGTGTTAGCCAGGATGGTCTCGATCTCCCGACCTCGTGATCCGCCCGCCTCATCTGGGATTACAGGCGGTGAGCCACTGCACCCAGCCTAGAGAATCTGGTTTTTTAATTGGAAACAACTGTCCTTTGGGACATTAACAACTAGTAGGAGAGTCTTTAAGTCAAGACTCAAGGGAGAAACCAACAAGCTGAGGAACTCTAAGTCGTGTGTAAATCAGTATTGGATTGGTGCAAAAGTAATTGCGGTTTTTGCCATGAAAGTAGTGGCAAAAACCTCAACTGCTTTTGCACCAGCCTAATATGACAGTTGGGTACGGGCTGCATATATGAGTGTTGGTGAAATCCAGGATATGTTTATAAATGTATTTTTTTATATCCCACCAATTTCCAAAAAGGAGTGTAAGTGATGAGACCCAGAAAAGGACCAAAGCCAGTACAGATTCACACTGCAAGTCCTCATGGATGGGAGACTTGTCCTGATACATCAGGCCATTGAGTGATCCCCCGGGTAAGGCAAGTCCAGGTCTACTGGGCCTCTAGGAAGTAACTTTCTCAGGCAGATGGCCCTCAGTTTGGGCAGACGGCTCTGGCAGGGCCATAAACTTGTCAAGTTATTAACAATGGGTGGGTGTGCCTCCACTTAAAGGGGACACCTTTGGCTAATGTGCTCAAACACATTTAACTGGCAAGCAAGAGACCCAGAATGAGTCCATCCTGCCAACATCACAGAGCCAAGCTGGGCCTCCCCAGCATTCATTCAGACCTGAGGCCCAGGTTCTAGTCCCCACTCTGCAATAAACAAGATTTACTGCTAAGATTCATGGATGCCCTAAAGGAGAACGGGAGCATGCACTTGGATAATAAACAAAATAATCAATGAACACTTAGCATTTGGGTCTTTGGCCATTGGTGTCTTGGATTTACGTTAGGTTTGGGCCAATATGTTACCTCTCCCGAGCCCACATTGATCTGGTGGTGGTTGGATGCCTGGGCGAGTCATCATGAAATATAAAATTAGACGCAGACATTTTTTTGCATAGGTAGAGTGAATATTTGCCATCAACAAAGCACCCTGAACCACAGAATTGACTAATATTGAAGATAAAGGGGAGCTTTGAGATGATCAGCTCAGATCATCCAATTTTACAGATGAAAAAAAAAACACTAAAGAAGTAAAGTGTGTGGGTCAAAGTCACAGAGCTTCTTAGAGGTGGACCTTTGTCTCAGTGTGTCTGAGACAGAAGGCGTGGCTCCAGCACTCACCACCATTCACAAGCCCACACGCTGTGCCTGAAAGGATATGACAGGGGAAGAAAAGGCTGAATTGCAAAAGAAATATAGAAATAGACAGTAATATGGATGCAATTCAGTGACAGATCAGGGGGCAGAGGAAGGAAAAAATAGATTCTAGAATTAGGCAAGGACCAGATCAGTCAAGGGTGAAAAAGGAGAATTGTGAATGAAAGATGAATGGGATACAGACCGTGGAGAAAGATGAAATAAGCAAAGTATGAAATCAACCCTCCTTTGGCCGCACCTTCCAGGGCAGCCTTGAAATATGTCACTTACTGCCTGTCACTTGCAGGTAAAGAGGAGGTGAAGTTGGTGGTGAGTGAGGTGGCAGTGGGGATGGCTTTCTGTGTGTGGCCAGGTCACAGCAGAGAGTCTTCAGGGGAGATTTTCGGGAAGGAGCAGTACTCCTGGAAACTTAGGGGTTAACTCATCTGGGTAGATAGCGGAATCTCTTCCTCACCAGCCGGGATGGGACAGTGTCTGCCTTTCTTCATTCCCTGCTGAACCTCTTGCAGCTGCACTTGTTTTCTTCTCTGACCTGGTTCTTGTCTCCTTGAGTCCTGGGTGGAGTGCCAGATCAAGCCCCTGCTGTAGGCTAGGTGCGGTGGCTCACACCTGTAATTCCAACACTTTGGGAGGCCAAGGCAGGAGGATTGCTTGAGCCCAGGCATTCAAAACTAGCCTGGTAGGCCAAGTGTGGTGGCTCACACCTATAATTCCAGCACTTTGGGAGACTAAGGCAGGTGGATCACCTGGGGTCAGGAGTTCAAGACCAGCCTGGCCAACATGGCAAAACCCTGTCTCTACTAAAAATAAAAAAATTAGCCAGGCATGGTGGCAGGGGCCTGTAATCCCAGCTACTAGAGAGGCTGAGGTAGGAGAATTGCTTGAACCCAGGAGGCGGCAGCCTCAGTGAGCCGAGATTGCGCCATTGCACTCCAGCCCAGGCGACAGAGTAAGACTCCATCTCAAAAAGAAAAAAAAAAAAAAAAAAAAAAAACTAGCCTGGGAAACATAGCAAGACTTTGTCTCTACAAAAAAGAAAAAAAAAAATTAATTAGTTGGGTGTGGTGGCACGTGCCTGTATTCCCAGCTACTGGGGAGGCCAAGGCAAGAGGATTACTTGAGCCTGGGAGGTCAAAGCTGCAGTGAGCTATGACGGCACCACCACACTCCAGCCTAGGCGACAGAGCAAGACCCTGTCTAAAAAGAAAAAAAGAACCTGATGCAAACTCTGCCTCTTCCTCGACTATTCTAATCCCACACACAGAGGTGTGCACAGTAAGCCCAGGCCTGAGAGTCCAAATTGCTTAGAATGAGGTCCTGGTGATCATTTAGTAACACAAACCTCTGCCCCTCGCCCTCCCCATCCTCCCTGATCCTCTCCCTGCCTGAGTCTGAGAACAAGAGTTTGTACTGAATTCGACTCCAAGCAGGTAGGATACACCAAACTGGAAGTCACAGTGTGCACTTTAGACAGACACTGTTCAGGAAGTGAAAAATCGCACCTACACCTGCATTCTGGGTGCGGGCCCTTCTGACCCGTGAAAGGACCCGTCGAGCCACACAACTACACAAGGCTTCACCTTTCGGAGAAAGATGAATACTTGGTGAAAACTAGTGTTGACAGACCAGGAAGCCCAACACACAAAACCAAGGGGCACGGTGTCCTCCAGCCAAGCATCACTGGACAGATCCAGGCACCTCTCCTGACTGTGAGTGAGGCCCTGAAACACAAAGATTCAAGGGGCTCGGCAACGTCACACAGCAAGCCTGAGACACCGCAGGGCCCAAATCAGTGTTTCCCAAGTCAGCACCCCATCTCCCGGAAACAGGCTGAGCACACTTTTGAAAGGAGAGAGCTAAGGGGCTGGCATGGGTTTGCTTGATCAAGCTAAACACGGGTTTGATTTGTCAAGCTGAAAGTAAATACATGGGGTTAAGGGACTGTTGTCTTCACAAAGGGGGAGCCAAGCCTAGCCAAAAGTTTTCACAGTCTGCTGGCCACCTACAAAAACTAGACAAAGGAACACAAATACCCACTCGCTCCCTTTAACCCTTCTTTCCCAAGTCTCAGAGAAGAGAAACCGGGGGATCTGTAAGTGAGTTGAAAGGTGAACTGCAAATGCCTGGACAGGAGAATCATCCTGGGAGCAAATTAAAATGCAGACTCCAGGGCTCCCGACTCCCCAGGCTCTGGTCTGGAGTAGGGCCTGGCGATCTGTATTTGTCACAGCACCCTCTGTTGTGTCTGATGCGGTTGGTCCCTGGACCACTCTTTGGAAACCCCTGGTGAGATGGTTATTTAAGGAAATATCGGTAGACACACTTGTCAGGAAGGAAGGGGCAGCTGTGAAATAAAATATAATCATTGGTCTTAGCCCTGGCATTATTTCATCATAATAAAATGATGCTTCAGGTTCCAGTCACTTTCCTACTCATCTGAGTTGATCTTCCAAGCTACCCAAGGACGCAGTCCACGCAAATGTTATTCATGTCAGATTCACAAAGGAAACTGAGGCTCTGAAAGAAGTCAGGGGCTTATCTGGGGGCACACATTTAGCTATGCAGCAGTGGGAATTTAAAACCAGGACTAATCCATCACTCCAACTTCACCTGGAGTCAAGTCAGCACTCAGACACGGATGGAGGTGAATTTGTAAAAGGGAGTAACCTGATTGTCCTCAGAGGCCACAGCCAGCATCAATGTGACAACCCACAGGCATCACCCCTGGGTGCTAGTGGGGCGCTGATGCCCCTTCAGGGACCCTAAGTTGCCTCTGCCCTGTAGCTTCCACTGTGACACCATGCTATCCCCACCCCTCCTCACCCGCTAAGGGCCAAGTCCATGTCAGAGTCACCAAGGAGAGTGGAGGTGAGGGGAACAGTGGCAAAAGAAAACAGCATCTGAGTTTAAATCCTCCCTTCTGCAACTTAATCCCTGTGTGATCTTGAGTAGGGATTTAACCCTTTCCAGCCTCCCTTTCTCCACCCATATGATGAGGATTCTAATACAGATCTCTTAGGTTCATTACAAAAAGTAAATGGAAGAGTGAACGAAAACTCCAGGACACAGCAATTTGTGTTCTGTCCTTTCCCTCCTCCTAACTCTTCCAAAGGGACACCATATGTAGAGGTCTTGGTGTTTCCCTGAAATAGGAGCTGGTACTGCCTGAAAGTAGAGAGCCAGGGGATAGAGAAACTGGACCTGGCTGATTCTCAGAGAGCCTCCAGCCTAGGCGAGCTCTCTCCCAATTTTGCTCGTGACTCCTGCCCCCACCAAACAGGATAATTGGGAATCTATGCAGCAAGATGCTGGCTCAGCAGAGACCCCATATATAAAAATTATTCTTGATGGCTTCAGTGGATTTTGCACTGTCCAGGCCAAAATGAAATATGAAGATGGGGTAGTGGAGGATGACTTGGGTGACACCCGGGAGTGGTGATTGAATACAACCCATGAGTTACATTCAATACTTATTGAAGAATAAAGATGAGGTTATTTCTCTTTGGATCTTCCTGATATTGTCTCCGGCATCACATTATACGATTCCCTTTTTCTCTGCGCACTCCAAGAATCTCTGTATCGCTCTCGGTCCTGGTCTGGTGGATCCCCCTGAGGGAGGGCACGTTGCAGGGAAGGAAGGGAAGCTAGGAACTCAGGTGGGGAAGCAAGAGACCTGAGTCACCCTGTCTGTCCCCTGCCTGGCTCTGGGACCCCAGACAAGCCACTCACCATGCCTGGGCCTCAGTTTCCTCACTTACAAAATAATACCACTACTTGCTCCATTTCAGTCCCAGAGATGAGCAGGTAAAAGTTCAGCAGATGGAGCAAAATTGTTAAGACACCTGGACAAAACTAATTGGTCCCACAATGGTTAATTTGGTGGCTCCATAAAGAGGCAGCCACACAATCATTAAAAAGTCAGGAAACAACAGGTGTGGAGAGGATGTGGAGAAATAGGAAGACTTTTACACTGTTGGTGGGACTGTGAACTAGTGCAACCATTGTGGAAGACAGTGTGGCGATTCTTCAGGGATCTAGAACTAGAAATACCATTTGACCCAGCCATCCCATTACTGGATATATACCCAAAGGATTATAAATCATGCTGCTATAAAGACACACGCACACATATGTTTATTGCGGCACTACTCACAACAGCAAAGACTTGGAACCAACCCAAATGTCCAACAATGATAGATTGGATTAAGAAAATGTGTCACATATACACCATGAAATACTATGCAGCCATAAAAAAGGATGAGTTCATGTCCTTTGTAGGGACATGGATGAAACTGGAAACCATCATTCTCAGCAAACTATTGCAAGGACAAAAAACCAAACACCGTGTGTTCTCACTCATAGGTGGGAATTGAACAATGAGAACACTTGGACACAGGAAGGGGAACATCACACACAGGGGCCTATTGTGGGGTGTGGGGAGGGAGGAGGGATAGCATTAGGAGATATACCTAATGTAAATGACGAGTTAATGGGTGCAGCACGCCAACATGCCACATGTATACATATGTAACAAACCTGCACGTTGTGCACATGTACACTAGAACTTAAAGTATAATAATATATATATATATATAAAAAAAAAAAAAAGGCAGCCACAGAGGCAGGGACAGGGCCTGGAAAAATTTTCCAAGAGGGAGCCTCTTTTTGACCCAGGGCGTTGCAGGAAAGTTAAAGATAAATGGGACTCTTTGCTCTCTCTGCCCAGTGACAGATCACAGGTGAATATCATTAATTTTGGAGGCTTTGTTTGTTCAAAAGTGAGAAGGCTTTTTGCCTAATGAAGAACTTTAATAGGTGTTGTTTTTCCTAAATTATCATATTAACCACAGATAATTAACAAGCATATCCTTAATGCCGCAGGATACTGACAAACCCACTGAACGCATCTCGTTGCCTATAAATCATCCAGCCATCCTTCAAGGCAGCTGTTTAATTACTCCTGCATTTGGGAGGCGCAATAGTGAGGCTCTCTCTAAATTTGGTTGCCAATGAAAATAAAGTCAGCAACAATTCAGCTCTTCATCATTATTGTTCCATCTTAAGATGTCGCTGCCAGTTCTATTTATAATGGTGAAAACTGGAGACAACCCAAATGTCCAGCAATAGGGGAATAGCTTGGATAAACAAATTAAAGGGTCTGAATTTAATGGGTTCTCATACAGCTACCTAATGGCAAGACTCAGTCTATGTCAATACGTGGAAAATGCACATTCTAAATCATGTTAAGTGGAAAAGCAACATAAAATACTATGTACATGGTGATTAGAACTACATAAAGAGTACATTTGTCGACAAATAATGGATGAAAATTTAGGTTATTAAGTGTTGTATTGAATGCTTATTTTCTACTCAAAAGTGGATTCAGTTTATTTTTTAAGACAAAAGGAAATACTGCCAGCAGTGGCTGGTTCAGGCTGTTCTTACTCGAGCCAGAGTGCTGAGGTTCCTGTAATCTGGGAAAAAAAAAAAAAGTGGCTCAGTCCTTTCGGCGCCCCCTCTCCCACCTCGGGCCCCCCTCTCGGAAATGTGCTACATGTTTACAGTTACCCAAGATGAGAATGGTGCTCTTAGGATGGAAATCAGCTGAATGTGTTTTTTCATGCCTCATTGTTCATGGAATCATAGAACTCCAAGCTAGGAGGGATCTTATTCTCAGCAGTAGCATCTATTCTGCTCTCTTTTGCCAGAATTCTCTCCCATGAGCTAGCTCAGCTGCAGTTAGAACCGCCCTGCCAGGCTCTCAAGCCCAACAGAGGACTTAGCCTGAGGTCTGGCTATGGGGCGGGAGGGATAAGTGGGGGAAGGAGTGAGGGGAAAGGAGCGGCACCCCTGTGCTACCCACCCACAAATCCCCAGCAAGGCACGGGCCAGGAGCTCCACCAGGGAGTGGAGGGGCAGGGGGCCTTTTCTGAATCTGGGAGAGCACTTCCTATTCGAAGTTTATAGGAAATGTATTCATCTTAATCTATCCTTTACAGCCATTCCACTGGGACTTTTTTTTTTTTTAAGAGAAGCTTTTCTCTTTTTCCCCAGAGGCAGGTAGGAAAGCAGCGGGGTGAAAGAAGGCAGTTAGGGGCATGAGGAACAGTCTGGGATGGCAGGAAGCCACAGCTGGGTGAAAATTCTGGTGCTGGGTGGCAGGCAACAAGCCAGTCAGCTAGCTTAGATGCTCTGCCTGTTCTGTCTCCATGTCTCTGTCCTGTTCTGTCTCTTTGGCTTTCTCAGGCCACCAAAATGTGCAAGGAGAAGGGAAAGGGATGCAGAGGGGCCAGGCGTGGTGGCTCACGCCTGTAATCCCGGCACTTTGGGAGGCCAAGGCAGGTGGATTACCTGAGGTCAGGAGTTTGAGACCAGCCTGACCAACATGGTGAAACCCCGTCTCTACTAAAATATAAAAATTAGCCAGGGGTGGTGGAATGCACCTGTAGTTGCACCTACTTGGGAGGCTGAGACAGGAGAATCGCTTGAACCCAGGAGGCGGAGGTTGCATTGAGCCAAAACTGAGCCACTGCACTACAGCCTGGGTGACAGAGCAAGACTTGAAAGAAGGAAGGAAGAAAGGAAGGAAGGGAAAAAGAAAAGAAAGAGAGAGAGAGAAAGAGATGAGAGAAAGAAAGGGAGAAAGAAAGAAAAAAAGAAAGAAAGAGAAAGAAAGAAAGAAAGAGAGAGGAGAGAAAGAGAAAGAAAGATGCAGAGAGACTGAAAAGAAAGAGAAAGAAAGAGAGATGCAGACTCTGTTGAAAGAAAGAAGGAAGGAAGGGAGAGAGAGAGAAAGAAAGAGAAAAGAAAACAAAAGAAAAAGAGAGGGAGAAAGAAAGGAGGAAAGAGAGAAAGAAAGAGAGAAAGAGGAGGGAAAGGAGAGAAAGAAAGATGCAGAGAGACTCTGTAGAAAGAAAGAGAAAGAGAAAGAAAGAGCTGCAGACTCTGTTGAAAGAAACAAAGGAGGAAGGAAGGAAGGGAGAGAGAGAGAGAGAGAGAGAAAGAAAGAGAAAAGAAGGAAGGAAAAAGAAAGAAAGAGAAGGAAAGAAAGAAAAGAAAAGAAAAAGAGAGAGAGAAAGAGGAGTGAAAGAAAGGGAGAAAGAAAGAGGAAAGAAAGAGAAAGAGAGAGAGGAGAGAAAGAAAGGAGAGAAAGGAAGATGCAGAGAGACTCTGTAGAAAGAAAGAGAAAGAGAAAGCAAAGAAAGAAAGAGATGCAGACTCGAAAGAAAGAAGGAAGGAAGGGAGAGAGAAAGAAAGGAAGGAAGAAAAAGAGAAAGAAAGAAAGAAAAAAGAAAGAAGGAAAGAAAGAAAGAAAAAGAAAGAAAGAAAGAAGAAAGAAAGAAAGAGAAAGAAAGAAAAGAAAGAAAGAGAGAAAGATAGATGCAGAGCCAAAGGTCTCGGCCGGTCCAGGGATCCCAGGGCCCAACCTGTGACTCTCCGGTCTCTTCCCCGCAGCATTTTACTTCCAAAGCAGGAGGATCACTCACTGACCCAGCAGCGCTGGGAGCTCACTTTGCCATCAGCCCGGACTGATGCGTGGCATGCCGCGGGGACACATGCCTCTGCAGAGGCAGATGGAGGACAGCACCTTCTCCCTCCCACCACCCCTGCTGTTTGGGAGAGGTCTCCATCTCCTCTCCCACTCACATCTGCTTGTGGTGCACTACCTCATCGGCTCTCATTCTCGCTCCCTGCTTCCTACTTCTAGTTAAAATTTTATTTCTGGTCCTCATTAACATATTCAAGCAAAGCTGAGGCTGAAGTCCTGAGGTGACCTGAACCAAGACGTTGTATTCGCTTCTGTCCGTCACGGTGTGTGTAGGAAGCATTTAAGCCAAAGCGATTTTTGAGGAGCTCTCTAAGCCAGAAGTACCAATAATAAGCACAGTTAGAAAGAGGAAGGCTGGCCGGGAGCTGTGGCTCACGCCTGTAATCCCAGCACTTTGGGAAGCTGAGGTGGGCGGATCACGAGGTCAGGAGATCTAAACCATCCTGGCTAACATGGTGAAACCCTGTCTCCCCTAAAAATACAAAAAATTAGCCAGGCGTGGTGGCAGGCGCCTGTAGTCCCAGCTGCTGGGGAGGCTGAGGCAGGAGAATGGCGTGAACCCAGGAGGCGGAGCTTGCAGTGAGCCGAGATCGCGCCACTGCACTCCAGCCTGGGCGACACAGCGAGACTCCGTCTCAAAAAAAAAAAAAAAGAGGAAGGACAAGCCATCATCATCTGCAAATTGCCCGAGGCTGATGGGAGAGGGTGGTGGGAAACCAGGCAGATGGACATTTCCTTTCAGTATGCACTTAGGTAAGGTCATGGAAATACAGGCATGGCCAAAGCACAGGTGTGATGCGGGCACTGTCAATATCCTCATTTTACATGAGAAGAACTGACGGTCAGAAGAGTCCAATAACTTCTCCACACTCACACAGCAGGTAGGTAATGACACCACGATGGAAAGCCAGGTGGACACCAGACCCCAGCTCCTACAGAGTGTTCTATTCTGCCACATTGATGACCCTTACAGGAAGGAGTAAAGGGTGAACGAAAGACAAATAAGAAAACAACAACAACAACAACAACAAAAACACCATTAAAAGAAATTCAATGACCAACCAGAAGGAATACTGAAGTGTCAAAATCGTAACCTCCCATCACAGCACAGAATCTAGGAAATTATTTTCTAATATGTTTTGCTCTGGCTCTGCATCCCTAAAACGAGCTTCTATGCTACCCCATGGTTTTCTGACGGGCCTGTTTACTGGGGAGGCTGTGCCTGGACCAAATAACCTGGCAGGTTCTCAGGCCAGGATCATTTATCCACTTCATTTCCTGGTTGGCAATTCAGCCTCCTGGGGCTCTAGGGTGAGTGGAGTGCTGTGGCTCACTTCTGTCCACCTCAGGCAGGCCAGATAACCAGTGGGGCATCTGCCCAACACAGCAGGGGCCAGGGACTGTGCCCAGGTGCAGGAGGGCATCCAGCCAGCCAGCGGATCCCCTAGAGAGCTCTAGACGGTCAGAAGGAGGAGGAAGCTATGCAGCTCTTCCCATGATCACCTACTTGTGCCATTTTCTCACCTGCCCTCTTGTCTCCAACTTAGCCTACATCTTTACTAGAAAATCCATCAGGAACTTTTACTATATCATCCCGTGCTTCAACTCCAGCCAGATGACCCCTTCCTACCATTCCAGTGGTTCCCCCAATTCCCTCCCCAAGGGAGCCATGCAAAGAATGTGGCATGGATCATATAAACAGTGATTCCTAGCTATTGTCACCAATACAAAAAAAATCTACAAATAAAAAATAGGGTGCAAGAGAGCGAGAGGAGAAAATATAAAGAAAGCGTATTCAGCATGATAGGATTTCATTTGTGTAAAACTTCTAATTACACATGCTTATTTGCCCAGAGGGTGATCTATAGTTGCCTGGGGTGTGGGATGGGGGATTTCAGAGTGGTTTTTCTTTCTTTTTTATACTTCTCTGTATTAAACAAAATCCTATACTAAACTTGCATTATCTCTCCAAAGAGAAAATATATTCAAAGCTCTGATTTGTTTTTTTGTTTGTTTTTTAATGGAGAGTATCTCTCTCTCGCACCCAGGCTGGAGTGCAGTGGCACGATCATAGCTCACTGCAGGCTCGAACTCCTGGGCTCAAGCCATCCTCCTGCCTCAACTTCCCGAGTAGCTGGGACTACAGGCATGAGCCACTGCATTTACATGCACCTGCTAAATATATATATATATTTACATATATAAATATATATACACATATATAAATATATATATGTATGTATTTACATGCAGCATGCCATTTTATGCTCTTGGAAATCTAAGTGGGTTAAGGCCAGCTCAAAGGAGAATCACCTCTCCCTGGACCAAGTGGATGCTCCTTCTCCAAGTGCCGCTGGGGCTGCCTTATTTAGGGCTGTTTAGATCCAATGTGTAGACTTGACTGCTAAGTTACTCTAAGGAGGCACATAACGACTACGTTTTCTAGACATTCGTACATTTTAATTAAGAGAATATATTTTCATTACCTCCCTATCCCTCTAAGGCAGCCTTGGGAATGCTGATAGGCCCTGTTCTTCGCTAACAGCTCCCCTGGGGAAAGGCAATAAACCTCTTCTTCACCTGTCCCCGCTGTGCCATGACAATGAAATTTCTCTTCGCCAAAGCCGAGCTTGATCAGAACTCTGAGCTCCTATCTCTTATCTCTGTGCCTGTGTCTGTGACTCAGCTTCTCAAAAGGTACATCTTTACATCCCTGTATCTATCAGTCACTTCTGATTCCCTCAAGCAGAAGCCCTCCCTCGTGACCCATGGCTCCTCTGAATCCCACTCAACTTCCAACATGATGTATCCAACAGAAACGTGTTCCATTAGAAAGCCTGACTTAACAATAGCTTAAACAAATTGAGTTTTATTTTTCTAAATAGCAAAAGGTCTGAAAGTAGGTGGCTGATGACATTGACTCGGCAGTTTAATGATTTCAGAGTCAGTGGTCTCCATAATTCTATTGACCGTTGCTTTCATGGGCCCAAAATGGCTGCCCCAGCTCCAAACATCACACCTATAGCCCAGGCAGGAAGAAGAATTGGTGGAGTTCAGCCATGACATGGCTTTTTTATCAAGAAAGCAAAAGCTTTCCCAGAATACTCAGAGCAGACTTCCATGTGTATCTCATTGGCCAGATTGTTATCATATGATTATCCCTGGATGCAAGAGAGACTGAGTGAGCAAATATTTAGCTTTTCCAGGCCTCTAAAGTAGCCTGTTGTGAAAAGCCATAGGATTAGCAAACCTGCAGTCTCTGCCATACAGGTCAAACTCTTTCCTTAAGAAACCTGACAAACAGAATCACAGAAGCAAACTTTTACCAAGTGCTTGCTCTGCCCCAGGTCTCTGCTTAGTGCTTTCTTTTCATCTGCTGTCTCAGGTAATCCTTCCACCAACCACATGGCAAAAGCATGACTATTCCTCCATTTTATAGATGAGAAACCTGAAACTCACAAAGGTTAGAGAACTGACCCAAAGTCACCCAGCCTGTAAGTGTCAGAGCTTGGATTTAAATCCCTCTTAGCCAGGGATCAACAAACTCTTTTGGGAAGGGCCAGATAGTACATCTTTCAGGTTTTCTGGGTCATATAGGCTCTGTCACCCCAACTCTGCTATTGAAGAGCAAAAGCAGCCACAGCCCATGTAGATAAACGAGCTGTGTGTCAATAAAACTTTATTATGGACACTAAAATTTGAATTTCATATCACTTTCACCTGTGACAAAATATTGTTCTTTTTTTCCCCCCAACTACTGTATTTAAAAATGTAGAAACCATGCTTCATCAAGGGCGGCACAAATACAGGCCTTCCTTCAGATTTGGCTCACAGAGCCAGAGTTTGCCAACCACTGCTGTTGGCTGGTGCTGTCCACATTTGTGACTCTAAGCTTATGCAGGGTTGTTTTTTTGTTGTTTTTTTTTTCTTTCTTTCTTTCTTTCTTTGTTTGAGACAGCGTCTTGCTCTGTTGCCCAACCTGGAGTATAATGGTGCAATCATAGCTCACTGCAGCCTTGACCTCCCAGGCCCAAACAATCCTTCCACCTCAGCCTATATTTTTATTTATTTATTTATTTGGGTTTTTTTTATTTTATGTTTTTGAAATGGAGTCTCGCTCCGTCACCGGGCTAGAGCGCAGTGGCACGATCTCGGCTCACTGCAAGCCCTGCCTCCTGGGTTCAAGCAATTCTTCTGTCTCAGCCTCCCAAGTATCTGGGATTACAGGCACCCACCACCACGCTGAGCTAATTTTTGTATTTTTAGTAGAGACATGGCTTCACCATGTTGGCCAGGATGGTCTCGGTCTCTTGACCTCGTGATCCACCCACCTCAGCCTACCAAAGTGCTGGGATTACAGGCGTGAGCCACCATGCCCGGCCCATCTCAGCCCCTTGAGTAGCTGGGACCACAAGAATGTGCCACCTCAGCCAGCCAATTTTTTAAAATTTTTTTGTAGAGATAAGGTCTCCTTATGTTGCCCAGGCTGGTCTCAAACTCCTGGGCTCAAGCAATCCTCCTGTCTCAGCTTCCCGAAGTGCTGGGATCCCAGGCATGAGCCATGGCCCCTGGCTTTATGCAGGGTTTAATGTCCACATTCACCCCTGCCCTCTGCTTGCCCAAGCTCCTGCTTTGGCCTGGACCTGTCCATTCTGCTGTCTGTGGCTCCCGCACCCATGCGCCTGGATCCTGAGGACAAGACAGGCCCCCACCCCACCTCATCTCAGGGAGCCTCCGTGAATTCCTTCAGCCATTGCTGGTGCCCCTGCTGGTGATTTTTGTCACAAGAGAGTTGGCACTCCCAAAAAGCCCGGCCTGCCAACATTGGAGCTCACCTGCCAAGGACCAGAGCAGTCACGGGGTGGTAATTTTTGTCATGTTTTAGAGCATGGGGTGACATTTTTCTGCCCTTAACAGCAGGCACTCCACAAGCTGTCGGGAAAGAAGAAAAATAGGAATGGAAGCCTGGGTTGCTTTTCTTTGTCTAAGTAATATTAGATCTCTTTTTTTAGGTGGATGCTTAAGGATGTGTAGAGGGAGTGGGGAGAAGACTTGGGCACTTATTTCTGCTATTTTCTCTTCCTCTCAGGTAGAGATGCCCTCTGTGCACTGCACAGGCCTCCATCACCCTCACAAAAAGCACCCAGGAATTTCCTCCGGGCTCTATAATCACCCCTCTGTAAATGGCACACTTGTTCACAAAAGCCGCTGCTGCCTTGAACTATTTTGCTTGCCTCTTTGCAGCTCCTCTGCCAGGGGCAGAGAAGTGCTCATCGCTGAAGATTTCCAGAAGGTCCCATTGGTCAAGATTATAAATGCCAGGAATGGTGTCCCTGGATTTTAGGCGCTTCCTCCTCTCCTAGTGCTTAATTGTCTCAGAGTAATTCCCAAAATAGTGGCTGCATTTTTTCACTTTGACTCTGACGTTGCATAGTCCATGAATATTTGAAAGCTCCCCTAGGTGACCTTGGTTAGCCTCTCTGGCCACTGTTGACTCCTCTGTAAGAATGATGGCCACTCGATCTACTTGGAAGGCTTATTGTAAGAAACAAATGAGATTATTCTGTGTCACCCTTCCCGCAACCCTAGCACATAGCAGGTGCTCCATCAGCGGTACGTTCTTTCTTGCTTTAAGTTGGATCACTGAAGTTACCCTCCGAGACTCCATGTTTGATAACCCATGAGCACTTTAGATTGGTTCCTGTCCACAACTCCCGGGCCTCCAGCCATAAGGAGGATGGGGTTAAGTGTAGATGAATCAAAGCCACCAGCCTCTTCACAAGATAAATACTCCCTGAGAGTAGACAGCCCATGGACAGCAACGTTGGCTTTGTACAGGAAATATAGCAGCTTTAGCTGATGGCTTTGGGCAGTGTTGGTTGACTGACCCTGAGTTCATGCTTGGCTCCTTCTTGGCTCATACCCTTACTAGAGGGGGCACTTTTCTTCTAAAAGAATGAGAAAATCCTTCCGTTGGCCCTGATTCCCTTTGAAGAAGGTGCTGGTCTCAGGCTCAGAGTCTGCTCTGGTTTCTACTTTATTGGTCCAATGTTATGAATGGAGAAGAGTGAGAACAGAAACAAAGACGTTGAAGAAGGCAAACGTGAAATCTATCTTGGCAGGCAGAATCTTGAGGTTGAGGAAGAGTGCCAACCACAAAGTGCACTTCCTAGATTTCGCTCTCCATTCTCTCTCACCCACACTGCTCAGCTGCAGACAACACCCGTGATCCTTGGAGTAGGACCTGGCCAGGCTCTGTGGCTCTGAA
Source organism: Pan paniscus (assembly GCF_029289425.2). Lineage (NCBI taxonomy): Eukaryota > Metazoa > Chordata > Mammalia > Primates > Hominidae > Pan > Pan paniscus. The sequence goes on from NC_073255.2 coordinate 169,535,608, forward strand.
AAGCAGCTCTAGAAGGGAACCCCTGAAAAGGGGCTTATGTCCTAGGTGTCAGAAACAAAAGAGAACAGGGGCGGACTTATCTTGAAACCTAGACAGCTTTGACTTCATTGCTCACTCATTCCAGCCAGGGAATGGACGGGGCTGTCAGCACAGCCAAGGTACCCTGGTTCCCATTTCCCTGTGGTCCTTGGAGACTTGGCCAGACCTGGGGTGATCACATTCCTTCTCTCCAAGGACACAGCCTTATATGCAGAAGGAAACAGGGCAAAACACTTGTCTCCAGTCTCCCCAAAGGCCTTAGGCTATGAATGCTATCCTTTCAGGACGGTTCCAGCCGACCACATTTAACTCCTCAGCACCCAGGTTTGGGTTCCCACATATTCTCCAGCAGTTTTCACTAGTACCAGTACTGGAGGCCCCCTGAGCCCATGGCCCTCTGGACACACTGGGCAAGGCTCTTCTTCTGAGGTTAGTTCCCTGGCAGGTCCCAGGTCTCACCCTGGGAGGCACTGGGGGACACACAATTCCCATTTGGAAACGAGAAAACTGACGCTGGAAGAGGAAAATGACCTGCGTGAAATCCCAGGGCCAGGCACAAGCAGATGGATGGTTGTTTGTTTGTTTGTTTGTTTGTTTTTGAGATGGAGTCTCCCTCTGTCACCCAGGCTGGAGTGCAGTGGCACGATCTCAGCTCACTGCAAACTCCACCTCCTGGGTTCAAGCAATTCCCATGCCTCAGCCTCTTGAGTAGCTGGGATTATAGGTGGGCACCACCACACCTGGTTAATTTTTGTATTTTTTTTTAGTAGAGATGGGGTTTCACCATGTTGGCCAGGCTGGTCTCAAACTCCTGGCCTCAAGTGATCTACCCGCCTCATCCTCCCAAAGTGCTAGGATTACAGGCGTGAGCCACCGCGCCCAGCTGCAGAGGAATCTTAAAAAGGACCTCCGAAGATTCTTTTTAGAAAACTGTGGTAAAACACACATAATATAAATGTACCACTTCGATCATGTTTCAGTGTGCAGCTCTGCGGCACTCACATTGCTGTGTCACCATTGCCGCCATCCATCTCCAGAGCTCTTTTCATTTTTCAAAACTGAAACTCCGTACCCCATTAAAAAACAGGTCCCCATCCCCACTCCCTCTCCCCCCAGCCACCCCTGGTACCCACCACTCTCCTTTCTGTCTCTGTGAATTTGCCTATTCTATGTACCTCATTTAAGTGGAATCACATGATATCTGTCCTTTTGTGACTGGCTTATTTTACCTAGGATAGTGCCCTAAGGTCCATCCATGTTGGATCATGTGTCAGAATTCTCTTCCTTTTGAAAGCTGAAGAATATCCCATTGTAGGTAAATACAGGTTGAGCATCCCTAATCCAAAAACCTCAAATCTGAACTTTATGAGCATCCACAAAACACCACAAGGTACCTGACACCTTTGCCTTCGGATGGGTCAATGCATACAAACCTTGTTTCATGCACAATTTTTTTTTTCCTTTGAGAGAGGGTCTCACTCTGTCACCCAGGCTGAAGTGCAGTGGTACGATCTCAGCTCACTGCAACCTCCACTTTCCGGGTTCAAGCAATTCTCCTGGCTCAGCCTCCCGAGTTAGCTGGGACTACAGGTGCGCACCACCACGCCTGGCTAATTTTTGTATTTTTAGTAAAGACAGGGTTTCATCATGTTGGTCAAGCTGGTCTTGTACTCCTGACCTCAAGGGATCTTCCCACCTCAGCCTCCCGAAGTACTGGGATTACAGGCGTGAGCTACTGTGCCAGGCCTCATGCACAAAATTATTAAATTGTATAAAATTACCTTCAAGCTGTGTGTATAAGGTATATATGAAACATAAATGAATTTTAAGTTTAGACTTGGGTCCCATCTCCAAGATATCCCATTATATATATGCAAATATTCCAAAATCCAAAAAAAATGTTCAAAAACCCCTCAGATCCCATGCATTTCCAACACTCAACCTCCATCACATTTTGTTCATCCATTCATCTGTTGCTGGACACCCAGGTTACCTCCACTTTTTGCCTGTTGTGAATAATACCACTATGATCACGGGTGGACAAGCACCTGTTTGAGACCCTGCTTTCAGTTCTTTTGGGTCTGTACCCAGAAGTGGTATTGCAGCATCACATGGTAATTCTATTTTTAATATTTTTAGGAAGCATCATACTGTTTTCGATAGTGGCTACACAATTCTGCTTTCCCATCAACAGTGCAATTTCTCCACATCTTTGCCAATATTTACTTTCTGTTGTTATTGTTTTTGTTGTTGTTTGATAATAGCCATCCTAATGGGTGTGAGGTGCCAGAGCTTCTTTAAAAGCATCCAGGTGTGTGAGTGTGTATGGTACAGTGAGATGGGTAAAGAATGAGGTAGACTAGGCGTTTATCACTCTTTTGAAGCCTGTAAGTGGCCCCTCACCACTTAGCCGAAGCCTCAAGGAAGTGTATGCAATTGTTACAGGTTGAATAGCGTCCTCTCAAAATTCATATGCTAAAGTCCTCATGCTCGGTACCTCAGAATGCGACCTTATTTGGAAATAGGGTCATTGCAGATGTAATTCATTAAGACAATGTCATACTGGAGTAGGTGGGCTCTTAATCCAACATGACTGGTGTCCTTATGAAAAAGTATGCCAGGCGAGGAGACAGAGACACACACCGAGGGAAAATGGTGTGAAGAGATAGGGAGAAAGCAGCCATCTTCAAGCCAAGGAAGGCCTGAGGCTTCCAGAAACTAGAGGAGAAATCTGGAACAGCTCCTTCCCTGGTGCTGTTAGGGGAGCCTGGTCCTGCCAACACTGATTTTGGACTTCCAGCCTCCAGAACTGTGAAACAACAAATTCCTGTCATCCTACCCAGTTTGTGGCACTTTATGATGGCAGCTGTAAGAAATGAAGACAGAGGCCACCAGATACACATGACTGGGGACACCACAAAGGGGGAGATGTTCCCCCTGGTGAAGACAGGGGCCTGTGATGATGTCTCTCAGCCTCTGGCTCAAGTGTTAAAGTCATTTCCATGATATCAGCCCAGAAGGCCATTGGCATTCAAGGGCTTCGCGTTCATGGTTTTAACTATTCATGAATGACCCCATCATTTACTACACATGATGTGCAGTCATTTGTCACATTGCCAAGGCATGGTCATGTACTCAGAGCCGAGTGTAAGGACAGGGCACTGGGCTGGTGGCTTTGTTCTTCTCCATTTGTCACGGAGAACATGAGAGGTGATAAAGCCTGTGCTTCTTTGTGGGAAACTGGGTGTGAAAAGAAAGGCAGCTGCTGGCATGGCAGGGAAGAGAAGAGGTCTAACTAATCACGTGATGGTCTAGGCCAGAAAGTGGCTTTATGAATTACCCAAGTGCTGTATTTATAGAACCATTATGGATTTGAAAGAGGTACTAGGTTTTTCAATTATACTTTATTACCTTGTGGGGTAGAAATTACACGACTTGATGTCATTCTCAAATTTGGTAATTCACTAAGGTCCAAGGCCACAGCCTTTAAGAATGTCAAGGGTCTACTCTGTGACAATAAGATTCCACTGCATTTTCTAAACTTTTTCCTTTAGGTAGTAGGCTTTCCACAGACTATAATTATTGCTATATCCTTAAACCACGGGTAGGTCACTTGTGTGGTATAATTTGGAGCAATTCTGAGAAGAACTTTGCACTAAATCACCTATTCTTCAATACATTTTCCCTGCCACAATGTACACCTGAGGCCTGAAAATCTGCCATTATAGACTCATGCCTTTGAATGAAGATATGGCCTCAACTTACGAAGCACCCATATTGCAAGGATTTAATTATCGGTAATCACTTACTCCTCAGTATGAATGAGTTTGCAGAGTCTAAAACTAGCCTGACCATAGTTGCTAAAAGAGGAAGTGAGGAGAGCACAGATGACCCTGGCATCTAGCAGGAAGAACACAAGAATCTTGTAGACTTCACCAGGATTCGCCCTGACAGGACCGTCCTGTGTAAGGATGGGAGGGAGGCTCAGTGCCCACTGGAAGTGTGTGAGCCTCTGTCAGTGAAGCTGATGTGGCACAAAGAGATCAGAAGAGGGAATTCCTCCAGTGACATTCGGTTATTGGAGCTATGAGTTGTCGTTGTTTCAAATAAACTCTTATAACCACACAAATTAGCGATAGTGTAATTAATCATCTGTTGTGGAGAAAGAAAACTCATCCTGGGGTATCTCTTAAGTCTTGACTTCCAAGATAATGTTAATGGATAACAGATTTCTCGAGCTCTTACTCTGCCCTTCAACTCCCTCTTGGTTTCCTTCTTTCAGAGTTCCATCCTTCCCTACCATCTCTAGAATACTTTTAAGGTGATTCTAAAAAACAATGTCAGTAAACGCCATGGAACCGCTAGGTTGTCAGATAACCACATTGTTCTTTTCCAAGATGGCCACAAAGACCATTTTTGAAACTGTCTTGGGTTTGTGAAAATAAGGATTAAGTTCGACACAAAATAGATAGCCAGGGCGTGCAGTGTTCACACCATTATGGAGCCTGTCAGTTAAGCACAACCGCTGAGGCGACACACCCTCAACATTCAGGTGCTTTTGCCTGTCTCTATATTCAAAGAGGTTTTTTTCTCATTTTGCATTTGTGTTCGCAGAGAACGTATACTCTTTCCAGAATCACCACCACCAGGGGGCTCCTCAACCAACTGACATTTATTATTATTATTACTTGTGTGTATTACAGCAGCAGACGTTGATCAAACACTTAAATGCAAGCCAGGTGCTAGCTAGGCTACGGAGGTAGGGACCATTATTATCTCCACTTTACAAAAGAGGAAACTGAGGCTGAAAGAGGATAAGGAACTGGTGGCAAGGGGTGGAGCTGGGGTAGAACGTGATTCTATCTGACTTTGGAGCTGAATTGAACATGAAAACCACTGTGGAGACTGTCCTCAAGGGGATGGAGCTGGAGTTTGAGGAGAGAAAGACAAGGATTATTGTGCAGTTAAGATGTGTTGAGACGGTGTTAACACCATGAAAGCTAGGTGTCTTGTGGACCAAAATAGGATGTTAACATAGGTTTTCTGAAACAGAGTAATATGACAATTCCGCTGTTGTTGAAAGATATATTTGGTAGTGGTCTAGAGAAGCTCTCTCCCTACCTTCTAGGACTCTTTTTTTTTTTCAACTGACAATCACATCTAGTTTGGAAAACTGATATTCCCTGGGACAGATCTACCATCCTCACATCTTGTATAGACTCCTTTTATCAGGGCCTGGTGGTCCCCGTTCTTCCTAGAGAAACCCATAGCAACATTCTTGATGGTCAGTGGTCCATGGATTGTGGGGGTCCCCATGGCCATCTGTCCTTCCTCTTGGCTCCCTTCTGAGGGGCAGGCAGGGTCCTAAAAGGACAGAGCCCTGTGGACCTGGCAGCAGCTTAAGTATTACAAGGTTGAATTCGCCTAACCTAGGCTGGGAGACTACAGCACTGCTGGTTTCTTTATCTAAACTTGTATAGGTATAGTTTTTCCCACTAAATTGCATTTCAAAAGTATAAACTTGAATATAAGAATAGTTCATGAGAATTCAGGAGATGAGGAGCCCCAAAGGTCGCTGTGAGGTTTATGTCTCACCAGGCTGCACCCAAACCCACTGAGCCCAAGCTTCTCCAAGAGGACAATGCACTTCTCAGAGCTCCCTCCACTTAGGGAACTCTGGGCACAAGGCATCAAAATTATCCAGGGCCCAAAACACTGAGCCCTCTTATGTGAAATTCCAAATAAAAATAGCACTAAACTATAAGGGTAGGAAAGTCCAGCCTGGTTCCGATTTTTTCCTAGAATGACTACTTCATACTGTCAAGTATCTAAACATCTTGTGAGAGAGAGAGAGAGAGAGAGAGAGAGAGAGAGAGCATGGGAATGCAACTACTTAGTCTGCGTTTTGGGATACCCAACACTGAAAGCTATTCAAGGCTTGGTTGTGTGATTGTGTTCTATCCCAGAGCTCCTAGGTATGCCAAGGCTTCATGGCAGATTGCGACGATGCTTTGGGAAGCAGTCCATCTCGTCAAGTGGAAAAACTCCCCAGGTGCAGCTGTTCCCTCCGACTCACTGAAGTCAGAGAAATCCTCTATTAATATCTTCAGCTTTCTAAGACGCAGGGAGTAACTGAGGACTCAGACACAGCTACCTGCAGGGGTGAGGTGGTTAGAACTATCCAGCTTTGGGGTCTCACTCACCACTCCACCTTGCTACCACATCTCAGCCCTTTGTCAATATAAAGGGGCACAGTTCCACATACTCGATTTGACTCAAGGTCATTAGCCCATCAATAACTTATCTCCGGAGAAGACAGTCTCCTGTGATCTTTACATGATTGTAGGAGGCTCTCCTCCTAGATTGCTATACAAGATGGTTTGAGGCTTTGGGGGTCTGAGAACCCTGCACTAAACTACTCTATTTCTAGCCCTTCCCACTGCCATGGCATATACCTAATATCAGATATCTTAAAGTCAACATTATAGATTCTGGCCAGGCATGGCGGTCCTCCCTATAATCCTAGCACTCTGGGAGGCTGAGGTGAGAGGATCACTTGATCCCAGGAGTTCAAGAGCAGCCTGGGCAACATGGAAAAACCCTGTCTCTAGCTAAAAAAAATAAAAATAAAAAATAAAAAAAAAAAATTAGCCAGGCATGGTGGCACGTGCCTGTAATCCCAGCTACTTGGGAGGCTGAGGTGGGAGGATCACCTGAGCCTGGGGAGGTTGAGGCTGCAGTGAGCCACGATTGCACCACTATACTTCAGCCTGGGTGACAGAGTGAGACCTTGTCTCAAAAAAAAAATTGTATATTCTTCCTTGTTCACCTCCTACTTCAAGGAAGACATATTGAGTCTAACAAGAGCCCTTCAGTCTCACTCCTTAAGCCCTGGGGCCTTGGTCTACTATATCCTTTCCAAGTTGTTCCCTAATAGCATCTTATTTCAATAGTGACCCCCTGGGGAAGGTCCAAGGAAAGATGCTTGGTTTTGCATGTGAGTGCTGGAGCTCAGTCAACTAATATTAATGCAACTTCCCATCTTTCTCTATCAGAAATCTTTTTTTTTTTTTTTTTTGAGACACAGTCTCGCTCTGTTGCCCAGGCTGGAGTGCAGTGGCCCGATCTTGGCTCACTGCAAGCTCCACCTCCCAGGTTCATGCCATTCTCCTGCCTCAGCCTCCCGAGTAGCTGGGACTACAGGTGCCCGCCACCACGCCTGGCTAATTTTTTTGTATTTTTAGTAGAGATGGGGTTTCACCGTGTTAGCCAGGATGGTCTCGATCTCCTGTCAGAAATCTTTACACAAACATGCACACTCGCACACACCCACATACATCTCTATACCCCATTCCAGAGGGAGCATTCACTTTCCCTGTAATGCTCTCCCATTGTGAGTCGTGATGGCCAGTAGAGATGATGTAATAATAATTTTATTGGATCAATATATCATTTAGAAAATAAAATCTCTCCCCTTCACTGGGTGATGACCATGAGGGGAAATGCCTGTGTCTGGTCAGTAATTTATGTCTGTCAGGCAGAATGAATGGGATCTCTAGCTCAATGCACTTGTCTTTGTGTTTTACTGTATCCTCTATGTTTCCAGCAGTGTCCATAAAACATCCCTCTGAAGGGCTCTCCTTTGAGCAGGAGGCAGCTCCGTCCCCCCAAGAGGTTTAGATCCCAGTCAAGCAGGGAGCTGGCCTGGCCATGGCTTTTCATTTCTTTGTGCAGCAGATGACAAGGTCAGTTTCGTTAGGCCAGTGCTTGCAAAGACACTTCTTTGCCTTCCTTAGCAAGCATTAGGAGACCCATTTTACAGATAGGGAAAACAGGGGACTAAAAGTGTAGAGCTTTCCTGCGGCCCATAAGGTTAAAAAAAAAAAAAAGGTCTTCATTTTCAACAGTAATAAAACACTCTGTCCATGCCTCTCTACAACTTTGTGGCTGGGATCAGAGCAGGAGAAGGTGGGTGGGAAACCATATCACTTTGTCATGACAGCTTCATCCAAGTCCGGAGCACAGAGCAGCTCAGCTCTCTATCCCTTTCCAAGTCCTTTCTAACCCTATCATCACATTCTGACCCATGGCCTCCCCGCCTCCATCCCCTCTTCTCTCCTGAGCTGGCAAATCCTTTGGAGCTGGCACTTCTGTGCCATATTGCTTGGTACCGTGTTCATGTGCCGCTTTGTTTTGGTTCAAGCCAGCTCCCTGCACAATGAAATTAGAATGCCTGGGTGCTGGAGAGGGGGTTGGGGGAGAAGAGCACAGGATTAATGGCAATATGCAGGGAGACATTTAATCAATCAGGGGCTTTCTGAAAAAAACAAAAAGACAAAAATGAGAAAATGAAGGAAACCATTATTTAGCGTGTGCTGGGCACTACATTCGACTACTAAAATACAGAAACAAAAACCGCAAAGGAAATTAATTTCGTTGAAGTGGTATTGACAATAAAATAGATGCTGTCTTGTTTTGATAAATTTATATATGGTATTGCTATTCCTCTGTCTGCTGACGGTGCTTGAGTCATTTCTCCTACAGTGGAGAGTGGGCTGAGCTAAACTTCTGCACTCTCATGGCAAACTCACTTCTGAACAGGGCATCCATTCATCTACCCATTCACCCACTCAGCTTTTGAGGGGAGGAAAGGGGATGGGCCACATGATTTATGTATTCAGGACCAAATCTTATAACTAAGAGACACATTTACTAGTGAATTATTTATTGACATCTGTGATTTTAGTATTAGGTTGGTACAAAAGTAAGATATACTACAGATTACTTTGTATTAAACAATAGTTTGTTTGAGCCATATGTGCCTGGAACTATTCTGAACACAAGTGGTTCGAGGATAAATAAGATAGGAAGTCCTCGTCCTCCAGATATACGACTAACATTTGCAACACAGATCTCAGGGGTTGAGTTCATCACTTTGGCCCTGTTGACCCCGGCTGAGTCAACTACTCTAGAATGAAAATAAATGGTGGGGTTTTTTAAATTTGTTTTATTTTTGTTTTTATAAAGGGCGTTCAAGCTTAGAAAAACAGGAAGGCACTCAATTTTTAAAAAGCAGGCCAGGTATGGTGGCTCACACCTGTAACCCCAACACTTCGGAAGCCCAAGGCAAGAGGATTGCTTAAGGTCAGGAATTCAAGATCAGCCTGGACAACTTCGCAAGACCCCACATCTACCAAAAAATTTTTTTTGTAATTAGCTGGTTATGGTAGATAGGAACTCCTATCTATTCCTACCTTATCTGCATTCCTAGCTACTTGGGAAGCTGAGGCAGGAGGATTGCTTGAGCACAGGAGTTTGAGGCTGCAATGAGCTATGATCGCGCCACTGCACTCCAGCCTGGGCAACACAGAGAGACCCTGTCTCAAAAAAATAAAAAAGCAAACCTAAATCCTGTTTTTTCCATCAACTTGCCTATCCCTCCTTCAAATGTGAAAGCTAAACTCAAGGGCATATCAATCATCAGCTTTACCATCCAGTCATTTTCAGGATATTCTCAAGGCTACGACTCCACCCCCAGCCCTTTCTCCTGCCACGGCATATACCAGATAACTGAAATTTCATGGCTGGTCAAAGATGTACACAAATGGAAAGTTTGGTTACCTTAGAAGCCCCTTGCCCTGGGACCCTTACTAGAGAGCTCCTTCCCCAGGAGGGCAGAGGGTACTGGGTAAGGAGAACAGGCAGATGTTTGAGTTGAACTCACAGACATCCCTCTGTGAGTGTTAGTGAAGCTCTATGAAGCACAGCCCTTAGATCTCCTGTCATTCAAGAAGGATTTTTGCTTCTATTATTGTTTACCCTCCAATCACCAGTACCTAGTACTATGCTTGCCACACAGTAGAAATTCAATAAATGGGCTCTTACAGTTTTAATTTTTTCTCAAAAGGATATGCATACAGAAACAAAGCAAATCATACACAAGTGCTGTGTTGTGCAAAGGGAGTGTGGAGGCATAAGCAGCTATTGCCAGGTTGTGTAAATATACAATAGGGGTTACTAATGGAACATTTACAAGGCAGAGAAGCAGCAGAGTGTATCTGCTCCCCTGAGCACTCATCATTCTCAAAGAGGTGGGCTTAGGCTGGGCCTGGCTGGACCAGGTGCTCCAAAGGGAGGAAATGACCCCAGGGCTATCCAGATTAGTCGCTCCTCCAGCTTCCATGCACAGCAGCGGTCTCTTTGCACTCTTGCCCACTTCACTTCCCACAGGCAATTCCTAAATCCAATCCATTTTTAATTCTTTTCGTGATTATTACCTTTTTTTTTTTTTTTTTTAAGAAACAGGGTCTCTCACCCAGGCTGGAGTGCAGAGGCGCAATCACAACTCAGTGCAACCTCCACCTCCTTGGCTCAAGCGATCCTCCCGCCTCAACCTCCAGAGTAGCTGGGACTATCAGTGCATGTGACCACACCTGGCTTCTTCTCTTAATGCTATCAAATTTTAATGAAAGCAACTATGCCATCCATGGAATGGCAAGCATTAAACTATAAGAGAGACATCAAAACTTTTACTGCAAGAACACAGGCAAATGTCTTGCTGTGGTCGGCTTCTGGGAAGGTTGAATCATACTGAGCTGTACCCTAGATCCCTGCACTCTCACAGCTTTATCCTCCTGTTTCCTGGGCGACCTGAAGGCCCTGGTCCTCCCCTGATACTTCCAGGCCTCTGTGGGCTGCGTGTGGAGCAAAAGGGCCACCAGGGAGAGTCTGGGACTCAGACACAGCATTAGCCAATATTTGCTGTGATCATTTTATTTTCTGAGCTTGTTGAGACTTCTTTCTGTTGACAGAGCTACCCATCCAACTTTCTGGAGTACTTTCCTCACAGAAGACTTTGAAAGAAAGCTTTGAAAGAAGGAACTGGGCCAGGCACGGTGGCTCACACCTATAATCCCACTACTTTGGGAGGCCGAAGCGGGTGGATCACAAGGTCTGGAGTTCGAGACCAGCCTGGCCAACATGGTGAAACCCCGTCTCCACTAAAAATACAAAAATTAGCCGGGCATGATGGTGCGCACCTGTAGTCCCAGCTACTCGGGAGGCTAAGGCAGCACAATCGCTTGAACCTGAGAGGCGGAGCTTGCAGTGAGCCAAGATCGTACCATTGCACTCCAGCCTGGGTGACAGAGCGAGACTGTCTCAAAAAAAAAAAAAAAGTAGGAAAGAAGGAACTGGTTCTGTCTAACCCATTGTCCATATCTTCAGCCATCATCTGTAGAGGTTGCACTTCCAATATGTATGGCTCATGTTTCTGCATACATTGTAGAACGTTTCTTCTGTTTCTAGGTAGTGTATTTCCTCCTCCATTGATTTTTTCTGAAGTTGCATTACATGTTCTTGATGTATTTCAAGTTCCAGAGGAAGCTTCTGAATCTCACTTTGAAGCTGTGAATTTTCAGTCGGCAAAGATGCTTGCTCAGTTTGGAGACTTTGTTTGTCCTGGAAGCTCTTCATTCATTGGATTTTCTTCACATAATTTCTTGGAATTTTTTTTTTTTTTTGCTTTTTCCCTTCAAATCTTCTAAAGAAAACATTTAAGTTAACAGCATCCAGGAGTCTCTTCAAATCAACTTGTAACTGATAGACCTGGTGATCTCCAGTTCTTTCTGCTTTCTTCTTTTTCTCTAATTTCAAGCTGCCATCAGCCACGTGGTCTCTAAAGAGACAGACACACCTACGATCTTCAGCAAGGTTTTCATCCGAGATGTTCACTGGCCCACATTATCACCCATGACCTATTTCATTCCCCCCTTTGCGTTTTCAAGCAGGTTTTCTGTTCCTTCAGTTCCTGCATTCTTTGCTCCCATCTCACGGTTTTTTTGGCAAGCAGTTCTAGTCTTTCCTGAAGATGAGTGTTTTCATTCAAACTGTCCATCATTCTCTTCTGTTCTCCACTGTTTTAAAATGCTTTTAAGATGTTTTATGAATCAGTCACTTAGGATTGGAAGGATTTTGATGCGTCTTTGAGTGACAGTGTCTGTCCGTGAAGTGAAAGTTCAGGGAGCTGGCTTTTCTGTCCTTTTCCAGAAAAGTCTACCATGTCCTCAGGTGAAGCCCTATTCTGATATTTACTCAGTGCTGCCAAATACAGAATTTGTAACTGCAAAAGACTGGCCTCCACCGCAGGTGGCTTGAGGGCTTCATAGGCTTGTGTCATCAGCACCATCTTCTCACTGACTTTTCCACACACTTTAACCAAGCGGAACACCTCGCTCTTTTTCCCTCCTTAAAGTGTGTAGGCTCTTTACCATAAAAACAACCCCAGCAGCAGCACACACGAGGATCTTCTGAGGAAACCCAAAGAGACTGGGACTTGCTCAGAGGCTCAGACATCACCAGCAGAGGACCACACAGCTGCTCCAGGCCCGGCTGGAGAGACATTTTGGTGGTAGATACTCAGGCCTTCCGTGGGTCCGAAGGGCTCCCCACTTCTATTCAGATTGCTGGCATCCTGTAGGCCACTGTGGACCACACAGAACCCTTGGGGGACACGGGTGTCTGCCTGTAATGCAAACAAGTGCCAGGCAACAAGCACAGACCATACATCAGCTGAGAAAAAGGAGGTGAAGGCCAGTCAGGTTCTATAACATAATGCTCCCTAACCTTGCTCTGCTCAATGCACAAATAGAAAGTGGTACTACTTAGTGCATTTGGGGAAGCAGAAGGTGCTGACTGCAGCCAGAGACCAGGCTGGAGCTCACGCCATTCCTGGCCCCACATGACCCTCCAGCAAACCTAGAGGATCAAGCAGCGCCATGTTGGTGGTGATTACCTTAACCTAAATGGTATTTATAACTCTACTTCTTGGTTTTTCAACTTATAATGTCCTCATTTAAAACTTAGCTCAATGTGTGTGGTTTCATATTTTTTATTAATATATTTAGTTACTTTTATAACATTAAATCACAGTACCTCCATTTACTGTTCCATCAATTTTAGTCAGTATTTTGATTCTCCTTCAGATAAGATGGGAGTATTTATGCCCCTACCCATCCTTCTCCCTTCTGTCTCCAACCTGCTGCCAAATAAATTTCACATTAAAAAGCTGATATTAACATTTGCATTCTGTAACTACAATGCTATACTCTGAACTTCCATAGATGCACTCTAAATGTTGTTGTTGTTAGCAACAATTATGATCACAATACACAAATTGCTCTGCCTGAACAAGTGGGGCCAGTGTGTCAATTTCCTTTCTACAAATCTGAAATTGCAATCCTTAGGCCACTCAAAGAATAATGGTCATCCCAGCATAAAGCTCAATGAATTCCCTTTCTTATATTCCAGCAATTGCTTAAAATCATGATACATTTTGCTTATTGGGATACTGACTTTGTGGTACAGCTTCTTGTTTATCTAGGTGCTTCCAAGCACATTTTTTCCTTTGACTAATGGTCATTTTTCATGTTTTAAGATGTTCCATCCTTGAGAGGATATTCCTACCACAGGAGTGCTCTTTCTTCTCATTCCCCCTTGCAGAACTCTTTGCTCTTCTTTTCCAGTCTGGATTGCTCGTCCTCCAGGATCAGCCTGGCTGTTACTCTGGGGTCTCCTTAGCTGTTCTCCTGAATTGGACCTGATCTCCTGTCTCCTGGATCCCATGTCTTTCTCTTCCTCTGTTTACTTCCCCATGCTGCTGGGATATGACCTCAGATGCTGCCTAAGAAAAGGTATAAGGAAATTAAATTGGCCTTATTCTGCCTTAATATTTGATTGACAATTGGGTTGAGTAAATAATTTTTTTTAAGTTAGGTCCTATTCTCTCAGAACTTTGAAGGCATTCTTGTATTGTCTTCTAACACTGAGGGATACAGATGAAAAGTCAATTGCCAGTTTGAGTTTAGTTTCTTTGAGATAACTTGCATTGTCTCTCTGGGAAATTGTAGGATCTACCAGTTGTCTTTGGTGCTCTAGAATTTCGCAGAAAAATGTCTACGTGTTGGGTCATTTGTTTTGCTTTGCTTTGTTTTGTTTTTCCATTTACTATGCTGGATATTTGGGGCCTTTTAAAATTAAGGTCCTTCTTCAGCCCTGATAAATTTTATTCTACTCTTTCTTTGCTAATTTCCATTTTTTCTATTCTTTCTTTCTGGGATTGATCTTCATTTTATGTTTGACTTCAAGGATGAGCCTCATGTCTCTTACCTTTTCTCCACTATTATTTTTTCTCTTTATATTTCTTTTCTACATTCTGAGAGATTCCCTTGACTTTACATTCCAAGCTTGTTTTGAACATTTTTAATTTTGATAATCAAGATTTTTTAAATCTGTAAGAACTATCTCTTTTTCTCTTTCTGTTCCTTTTTCATTGCATTTTATGCTTGTTTTATGGATGTAATATATCACTGAATTTGAGTATATGAATTACAAGACTTTTTTGGAGATGGACTTGGTGTCCAGTGGGGTCAGTTTGCCTATCTTGGTCTATCTCTTTCATGCTTCTGGTTCTTCTCTAATTCTTGTGGTTCTTGGTTATCCTTCCATAGTTAAACTGGACAAGGCAGCCGATGTGGGATTTTTTTTCTGTATTATGTCGGAACCCAAGAGGTCTCTTTTTTTTTTTCCCCCAGCAGCTCTCTTCCTTAGAATCCTGATTAGGAGCTCTCCGTGGGGTGTGAAATATTGCCTGGTGGCATGCTGGTGGCTTTGGCTTTAGGACGAATGTATGAGGCTCTCACTTAAAAACCAAGCCAAGAACTCCCCAAATGCCAGAACATGGAGGGCTCTATTCTGGACCACCAAAACCTGCACTAGATGCCTTAGCTTTCCACAGAGGGCTGATTTAAATTTACAGATATACCCTTTACATTTTATCTTGAAGCAGATACCAGATTAGGTGGGCTGTACCAACCATAGCAACTTTTAACCATTCCTCCTCTTGTGAGTCCCATTTCTCACTCCTGTGTTCCACTGTACCTGCCAACTCTGAGCCCAGAATCCTTTTTGCTTTCTAACAAGCATATGGATTCCCACATCCATTGCAGCCCCACTTTTATTCCAGGTTATGCCTTTTCCCGACAGTTGCTTGCATCAAAATCCCATTCATTCCATCTTCCAGAAATGTGTTGGGATTTCTTGCATTCAACAATCTTCCTCCCCAATCTCTTTGCCATGATAGACACTCAGAAGTGACAAAGGTGAAAGCATGTACTCAGCCCACCATTTTGAACCAGAAGTTCTCATTAAAAGTTTGTTTGAAGTCTACTACAAATTCCAACTAGAAACATCATTCTTCTATATGCCAAGCATTGTATCTGACTTTCATAGGCCGCCAGTACAAAAACTGTTAGGCTAAAGATTACATTGGGTCTGTTTTTATTAAAAAGTTACTAAAGAAAATTCAAAGTAGACTTGAGAGAATAGTTTCAAAGAGTTCAAGGGCACAAAGGCCAGGGTTGGCAGCTTCTGGCATTCCCCCTGACTGCAGCTGCTGGAGCACACAAGGTGTGGAGGCCACCTCAGCTCCTGCCGGGAGGAGGCAGTGGCTGTCAGTCAAGAGCAAGAGGCGTGCGCCAGGGCTGTGACCCCCGACTCCTCACCAACAACTTTTTCTCCATGTCAGCTTAGCTGCCAACTTTGCACACACCTGCTTCCTTCTGAATCACCAGCTCAGAAGAAAGGAAGGAGGTAAGGCCAGCCCTGGACTAGGCTTTGATGTGCTGAGCCACCGCTGATCTTTGAGTAACAGATGCACAGAGCTTCTCCAGAGTATTACTGGGGACTCTAATTGCCAAAACAGAAATGAATTTGAGCTAGCTTAAGGAAAAAAAGGTGATTTTATCATAAAGGTCTGGGAGTAACTAATGAAACCCAACAGACTTAGAAAGGGTGTAGAGGCCAGGCATGGTAATTCATGCCTATAATCCCAACACTTTGGGAGGCTGAGGCAGGGGGATCACTTGAGCCCAGGAGTTAGAGACCAGTCTGGGCAACACGGCAAAGCCCAATCTCTACAAAAATACAAAAAAATTACCTGGGCATAGTGGCATGTGCCTGTGGTACTTGGGAGGCTGAGGTGGGAGGATCACCTGAGCCCAAGGAGGTCAAGGCTGCAGTGAGTTGTGATCGCACCACTGCACTCCAGCCTGGGTGACAGAGTGAGACCTAGTCTCAAAACAAAAAGAAAGGCTATTGGACTGAGGACTTGGGAGCTATTAGGATTTGCCTCCATGTCTCATCTCCCAACTCCAGCCCTCTCTGTGTCCTGTTTCTCTCTTCCTGTAGACCGGCTTTCTCTTCTCTTCTGTCTATGTGCCAGAATGTGGCTACCCCTCTGACTGGGGGTTCACATACACTGGTTTGGCCATGCACAGAGACTGACATTTCCTTAGACCAAGGGCTGGCAAATTTCCATAAAGGCCAGATAGAAAATATTTTCGGCTTTATGGACTTTACAGTCTCTGGTATGACTATTCAACCTGACCATTGTTTCATGAAAACAGCCATGGCCAAGTTGCAAATAAATGGTCATGTGGCTGTGTTCTAATAAAACTTTATTTACAAAAACAAGAAGGCGATGGGTAGAATTTGGCTGGATCACCAACCACTGCCTTAGACACAACCCAGATTTTCAGAAAAATATGAAGTATTCAGTGTGGGTCACTGAATAACTTAGTCCCTAAGTTGGTAAACAAGAGAGACAGGAAAACACAGCAGACACGTGGCCACTGGAGGCCTGGGGTGAGGTGTGCAGTTCCCAAAAAGGAGAGTCTAAGACAACACCTTAATGAGGGGTCACTATATCTACACCTCCTTTAGAGAAGCCATAGCTAGGGATATTAGCTCTTGCATCTTCTGACTTCAGGGTAATCTCACAGAACAGGGTAGCAAAAAGCCGTTATAGCATCTTGACATCCCCAGAAACAAAGTCCTGTTTAGAATGAGACATTTGAAAATTCCTCCCAATAAGAAAAGGAAGTGTGCCGGGAGCAGTGGCTCATGCCTGTAATCCCAGCACTTTGGGAGGCCAAGGCGCGTGGATCACCTGACTGTGATCAGGAGTTCAAGACCAGCCTGGCCAACATGGTGAAACCCTTTCTCTACTAAAAAAAAAAAAAAAAAAAAAATTAGCTAGGCATGGTGACAGACACCTGTAATCCCAGCTAGTCAAGAAGCTCAGGTGGGAGAATCACTTGAACCCGGGAGGTGGAGGTTACAGTGAGCTGAGATTGTGCCACTGCACTCCAGCCTGGGCGACAGAGTGAGACTGTGTCTCAAACAAACAAACAAAACAAATAAAAAAAAAAAAAAGGAAGTGAAGAAAGACCGTGAAGTGAAGCAATTGGCCCTATAAAGAGTATATAGCCCTGGATCTGAGAAAGCTTATTCAAAACTTTTATTGTTCCTTAAATGGACATTTAGGGGGAGTTTTTACATTTAAACCCAAGGCTCTGAAATTGAACAAAAGTAATTTTGAGCTACAGTTGGCTGGGAGATTCCACGGCTCTCTGCTCCCCTGGGGCTCAGGGCTGTACAGTGGTATGGTTGAGGCTTGAATTATGTGCCCGATGTGGCTGTAACTCAGTCTGCATCCTAGCCTCCCATGGTGGCCCTGTAGCCTACAGGCATATCATAAAAACGCTGCAGTGGCTGTTAGTGGGAATGGAAAATGGTGCAGCTACTATGAGGCAGTATGGTGTTCCTCAAAAAATTAAAAATAGAACTACCATATGATCCTGCAATTCTACTTCTGGGTATATAGCCAAAAGAAAAAGAAAGGTCCCGAGGAGATGTTTGCAAATCCATGTTCATAGCAGCATTCGTTATAATAGCCAAAAGGCAGAGGCAGCCCAAATATGCGTTGATGGGTGAATGGATAAACAAAACATGGTCCATACACACAATGGAATATTATTCAGACTTAAAAAGGAAGGAGATTCTGACACAGGCTACCACATGGATAAATCCTGGGGACATTCTGCCAAGTGAAAGGTACCTACTCTAGGTGCCTCATATAAGTGGAATCATACACTTACGTGGGGCACCTAGAATAGGTACATAAAGACAGAAGCTAGAGGGTTGTTGCCAGGGGCTGGCGGGCTAGGAGCTATGGGGAGCTGTTTTTCAATGGAGTAGAGCTTCAGTTTTGCAAGATGAAATGAGTTTCAGAGATGGATGGTGGTGACGGTTGTGCAATAACTTGAATGTACTTAACATTATTGAACTGAACACTAAAAATGGTACATTTAGATGGTACATTTTATGTGATGTATATTTTACTGTAATTTTGTTTAAGTCTGTAGTGGGAAAGGCTTCAACCTCCATGAGCCCTACTCTATTATGGCAGTGCACAGCCGTGGCCTCTGGGGCCAAGTGAAACACGACTCCTCACACCAGAACCATGACCCCCAAAAGCTTTCCTGGAATGACCTTGAGTCTCTGCCTTCTATTTTCCTGCAAAAATAAAAGGTTTTGTTTGTTTGTTTTTCTAGCCACAGAAACAAGGAATAGGTGTTTAGAAACACCCCACTGTCTGCTCCTCTGTGGACCATTCTGGGGTTTTTCCCCTGAAGTGAGCCTAGAATCTTCCACCCTAAGGACCTGGCCTTCCCAGAAGCCCTGAGGCCCAGAAGCTTGAATAAGTCCCCAGACAGCACCACAAGGGGAGACACTCTCACAACAGCAGTCCTACTATTGGCCACACCTCATGTGATCTGCTGCAAGAGCAGCGTGCCCCCTCCCCTGATGGGGGTCAGCTAGCAAAGCCCCCTCCACCACCCACACCATCCCCTCCTCTGAGATCAGAGCCTCCAGGGGAGAGGAGGAGCCCGTGTAATCCCCAGAGCCTCTCTCCATCAACAGAGAAGAGCCATGAGCTTCTGCTTCAGGTACCGGCAGACCTTGCTCCAGCCTCCTAAGACCCTTTTTGCTTCAGCCTTGTCCCCTCCAGCCCCTTCTCCATGTGGCCACCTGCTGACCTCTGCTCACACATCCAAGTAGGCCACTGCCATGCACCAACCTTCATTGGCTCCCTACCGCCCTCAGGAACAAACGCCCAAGACTGTGTGAGGCCTCCAGCCTCATTCCCAGAAGCTCCCTGTCTTCATGCTCCTAAGCCCCACACACCCCTGCCTTTTCCTAAGTGTATCCCCTTTGAACCCCAGTCAATCAGTCAAGTCCCTTTTCTATAGGATGCACATTGTTGGATTGTTCTCAATGTAGCATGGTGATCGATCCTCTCCATGTCCTGCTCACCCCTCCAGGTGCCTCCAGTTTGCTCACATCCTCAATACAGCAGGACATCCAGGACTGACCACGTATATCAGGGGTGACCCCAACAGCACAGAGAACAGCCAACGGGTTCAGGGAACGGCTTCACAGGTTTGAGACACCATAACTAGGACAAAGACCAACTAAAGACCATGGACCCAAATTGTGGATGGAGGGATTTAAGATGAACTTCCAACCATTTGGATGAGCTCCAGGAGGTCATCGCTATCTCCCTGGAAATGCCCATGGGTAAGTCAGCCACAGACCTGGCTGGGTCACTGTGGATAGAGCCTGGAGGGAGATAGGAGGATGGGTAAGGTCTAGGAGTTCTGCCCCTGTGAGTTACAGAATCCCTTTACTGGGATCTCCAGTCATTTCTTTATTCTGCTGGCTGCAGATAAGATTATTCTTTCATTTTTTTAGTCACGGAGGGGAAATCCTTAAAAAATAGCCGTCTTTTACTCTGGGCAAATTGTCAGCCCACTGAAGAACAGGAGCTGATGCTCATGCCAGCCACCATGTGCCACATGGGTAGTGCCACCAAGAGATCAGAAACTAACAATGGAAGGGAAGGATGGAGTTTCTAACGCTTCTTTGGAGTCCTTGGAAGACTGTGTATTAGGCTGTTCTTGCATTGCTATAAAGAAATACCTGAAACTAGGTAATTTTTTTTTTTTTTTGAGACAGAGTCTTGCTCTGTTGCCCCAGCTGGAGTGCAGTGGTGCGATCTTGGCTCACAGCAACCTCCGCCTCCTGGATTCAAGTGATTCTCCTGCCTCAGCCTCCTGAGTAGCTGGGATTACAGGCGCACACCACCACACCTGGCTAATTTTTGTATTTTTAGTAAAGACGGGGGTTTCACCATGTTGGCCAGGCTGGTCTCGAACTCCTGACCTCAAGTGATCCGTCCTCCTTGGCCTCCCAAAATACTGGGATTACAAGTGTGAGCCACTGCGCCCAGCCAGAGACTGGGTAATTTATAAGAAAAGAGGTTTAATTGGCTCATGGTTCTGCAGGCTGTACAGGAAGTACAGTGACATCTGCTTCTGAGGAGGCCTCAGGGAGCTTTTATTCACGGCAGAAGGTGAAGCAGGAGCAGGTATTCCACACGGCAAAAGCAGGAGCAAGAGAGAGAGAGAGCGGGATGGGGCAGTGAAGTGCCGCATACTTTTAAATGACCAGATCTCCTGACAACTCACTATCACAAAGACAGTGCCAAGGCATGAGGGATCTCCCCCATGATCCAAACACCTCCCGCCAGACCCCACCCTGGCACTGGGGATTACACTTCAACATGAGATTTGGGCGGGGACACACACATCTGAAATATATCAGATGGGAGGCACGGAGTCCATGCCAGAGGCCAGCTTCTGTGAACAGGGCTTGGAACTGCAACACTTTTCCTAAATTCCTACCAGGTTTTCCCTTCTGGCAGCCTGGTCATGGCATTTAACCTCTCTGAGCCTCAATCTCCGCTCCTGTTAAATGGAGATGATGCTACCAACCATGTACATGAAAAGATTTTGCAAACTGCAAGGCATGATATACATATAAGTTTTAAGAAGTTTCTAGAGTAAATAAGATTGGTATAAAGCTAACAACTTGATTTCAGTGGAAGAATGCCTAACTCAAGGCAGACAGCGTCATTATTTAGAGAATGAGGCTGGGCACTTTGGGAGGCCAAGGTGGGAGGATCACTTGAGGCCAGGAGGTCAAGAGCAGCCTGGGCAACATAGCGAGATCCTGTCTACAAAAAAAAATTTTAATACAATAAACGAATTAGCTAGGCATGGTGGTGTGCCCCTATAGTCCCACCTACTCGGGAGGCCAAGGCTGGAGGATTGCTTGAGGCCAGGAGTTTGAGACCAGTCTAGGCAACATAGCAAGGCTCCATCTCTATAAAAAATAAAGTTTTTAAAAAATTAGCCAGGTGTGGTGACATGTGCCTGTATCCCAGCTACTCAGGAGGCTAAGGTGGGAGGATCACTTGAGGCAAGGAGATCAAGGCTGCAGTGAGCCTGTGATTGTACCACCACACTCCAGCCTGGAGCCTGGGTGACAGAGTGAAACCCTAACTCAAAAAAAAAAAAAAGTTGGGGAGAGAATGAAACGTGAAGTTCCCAGATGGGCAGAGAGGCAAGAGGAATAGGCCGGAGGGATGCTGAGGAGTGACCAACTTGCAAACAACTCTGGAGAACCCAAGAATGTTAGCCGATCCCCAGGCTGCCCAGCTCTTAGTCACCTTGAGTTACGACCGGCACTTGTGCATCATCGCTAGTTCAAGGCCTGGAGCTACTACCCCTCTCCCGCAGGACCTGAGCCAATGGCTACCCTCAAAGTTTCAGCCCATCCATGAGTGGCCAATGGTGAGCAGAGAGACAAAGGCACAGCAGCCCCTCTCATCTAGCCCTGCAGCATGGTGAGGCCGGGAATTCCCTCCCACTTCTAATTTCAAGTCACCCTGGGGTCCATGCTCAATAGGGACATGCTCAATCAGGCAGTCAGTTTCTGGTGACCAAGCATCCCTTCCCCTGGGCCTTGGGGACTCAGGCAATGGCCGAGCGCCACAGCCCCCACTTCCCCTTAAGTGTGATAGATGGACTGAGTTTTCCTGGCAGTTGAAACACTTTGCATTGATTTGTGTATTAGTTTGTATATTGTTTTGAGAGACCAATTTCAAGAGAAGCTGGGCCTGTCGTCCATCAAAGCCCCACGGTGCTTTATCTTCATTCTGAGCTGGCTGCTCGTCAGACGCAGGGCAGGCTGCTGCCAAGAGAGCTCACTGCCGAGGACCTCCGTCTATCACTGCCTGGGGGACACGCTGCCTTGGGATTGTTCAAACTCCAGGGAAAGGACAGTTATCCACACCCACCCACTGTGCTCCTTGGAGAAGATCTGAGCTCTTCTGGTTGGAATTCTTGGGTCTTTGGGATTCTCAACATTTCCAGAGATGAGGAGGCTATAGGAATACTTACAACCATTTTACAGCTTAGGGAAACAGAGTCAAGTGCCGTAAAATGGACACACACACAAAACACTCTCGGGAGCTGGGTCCCTAAGTTACAAAGAGAACCTGGCTTCCCTGGTCTTAGCAGATCTCACAGCCCCTTCACCCCGGCCTGTGACACACACAGCCCTCCAGACCTTCCTCCACCTGCACCACTAGGTTTATGCTAGAAGGTTCCCAGTGTGCCCACTTCTAAGCAGTCTTTGCTGAGGCGGATGAAGAAAAGGGGACCTCCCAAGAGGCCACTGAGGTGGAGGAGTCCTCGGAGACTAAAGCAGCAGAAGTCTGGAGAACCTCTTCAAAAGAGACAGGAGAAGCAAGGCTGCGTGCGAGTCAGGAAGAACAGGCATGGTTTAAATCTTTTTTCTTGGAGAGTAAACATTGTCACATTTCTGCCTCTGCTGCTTCAGAGGATGCGCCTCTCTGGACAGCCCTTCAGGCATCAGCCTGTTGGCAGCCACGCATCCTGGAATACGGGGTCGCTGGACATAAATCCATCTGTACTGGCCGGGGCTGACAGCGACTGTCAGTCCCCAGGACAGGGTCACCACCTTTCTCTCCCTTCTTCTCTCTCCTCTTCCCACTGTTTCAAGGACAGCAGAGTCTTACGGATTTTTCTTCTCCTGTCTTGAATGTGCAAAGGTCCAGGGGACCACAGCAATGCCACCTTCTGGTGTCAAGAGGGAGGTGGAGGCAGGCACTGAATAAGGTCCCAGGCGCTCCTTGCCCTGGAATTTTGATTCTTCAAAGGGCATCAGAATGCGGTGACCAGCAGCACACAGCAACCAGTCTCTCAGCGGGGCTTTAGGCATGGTCACTTGGGCTTGCCCAGGGAACCTCATCCTGGAGGATCTTCCAGGAAGCCTGAGGTCTCCTACTAATGGAACTGTGACTGGCTCACCCAGAGGGGGTCAGGTTGGGACCTTGGAGTGGGCACTAGATGAAGCAAATGGGATTGACTCTAATAAAAACATGGAAGAAAAAAATCAGAGACCTTCAGTTCATATCTGACCCTTGCGTACTCCCATTTGTGGGACCCCACAGCCCTTCCTCTCACCTTCTGTAAGGAGTATAATGTTCTGGATCCTTCCATTCTCCTCCCCTCAAAACCTACCTGTTCAAAATGTAGACAGCTCACCAATATATGAAAAGATGCTCAACCTCATTCAGAACAAAAGAAATACAAATTAAAACTACTCTGAGATTCTATTATCACTATCAAGTTGGGAAAAGGGCCGGGCACGGTGGCTCACACCTATAATCCCAGCACTTTGGAGGGGCCAAGGCGGGAGGATGGCTTGAGGCCAGGAGTTCGAGACCAGCCTGCACAACATAGTGAGACCTCATTTCTGCAAAAATAAATAAATAAATAAATAAATTATATTTTTTAAGTTGGCAAAAGGCTGCAAGTGTGATAACAAACAGTGCTGACAACACTGTGGGGAAACAGACCCTCAAATTCACTAATGGTAGGCTTGGGAGTGATTATTAGGATGTTTTAACTGCATCTTTCTGTGTTATAATAAAAGTGCATGGCTGTGCATGGTGGCTCACGCCTGTAATCCCAGCACTTTGGGAGGCCAAGGCAGGCAGATCACCTGAGGTCAGGAGTTTGAGACCAGCCTGACCAACATGGAGAAACCCCATATCTACTAAAAATACAAAATTAGCCAGGCGTGGTGGCGCATGCCTGTAATCTCAGCTACTCGGGAGGCTGAGACAGGAGAATCGCTTGAACCCAGGAGGCAGAGGTTGCAGTGAGCCGAGATCGTGCCATTGCACTCCAGCCTGGGCAACAAGAGTGAAACTCTGTCTCAAAAAAAAAAAAAAAGAAAGAAAGAAAAGTGTATTTGGTCTTTGTCTCCAGTTCCTGGCACACAGCTTCTAAAACCCTTGGGGTTTTCAGAGTGTTAGGAGTAACTTTCATTGTTTGTAGGAGTCCCATGTCAACCACATCAGAGATGATGCAAGGTGGAGCCCCTAGATAGCTTCAGGATGGTTCTGGTCACCAAAAAGAACAAACATGTGATCAGAAGGGGTAACTTTCAGCCCCTGACCTCCAGGATGGGAGGCGGTCTGGAGACTAGGTTCTAAAAACTTTTGAATGATGAGATCCTGGGAGCTTCCAGGTTGGTGAACACGCTGATATGTTGAGGAAATGGCACTTGGAGGACTCAGGGGCTCTGCCCACCACTCCCACCATGGAAATCACTTCCATTTGGTTGTTCCTGACTTCTATCCTTTATAATAAACCAGTAAGTAAAGCACTTTCCCGAGTTCTGTGAGCCATTCAGGGGCAAGGGAAGGGGGTGTTGCAGGAAGCCCAGAATTTACAGTTGGCCAGGCAGAAGTGTGGGTAGCCCAGCCATTCTCTTTGTAGGTAGCATCTGAAGTGGGGGCATTTTGTGGGACCGAGGCCTTAAATCTGTGGAGTCCAGCGCAATCTTTCAGTAGTTACTGTCAAAATTGAATTGAATGGTTGTACACACAGTTGGTGCCGGAAAATCAGAGACTTGGTATTGGAAACCCCACATACATTTGATGTCAGAAAAAAAGATGAAAAAAAAATCACACTTTCAAAATTACCAGAATGTGTATCTTTGACCTAGAAACTCCGCTTCTAGGAATTATCTTACTGACACACTTAGCAGCAAGCAAAATGATATAAATACAACCTTATACATTTTGGCATTGCTTATAGCAGTAAAAGAATGGAAACAGCCAAATTGTCATCTGTATGGGAACTAGTTAAAGTATTGAACATATGTACAATGGAATTCTATATAGCTATAAAAAAATTGAAGAAGCTCTATATTGACATGGAAAGATTCAAGATACATTGTTAATTGGGGGAGAAAAAGCAAGATGTAGAACACTGTTTATAGTATGCCATATCTTATGTTAGATGAAAGAAGGGGCTGGGCATGGTGGCTTATGCCTGTAATCCCAGCAGTTTGGGAGGCCAGGGCAGGAGGATCACTGGAGCTCAGGAGTTCAAGACCAGCCTGGGCAACATAGGGAGACTCCATCTCTACAAAATAAATAAATAAATTAGGCAAGGATGATGGTGCATGCCTGTTGTCCCAGCTACCCGGGAGGCTAAGGTGGGAGGATCACTTGAGCCCAAGAGGTCAAGGCTGCAGGAAGCCAGGTTTGCACCACTGCACTCCAACCTGGGTGAAAGAGTGAGGCCCCATATCAAAATATAAAAAGAAAGAGGGATAAAGAATTTAGACTTGCATTAGCTTTTACTTACATTTCTTAAATCTCTGAAGGTAAGAAACTAACACCAGTGGTGGCTGCTTGAGTAGTGAGAGGAGCAGGTGAGGCACAGGGAGGGAAGGACATTTTGTACTGATGTGTGAACCACACAGATGTTAATACCTATCCAAGAAAAATAAACACCTGTATACTCACAGCAGGCAAACTTAGAAGGGACTTTAGAGATCCTATTCCACCCTCTCCCCACTATAAAGATGTGGAAATGGTGGCCCCAAAGGCTCCCTGGCTCAGCCAGCTCTCAGATCTGGTACAGGACTGGCACCAGAATTCAAGGGGCACAGCTCCCAGGTTCAGTGCTCTTTCAAACATACCCCTAGACTATGCCCCTACCTAGGGCAGAGCACAGCAAGATGTGGGCAATATCTTTGGATCACTAGTCCCTGACACAGCACGTGCCCCCTCTTTATGAAAAGTTTTCAGAATGAATAAACATCGTATTGCACTTTCTGTGAGCCTCAAACCTCTGGCTAAGCTAATTAATTAATTAATCAAAGTGACGGCGATTTACATTCCCCAACCATGATCGTCACATTTTCCTGGAAGCCATGAATGGTAGGATCACAGGCCCTTCAGCTAAGGAAACATGTCTAGGGAGGAGCCCATTACCACCCATCAAGTGAAATGCCATTAGACAATTTCCTGCATTTCACCTTCTTGCAGAATCAACCTATGTACAGAACAAGAAAGGGAAGAAGCTGATTAGGTGGACACAGCCAACGTTTAACATACTTAACACAGCAACTCAGGAGAAGATAAATTATTTATTTGCCCAAACATTGGCCAACAAAACCAGTGCCCATAGGGCATGGCCTTTGAATGGTGTAGGCTGCAGTGGTGATTTGGTGGGTGGCATCTTGCATCATGCCCACCCTTTTCCTTGGTCAAACGTAGCAATTTAACTCCAAACATTCTTGCAAGATGGTTGGCAGATGTGCCTTTCAAAACCTGGGATGTGAAGCAAATGAGCGTCATCCTCTAACGGCGGCCTGCTACCCATGCCCAGACAGACACGGCACTCACACTGGCCAGGGGCAAAACCTCAGAACCCTCCAGAACATAACTGTTCATCATCCATAACATGTGACAAACCAGGATGCGTCTAAACAGGCCAGGAGAGTTCCAAGGGGGACAAGCTAAGTAAGACAATAAACGCGTTGTAAGGCAGATTGAGTGAGGCCATCAATGATGGATGAATGTTTGGTAAATCAAAGAGATCTAAGGCTTACAAGGACAGCCCCATTGGAGAGCTTTTGGTCACAAATTAGAGGCATGCTTGGGTCCTTAGACACGCTGAGTTGACTGCTGCAAAGAGAGCAAGAGCGATCAAAGCAGCCAGAGGGAGAACGGGTAAGTGAGATGAATGGAGATCAAATCCCATTATAACCAATTCTATTACAAAGAAAATTTCACCTTAACAAAAATATATCCAAGCCCCAGGCACTGGCCCATAATAATCATATATTGTTCAAATAACCTGGTGTGAAGCATGCTGTTCTTCAGTTCTTCTGTAACAGTCCCTAGCTATCACAACACTCCAGCTCACACATCCCCATTTACCGCATGATGAATTACTGGCAGCGTGTGACAATACCTGCATTCTTTTCCAACTCCCTTACTGTGGGAGGTGACATTTGAAATGCCCTCTTGGAGGGTGATGTTCTGAAAAACTTTAAGGAATTGGTCTTCATAAGAATCTTTACCTCATCTCATAGTTTCCATCAAATGAGCTGCCTAGCTCCAGGATCATTACGAAGATAATTTAAAATGTTAGATAAACACCTCCATAGATGCAGAAAAACACTGGGGGTGGGGGGGTTATAAAGATATAAACCTTGGTTATTTGCTTACATTTGAACCCAGTCTTTTATTTACTTTTAAATTTCTATTAACTTTTTCACATGCAGAATTTTTTATTTTTAGGGGCTTAAATATAAGATTATTCTTTCTTTTTTCTGTTTTAATTTTATTATACATATTTAAAGTACATAACATGTTTTAATATACATATAGAGAATGAAATATTAATAGTTACTATATTGCATTAAAATATCAATTTTCCCACAAATTTGCCCAGTTTTTTTATATATAGTAAGAGCACCTAAAATCTATTCTTCTGGGAAAAATCTTGAATGCATGACAATGTGTATCATAGCTTTGCTTCTAACAGAAAAAGACTTGGAAACAACACACATGTTTATCAACAGAATACATAAATAATGATGCAATGGAAAAGTGCATAGTTGTCAAAATTAAGAAACCTAGGGCTTAACATGTATCAATTTGGATCCATCGTACAAAAAAAATTTTCAGGCAGATATATGCAGTATGATGCCTTTATATAAAGTAAAAAGTACACAAAGCAAGATATTAAGGACATATGTGGCCAGATGCTGTGGCTCCATGGGATTACAGTAGCCTGTAAACCCAGCAGTTTGGGAGGCCAAGGCCAGAGGATTACTTGAGGCCAGGAGTTCAAGAGTAGCCTGGGCAACATAGCAAGACCCTGTCTCTACAAAAAAATTTAAAAATTAGCCAGGTGTGGTGGTGCATGCCTGTAGTCCCAGCTACTCTGGAGACTGAGGATGGAGGATCGGTTGATCCCAGGAGTTTGAGGTTGCAGGGAGCTATGATCCTACCACTGTACTCCTGCCTGGGCAACCAAGCAAGACCCTCCCTGTCTCTTAAAAAAAAAAAAAAAAAAAAAGTGTAGATATTAAACGTATAAATACGTGATGCATGGAAATGAAAACATCAAAGTTAGAACACTTGTTTCATCTTGGGACAAAATAACTATGGTGGGTTTCAACTATACTTACATATTTTGTTTCTTAAACTGAGAGGAAGATGCATAGTATTCATACAGGAGTGCTGGGAAGGGAAGGGTGTGGTCCCTTTAAGTGAAAGGAAGAAGGGAGGGGAAGTGCTGGGTAGAGGAGGGTATGGTCCCTGGTTAGGGCTCTACCCTACGGACCCAGGTGAGGACAGGCACTTCTGACTTCTCCCAAAACATTGCATTTCCCAAGACCACCCTGGCTTGCCACGCCCCCACCTGAGCCTATAAAAACCGGAGACCCTAGCAAGGCAGAGACAGAAGCTGTTGGACGGTGAGAGGAACACGTTGGCGGAAGAAGACAAGCAGCTGGATATCGAGGGGACATCGAGGGGAGCATGCTGGCAGAACACACCAACAGAGGGACACCCGCACTCTGGCTGGTCTCACAACCCGCAGGACAAGGCAGAGTTTGGCTGGGGCAATCGGAGGAACTCCAGGGAAAAACCATCTCCCTTCTGGCTCCCCCATCGGCGGAGAGCTACTTCCGCTCGATAAAACTTTGCACTCATTCTCCAAGCCCACATGTGATTCGATCCTTTCGGTACACCAAGGTAAGAACCCAGGATACAGAAAGCCCTCTGTCCTTGCAACAGGTAGAGGGTCTAATTGAGCTGGTTAACACAAGCCTCCTATAGACGGCAAACGAAAAGAGCACACAGCAACACACGCCCACTGGGGCTTCAGGAGCTGTAAACATTCACCCGTGGACACTACCGTGGGGTCAGAGACCCAGAGCCTGCTCGTCTGTATGCTCATCTAGAGGTTGGAGCAGCCGGGCACTGAAGAAGCGAGCTACTCCCTCTGTGGCAAACCCTTCGAGGGGGACAAGGGAACCTTTCCCATTTCAGTATTCATTAAATAGTCTCTGGAGTTTTTTAAAATATCTAAAATATTTCCCAATTTAAAACAAAAAGGAGTCACTGACCAAGAAAACTTGGAATACAAAATTTCGCATTTGCATTCCTGGCCCCTCTAAACTAATGTGTCCAGCCCACATTACCCACCTCTGCCCCTCATCTCAGTAGCTGGTCTTATCCTGAGCTATACGTGTCTTGTCGCCCATTAACCAATAATGTAGCTGATAATCCTGTGACTCTGGCCTTGAGAGTAGGCCAGGGCTCTATTGAAAACAAATTCATGGAAGTCCTTTATTTAACTTGCATGAGATTGCTAGTTTATCAGCTAGGTACTAGCAATTTTTTATTATGATTATTATCAACGTATGTTCAGAAAATAAGTTTCTTAAATGTATTTTCATGATGACTAAAGTAATACGTAGTCATTATATAGAATTTGAAAAGTAAGTATCAAGAACAAAATGAAAATCACTTGTATTACCACCATCCAGAGGCACTGTAAACCAATATGTATATTTATAACATCAGAATCCCACTGAAACATAATTATATATCTTTATTGTTTTCACTTGGCATTTCCTTTGAGAACATAATTTTATTAGCAGAATAATATTTCATCTCAGGGATGAATCAGAATTCATCAACCATCTCCACACTGTTGAACATAAAAAGTTTATTTTTTTCTCTAAAAAAAATATTCAAAGCAGTACTTGTAGTTAAAAAAAAAAAACACTACTTTTCCACTCAGATTTCAAAGATTCACATAATTGTGATAAAATTACAAGATCACCAAGTACAACAGGTTTGGGAATAAACAGAGTAGATTCTTAGAAGGCAAGAAACTCTATGAAGCCTTTAGTGCATTCCTGGCGTCTATCAGAGCGTGTTACCGCAGGAACTGGGAGCTGGGTAATTGAAAGTCAGTTAAGAGAGTAGAATCGCTGAATCCAAAAGGTGTGTTATATATGTTTATTTGACAGATATTACCCAATTTCCCTTCAGAAGTTCATAACTTACATATGAAACACCAACCATGAAAAGGATAGTTTCTCTGCATCCTGACCACACAGAACACTGCATTTTTATCAGACTTATAAAAGGTTTGCTAATCTATAAGACCAAAACAATGATATCTCATTTTTGTTTTGATTTGCATTTAATTATTAGGAAAACTGAGCCTACTTCCATGCTTCTTTGGCTGTTCGTGTTTCTTTTTATGTTACTTCCCCATGCATTCATTGACCTAATTATGTTTCAGAAATTCTTCGCTCTTCTGGCCGGGCATGGTGGCTCACACCTGTGATCCCAGCATTTTGGGAGGCCAAGATGAGTGAATCACCTGAGGTCAGGAGTTTGAGACCAGCCTGGCCAACATGAGGAAACCCCATCTCTACTAAAAATACAAAAATTAGCTGAGCATGATCGTGCACACCTGTAATCCCAGCTACCCTGAGGCTAAGGCAGGAGAATCACTTGAACCTGGGAGGTGGAGGTTGCAGTGAGTCGAGATCATGCCACTGCACTCCAGCCTGGGTGACAGAGCAAGACTCCGTCTCAAAATATGTATATATATTCTTCACTCTTCTGATCTCTCTCAGTGGTACCCCTCCAAAGTCTTAAACCTTTATGACTTTTTCCTATTTCTTTTGTCATCTTCATGGATATGGGGAAGGAGGAGAGATAACCCTGTGTATCTAGTCTGCCATCAATTTTTCCCAGACTTTTAGAATCCATAGACTTATACAACTTAAAAATGGGAATTGTCAGTTCTTTGGTTTGCTAAGTTAGGACAATTAAGGAGGAAAACCTCCTACCATCCACTTTGACCATTATTTTATTCAAAAAGGAGAGAGGAGGTGCAGACGGGTGAGTGGTGTGAGGGGAGAGGACATTTGAATATATCTACAGGAAAAGCAAGAGCACAATTTCCAAGCTAAGGATGGCCCATCAGAGGGACAGCTGCTAACCTTACACCAGTGTTTTCACTGAGAAGGATGAAAGCTTTGCCACCTGTCTCATGGCATCTCTCTATGGACTGGCATTTGGGAACCTCTGCCCCAGGAACCCACACTGTCCACTTCTCTTCCTGGAATTGCCCCTCCCACCATGACAAGCACCCCCAGCCTTGGCTGCTAGGCATCCTTGAGCACTTTCACTACCAGGGAAAATTTGTGGTTGATACAGAAACCAGGTCAGACAATGCCGAGGTTTAAAGTAGACCAGAGAAGGCCAAAAGCCTTGTCCAGTGAGGGGATTCACACGGTACCACGCAGAGAGTTAGAATGAGGCCCCTCCATCTCCACTCAAACCATTCCTGCTGCCATCTGTGATCTTAACCCCGCTCTTAAGTCTAGGACGGCTACAATACTTCTACTGATCCCCACTGTCAGTCCATCCCACACTGCCCCTACAAGAATCTTGCTACCTTGACCCTTTTGCCCCATGCTGAAAGCCTTCACTGCCATCCCCTTTTCCCTCCTCCCACCACACACCCCTTCTTAACCTTGACCCAAACTATTCTTGCAGACTGATCTTCCATAAGATGCTTTCTGGGGGAGTATTGCTTTTACTGCCCAGCATAATTTATATACTTTACATTGTATAATTTAGCAATTCTTAGATGCCTGGCACCATTCCAAGCACTTTTCACATGCTTCATTATTACCCTCCCCTTCTTTTTGCAACAGACCCCAGAGGTGGCGTCATGACCCTCCCTCAGGCATCCATGCTCTCTCTCCTGGGAACCTGCATGCTCAGAGACATACAGGGATAGAGGGGCCTGGGGCAGGGCCTGGAAGAGGAAGTTCATGAGCAGCTGCTGCTGGGAGTCCCCACGGCTTCCCTGCCCTGGCAGAGACCCCTGTGTTCTTCCAATAAATCCTCCTGGGACTGAAGCCACTGGTGCTATTGCTTATCATCCCCAAATCCCCAACTCACGGGTGTGCACTCCTGAGAACCTGCCCCCAGTCCTGCCTCCCATGGCCACTCCTTCTATCTTTAATGCCCTTACCTGACCACCACCCCCAATCTCATCCCAAGGCATGGTTCAGAGGCTGCCCGCTCTTTAAAGCTTCTCTGGGTACCTTAGCAGAAATTGGTCTCTCCCTTCTCTGATACTCCCAGCACTTTCTCACCTCCAGCCATAAGCACCCTCCTGTTTCTTTGTGTACATGTCTTCCTTGCTTCCTGAGGTCAGGAGACTGTTCTATACCTTTGATCACTCATTATTTCCTACTTATTGTAAGTGCTCAATAAATATCTGTTAAGAAATGAATGGGAAAAGAGTCTCTCCCAGGGAGCAAAATTCTTTTGAGGAGTTGTCTATGGCAAGACTTTCACTAAACAGAGCCATTCAAAGATGTAATGAATACAGGAAGCCTCCTATCACTGAGGCACTCACAAACAGGCTTGTTGGGAATGCCAGGCGGGTGACTGACATCTCAGATGGGGCCTGGGGAGGGCGAGGCAGGGGTGGTGGTGGGGGCTAGGAGTGGATGAAATCGCTTCTAACTATTTCATCTTGTGGAAAGCATCTGGGGCTTTGAAAGTCATATAGATGCAGGATCCCTAATATAACACTCACTTGACTCACATAGCCTTTGTTTGAACACGTGATGCAATCTCCTTTCTTGGTTTTCAGGTTTTAATTAAAGAGGAATGGTGCCAGGAATGGCACTGTCAGCCCTGACTCATCCATCCTCCTGGACTTAATCAGGACTGACCTCCCAAAGGGATGAGGTTTAGGGTGGAACATTCTAGACAGTCATCAACTTAGAGCAGTATTTCCCAAAAAGCTGCTTCTCAGAGGTCTATTAGAAGTCTTGTAAGTAAATAAATAGAGGTTGAGTTTGAGTGGAGGGGTCTGCATGATCAAATAAGTTTAAGAAATGTTGCATATTATACTCCCCTCTTAGATGTTAGCAGTATACATTTAGCAATAAAAGACTCTAAGAAAACTTGCAATGTAGAAATCTGTTTGATTTCATCCAACCCAGCATATTTTCCAGGCTGGTTTTGTCACAAGACACTTCTTTCGGAAGGCAGGTTTAAGAAACACTAACCCTGACAAGTAATAATCAAGAAAGCCACAATTTAGGACTAGGGCTCAACACCTGAGTGTCCCAGGTCAGTGGGTTTAGCCTCTCAGGGCAGACAGAATGCCCATAAACATTTGTCCCTGAAACACAATGATTTGGGGGATCATCCCAGCTCTGAATTGGGGCTGATGCAGGTTCACACCCTGTGCCTTGCATGATATCAGTAACTACCCTGGATAGCTTGGAAGCAGTCAGAAACCTACAATTAACCAGAGGGATGGCAGTGTGGAGGGAAACACAGAACGTCCTCTTTTCTACTTTTCTTTCATCTCTTTCCCCATTTCCACTCTCATTTCTGGTTTCCTTTCACAACCTGTTACATATGTATCTGCTAGACATCCAGAAAGTTACTCCCAAAGAGTCTCCCTCTCCCCACCACCTCTCCAGATCAGCAGAAACATTAGGAGACCAAGAAAACATTACAAAGTCCTTGTTGATTAGGTTCGGATTATCTTATAACTTTAGTGGAATTTTGGGTCCTTATGGAAACTAACTTTAAGATGATCCAGTTTAACCTGCTTCCTCTCTGAGGTCCAGAGGGGTAACATGGCTTTCCCAAGGTCACACAACTAGTGAGTGCAAGAGCTAGACTCCAACTGAGGTCTCCTGTCTCCAAGAATGGTGTTATTTCTACTGCACTGCAGCAGTCTGTTCATTATGTAAATCCCCAGAGCATCAGCTTGAGTCCCCAAAAAAGATCAAATCATGATTTATGTCACTTCTAAGTTTACAGAGGATTACATTCAGAATTCTCTTCCCTGTGAGGTCAGAGCCATGCTTCCCATCACAGACTGGGATGGCACCCAAGCCAGCACAGTTGTGCATGCAGAATGACAGCCTCCACATTTAGACAATGACTCATCCCTTCGAATGTCACTGGGCTTGGAATGACTTGAAAGAGAAGGAAGGAAGGATAGCGATGTTGAAATCTCAGTGGTGTGCTGATGGAGACACACTCCTGCGAATGAAAACCAAAAATGAATGCTTCTGTTCCCTCCCTCACTGGCTGATACTCAATTAAAACTTTGATACCAATAAAACTTTGAGAGCCAGGCATTGCTTTAATAAGGAAAAGACTGAGTTATACATGCAGGAAAATGTCTACAAACATCCTAAACTTGATTGCTTTTTGGGTAATGCTAATTTGTGAAGATCAGTGAGAAATGCACGTGGGATGTAAAGACAAGTTAGTGGTCCACACTGATGAACAGGACTTTGCTGTTGATGCCTGCTGCAAATGTGGGAAATAATCTCCAGTCACTGCCCTCCAAAAGCTAACAATTTAATGAGAAGCCAGAATGAACACTTGGCAGAAACACACAAGTATATGGTATTTAATTTAAAGAGAACATCATATTCTGGCGTTGGAGAAATACATCAAGGACGATCCAGGTGAGATGGAGTTAATCAAAGAGGACTTACTGAAGAGGTATGAGGTTTGTGCCACGAGATTTGGAAGGAAGGAAAGACCAGATGGCAAGAAGGCTAGGAAGCAGATGCCCAAAGCAGGTGAATGGCTTGTACATATGCCCAGAAGAGGAGAAATGGTGAATGCAGCAAATCTTCACATCAGGAAGATAAGGCTGTTTATATTTACATATTTCTGTACACTTCTCAAAGCAAGTTACCCCATTCTATGTGGACGATGACTTCAGGAAACAGGTAAGACAGGGATCAAGTTCATTTTACAGAGGAAGAAACAGGTTTAATAAGATAAAGCTTGCCTTAGGGCTTATAGCCAGCAGGTGATAGAGCTAAATCTTGAACCTAGGTCTTTAGACTCCAAATATAGAGCATTTGGGGGTTCCCTTAACAATCCTCTTAATCATAAACAAAAACATAGACAAATTAATATCTTTTAAAATATCCCAATCAGGTGTAGGTATGGGATGAGGGAATATGCTATATACTTTCCAAGTTGTAAATTACCTTGTTATTTATAAATAGTTATAAATTTGACCTGTTCAATTTGTTAGTCAAGAGTCATGGAAAATAAGTTAATGGAGTCAAGATCACAGTTTCAACATCTCAGGAAGAATGGTTGAGAACATAGCTGTAAGCTATTGATCTCTTAGCTCACTAAAGTACACCAATCTGCAAAAGTCTGAGGTAACAGGGTAGAAAATAGAGGCCTTGATATTAGAAAATGAATCTCTCAAATGCACAAACCCCCACAAATGGAAAAATATCTCCAAATATCTACTTAACAATGAAGTGCACAAAATCTTTACACATGCAAAAACTGGGATATTATTGTTAACTTGAAGTTAAACTGGGCTGGATACTTAACTCTTTTCCCTCTTATAGCCTGAATTCAGAAACTTCCAGCTGGAATCCGGCCACGTCTTTGCACAAAATCATCCACTCTTAAAGACTGTCAGATTCAAAATTGCTTAACTTTCATCCCTAATTAAAAAGGCCAGAAGAATGCTTGGTAAATACTTTGGGTCTAATTAAGTCTGATTGCCTTGCAAAATGGAATCAGTGTACTCGGCTTCTTACATTTTGAAATTCCAAGGTTATTTATGCTCTCAATTTGCCACAAATGATAACCTCTGTATGTGGAATTCAGTGGTTCAAGAGCACACGAACCGCAAGATCAACCGAATTCTCAGGTACTGTGAAAGAGGCTGTGCCTTCTGCCATCGCTTTATCTCTCTGCAACACTATGATCCTCTACCCTCACACACACGAAGAGGTCTCGGGATCCCTTCTCTTCTCATTGACATTTTCTCCCTTGTCAATGGTCCTCATACTTAGCTGTACATTAGAATCACTAGGGAGCTTTAAAAATACTCGTGGCTGGGTGCCACCCCCAGAGATATTGATTTCATTGATTTGGAGAATGGCCTGGTGTTGGAATGTTTTAAAGCTTTTAATAGGCAGCTAAGCTTGAGAATGACTGCAATTCAGCGATCTTGTCCAGTGCCTAGGTTTTAAATCCATCCACAGGCTATGATTCCCAAATTTAATCTTCTGTTTGAGCTCTCCCCTGAGTTCCAGAATTATTCATTCAAACTGCTTACTTGGCATGTTCACTGGGTATCTAAAATGCTTCACAAACTTCAGAAGTTGAAAATACAACTCTTGATTTCTCCTGGCTTCCAACATGTTTCTCTTCCAGTGGCTCCCGCGGTAGTAAGTAGCTCAAACCAAAAACCCAGAAGCCATCCTTGACGCCTCCCTTTTCCTCATATTCCACAACAAATTCATGAGTAAAGTCTTGTTTGTTCTACAACTAAAGTAGATTTCATACTCATTATGGTAGGCAGCCCCAAATGGCCCCCAAAGAGCCCTGCTTCCTGATATCCATACCCTGTGTAGTCCCCTCCCACATTGTACAAGCGTTTGAACTGCATGACCAATAACATGTGGCCAAGTTGACGGCATCTCACTTAGAGATTAGATTAAGAAAACATTGCTCACGTGGCAGGGAATGAAAGCCTCTGGCCAACAGCCAGCAAGGAACTGAGCCTTCCAACAATCACACAAGTGAGCTCCGAAGTGAATTCTTCAGTCCACTTTAACCTTGAGATGGCTGCAGCCCCAGACAATGATTCAATTTAACATCATAAGAGACAGTGATTCAGAAACACCCAGTTAAGTTGCTCCTAGATTTTCAGTCCTCAGAAACTGTGAAATACAAGTGTTTATTGTTTTAAGCTGCTAAATTTGGGGGCAGTTACACAACAACAGATAATGTACCCATCTACGTTTTTGCATCTCATGATTACCATGCTACCTCAACCTGCCTCTTTTCTTATCTGCACTCCTGCAGTAGCCTTCTAACCTGTGTCCCTTTCCCATTTCTGCTCTTCAAGAATTTGTCATCCACATTTGTATTTTTTAAATAAAATTAGTTCACATCCCTCTCCTGTTTAATACCCTTCAATGGCTTCCCAGTTGACTCAAAATAAAAACCAGTGCCCCCCAAATAGTCTTTCACAATCTGATTCCAATCTATATCTCGAACTTATTCTCATTTCTCTTTTCCCATTTCTTACCATGATCCAGCTATATTGGCCCTTCATTTTATACCAAGACTCTTGATTTTCTTTATGGTTAGAGGGCTAGGAGAAAGAGGGAAATTCTAACAACAGGGAACAGGATCCTGGTAACACTGTTCACTACAAAAATGACTTTCAGCCACATCTCTGAATGTTTTCTTTGGGCTTGAAGGCAAAGTAGTGTGGTGTGGAATAAGAATAGGTGCTTTTGCTTCTGGCAAATGTTGAACTAAATGAGAAGAGAGCACCTTCCCAGTATAGAACATCAAAATACTGGCTAAACATAAAACATATTTTTAGATCATGGCTGAGTTAGCAGGAGAATAAGGAAAACAATCAGAGGAAATAAATATTAGGGAATAAAATTCAATGGGGATAAGTAAGCCACAGAAGCATTTTCCTTTAGGAAATCCTTGGATTTCCTAATGGCCTAGAGACATATAAGACACATAAGAGACACACATGAGACTGGAGAAAAATCCTAGGACCTGAGTAGAATGGGACTTTTATTAGCAGGAATGTCCATGAAATGACACCTCAGTGGCACCACAAAAAAGGATTTTTCTGACTCAGCCTTGGCCCTTAGAGTAAGAAGGTGGCAGGGAGAAAAACATCTTACCTAATATTTCCTACCACAGGCTAATATTTATAAGGCTTCAAGGCTGGAATTCTTACCACCTGTGGGTCCAGAAGGTAAAAATTTAAAACTCCAAACAGTTTAAAGTGTTTCCAGATGGATAGTGCTCTAAGCATCTGGCAAAAACAACACAAATCCTCTCTGAAGGAATGAATCCTCAACTTAGACCTCTTGTAATTTTTACAAATAAAGAGCAAATCCCTACATGCATGGGAATACAAGCCAACGTGAATAAGAATCAGCAGAAACAATAAATTGCAGAATCAGACCCATAGAGCCTACAGGTATTGAATTGTCAGATAAAGAATTTTAAATAAGTTTAATATAAAGAAATGAAAGGGAATTTATAATATTACAAAGGAGCAAGAGACTATCAAAGTCAAACCAAATAGTTTTAAAAACCAAATATAACTTACCTTAAAATGAAATCATAATAAATTAAATTCAAAACTCATTGGATGGGTCAAACAGCACATTAGACACAGCAAAATGTATCTGGCAAACTGTAAGATATAGCTGAAAAATTACCTAGAATGCACCAGGGAGAAAAAGGTGAAAAATATAAATAAGTGGTAAAAAGACAGGAAAGAATGAATGAGAAGATGCAACACAAGTATAATTGGGGTCCCAGAATATGCAAATAGGAAAAGGAAGAAGAAATATTTGAAAAAATAATGGCTTCAAATTTTTCAGAGTTGACATCTGTATTAGACCGTTCTCACGCTGCTAAATAAAAACATATCCAGGACTGAGTAATTTATAAAGAAAAGAGGTTTAATTGACTCACAGTTCTACATGGCTAGGGAGGCCTTACAATCATGGTGGAAAGCAAAGACACATCTTACATGGTAGAAGGCAAGAGTGAGTTTGTGCAGGAAAACTTCCATTTATAAAACCATCAGTTCTTGTGAGACTTGTTCACTACCACGAGAACAGTATGGTGGAAACCACCCCCATGATTCAATTATCTCCACCTGGCCCCACCCTTGACATGTGGGGATTATTACAATTCAAGGTGAGATTTGGGTGGGGACATAGCCAAACCATATCAACACTGCTTCTCAGTTTCAGGGAATCCAACCAATTCCAAGCAAGACACATCATAATAAAATTGTAGAAAACCAAAGTCAAAAAGAAGATCTTAGAAACAACCAGGGAGTTTTTTAAAAGAAGAGGGAAAAGCACTACTCAAGGAATGGAGATTACAAAGATTAGACAGACAGCTGACCTCCACAGCAACAATGAAAGCTAAAAAGTAGTAGAATGGTATCTTCAAAATGCTAAGAGAAAATCACTGTTGGCTGGGGGCGGTGGCTCACACCTGTAATCCCAGCACTTTGGGAGGCTGAGTTGGGCAGATCATGAGGTCAGGAGATCCAGACCATCCTGGCTAACACAGTGAAATCCCGTCTCTACTAAAAATACAAAAAAAATTAGCCGGGCATGGTGACACGTATCTGTATTCCCAGCTACTGGGGAGGCTAAGGCAGCAGAATTGCTTGAACCCGGAAGGCGGAGATTGCAATAAGCTGAGATCGCGCCACTGCACTCCAGGCTGGGTGACAGAGTGAGAGTCCCTCTCAAAAAGAAAAAAGAAAAAGAAAAAAGAAAATCACTGTCAACTGAGAATTATTTTAAATATATGCATCGAAACTATAGTTCAAGAAAAAAGGAAAAATGCAGCTATTTTCAGACATACAAAAAGCTCATTACAACAGTCCTCCACTAAAGGAATGTCTGAACTAAAATATGTACCTTAGGAAGCGGAAAAATGATACTAGAAAAAGGTGAACTATAAGAATGACTATTAAGCAATAAAAAATAGTAAATGTGCGAAAATAAAAATAAATATGACTATATAAAGTATAACATACATATCTGATTTGTGGAATTACAATCAAGCTGAGCATTGAAAAACAAAACAAAAATTGAAATCTTTTACTAATGAAGTTTACTTTCTAGCTGGGGAAACTGACAATCATCGATTAAGGAAATTAAAAAAAGAAAAGAAGAAACAGATCATCTAAACAGTAACAAGTGTTACACAAAGAATTTAAATAGGATGATGTGAGAGCCAAAGACTTGGGAGCCACATTGGGCTTGGTGATCAGGGAAGACTTTTCTGAGCAGGTGACATTCAAGCTGAGATCTGAATCACAGGAGGGAGCCAGCCACATAGTTGTGGAAAACAGCATTCCAGGCAGAGAGAAGAGTTATCACAAAAGCCCCCTCTCTGTCAGAATCAACATCTCTGAGTTTCAGTTTCTTCAGCTATGAAATGAGGATAACAGTTTCCTCATACTGTAAAAACCAACTTGGATGAGCTTTTGTATGTGAATTACTTTCAAATTTTTTAATTGTAATGTACATGGTAATGTTATGGAGACAGCTTTGCTTCCATAGGAATATACTGTGGACCAGCCAGAGCAAGACTTAAGTTCTAGGTTTGACAATTCTTGTGTAAACATACTGAGATCCAGCATCCTCACTTGTTAAATGGGAATGACGCAGTTGTCATAAAGATTAAAGGGTGAAACATTCATTCAGAGCCTGGAACTGTGCCTGGCACACAGTAGAGCTCATTAGGAATTAGTTTATTTCCCTTTCCTCTGCTAAAATATTATCCCTTCTGTAAAGATGTTAGCGACCGCCTCTATTTTCCATGCGCCGACTCCATCTAGAAGTTCTCTCTCTTCTCTGCTCTCCTACTGCACTTTACCTATAAGTCCCTCTCAATAATTCCTTCCCCCACCCCCGTTTCTACCAGTGGTCTGTAAAAGTCATAAGTTCACAGACCTTATTCTAGCCATCTTTTATTCTCCATAGTAGGTAACCCAGTGTCTCACACAACATAGGTATTTAATAAAATGTTTAAATGAATGGGAGAATGAACACATGAATTCAAGTTGGGATATCTCTACTACCAGGGAACCAACTATTCCACAAGGCAGCTAACTACATGGCTATAGTTGCTTAAAAGTTCTCTCTCATATTGAGTTGAAATCTGCCAATGGTAGATTTTACACTAATGGTCCCCAATGAATCACATCTGTGGAATCCATACCCTTCTGTTGTCTGCAACCTTGACCCAGGGCTTGCCCATAAAAGTCACTGTAGCTAATGGGACAAACGTAATGCAAGCAGAGGCTTGATAAGTCCTGTTTTGGGGGCTTACACTCTTGGCTCACAGCCATCACCATTCAAGGAAGCCCAAATTTTCCTCCTGGAGGATGAAAGGCCTCATGGTTCAAGGGACTCAGCTGAGACCAGAGCCTTGCCAATCACAGTGGGAATATAGTCATGTCAGCCCAGGAAAAACAAAACCAGCAGAAGAACCACCTAGCCAACCCACGAAATTGTGAGAAATAATAAATTGTTGTTTTAAACCACTCCATTTCCAAGGTGGTTCGTTACCGAGAAATAGAAACTGAAACACTTCTCCCTTATCTTCTATACTTGATTTGTAAAAGCAAGTATGAGCCCTCTTCCATGTGACAAGCTTCAAATGGCTGAAGACAGATCTCTCCCTCCTGGGTCTTCTCCAAGCTGAACACCTTTCATTCTTCAATAGATTTTTACTATTGAAAAATTTCTCCAAAGGTGCTCTGGTTTACCCTTCTCTTTTACAAGCACAGGGCTCAGCATAGTAACATACTCATCATGTTCCAGCACGGTGACCCTTAGGGACACTGTAATTCCACTGCTCCAGATGCTCTGCTTCTTCCAGGAGCCCAAGCCAGGGTCCACGTGGCCTTTCTGACATCCTCATTGTGCAGTGGTTCATATTGCATGAAGGGCCATAAATCCAAGGCCTTTTCTCATGAACTGCGTGAAGTCACATCTTTCAAATCCTGCACATAAAAACTTTACCATTTAAACCTACATGTGCTAAGTGCTAAGTGCGATGGTGCGCCTATAATCCCAACACTTTGGGAGGCCATGGCAGGAGAATTGCTTGAGCCTAGGAGTTCAAGACAAGCCCTGGCAACATAGCAAGACCTCATCTCTACAAAAAATTTAAAAATTAGCCATGCATGGTGGCATGTGCCTGTGGTCCCTGCTACTCCAGAAGCTGAGGTGGGAAGATCACTTGAGCCTGGGAGATGCAGGCTGCAGTGAGCCATCGTCACACCACTGCATTCCAGCCTGAGCAATAGAATGAGACCCTGCCTCAAAACAAAAAAAACAAGCGAACAAACAAACAAGTGAGTTCCCACTAAATTGATCATAATGGTTAGGAACTTTCTAAGCCAAAATTCTAAATATAGCAATGTTTTCTCCTAACTTTCCTGATCACACTCTTCTAGCAAAATCTGTTCCTTCCAGCTGTTGCCACTTTTCCTCCATTGTCTCCTAGCCCACCATATTAGTCTCCTCAGTCTGCCATAAAAAGTACCACAGACTGGGTGGCTTAAACAGCAAACATTTATTGTCTCACAGTTCTGAAGGCTGCAAGTTCCAGGTCGAGGTGCCAGCACATTCAATTTCTGGTGAGGACTCTCTTCCCGGCTTGCAGACAGCCACCTTCTCTCTGTGTCTTCACATGGCCTTTCCTTCACATGCATAGGTGGCAGTGGGAGCAGCACGCAAAGCCCTCATCTCCAAATATCATCACGTGGAAATCAGGGCTTCAACCCATAAATTCTGGGGGATACAATTTTCAATCCATAATACCTACTATAATCAGCCTTTCAATTGGACCACTCAACTGAAACTGCCATCAATGACCTCCCATGATGACATGAGAGAATGACAGAATGACAGAGTTGGTCATTCCCTCCTCCTGGGTCAAGGTTGCAGACAACAGAAGGGTATGGATTCCACAGATGTGATTCATTGGGGACCATTAGTGTAAAATCTACCATTGAGAGATTTCAACTCAATGTGAGAGAGAACTCCTGCTTTCTTTCATTGTTTTCAGAGGAAGCCCCCTCTCGGTTTCCTCCTGTTCCATTGGCCATTCCTTCCCACTCTTTGCTGGGTCCTTGGACTTCCTCCCTTCTTTACCTACCCCCACTCTCTAAAGTCCTCTGAACAGCTTCCAACATGATTTCTCAAGTCCTAACTTCTCCCCAGAATTTCAGACTCATAGATCAAATTGCCTACTAAATATCCTCATAGCACAATGAATGGACTCATTTAAACCTATTTAAATAGAACTCTTGGTTTTCCACCACGTCCCCCTCCCCCAGACTACTCCCCATCTCAATAAATAACGGCTCTATTCCCAATGTTCCTGATTGCTTAGTCCAGAATTCTTAGAATCACTGACTCCCCTGTCCATTCCGTATCTGATTCTATAACAGATTCTTGCAACTCTACCTGCAAAGTATCACCAGAATCCTACTATTTTCACTACCTCTATCACTCAGCTAGTCTAAAACACCACAGTCCTAATCTAGATTACTAGAATAACTGCCTAACTGGTCTCCCAGCTTTTGCCCTTGACCCTCACTGTAGCCTCCTCTGCAGGTGGCAGCCAGAGTCATCACATGAGACACAGTCGATCACCCCTCTCAAAACCGGCCAGTGGCATCCTATGTCACTCAGAGTAAAATCCCAAATCATGACCATGGCCAGAACGCTCTGCACGATCTAGCTTTAGCTGCCTCCCTGCCCTCACCTCCCATCATTCTTGCCCTCACTCACTCCACCCCAGCCACACGTGGCTTCCTTGCTGCTGCACAAATATTCCCAGCATACTCCTGTCTCAGAGACTTTGCATCTGCTGTTCTCACTGCCCGAAAACACCCATCTCCTGAATCTCAGTAGATGCTCCCCTTCATTTTATATAGGTCTCCTCTCACAGACCACCTTCTTGGAGAGGCCACCTTTCTGCAGTCAGGTTGGCTCTCCATAACACTTACCCCTCCGGACACATGGGTCTATCTCCCCCACTAGCATACAAGCTTTCCATGAGAACAGGAGGACTTTGTTTCCTTCCCTGCTGCATGCCCAGTGCTAGAACCAAGCCCAGCTCAGCCTAGGTGTTCAACATTAGTTGAATAAATAAGTTCATTATCCCTCTTAGCCTTGGCCCATCTGCAAATTGATCATGCATGTCAATGATATGTGTCCAAGAAACTGATGTTTTCATGTGGTCAAAAGATACAATCAAAAATAAACTCTGTGTTAGGAGCAGTGGTGAACACAGCCTTAGAGATAAATAATCCTAGGTGCAGACTGTGGAGCACCCTAAATGACCAGCCAGAATCTGAATTTTTCCCCCCAAAGACAACAGCCATTAAAGCTTTCTGTTTGTAAAATGATAGGAACTGTCTCATAAATAACTTTCATTGGGAACATTTTTTAAAAATATTACTTAGATCAATTTGGAAGCAACTTGACATTTTCTTTTTTCATTAATTGGCTTTGAGAACATGTTGACAAGTATGGTTCATTTTGAATGGTCCCAAGTAATTCTCTGGACCAGCGCCGGGACCACCAGGTC
Source organism: Pan paniscus (assembly GCF_029289425.2). NCBI lineage: Eukaryota > Metazoa > Chordata > Mammalia > Primates > Hominidae > Pan > Pan paniscus. The sequence goes on from NC_073255.2 coordinate 169,580,048, forward strand.
ACTTGCAAACAAATGCACGTGGCTGTGAATAAATAGAATTATGCATCTGGGTCTTCTGACCACGTTTTATACCCATAGCACATGAATTTCTTATGTAACACCTGTGCACAACTATATATAGCATACACAGAATCTTGTTTTCATATCTTACGTATAGGCTCTTGCCAGAACTTTCTTCCAAGCAAGAGAGTCTGAGAAAAAAAAGCCAAAGGAACAGAGTAGAAGAGGATGAACCAATCTGGCATCAGCTTGGCCACGCAAACACCAAACTGTGATGAACTCACATGTGTACAAATACCCTGGCCCAACAGCTGCTTGCATTGACAGCTCCGTGGCAGCGGAGTGGCCGAGAGAATAGAAATCTTTTCAGCAGGAACAGGCTTGTGGTTGAAGAGTAAAGGGAGCAGTTGAGGCCATTCCGAGGATTTGTTCATGAATTTCAAGTGGATTACACTCCCCTCCAGCCATTGCAGACAGCAGCAGACAGGGTCTGCAAGGGGCTTCAGAGAAAAATGCAGAGCGCCCGCCCTGCACAGGAGACCTGCAGACCCCAGTGCTCAGGAACTGAAACCAAAATTGTTTCCTTACTGTAGCCAGGAAGTGTTGTTTACATGTAGTTTTTGCCTAATTAAATTGTACCTGTCTTTGCCTCTAATTTTCTTACCTCCTTTCCAAAGCATCAGCTAATCTTTTATCTCATGATTCAATCTCACTCTCCCTCCCTTCTCTCCCTCTCTCCACACACTCTCTTTCTTCCCCCTCTTCCCTTCTCTCCACTCCCTCCCACTTTCCCTCTCTTTCCTTCAGCTCCCTGGTTTCTCTGGGTAAGTCCCACGCTGACCTCTCCTCCCCTCATTTATCCATAGCTTATGCCGGAGCACAGATCTCTCTGCCCACTCCAGCAATTTCTTCCTATGCTACTGATGCATAAACACATGACTTACCACGTAAACAGTTTCTACGGAGGCTAACTACTCTGTTGATGTGCAGGCTGCAACAGCTGAGAAACCTTATGAATACTTACACACAAATAATGCACATCAGTGCTGACAAACACACAGGGGCCCAGAGGAAGGGAGCAGGTGGGCTTTAAGTTGGGCCTTGTAGACAGACTGCGAGGCACAGAGAAGCTGTTTCTTGGCCGCGGCATGCTTGCATGAGCTATATGGGGTCTTGGCGCTGGGTCTCTCCTCTGGAAGCCGTAGTGAGGCTGGAGGCTACGGGAGGATTTCTGGGAATGCGCTCAGATCTCCATGTAACTCCCAATATTTGTTCCTGTTCCCCTCCCATCAGAAAAGACCTCTAGGAGCAGCACGAGGCCAAAGGGGACAGGCAATGGGTCTGGAGCCTGCACATTTCAGGGGTTGCCATAGCAACCCCCTTCCCACACATCCCCCTGCCTCCTCACCAAATGTTTGTCTCAGAGGCACTTCCGAGGGATGGAGGTAAGCCCTCGGACCCTGCCTGGCCCCAGAATCCTGCCTACCATCCCTGCCCACACCAGTCCGGGCACAGCCAGGGCCTGCCAAGAGGAAGGAGAGCACAAAGCTTCAGTTCCAGGCAGAGCTCATGAAATCAACTGGGATTTCCCCAGCTTCGCCGGCCTGAGCAATCTAAGCGGCACTGGGGAAAGGTCATGATATGAGGGATCTGTGATTTCGGGAATCTGGAAGGAACACAAAGAGGTAAAACCTACACATTTTCCAACCTCTGCATTTTAAAGATAAAGAAACTGAGGCCCAGAAAAAAGAAGTAGGGGCAGAACATGAACAAAAACCTTATTTGTCCACAGTCTATTTTGGTTCTTAACTTTAAATAATTTTTTTAAAAAGCTCAGTTACAGACTTTTTTTAAACTAAAGGGAATAGACTTAACTAGCTTTTTGGAGAGTACCAGGGGGTATGAACGCTAAATAGTTGCTAAAAAGACATCTGAACAGAGACTGTCCTTGATCTCTTCCTAGGCCAAAATTTAGGCTTCTAGGGGACCATTCAGGATATTTTTTTTTTTTTTAATTCCAGGTCACTGTTATATTACAGCCTATGTGAACTGAGAAAACTAATTTTCTCACCATCAGTGTATCTTTAAAATCACCGGTCAAGGAATAATAATCCTTTTATATTGGTAAAATTTGTTTTAATTATTCATACATTTCAGGGTGAAAACATTATTCTTCTAATTTCAACCCTTGGGCCCAAATATAGTTCCCCTGAGAATGAGTCATCTATGACATTATAGGTGATGAATGGATAACAGAAATTTGCCCCCTTCCCTCTCCAATCATGGGGCAGCTGAACTACAGAACTTATCTTCCTGGAAGAAGGCATTTTCCCAAGTGGAATACAAGTTATGGGGGAATGAGGGGAGTCTTCAGGTTCATGGATGTAACATTTTCCATGCTGTGTTCTTCCTCACTCATAAAAGTTTGATTTTTAGCATCTGGCATTAAAAAAATCAATCCTGCCTAATGATACCCCTCATTCCTAATCTTTCTTTCCTTTCTTTGGTGAAAATCTTTGTGGAGTATCAGTTCACATTTTTCATTAGCATTTCTTCTGGGTTTCCTTAGATTTTACAAGTGGTTAAGCAATTAGCATACTTCTTAAACCTTTAAGCAAATAAATGCTTAGAATAACACAATGTGTAGTCACTACCACAGTGACAATGAAGCCAACTATATTATTTTCATCAGCTCATGGGAAGTGTGTACAATCAGTGTCTACAATGAGCATGTGAAAACTTAGAGCTTACATTTTACAATATGAAAAGCACTTTCCAAACATTTGCTCATTGTACCATAATCTTCTCAAGACTGGCTACACCGAGCAACTCAAACAGGTCTGTGTCTCAGTCATATTATGGCCTTAGTCCTTACCAATGCCTGGTACCTCACAAATGTCTTCTCGACTTTGTGAAGGGAATGGTGGCTTTCCCTGAACTATTCAGCAGAGATTCAAACTTAGAGGTTACAAAGTAGCTGGTAAGTGTCAGAGTGAGACACAATGCCAAGGCTGTGGCTACTGGCAGATCATGACCTTGCTTTGAAAAGGGGGTGCTGGAGTGATGAAAAAGTATCTTCAGGTGTGGCTGTGGCCACCTTGGCCACCTGTGTGTCACTTGCCAATGCAAGGACTTGTCATAGTTACACTGACTGTTAAAAAGAAACAAAGGAACAAAAAGGGAGGCGGGGTCAATTCTGGGAGCTCTTTTGGGGTAGGAACAGTAGGAAAAATAGAACCTGTGGTTGCTTTAAAAAAAAAATTCTGTGCCATTGTGGTTTCTCCATGGATGGCTCTTTAATTTGTATGTATTAATTGTGTAATATAATCCTCCTTGTGGAACCCTGTATCTTTTTTTAATTTTTTTGGAGACAGGGTCCTACCTGTCACCCAAGCTGGAATGCAGTGGGGTGATCCCGGCTCGCTGCCACCTTGACTTCCTGGGTTCAAGCTATCCTCCTACCTCAACCCCCCAAGTAGCTGGAACTACAGGCACATGTCACCACCCCTGGCTAATTTTTGTATTTTTTGTCCAGACAGGGTTTTGCCACATTGCCCAGGCTGGTCTCAAACTCCTGAGCCCAAGTAATCTGCCAACCTCAGCCTCCCAAAGAGGGAACCCCATATCTTCTTTTTAGCTATATATTTTATAAATGTCTAGAGTGTACAACTTTCCTGTGTATTTTTAAAGTTTGATGATATGAGGGTCATTACCTATGGTAAATGGCCTATTTTGGTACCTCCTGTGCAGTTTTATAATTCTGCTGATTATGATAGCATCTTATGTTGAGTCAACCACAATAAAGATAGTTGCAGGGGGAAAAAGAGAGTCACAAGGAGTTTAAGTGTTCCAGTTGGGGAATCTTTGGGATCATCTACAAGATAGAGCATAGTACCATGAGAAGATGAAGACAGAGCCACCTCAGAGCCAGCCTCAGCACTGTGGATTCCTAATGCTGCCACCTTTTTGTTGTTGCTGTGGGCATTAAGTAAAAGAGTGTGATGGTGGATTTCATGTGTCAACCTGCCTAGGCTATGGTGCCCAGCCGTTTGGTCAAACACCACTCTGAATGTTGCTGTGAATTTTTATGATTTTTAAATAATTTTCTAGATGTGATTAAATTTAATTCAGTAGACTTTGACCAAAAACAGATTTCCCTCCATTCAACTGATTTGGGGAGCCCCCTCCAATCAGTTGAAGGCCTTAGTAGCAAAGACTGAGGTTTCTTGAAGAAGGAGAAATTTTGCCTCAAGGATGCAACAAAGTTGGGCCAGGCACAGTGGCTCATGACTATAATCCCAGCACTTCAGAGGCCGAGACAGGAAGACTGCCGGAGGCCAGGAGATCAGCAGGGGCAACATAGCAAGACCTCATCTCTACAAAAATTTTTTTAAAAAAATTAGTTGTATGTGAGCACCTGTGGTCCCAGCTATTAGAGAGGATGAGGCAGAAGGATCTCTTGAACCTGGGAGGTCTAGGCTGCAGTGAGCCACAATTGCCACTACACTCCAACCTGGGTGACAGAGCAAGACCCTGTCTCAAGGAAAAAAAAATGCAATAAAATTATGTTTGTTTATCTGGAAAACCCTGATTATTCCATTAAGTCAAGCCCCAGCATGCCTTTGGCAGAGAAGGTACCCAATTGTACATTCTCTTCCATGATCCTCCTTGAATCTATCTCCATAGCCCCATCAACTATATGGGCTCCCACATTCAAGGCACCAAATGAGGAGACCCACAATATCATTAACCTCCCCAAGGTCATGACCAGTTTGCAGCAATACTAGGATCAAAATCCCAGGCTTCTGACTCATCTTCTGTTCCTTCTCTGGCTCCCTGTTACCAACCCATCTTTCCACCCCTATTCCACCCAGATGCTGTGCCCATTTCACCATGGAAATCAGAGTCCTCCCTCAAACAAGAACCTACTACGGTCATCATAACTTGCATATTTCACTTAGGATTTCTGTTCATCCTGGCAGCAGTGAGTGCTTCCGCCAGAGCCCAGCTTTCTCAGGTAGTCACCACACTGGAGGCTCCCAAGGCCCATCACATGGGGAGCTTCTGTGACGCCTGCTGCCAAAAACCTGTGTTCCAAGAACTGTTTCCTAGATTCTCACGTTCAATCTAGTTTCTCTGTCTATGGTCAGTCAGCTTCGGCACATAAGCCAGCATTTAAAAGGCGTTCAGGTGGTAAATGATTCTACCCACCCGTGTAATTGAAGAAACAGTCATCTCAGTCATCCGCAAGATCACCCTCAATTCTGACGCCAACTGTAAGGTTTGATGGGTTCTCAAGACTACCCTTAGGTTTGATAATTTACTAGACAGACTCATGGAACTCACTAAAAGCTGTTATACTCACAATTATGGTTTATTACAGCTACAGGATACAGATTAAAATTAGCCAAGGGAAGATGCCATAAGGCAGATTCCAGGAAAATTCCACGCTGGAGCCTCCAATCACCCTCTCCCCATGGAGTCATGCATGGTGTTAACTGCTCTAAGCAACAGTATGTATTGGGTACTGCCAACCAGGGAAGCTCATCTGAGTCTTGGCATCCAGAGTTTTTATTGGGGCTCCATGGTTGACCTCCCATGTGGCTGATTTTTAGTCTCTAACCCCTCCAGAGGTCAAATGGATACCAGCTGGCCCAAAGCCCCCAGCATAAGTCATATTCTCCAGTGTGGCCAAGGTGCCCAGGTAACAAAGACACTCTCACTGGGCAGGACATCCCAAGGGCCTAGGGGTCACCCCCCAGTAGCAGAAGGCAAAGATCAGACCTCTCTTGGGGTAAGCTTAGTTTCTTCACTACACTTGGCCTCTATGGTGTACCAGGGGTGCAGCTCAACTCTGCAGCACCCTACAGCCACCCACCACATTCCTAACTCTGACTGGTCCTTTTGAAAGTGCAAGCTTCTTGTCTCAGAGAGGACCAGAAGAGGGACCTGGGGTGACTCCATGCTTGTCCTCCCCATGGCTGGCATCTAATGAGATGGCAGGTCCACCAGAGGGTGCTGTGACTTGTCCCTCTGCCTTTGCCACAGGTACACTTACTTATGCAGGGATTCACCCCAATTCTGGGGTTAGCCCAGAATCCCATCTGCTGCCAATGCAAGAGCCGATCTGTTCCTTTCTGTGTGTTGCAACCCCAGTTCAACAGACAGTGGCATCTTCCATTATTTAAAAATGCCTTTTCTTCCAACTGTCTGGCTTACCCTGTTTGTTATGTTAGAAGAGGTAACTAATAACTAACCAAATTTACAAAATCTACACATTTCTGACACTCAAATTCCTCTTTGACCCACATGTCATGGCAAGGCCCAAGGACTCACGCTGGCGGGAACATTTGTGGCCAGTTCCTCTGCCCTTTACAAGATGCAGGGTGGTGGGGAGGGAAATTAGTTCTACCTTCACATCTCTCTCTCTCTCTTTTTCAGAAATGGGGTCATGCTATGTTGTCCAGGTTCACCTCAAAGTCCTAGGCTCACGTGATCCTCCCACCTCAGCCTACCGAGCAGCTGGGACTATAGGCATGAGTCATTGTGCCCGGCTTCATCCTTACATCCTGTCTGGTTTCTTTTATTGGAGAGAAAAGTAGAGAGTGATCAATGAGCCTTTGCTGCCACATCCCAAGGTGAGGATGAGGGGCGAAGCCACCTATGTTTTACAAATGAAGACCCCAGAGCTCCTTGGCTGCTCAAGCCTTGTGTCCATTTTCCCATATCCTAGGAGAATCACAGCTACAGGGAGCGGGGGCTTCAGGCATAGGGGCTGGGGCTGGTGACTGAAGCAGACGTGGCAAGAGAGGGTGCACAGGAGGCAGGGGTGAGGAGTGGCAGGGATCCTGCCCAACAGGGCTTGGTGCAGGGGTGAGTAAGAAGGTATAGGCACAGCGACCTTGTCCCCCCCAAGGGCAGACATTGGGAATTACCCACAAGGCATGAGGACTCTTCCAGCCCCAGCTGATCATCTGCCCAGGTCCTCTAGCAAATTCCCTTTCTCCACAAGGAACAGGGCACATGGCCAGGGTCCTTCTCAGCTCTCTTCCCTCCATCTCCTATCTTGCTAAGACAGGACCTGTCCCAAGTCTCGCCCTCCCAGGGTCCTGGTAGGGAAGTAGCAAATTCACTTTGTAGAAGGAACTAAGGCATTACAACTAATAACATTGCCAGATGGCATTTGCCCTTTAACAAGGCTCCGAGACCTGACCTCAAAAGAGACCAGTGGCAGAAGAGATGCTTCTGCTTTCATAGGGAGTTACCTGGTGCCAACCCCACCCACAGAAGCAAAGAGAAGGAACTAAGGCGTTACAACAAATAATGTTGCCAGATGGCATTTGCCCTTTAACAAGGCTCCAAGACCTGACCTCGAAAGAGACCAGTGGCAGAAGAGATGCTTCTGCTTTCACAGGGAGTTACCAGGTGCCAACCCTGCCCACAGAAGCAAAGAGACCCCAAGAAATTGGCCAGCCCAACAGCTTTATGCCATCTGAATCCTGCAAAAGTCACAGAGATGTAAAACAAGCTGAAGAGATTCCATAAGTCACCTGGGGGGGTGCCATGCTCCAGACATTGCAGAATCTGGTTCTAGAGGCCTGGAGAGGCCCATTGCCTCTGCTTCACCTCTGCCTTACCTTGCCTCAGCCATTTTCCCCAGTAGCAAAAGGGCCCTTCTGCCCTCTGCTCCCAAAGAACCTGCCTGAGCAGGCCCAGACCCTGTGTTCTCCAGCCCAGCATTACCCTGGGAAGTTCGATGGGGGAGGCAGGGACTTCATCTTTTTCATCTCCAAGTGCCACAGTGCCCTGTGGATAACAATGGCATCCACAGTGCTTAGTGGACAAGAATGGCATTGCCAGCTCCCCACAGCTGCACCAGCCCTGGCTCTGATCCCAGGCTGAAAAAAAAAAAAAAAAAAAAAGGCAGGCAGGCCACTAGCACTCACTTATTTCCCAAGGATTAGGTCAGCCCCACACACAATGTCTTCCAGACACTGGGAGAGGCCAGGTGCAGACCGCCAGAGATTCAGTGTAAAGCCTGCCAATCAGCCAATACCAGATGTTCAAGATGAAAATCTCATCTTCCCAAATGCTGAAGGGGTCCAGTGGATCAGGGACACTTGTCCCCAGGGTGTCCTGGCAGCTGAACTCAGCACCTTCTCTCCCACCTGTTAGCCATGAGGGCAGAGACACCTAGTATCCAAGGGCCAGGAGACACAGCACAGGAGTGGAATGCACTCGACACAGACGATTACCTTTCAAACGCTCCTCCTTCCTCATCAGAACAAAGACTAGCCCAGTGGCCCAGACTTCCCTTACCACTTCCTTTATTTAGGAGGCCATGAACCCAGTCCTTCTTCTCAGCCCTGCCTCTGGGTTCAGGAACCAAGGCTAGACCTGCTTGTAGCTAATATGTGCCATGTGGCTTTTCATCTCAACTTTGTCACTTATTGTCTGTGACCTTGAGCCTTTTAAACTCTCCTCTGCCAATTACTCCTCTCTGAAACGGGAGTAAACTAACTTCCCAGAGAAGTCCTGTGGAGGAGTGAGGTGACACATGCCAAGAAGAGACAGGAACACCTGGAGATGCAGCAAACACTATTTTTATTTCATACCTGAAAGCAACAGTCTCTCTATGGAGTCGGCTGTGTTGGCTTTTACGCCCATAATGTTTGTGGTCGGATCATGTCTGTATTTAAACTAAACACAGTATTTAAGCCACCAGAAATAAGAAAACAAAGAGGAGAAAATTCCATCACATAGGTTTTTTTTTTTTACTTCAGTCTATTCATCCAGATGGTGATAATTAGTGGGCTCGCCTGTCTGCACCTGTCATTGTTTATGTACACGTTCTACCTATAGGAATGTGCGGGGAACTTTCTAGACGCATGAAGAGTGATGCTGTGGAATCTGATACAGCCTACAGTTCTAGGATTCACCCTTGGTTCTTTTGCGGAGTCAAGAATAGTCTTGGTGCTAGAGGGACCAAGCCAGCAAAGATTTGCACTGCCAGCCAAGGGACTTATTTCCCTGCCTCCAACAGTTTTGCCGTCACTAAAGCTGCTACACATGCTGAGCTTAAATGCCTGCTTATAGCAAAAGCAGCCATGTCAGTCACTTAATGTTTCTTAAGAATCCCTGTCTTTGTCCATTTTGTTTTGCTATTAAAAGAAAAAAAAAAAAAAAACCTGCCACTGGATAATTTATAAAGAAAAGAGGTTTATTTAGTTCATGGTTCTGCAGGCTGAGAAGTTCAAGGGCATGGCCCTGGCTTCTGGCGAGGGCTTTCCTGCTGCATTGACACAGGGAGAAAGGTCAAAGGGGAAGTGAATATGTGCAGAGAGGGGGAATCCTGAGGGGTCTCCAGCTATATAACAACCCACTCTCATGGGAACAAATCCACTCCTGTAAGAACAGCTCACTACTGCCTGAACAGCACCACATCATTCATGCAAGATCCCTCCCCATGACCCAAACACCTCCTGCCAGGCCCCACCTCCCAATATCACCACACTGGGGACCAAATTTCAACTTGAGTTTTGGTGGGGACAAACAAACCACATCCAAACCACTGCAAATCCCATACACACCAGGGCTCCACTCCAGACCCACTGAATTGAATCCTTTGGGGATGGTGCCTGAAAAAAATATATTTTAAACACCCAAGGGGTTCTGACACTTGGTTGAGTTTGGGATCTTCTGGACTGGAAGGAACTCTCAGGCTTTGAGTGGAGACCTTGGATCTGTTCCAGGTTTTGCCAATAACTTTCTGTTGTCCCTGCGTGACTTTGGGCACGTCACTTTCCTGTGTATGTCTCTAAGAATGTTGGATTCTGATAAGTCAATTCCCACTTGTGTCCCTGGAGCCCTAGGGTTTCCTCGGAGGCTCCAGAAGTTTCTAAGGGGTCAGTAGAATGAAGACAGTAGGTTGGGCTCTAGATGCCCTGCCTCGAGAGTTAATCCTAGGGGCTGCTAAAGGTCTATTTACAAAGCTTCACATTAAGCCAGATCAACATCTGGGAACATCTGCCTGGGATGCAGGACATGGGCAGCCCCAGAACTAGTTTAAGGTGGCTTACATGGGCATGGTTATTGCAGAAATCACATTTTAAAAATGTTAATCTCATCAGAGACTTGTACTGTGGCATCTTTATTTCTGTGAGTTGTGACTTTCTCGTCCTTGGAAGTAAGGAGTGAACTAGACTCCACAAACGAGTTTAACATTTTGCCCTTCTAATTGTCTACACCAAATCCATGCCTCCCTCCCCTGTGAGCAGACTTTGGTAGAATGTTCCTCATGCCTTCAACCAGGGTGAGCCAGACGAGCCCCGGGAACACGATGCATGACCTTGGCCTTGTTACCATGTGCAATGTATTGAATTGCAGACCCCCAAAATTTATATATTGAAGCCCTAGTCCCAGTATGACTGTACTTGGAGAGCCTTTATGGAGGTGACTAAGGTTAAGTGAGGTCATAAAGGTGGAGTTCTAATTTAATAGGATTGGCGCCCTTATAAGAAGAGGAAGAGAGAGATCGCTTTCCACTGAAATGTACTGAGGAAAGGCTATGTGAGGACATAGCCCAGAAGAGGCCCTCACCAGAGCCCAGCTATGCTGGCACCCTGACCTCCTGCTCCAGCCTCCAGACTGTGAGGAAATACATTTCCATGGTTGAAGCCACCCAGTCTATGGTATTTTGTTGTGGCTGCCTGAGCTAAGACACCATCACACAATGACCAGGGAGGCTCTTTGGCCGTGGTCAGCAGAGGCAGCTGTGCCACTGCCTGTGGGTGCCACGCCTGCCTCACAGCAGCGACTTCCTCATAAGAAAGTCTCTGCTGTTATTTAGATGTGTGTCTTGTCTCCCAGACTCAGATACAAGCCCATCAAGGCAGTGATGACTTGTCTGCAAACCCCTCATGAGGTGGGCATTTTCAGATACTTTCCTGGATGAAGACTTGGAGACCCCGAAGTTAGCAGTTTGTGTTTGGCCCTAGGGCCTGGAGAGGAGGCCCCTGTGGCAAGCAGTGCCTCCAGTTTCTGGATCTGGAAATTGTGCTGTTTTCCTGGGGGCCTAGGCTCTGGCAACACTCGGCTCTGTTGAGTGGGGAGGGGAGCAAGCGGCCCTGGCTTCCTCTTTACTACTTGGGCCATGCAGGCAAGCAGCAGCTCTTGTGGCCCGGCAGGGAGTGTCCTGGTGCAGTCCGCCTCCCAGTGCGAATGGGAGTGGGTCCCAGAGAGGGCTGGGGAGGGGCTGGGCACTGCAGAGCTGGCACTTCTCTGCTCCTCACCAGGAGGTCCTGCAGCCAGGCTGTGATGTACCCAGCTGGAGAGGTGTGGGAATTCTGGGGCACTAAGCATAAGCCAAGTTGATAAAACACAATATTAGCAAGGTTACAATTTTGGGGTCTGTTCCTATACTAATCAACTCCTTTAAATCACTTGTCGAGAGCATTTATATTTAAGCACTTTCATAAGTAATATTTATTCTTCACAACCCTGGGAGGCAGATCTTATCCCTGGTTTATAGGCAGGGAAACGGCCTCAGCTGTGAGTAACCAAACTCACCGAGTTAATGGGGACACCTGCATTCCAGGCCACATCCAGCGTTCTATTTCACCCTAGATTTGCTTCCTAGAGATCAGTAACAGCCACAAGCTGCTCTCCACGCAGCCCCACGCCACACATGGTACCATGCCTCTGCTATTGGTTTTGGGGTGTGAAATGAACCATTTGGTGGCTCAATGTAAAAATGGGTTTCCCAAATGGAATTCCAAGGAACCCTAACTCCTAGAAAGATGCTAAAACATACTTCTTTCTTTTTGTTTTCATATAGGATTGTTGCATAGTCATGTTTGGGTAATGCCACGTACAGTCTTTCCTTCTTAGGCAATTATATTAGCAATTAAAGGCTCTGAGAAGTTTTGCAATGAAGATGCTGTCATAAATTTGTTTAGTTCAGCATTTGACAACAAAACTGATTTTCCTAGCAACATTTTGGTCCAGAGAGAAGGTGATGCAAGATGTAGAAATGACTGAGAGTATGGTGGACACTTGTTCACTATGCAAGAAATAAAAGATCATTGAAGTGAAATTGATTAAAACTACAATCATTGTCAAATAACCACATTTAACTCCTCTCTTAAAACTTGTCACTTAAGACACTCTGTTAACTAAATCTCTTTAAAGTATTAAATCATGTCATTGTTCGTATGTAAATGTATTTCCATTGGTAGGATTAGTAGATAAAACACCAATTCTTATTTCTACTTAATCTCATATTCTGTATTCCCCAAATTTACAAAGATATCATTTATAAACTAATACAAAACAAATAATTTAAAATAATCTGCCATCCCACAGTTTAGATTTAATAAAAGAGTAGGCAGAGGAGGATGGAGCGAATGGAGGAGGGAGGCAGACCGTGGGAAAACCTCACTGTGTGGTCTACAGTGTGTAGCTGTAACCTGCAATGCGAGGGTTTTTTGTTTGTTTGTTTTTGAGACGGAGTCTTGCTCTGTCACCCAGGCTGGAATGCAATGGTGTGATCTCGCCTCACTGTAACCTCCACCTCCCTCGTTCAAGCAATTATCCTGCCTCAGCCTCCTAAGTAGCCGGGATTACAGGCACGTGCCATCATACCTGGGGAATTTTTTTTATTTTTAGAAGAGACAGGGTTTCACCATGTTGGTCAGGCTGGTCTTGAGCTCCTGAACTCAGGCAATCCACTCACCTCTGCCTCCCAAAGTGCTAGGATTACAGGCGTGAGCCAAAGTGCCTGGCCCCAATGCAAGGTTTTTAAAACCATGGGCTAAAGAGTGGCTGTTTAGGTGTAGAAGTGCTGGTTTTAGATAAGCAGATTTCTGGGTCAGAGACATGCCAAGACTGAGGCCCCAGATCTGACCTCCGTATGTCCCTGTATGGACATACATACTGACCCAGGGAGGAGGACAGAGACCAGGGAGATCGGAGAGGAGACATGACAAAAAGCAGGACCCATCTTTAGAAACTTAGGTCCACAATGGGGGTATAGGGAGAAGACTGCAATGTGATTGGACACTCTCTGCCACACCTCCAGAGTACACAGGGATTGGCTGGAAACAGAACATGGTGGTAGTGGTAATGGGAACGCATGTGTACACCCTTACCATGTGCACCGTTCAATGAGCTTCAAGAGCAACTCATTTAATCCACACAACAACCCTAGGAGGGACCTTCAATCATCCCCATTTTATAGATGGGGAAACTGAGGCAGGGTGGGCTAAGTAGCTTACCCAATTTCACAGAGCTAGTAAGAGGCTGAACTAGATGTGAACCCAGCATCTGGCTCTCCTGACAGATCTAAAGGGCTACAGGGGAGCAGGCCCCAGAGGCCCTGCAAATGGAGGAAGAGAAAGGTGCAGCTGTCAGCACAGGAATAGCAACCGGCTGTGGACACCCAGTGCGGAACCAACGGCAATCAGCTTTGCCTGGAAAATGATGTCATGGGAATCAGAAGACTTGGGGCTGGGGATGGGGAAGGGTCCAGTTTGAATCTCTCATGTTATCCAGGCAGATGAGGCCTGGTGGTGGCAAGTTAATTCCCAAGGGCACACAGGTGGCTTGTGACTCAGCAGGGCTGAAGCCCTAGTGTCCCGGGTCCTCATCCAACTTTAGGAGGGTTGAGGCAGATTCGTGATGAAGGCAGCAACTGGAGTCTGGGGGGATCACATCAGAAAGACCCACTGCCCGGGGGCTGGCAGCCTGGCTTAGCCGGTCTGGGTTCACAGCAAGGTGCTGGGACTGAAAGGCCTATGTGAGTTGGAGCAACAAGGAGAAAATATTCCTTCTCCCACCTTATGTTGCTCCCTCCCCAACCCAATGAGGCCCTTGCAGACCCTTACATTGGTTCCTTCCAAGTGAAAGCCTTGAAGCCTGATAAACCAAAATGCAAATACATCACTTGGCTTCGATAACCTGCAGCTGATTGAGAGGACTTGCTCAGATAATCAGTGAGGATCGGTGGGGAGCCTCCCTGAAGAACTGGAGCATGGTGGATGCTCACAGCATGAGGGCCACCTGGGCAAGAGGGAGACACAGGGGCGCCAGGAGGAAGCAGGGGCCAGAAAGGAAGACACACACCCAGAGAGCCCCCACTTGCCCCTGACACACACATGAGCACCCCTTGGGCAGTCCTAGTGGAGAAGAGCATGTCTGCGCACAGGTGCTGTGGTCTGGTCATCTTTCCTGATGCTCAAAGGAGGAAAAGGAGCATTACAGGTCCAGTGTCTCCCTGTACCTGTCTCTTCTACCTTTGCTTTGCTCCTTGAAAATCTTTGTCTACTCCACACTCTCTTCCACACCTGCCATCTTCTTCCTCTACTGGTTTCTCTCCCCTAACACCGCTCCCCCACACTCTCCATCCTCTCCTTGCTGCCTCCACCCTCCTCCCTGGAAGCGGGAGGCCAGCAGAGTTGGGGCTGTTGAGAATGTGCAGCCAGGGGACTGTGGAGCAGCGCCAGGAGTAGTACCCTGAATGCTGCGGGCATGCAGGTGAGACGCCCAGAACAGCGCCCGGGACGTAGGCTGTGTTCCAGTCAGTGTTCTGCCAAGGACAAGAACACAGAGGCTCAACTTAACCTTTAGTATATTTTTAAAAGGCCAGAGTGCCCCCCAGTGTAATGGTGCCCCCAGTTTACTACCCGGGAGAGGAGTGGGCAGCTGCAAAAGGGATGTTGCCAGTTCAGATCCAAAGCTTGTCCCTCTATGGCTTAGTTCTTAGTTTCACACACATCTCTCGCAAAATGACATCTCAGGTATCACCTCAATTGCCCTCAGGTGCTCTGGGAGGTGCGCATGGGCCGGGGCACGAGATGCAACCTGACAGCCCATTGGATTAATAGAAAGGGGGTCTGAGTTATTTTTGTGATTTCAAGAAGACTACACATGCAAAAGAATAAAGTTAGACTCCTCCCTCCCTTTATATACAAAAATCAACGTAAAATAAATTACAGGCTAAATGTAAAAGCTAAAACTATAAAATTCTTAGAAGAAAGTATAGGCATAAATCTTCATGACCTTGATTTCTTAGATGTGATACCAAAACCAGGAGCAAAACGGAAAGATACATTGGAATTCATAAAACTTAAAACTTTTGTACTGCAAATGATACCATCAAGAAAGCAAAAAGACAATGCACAAAATGGGAGAAAATGTTTGCAAATCATTAGCTCTGATAAGGGATTTGTTTCCAGAATATAGAAAGAATGCTTATGACAACAATAAAAAGATAATCCAATTTTTTTTTTTTTTTTTTTTTTTTTTCCTGAGACTGAGTCTCGCTCTGTCGCCCAGGCTGGATTGCAGTGGCGCGATCTCAGCTCACTGCAGCCTCTGCCTCCCAGGTCCAAGCGATTCTCCTGCCTCAGCCTCCCGAGTAGCTGGGATTACAGGCACATACCACTATGCCTGGCTAATTTTTATATTTTTAGTGGAGATAGAGTTTCACCATGTTGGCCAGGCTGGTCTCAAACTCCTGACCTCAAGTGATCCACCTACCTCAGCCTCCCAAAGTGCTGGGATTACAGGCATGAGCCACCATGCCTGGCTAACAATCCAATTTTTCAAATGGGCAAGGGATCCGAATAGATATTTCTCCCAAGAAGATATACAAATGGCTAGTAAGCATATAAAAAGATGCTCAACAGCATTAGTCATCAAGGAAATGTAAACCAAAATTGCAATGTAATACCACTTCACACCAACTAGGATGGCTAAGTTCAGAAAGAAGGTCAGTAAATACTGAGGAGAATGTGGAGAAATTAGAACCTTCCACACTGCCAGTGGCAATGTGAAATGCTACAGCCGCTTCAAAAAAACAATTTGGGACTGGGTGCAGTGGTACACACCTGTAATCCCAACACTTTGGGAGGCCAAGGCAGGAGGATGGCTTGAGCGTAGGAGTTCAAGACCAGCCTGGGCAACACAGTGAGACCCTGTCTCTTTTTTAATAAAAATAAATAAGAAAAACAGTTTGGCAGTTTCTCAAATTTTTAAGCACAAGTACCATGTGACCCAGAAATTCTACTCCTA
The DNA here is from genome assembly GCF_029289425.2 of Pan paniscus. Classification (NCBI taxonomy): domain Eukaryota; kingdom Metazoa; phylum Chordata; class Mammalia; order Primates; family Hominidae; genus Pan; species Pan paniscus. The sequence goes on from NC_073255.2 coordinate 169,596,119, forward strand.
TATACCCAAGAGAAATGAAAACTAAGGTTCACACAAAAACATGTACACAAATGTTCATAGCAGTATTATTCATAATAGCCAAAAAGTGGAAGCTATGTAAATGTCCAACAGCAACGTGTGATATCTTCACACAATGCAGTATTATTTGAAATAAGAAGGAATGAAGACTGATACATGCTACAACCTGGATCGACCTTGAAAACATTGTGCTAAGTGAAAGAAGCCAATCACAGAAAAACCACATATCCCATGATTCCATTTCTATGAAATGTCCAGAACAGGCGAATCTCTAGAGACAGAAAGGAGATCCGTGGTTGCCAGCGAATGAGGACTACAGGTGAAATGGAGGTGACTAATGGCCGTAGGGTTTCTTTTGGGATGATGAAAATGTTCTAAAATTAGATTGTGGTGAAGGTTGAACAACCCTGTGAATATCCTACAAGACATTGAAATGCACACTTGAGAGAGCTAGACTGCATGGTATGAGAATTATATTTTAATAAGGCTGTTTTGTTTTTGAAAAAAATTCATGAAATTGATATAACCTCATTTTAAAACTGGACAGTCCAACTTAAATGCAAATTGTGCTTTTGTCTGAAACCCCTCAGTTTTGAAATACTGTGGGTCTCATATTGACTGTAAGTTGATTCGTGGAACTATTAGTAGATGCTTTTCACTCAAACATTTGAGGATTTTTTTTTTTTTTTTTTTTTTTTACCTTCTGTCAAGCCTTGTGTTAACATCACTGAAATAAAGTCAGAGAGAAATGCATTAAGGGGCCCCTGTGATCCCGCCTGGGTGGGAGAGCAAGACCCTGTCTCAAAAAAAAACGAGAGAGAACTGCATTAAGATACAGGTGGCTGCCGGGCATGGTAGCTCGTGCCTGTCATCCCAGCACTTTGGGAGGCTGAGGCAGGCGGATCACCTGAGGTCAGGAGTTTAAGACCAGCCTGGCAAACATGGTGAAATGCCGTTTCTACTAAAAATACAAAAATTAGCCAGGCGTGGTGGCGTGCGCCCCTGTAGTCCCAGCTACTCGGGAGGCTGAGGCAGTAGAATTGCTTGAACCTGGGAGGCAGAGGCTGCAGTGAGCCGAGAACTCCAGCCCGGGGGGACAGAGCACGACTCCATCTCCAAAACAAAACAAAACCAAAAAAAGAGACATAGTGGCAAGCTATATAATGACAAAAACCTAAGGCCTGATGAAGACATAAAGGGTAGAAAGGTTCTTAGCTGAGTGGGCGCCTCTGGGATGAGCAAGGAGCCGGGACACATGGCCTCTCACCTCCCCGACAGGAGCAGGGGGGTGTGACGGTGCCTCTGATCCCCCAGCTCAGGCCTGGAGAGCTGCTCCTCGCAGGAGGAAGGGCCAGGACACCTGGAGATCCAGGGAGATCCTCTCCTTACCTTCAGCTGATGCTGCGGCTTCCCAACCGGCTTCTAAAGAGCGCCGAGATTCTCTTCTTCTAGAGCAGGCGCCGCCTCCATCTCAGCAGAGGCCTATAGCTCTTGGCACTGGGTGCAGCTCCCTCAGGGCACACAGCAGCTCGGATCTGTCTCTCTCCCGCCGCAATGGAGAGCATCTTCCTCTTCCAGCCCTGCTAATGAGCAGGGAGAAGCGGGGTAAACAGGGAGCGATGAAATTCACAGATGATACTAATTTGGGAGGTGCCAGAAACACCAGCTCTAAGAGAGAATGCAAACAATCTGTGGAGGGAGAGGTTAGAAGCCCAGGCAAGAGCCAGCCACACGAGGTGGGTTGGAAATCCATGCATGTGCATGAATGCCACTGGCAGAGGAAAGAGTTGAGGCCAGTTTCTTCAGGCCTAGGAGGCACAAGGGTGGACTTCAGATTGTGGCGATAATCTCCAGCAAATGAGACGGGGCTGTGCCGTGGGAAAGGCCATGCAATTTGGAGCATTTTGCCAGCCAGGAAAGCCCGGCATGCCTACTGTTCTAGCAAAGATCTTGGTCCTACCATCATGGCAGCAAAAGTCTTCTTTTTCAAAGCTATTTCTACATCTGCTGGCATTTTCCTGGATGGCATTTAAAGAACTGAGAACAAAGATGAATAAGGACTGATGTGAGGCTCTACTTAGAGTGCCTACTCCAGGTTGGTCTAGAACAATCCTGGGTCAGTGAGTAGGGCATGGCACAGATGGCCAGCATCAACAGGTCTCATAATACAGAGAAAGGCTGAACAGGCTGGACACTCTCAGGGGAGCAGGAGGAGTGGGCAGGAGCAGAAAGACTGGTCTTGACAGGTGGGGTGGGGAGGTTGGAAGCAGCACAGATACTGACTGGTGAGCTGCAGCAGGAGGAGGGGTGCCAGGTGCTATGGACGGAGCTGTGTCCCCTCCAAATGCACATGTTGAAGCCCTGACCCCACAATGGGATGGTATTTAGAGATGGGGCCTTTGAGAGGTAATGAGGGTTACATAAGGTCATTGTAGCCTCATGATGGCTTATTGGCATCATAAGAAGAGGAAGAGAAGGAGCTGTTTCTCTGTATGTGAGGACACTGGGGAAAACCAGGCATCTGCAAGCCCAGAAAGGCTCACCAGGAGCCAAATCGGCTGCAGTTCCAGCCTCCAGAACTGTGAGAAATAAATGTCTGTTGTTTCAGCCACTCGGTGCATGGTACTTCGTTACGGCGTCCCAAACAGACTAATACACCAGGGGTCCACAGTCAGAGGCAGATGGCAGATGGAGTCACTCATACTGCAGAGGACTCGGAACATTCATTTGCAACTGCTGAAAAAACCTATGCCTCTCATGCACACAACAAACATTTAAGAACCAACTAACCTCCAGACACTGATGACACTGCACAGAGCCCGATGCAGAGCCTTGCTCTCACGGGGCTTATATTCTAAGGACGTCATCATATGACTAGTAGTTCAATAAAGGCATCTGTGTGTGCCCTTGGGCTAACATACTTCAAATTCAATGTTTTCCTAAGACTTAAATTGATATCAGGACAAACTTTAGAATGTTGACTCCTTCATGCCACTCCGATAAAAGCTTACTAGGTGCCAGACGTGGTACAAAGTACTTCAAATTTTTAAGTCTTATTACATCAGCCCCTTGGGGTGACCTTCTTATCCCCATTTACAGATTATGAAACAGACTTGAAGAGGTTTGAGTAACTTTCCACAGTTTACACAGCTTTCAGGTTAACATAGCAAGAATTCAAAATAAGTTTTTTTTTTTTTTGAGATGAGTTTTGCTCTTGTTGCCCAGGCTGGAGTGCAATGGCGTGACCTCAGCTCACTGCAACCTCCGCCTCCCGGGTTCAAGCGATTCTCCTGCCTCAGCCTCCCGAGTAGCTGGGATTACAGATGCTCACCACCACGTCCAGGTAATTTTTTGTATTTTAGTAGAGATGGAGTTTCACCATGTTGGCCAGGCTGTTCTCCAACTCATGACTTCAGGTGACCCTCTCCCCTCGGTCTCCAAAGTGCTGGGATTACAGGCGTGAGCCACCGTGCCCAGCCTCAAAATAAGTCCTGTTCAAACATCACAGGTACCCCATAAATATGTACAATTATGTATCAATTATGTGTACAGTTAGTATGTATCAATAATTATTATGTATAAGTACATAAATAAGTAAGTAAAAGGTCTGACTCTCAGACTCTGCTGTAACCATGGATTCTTGGACCATTGTGTTACGGTTTTAGGTAACACTCAGCATTCTTCCTGCAAATAAATACCTCTACTGGTCGAGAGCCACTATTCTGACGTGAAGAACTTCCCTCTGGTTTCTTTGAACTTGGCGAACTTGAGCCATTCACTCCCAGGCCTCCCTCCAGGTCAGATCTGTAGGTCTCAGGGGATGCCAGGGAAACTCCCCAGGTGATATGTGAGGTTTTTGTTAAATGCATAGAAGTAACATTTATTATTATCCTATATAGCAATTGTTTTGGCCTATACTATATTATTTTTAATAAGTTAATAGATACTATAAATGTTTTGGCCTATACTATATTAATTTTTAATAAGTTAATAGAGTTCCCAATTCTTGTAAATTCAGAAAGCAAAAATGGTTTCATCACGTTTCTTTTTAAAAACATCTTTATTGAAATATCATTCACATATCATAAAATTCACCCATTTAAAGTGCAGAAATCCCAACCTGGGCAAGATGGTAAGCCTCCATCTCTACAAAAAAATATTAAAATTAGCTGGGTGTGGTGGCACCCACCTGTAGTCCCAGCTACTCAGGAGGCTGAGGCAGGTGGATAGATTAAGCCCAGCAGGTTGAGGCTGTAGTGAGCCATGATCACGCCACTGTACTCCAGCCTGGGCAACAAAGCAAGACCTGTCTCAGTTAAAAAAAAAAAATGCACAAATTGATGGTTTTTAGTATGTTCAGAGTTGTGCAATTAATCACCACAATCTAATTTTAGAACATTTTCTTTACACAAAAAAAGAAAACCTTTAGCAGTCACTCCTCATTCCTCTTAACCCCTAGCAACCACTCATTCACTTTCTGTTTCTGTGGATTTGCCTGTTCTGATCATTTCATATAAATGGAACTATGCAATATGTGGTCTTTCTGTGAGTGGCTTCTTTTCACTTAGTGTAATGTTTTTGAGGCTCACCCATGTTGTAGCATGCATCAGACCTCCATTCCTTTTTGTTCAATAATATTTGATTGTATGGATATACCACATTTTATTCATTCATTAGTTGATGGAGATTTGGATGGTTTCCACTTGTCAGCTATCATGAATAATGCTACTGTCAACATTTGTGTACAAGTTTTTGTATAAACCTATGTTTTCATTTCTCCCAGGTATATTCCTAGGTATAGAATTGCTGGGTCATATGGTAACTCCATGTTCAACCTTTTAAGGAACTGCCAGGCTGTGGCATCATTTCACATTCCTACCAGCAATGTATGAGAGTTCTAACTTTCCCGTGTCTTCACCAGCATTTGTTATTGTTCTTTTTTTAAAAATCATAGCCATCTTAGTGGTTGTGAATTGGTGTTTCATTGAAGTTTTAATTCATATTTCCCTAATGATTAGTGATGTTGGGCATCTTTTCATGTCCTTATGGCCATTTGTATATTTTCTTTGGAGAAACATCTATTCAGATCCTTTCCCATTTCCCATGTGATTCTGATATGCCTGGCTGAGGACTTCTTCATTTAACACTGTTCTATTCCATGACTAGAAATTAGAAGCTTAACCTTGACCAGGCATTTGATGAGACAGGGATTCCGGTAAGAGATTACGAAGACATCACTAAAAAACCATGTCCCTGCTAGCCTGAAGTTGCATCCCTAATGATGGAAAGAGAATAGGAGTGGGAGAGGGAGAGCACCTCTTTGTTGAATGCAGATGTATCAGTTAGGAGGTTTCAGCTAACAATAACAGCAAACCCAATCCAACATAAGAAAAAGAAAAAATGTATTGCCTCTTGTAATAAGAAGTCTAATGGTAGAACAGTTTTAACTGATTAATTCAGCAGCTCAACAATACAAAAAAAAAAAACCCATAGATTCTTCCCATCCCCCATGCCTCAGTTTCTGTACTCAGACCTGTCACTCCATGTTCACAAGGTGGTCACCAAAGCTCCAGGTCTTGTACACTCACACATCAAAGGCCATCAGGGGAAACACAACCTGGCATCACTTGTGCCCCCTTTTAACTTTCCCAGAAGCACTCAGCAGACTTTCTTCACAAGTCATTGGCTAGAATCATGTCACATGCCCACTCCTGAGCCAATCACTGGCAAGGGAAGTTGAATTGCTATGATTGGCTTAAGTTAACCAGGATTCATCCCTGGGTCTGGGAAGGGGATCTCCTTTCCCCTGAAACACTTGTCCATCTGCTACTTGGACAAACTCAAGGTCTGTCACTAAGGAAGGCATTAACGCTTGGATAAGCCACAGCGAACATTATTTACTACTGTCTAGGGCAAGAGATTATGGAAAAAGAACTGGAAGAGACTTGACCCTTTTATACCACTCTCTACAGAGTTATAGCGATCTTCCTGAAGGATATTACAGACTGCCTATAACCTTCAAAGTGCCTAGTAATCCTCACTTTAAGGACATTACTAATGTGGCTTTAAGATGTCTATAAAACCAAGAATTGACCCAAGTTCTCCTGGCTCTAAAAGGCTGTCTGGGCCAAATTGATGGTATCCGAGGGCTGGTAAGATCAGGTGGATGGGGCGGGGGGAGTCCATGAACCTTAGACTTTAAGCCCAGATGACACAAACATGTGATGGGTGAGTAGGGTGTCATAAAGTCAAGAGGAAGAGGAGTCAGTTGGGGAGAGTTGAGGGATAGGCGGGAGAATTATAAATAAATAGGTGTTTTGGGCAACTTGAAATTATGGTTGAAATTGTCCAGCAAGGGGCCCTGCATGGTGCCTCACACCTGTAATCCCAGTGCTTTGGGAGGCCGAGGCAGGAGAATTGCTTGAGGCCAGGAGTTTGAAGCTGCAGTGAGCTATGATCGCACCACTGCACTCCAGCCTGGGTGACAAAGCAAGACTGTCTCTTAAAAAAATGTCCATAGCTAGGCGTGGTGGCGGGCACTTGTAATCCCAGCTACTCAGGAGGCTGAAACAGGAGAATCGCTTGAATCTGGGAGGGAGGTAGAGGTTGCAGTGAGCCAAAATCATGCCACTGAACTCCAGCCTGGGTGAAAGAGCAAGACTCTGTCTCAAAAACACAAAACAAAATTAAAAATGTTCAGGAGAGTACGTGTAGAGTTCTCGAAGTTTGATTTTCTCTTTTCTGCAGTTGTTTATTTTTAATCTACTAGCAACAGGAAGAGGGTGCTCAGCAAAGGCAGGCTCAAAGGCTGAGCTGGTGACGTTGCATGGAGCCCCACCCATCTGCTTTGTATCTGCATTCATGAGCAGCTCCAGCTCCAAAGCCAATGTACCAGTAACAAATCTCCACTGAATGGGGCCTGAAAGTTCCAGACCGACAGTCACTTTCCTTCCAAACTCTTTTTGCCTCAGAAGACCTTGAAAACCCAGCAACCACATGGACTTAGGAGTTTTATTTAGAATGGCTGGGCTCTGTGCCCTGCACCCTGGTGGCCCACCTGGGGCCTGCTGAGTGGTTGCACCTGGGACCTTCCGGCGGCAGAAGCAGTGCACGCGCACACAGCCCGGCTGTGTCTCCCCCTCTACCACTTCCTGGGTGGCAGGCCGAGCGGGGGAACACCATGGAGTTAGGCAGATGTCTTGGAGCGCAGGGAAAGCAAAAAAGGAAGTGGGGAATTTGCCTGACAGACCCCAGTGAGCAAAATTAGCATCAGCCACAGGCAGGAGGTTCTCCAGTTATTTTTCCTCTGCTCAAAATCTCAGTAACTTTGCACAGACAAGATATTTTGTGCTACTGCACCCAGTACACGAGAGAAAGCCGACGAAAATGATGGGGCTTTTATTCCTTCATTCAACTCAACATTTATTGAAGGCTTGTCCTGGACAAATGCACTGTACCGGACACCGTGGGGATGGGGGGAACTTGGAGGTTTATAACAAGGGTTGTCCTAAAGATCTAGTATCAAGGTGGGGCTTGGATAGAGAGGAGCTCATGCAACAGTTAAGAGCCAGACTTCTGGGGAAGGCAGATTGCGTTGTTTACGCACTGTATGACCCTTAGCAGGTTATTTAATCCCTCCAAGCCTCAGTTTTCTTACCTGCAAAATGAGAATAATAAAAATACCTAATTTATAGGATTATTGCAATTTTTTTTTCTTTTTTTAGATGGAGTCTCACTCTGTCACCCAGGCTGGAGTGCAAGTAGTGTAATTTTGGCTCACTGCAACCTCCATTTCCTGGGTTGTAGCAATTCTCCTGCCTCAGTCTCCCAAGTAGCTGGGATTACAGGTGCACACCACCATGCCTGGCTAATTTTTGTATTTTTAGTAGAGACAGGGGGGTTTTGCCATGTTGGCCAGGCTGATCTCGAACTCTTGAACTCAAGTGATCCACCTGCCTCGTCCTCCCAAAGTGCTGGGATTACAGGCGTGAGCCACCATGCCTGGCTAATTTTTGTATTTTTAGTAGAGACAGGGTTTTGCCATGCTGGTCAGGCTGATCTCGAACTCTTGACCTCAAGTGATCCACCTGCCTCGGCCTCCCAAAGTGCTGGGATTACAGGTGTGAGCCACCATGCCCAGATGGCAACAGGAGATATTGAAATGCTTAACACAGTGGCTGGCACAGAATAGCCCTCACCAAATGTCAGTTTCAGGTAGGTATTATCAAGGGAGTGGAAATGACTTTGTCATAGGAATAACCCTGAACCTGTTTGAATTTATTTTGAATCCTTTTTATTCCGAAGTATAAAACAGTGAAGTACAGAAAACAAATGTACAGATAATGAATTCTCATAAATGAAATATACCCATTCACCACTCAGGCAAAGAGACAGAATAGTAGCAGGACCCTAGAAATCCCATTAGTGTCCCCTTCCAATCAGGACACCCTCCAACCCCAAGAAAGGTAACTGCCGTCCATATATGGTAACACTTCCTTACTTCTCATAAGTTTTACTACATAAGCATCCATCTCTAAAAACTATCCTTTTTCTGCCTTAAAAAATTTATATGAATGCAATTAAACAATATTCATTCTTTAGTATTTGACTTCTTTGGCTCAACACTGTAAGAATCATCTGTGTTTTTATGTGTAGCCATAAATCAGTCATCCGTATGATTGCATCATATTCCAGATGCCTAAATATATTTAATCAGTTTTACTATGATGCACATTTGGTTGTTTTTACTCTGTAGCTAGTATGAATAATGCTACTGAACACTAAGTATGTACCTAGAAATGGTATTGCTGAGTCATAAGTTATGTATAGATTCGGCTTTCATAGAAAATGTCAAATCATTTTCCAAATTGGCTGTACCAATTTATAATCTTACCAGCAATGTATTAGAAGCTAGTTGCTTCATATCCTTGTCAACGCTATTTTCCATCTTTTACATTTTTGCCACGTCACAGGACAAATGGTAGCATCTCGTTGTGAATTTAATTTGCATTTCCCTAATTAGCAGTTCCATGGAGTACATTTCATATGCTTATTGGTCATTTATTTATGTTTTTTTGTGTGAAGTGCTTATTTCAGTCTCTTGCCCATTCTTCTATTCAGCTGTCTTTTTCTTACTGATTTATAGGCCTTTTTTATATATTCTGGATATGACCTTTTGTTGGCTGTTTCACAAATATCTTCGTCTTAAGGCTTGCCTTTTCATTCTCTTCATAATGTCCTGATGAACAAAAATTCTCCATTTTAAAGGAATACAATTTATCAGCATTTTCCCTTATGGGTAGTGTTTTTTCGTATGCTGTTTAAGAAATAGTTCCTCACACTGAGGTTATGGAGCTATTCTCCTATACTATATTCTAGAAGTTTTGGTGTTTACTCATTTAAATGATACTCCAATTGAAATTGACTTTCAAGTATGGAGTAAGAGAGGGTCCAGTTTTCCTCTTTTTCCATGGGGACATCTAACTGAGCTGGCACCATTTTTTTTAAAGACCATTCTCTCCCCTCTGACCTGAAGCACAAACTTCATCATAAATCAACCAACCACATATGCATGGGTCAGTTTCTGAACTCTCTATTCTGTCCCATCCATCAATTCCATATCATTTCACTCTTTTAATTGTGGTAACTTATTATAATGACTCTAGTAGAGCAAGCCTTCGCATCTAGCTCTTTAAGAATGTCATAGCATTCAATTCATTTTTTAAAGTAAACTTCTTTTACCTTTGCTGCTTTTTAAAACATGTAATTCTTTTTTTATTTTGAAATGCTTTTAAACTTACAGAAAAGTTTCAAGAATAGTACAAACTTTTCTTCCTGAACCATTTGACAGTGAATTGCCAAAATGATACCCCATCAGCCCCAAATACCCCAAACAAGAACAATCTCCTCTATAACAACCATACAATCCTCAAAATAAGCAAATAAATAACATTGCTATATTACTATCATCGAGTCTACAGACACTGTTCACGTTCTGGCAATTGTCCCAGTGATGTCTTTGATAGCAAAAAGGATCCAGTCCAGGATCACGTATTGTATTTCATTGTGTCTCTTTAGTTTTCTTCAATTTGGACCAGTTCTTTGAGACTTTTTCCCGTGACTTTCATGATTTTGACACTTCAGAAGGTACAGACCAGCTATTTTGTAGACTGGGCCTCCCTCAGGCATGTCTGATGTTTTCCTCATGATTAGATTCACGCTATCCTTTTGGTGGGACAGTCTCAGAAGCACCGCTGCTGTGTTCTCACTGCATCCTATCACATTTTGATGTGGCCCATTCCTGGTCATGTTAATGTTGATCACTTGATTTAGGTGGTGTCTGTCAGGTTTCTTCTTTGTAAGAATTTACTCTGTTTAGTTTTGTAGTTCATGAGTTGGAAGGGAATTTAACATGTAAACATCCATCCTGTTCCTCAGAAGAGTACCCCCCTAGTTTTAACATGCAATTGATGTTTCTTGGCTGAATTATTACTATGGTGGTTGTCAAATAATAATTTCATAAATATATCATTCCTTTAACATTTATTAGTTTGCATTCTATACTAAGGGAAAGCTTTCTCCTTTCTCCTTTTATTTATTCATTATTTATTATATTAGCATTGACCCATGATATCAGTTTGGACCATTCCTTTGTTACTCAGTGGGTTAAATCTGCCCAAGTTGCGGCCAGTGATAGCCCCTTCAAGATGGCACTGCCCTTATGTTCCCATCTTGTATTTTTTCCTACCTAGGGCTTAGCCATTTCTTCAAGAAGCTATGGTTCCTTTCTAGTGAAAGATGGTGTTTAGATCAAAGATCTGGGCATATGGTGAGCTCTTTGCTATTAGAATGCTGTTGCTCCCAGCTCCTCTCGATGACAGATCTAAGGAATATCTGAATGAATGTACATTCATACATACATATGTGCATAATATATGAGTATGAATAGATACATATAAATGTGCATGCATTTTTATATATATTTATATATCCTTTATATATACTGAAATAAATATATATATATTTGTTTCAGTATCTAGCTATCACCACAATTTCACTTCAATATCTCCAATTCCAAACCAATGCTACAGAGGTCATTTTAATTTCTCCCTTTCCGTATTTGTAACTTCCTTATCTGACAATCAGAAAACTGGCTCTCATTATCCTCAATATGTTTATTATTAGATCAGTGTCCTCTGCATGTCATTACTCTTCCACTTCTAGAGCCACCCTTCTTCCCCCAGCCAACACAACCACCCTCCTCCCGTCACTCAGGTTCTCGCACCACGAATGGACACCCTTCTCTTCCTGCTCAGGCTCAGGCATCCCAGTCTTGGCCGCCACCCCCCTCATCCCCTGCGTGGGGGACTACCTTGCTTGGCTCTACCTAAGGGCTTTTGGACTGAGTTATTCAGGAAGGAAGAAAGGCAGTGAGAAAAGGAAGGCACTCAGCTACTTTTAATTATTGCTAGCAAACATTAACTTGGGACATGCCACATGGCTGATCAGAAAATGGAAGCCATCAGAAGAGAATGACCTCATCCTCTCAGGACCATCCACCAGCCTGCCTGCATTTGTGCTCATGAACTCAACTTTTCTTCTATTTACAATGGATAAACTCTCCCTGCTCTGTTTAAGGCTAGATCCCAGCCAGTTAGCCTACTCAAGGACTTTCCACCGAACTTATCCTCTTTTCCTGCTTTTTTCCATATAAAATGGACTGTATCTTCAAGCTTAAAAAGAAATCTCCTGAGGAGCCCACATTTCTTCTACCTACTTCCCTCTCTACTCACCCTTTAAGCAAAACTTCTTTAAAATGCTGCACTTTGGGAGGCCGAGGCAGGTGGATCACTTGAGGTCAGGAGTTCAAGACCAGCCTGGTTAACATGGTGAAACCCTGTCTCTACTGAAAAATACAAAAATTAGTTGGGCCTGGTGGTGCATGCCTGTAGTCCCAGCTACTTGGGAGGCTGAGGCACAAGAATCACTGGAACCTAGGAGGCGGAGGTTGCAGTGAGCCAAGATTGTACTACTGCACTCCAGCCTGGGTGCCAGAGCAAGACACCATCTCAGAAAAAAAAAAAAAAAAAAAAAAAGGGTTGCTGCTGCTCACTGTCTTCATTTTCCAAACTCATTCTTTCTTAACCCCATTCTGACCAGGCTTTCATTCTCCCCAGTCACCACCTGCCCATCAAGTGACTTTCATGTTGCCAAATTCACTGGCTAATTCTGCTGTCATCTTTCTCAACCCATCAGTAGCACTTAGTACAGCTGGCCATTCCTCCTTTCTTGAAATGCTCCCTTCCCTTGGTCTCCATGTCTGAGTCGGTTTGTCTCTCACCTCAGTGGCCATTCTCTCACATTCCTCTTGGCCAGCTCCCTTCCCTCTTCCCCAGCTTCCCAGTGTTAGAGAGCTGTAGCTGTCCCAGCCCTCTCCTCTTTACAAACTCATCCCATAGGCAAGCACATCCAAGGCCAGTGCCAAGGCTCCATGCCATCTTGACAATGAGGACCTGAAATCTTCTCTCTAGCCCCAGACATATATCCAAAGGCCTGCATAGCCATCTCTACTAGGGGTCATAAATTATATATTCAGCTTAACATGATCAAAACGGAACCTCTGCTTCCTGCCCACACCCCTCCCACTATCGCAGATGTTAAGTGTCTCCATCTCAATAAACGGCACCACCATTCAGTAGTTGCTCAGGCAAATCTTGGGGTCCTTACATTTTATTCCTCTCTCCCCCCACATCTAATACAGTAGGCTGTCTTGTTGGGTCTATCTAATGTCTACGGGTCTCCCAAATCTGACTTCTCACTTTTTCCATGCTATCACTCTAGTCTGGGTTGCCACTTCCTGCTTCGATCGTTAATGTAATAGCCTAATATTCGCCTTGCTTCCACTTTGCCCATACTTTGGATAGTTCTTTAGTTCTTTACACAGCAACAAGAGTGTTTTTTTGTTTGGTTGGTTGGATATTTTGAGACTGAGTTTTGCTGTCACCCAGGCTAGAATGCAGTGGTGCCATCATACCTCACTACAGTCTGGACCTTCTGGGCTCAAGCAATCCTCCAGCCTCAGCCTCCCGAGTAGCTGAACTACAGGTGTGTGCCACTACACCTGGTTAATTTTTTTATTTAAAATTTTTTTTTAGAGATTGGGTCTCACTATGTTGGCCAGGCTGGCCTCAAATGATCCTCCCGCCTTGGCCTCCCAAAGCACTACTACAGGCATGAGCCACTGCACCCAGCCTAGAGTGGTCTTTTATAAATGTAAATCAGATTGACGGCCTGGCAGAAAACCCTCCAATAGTTTTTCATTGCACTCATAATAAAACTCAAATCATTATCATGGACAAAAATGTCCTGCCTTGTTCTGGCTCTGATTTACCTCCGTCAACCCCCATCCCAGAGCAATGTGCCTTATTCACTCTGCTGGGGCCATGAGGATCTCCTTGCTGCTTCCCTAACCCATCAAACTTCAAGCTTCTGCCCCAGGACCTTTGTGCTTACTGCTCTCCAATCTGGAATGCACTTCACTTGGTCCTTTTTTGTCTCCCATTTTAAAGATGGTATCTCCCTATGTTGCCCCATCTGGAGTGCAGTGGTTGTTCACGGGCACGATCACAGTGCACTGCAGCCTCGAACTCCCCAGCTCAAGCAATCCTCCCATCTCAGCTGCCTGAGTAGCTGGGAGTACAGGCACATGACACCATACCTGGTTTCCAGTTCTCTCACCACATTCAAGATTCTACTCAGATGTGACCACCTTATAGCTGTTTTCACCACCTAATTTAAAATAGCACAGCACCTCCACAAACCTCTATTCCTCCTCCCTGAGTGCTCCATTCCTTTACCCATTCATACCTCACGCATCACTCATCACTACCTGACATCATATGGTTATGGTTTCCTCCCACCAGAATGTAAACCCCACGAGGCCTGGACCTTGTCTGTCCTGTTCACCACAATATCCCTGACACCTGGAACAGTACCTGGTGTGCAGAGGCTGTGCTGAATTCAGGCAATGATTCAGGCAATGCCAGTGTGACATGGTACTGTGGCTAACAGTACCTTCTCCGGGGAACCAGAGAAGGCAGGAGTGATGAACTAAGTGGTCCATGCTGAGCCACAGGTGATGAGCAAGCTTCTCCTTTAATGAGGAAGTTGAAAGTGGTTATAAAAACTCAGGACAATAAACTTCTGATGTTCCTGAAACATCATCACCTTAGTGGTGACTCATAACCCCTCTTCTGCTTCTAAAATATAACATCTTTCTAACTTCACTGATAAACTCATTTCCAATAGAAGAAAAACACCTTCTGCCTTAGTCACTGATACTTCTAAGTTCTGTGTTAAGCACCTGAGGGTGAGGAGTGTGGGCTCTTTTATTTTGGGTTCACATTTAACATGCAGCTGCTGCAAAGGCATTTTAAGAACACGGAGGTGACTGAAAATAAACTCCTGCCAGCAGGTTACCCGACATCCTATTCACCCTCTGCTGAAGTGGAGTTCCCAGCCCCTGCTCTGCAGCCTGCCTTCCAAGCTTGAAATAAAACAACAATGCCACTTCAACTGGAGGTTGAATACTGTTTTCAATGACTTCATGGTCATGCTTCTGAGACCGGGATGCACATTACCTTAGGGAGATGCAAAGCCAAGCTAAAATGTGCAGGCTGGCGTGGTGTTGCCGGTTTGATGCTGACTGAGAAACACGGCCTGTGGCTATGAAGTGAAGAAAATGGTTTTACCCTCATCCCTTGGACTGCACAGGCAGCAGATAATAGGCAGTTGGCCCAAGTCATCCGGCCCTCGACCTCGATTTTATGTATTTGCAAGGAGGGGCAGAGAGAGAGAATGAACAGAGGCTTTCAATCTGTACTGTGGGCAGTGAGGAGGGCAGACCTGACAGGGAAGGGGTCTCCGCAGGAGGCTCCCCAAGTATGAGCCACTTGGACTCCAGCCCTGGCAGGCTGCTCTGTGCTGGGGCAAGTCTGGGAAGAAAGGCACACAGCTAAGCAGAGTGGTACCCTGCAACTGACCACTGACCTCCGGCTTCCATGTTTGCATTTCAAAGCCATGATATAGAAATGTAATTTACTTTGAAGGCAAGCTTATGTTCGAAGCAGACTGGCCTCTCAACAAAGGGACAGTGACCACTGCCTGCCTGATAAGCCTCCTCCCAGGAGAGAGACTATCTGCCAGGGAGTGGGGGGCAGAGAGGTAGGTAAGTAAAGTCTTTCTGCATGGGAAAGCCTTTGAAGAGTATAGAGGCCTCACCTAATCCAAATCACTGCAAGAGTTTTGAAGTACTCTATTAAATTGAAGCAAAGCTGTTTGCCACAGAATTGACTTGGTTTGAGGAGTTGCAGGGAATGAAATGGTTTCAGTTTCCAACTTCCTTAACTGAAAAGCATCAATATGATGACCATATTTTCTGAATCCAAAGTGGATTTAACATAGGCTTGTCCCCTGAAATACAAGGGCATATTATCATGATCTAGAGACCATGAATCTATTTGGAAGGGTAGGAAAAGTGGAAGATACCTTTGATTTGGGTAATTTTTGCTTTCTCCCCATAAACTAAAGCAATTCAACTCTTCTTAGGGGCTCTGCCAGCAATATTGAGGCTGGAGGGACCAGAGGAGAGAGAGCACAACATGAAATATAAAATTCCATCATCTCCATTCAAACATCAGCCTGGAGGTAGGAGAATGAATTAGGCGGTTGGTCGTTTTTCTCCCAAAGCCAGGATCCAATGACTCTGGGCTTTGGAAGGTAATGGAATTGAAAGCTCCGGAAGCTGTCTGGTGCTTTGGCTAAAATTCCTAGCATAAGGAACCTTTTTGGGTGAGGAAGATGACTCTCATTTTGGGTACGGGGGAACAAATCTACTTTGTCTTTTGTTTACCAATCTGATCCTCCATCATGGATAAAGCAGTGCTATCCAGGAGTAGCAGAGCTCACCCAGGGAGATGGGCAGGACCAGCCTCCCAATACCCAAGGGGGGCCTTGAAGTTTCCCATTACAGAGCTTGAAAAATCACCAACCACTCCAGTCTCCCTGGGTCATGCACAGGCTAGGGATGATTGTAAAACAGATATAGCTCTGACTCACCTGCAGTGGAATAATTAAAAGTGACTTTTTTTTTCATATATGGTACAGTCAGAATGAGCACCTACAGACCAGGTGCAGTGGCTCACGCCTGTAATCCCAGCACTTTGGGGGGGGCCAAGGCAGGCAGATCACTTGAGGTCAGGAGTTCCAGACCAGCCTGTCCAAAATGGTGAAACCCCATCTGTACTAAAAATATAAAAATTAGCCAGGCAGGGTGGCGCGTGTCTGTGGTCTCAGTTATTTGGGAAGCCAAGGCACGAGAATTGCTTGAATGCAGGAGATGGAGGTTGCAGTGAGCCAAGACCGTGCCATTGTACTCCAGCCTGGGTGGCAGAGCAAGACCCTGTCTCCAAAAAAAAAAAAAAGGAAAAAAAAGGCCAAAAAAGGAAAAAAAGCTCCTAGAGAGTGAAAGGAGCTTCTGGGAATCACATCCAGTCCTCTCCAGGCACAGCGTTGATCACCACGAGCCGGCATTCTACTTTATGGACAGTAAACAGGTCTTTATCCCCCTCCTTTATGTTGCTTCAGTTATTGTTAGTACCTCAAAATCAAGTGGGTCAAGGGAAGGAGAGTAAAAACTGAAATCTGCTCCATTCTACATGCTCTTAAAGGCTGGGAAGAAGAAGCTAAAACAGATGCCTGGAATAAAGGTTTAAACTAAACCGTGGACTCCTTAGCCAGAACATGTATTCTTCACTGGCCGGTGCAGGCCTCGGAACACCCGCACCACAGTTCCCTATTCTGGGGGTGGTTTGGACCGTGGGTGTCATCAGCACAAATGGCCTACGTGTCCTAAGGTGACTTCCTAGACTAGATGCAGCCTGCCCACGGAGTAAATCCCTCAGGGCACTGATGGAAAACAAAAACCTAATGGAGACCATAAGCTGTAGGAAAAGTACCATCAAGGGCACAGAGAAAGAAATACAAATATAGTTTTCATTTAGAAAATTTACCCAGTTTATAAGAACTGTAAGAATAAGAAATTACTAAATGAGAGGAAGTACTAAATATAGGACTAAAAGATTTAGGAGGCTGGGGAAGAAAAGAAGGGAAGTATCAAAAAACACAAATCATAATGGAAAGGACCCCGAACAGGCCACTGTACAGTGAGAGACCAGAGGGAGGTGACTTGTCCCCACTGACAAATGGAGCAGAGCTGGATCAAGAGCCCAGGACTCTGCACTCAGGAGGATGCACTGTGCACTCTGTTGTCACTGCTTCTCTGGAGGGAGGCTGGAGAGGCTGAGAAAAGTGTAAACACACAGAGGAGGTTAGAGGAGGGAATGAAGATGGCAGAGAAGAGAGGAGGAAGCAGAGACTGGGAAAACTTGGGAGAGGAAGACGGGAGGAGAGCAGTGAGATATGAATGAGTATCAATGCATTCATTCACCACATTAACCTTTCAAGAGGATTAACTCTAAACAGACTATTTTCCTAACTCACTTGGTTTGAATCACAGCAAGTTACTGCTGCCCTTTCAATTGTTCAACTGCTAATTCTTTAAAAAAATTATTTCACGAATACGTTGTAACATTATTAACCAGTCAGCATGTTGTACAATAGATCTCTTGAACTATTCCTCCTAATCTAACTGAAATTTTGTTGCTTTAATTCTTAAATCTCAAAAGGGTCATCTCCTACAGCTCACTGCAATGTGGGTTTCTGGCAAAAGCAATTATACCTGCAGGCTGGAAGACAGCAAGTGAAGAACCACACATTCTCCATTTCTCAGCCCGAGAAGTCGAGGACATGTGACTATCTGGTCAGTTCTAAGCTAAATACTGCTAAAAACTGTTGTAGGGAGTCTTGTGGGTTGACCAACTGGCCACAGGCATCTGGCTTTTAGCAGTCTACATTTGTTACTAATCATGATTAGTCAATACTTTTCTAAACTAGTGCATGTTGGCAAGTTTACTGTAATGTTACTGACTTCTCAAAGAGGACTTCGTGCTGATTCAACCCAGCTGTGTTCTATAAGTTCCTCAAACATTTGTTTAGTGTGATAACCTCTGATCAGCTTTCAAGACACTTTATTCTTCTCGGCTTCATGAGCTAAGCTACTGTGGCTGAAGGTGCATTCTACTTAAGTGAGAAACTGATTGGAATGTACCACTCCACAGCCTCATATAAATCACAACACTCTTCCCAAGCAGTGGTCTGGAAAGCTACTGTGACCTGGCAGAGCTGTGATGCCATCAGCAGGGAGCTCTCCAAGGATGGAGAGAAAGGCATCATTTCATCCTTTTATTTCCCCAAAGCGCTGGCTTTTGTCTTGCACCTACCATGCTTATCAGAATGATAAATTAATAAGCAATGCTGGGAGGGGCGGCCTGATGAACCAACCCCCCTTCCCCTGGATTTCGCCCACTTTAGACGCCTGACTGTACAGCGCTGCATTTGCCTGCCAGAGGCAAGACTGGCAGCCTGGGATGTGCCAAGCGCTTGGCTCTCAATTGCAAAACAAAACAGTATAGGAGGGAATTTGTGAGTTAGCTGATTTGCAAACACTAGAGCAAGTCGCCATGTAAACATTTGTTTTTGTGTCTCTCAGGTTTTTCCATTTCTCTCAGGCAGCTACCTGGATGCCACCCTGACAGCATCAAAATGTGCTGCTCCTCAAGTTACCAGTGAATCCTTATTCACACTGAAATAAACTCAGCTTCTTTCAGACCATTAAAAAAGAAACCTGAAAGCCTCCCACAAAACAAAACAAAACAAAAAAACCCAAACAAAAAAACCTCCATGAAGCAGTCATCACAGAGGATATCAGTAATTATGGCAGGAGAGCCTCTAGTGTTGCTCAGAATCAACATTAGGCCAGCAGGTGTGTCCCCAAGTGTCTATGAACATGTCACTCGGAGGGAGCCATCGCCCGGGGAACCTGAATGAATAAGCAGCTGCAGTTACACTCACATGCGTTGGCTGAGACTGTTCCATCACGAGTACATCCAACTTTTAAATAAAAGGTACTTGGGCATGTGAATACGTTCTATGCCCCCAACGCCAAATGCCAGTTTACTGAATCATCACACAAGCCAGCATTTACTGGGTCTGACCAAACGTATGCGGTGAGTCAGCATTTGGACTCTTCACTGTAAGCCTAAAAATTAGTTCTTCCATTTGCCCCCTTTTTGCAGTTGAAGAAGTATTGGTTGACTTGGTTGAATTCCACAGCAGAGCCAGAATTTGAACACAGATTAAGAATACAGAACCTGTATTTTGCTAAATTCACTTGCTTCGTAATAAAATAAAAATCCTACATGACAAAAGACACTTAAAGGATATCACAGAGCACTGGTACTCCTATGTCCCAAAAGAACCTTCTCATTTAGCTTCAGTGTGACTACTTATTTCCAACTCACTCAACTCCAGGGTTGAAGCACCAATCATGGTTAAATAAATAAATAAATAAATAAATAAAGGAGAGTTATAATCAGGAAGTTTTGAAAAATTGGAAAGAGGAAAAAAAAAACTAATGGTTGAATTATTTTCTTTAAACGTTTTTTAGTATTGCAGGGTCATAAGGTCCTAACCAAGGTTATCTAATCTAGTTCTTGCCCCAGGCAGGATGACTTAAGTCATCCCAAAGAAAGGAAGGTTCACACAATTTGTAAAGATCTTCCTGAATTCTACTTACCTGATAGGCAAGTTATAAGCATCACTTGCCTGTCGGAGGCTCCATGAAATGCTCTGGAGCCTTTGAGAGGAAAGGTACAGCACAAATGCAAATTATTAACAATATAAATCAGCTCAATTCCCATAAGCACAGCCATCTAACCCAGCCAAAGGAATGTGTGAGGAGCTACAATGCCAGTCTTTGTCAGAAAATATATTTATTATTGATAGTGAGTGAAGTAAAGATGTGAGTATTCACTACAGAGGTTATATCAGCCAAGGTTGCCTTCATATTGATAAAAATACCTTATCTCACTTGTAATCATAAACATTATTCCAGTAGAAGAGGTACATTTTCTCTCCTTTTTGTCTTCTTGCCTGTATAATCACCATAATAAGTTATAATGAAATAGCTCTTACATAATCAAAGGAGAAAAGAAAGACAAAACCAACATGCCACAGCCTAGACAATTCCATCCTGCACTGGTGCCTCCAGATCTGTTTTCTGGCTCTCTCCACCCAGCACTGCTGCCCCCAGATCTATGTTTTCTGGCTCTCTCCTCGCCCCACTCCAATTAATTTAGCCCCCAACCCAATCCTACTTTGTTAGGGTGGAGATTCACCAAATGATAGGGCTTGTTCAGAAGAGAAACATTTTATGGTCAGTGGAAGTTGAATAGAAAGTACCAAAAGGTGGAGAGGGCTGCCCTTCTCTTTTAATCATCATAAGAGGGTTTACTAATACTGAAGAGTGTCCTTTAATGACTGATCCCTGATCAAGGCTTTGGCCCTTCAAATTGCTGCTGTTCAAAACGTGAAATGATTCTGCTGAATCCATTCTTGATGTCTCTCTTTAGTGGTCTTCTCATTAGTGGTCTTCTCTTCAAATGGGTTGTTTTCTCACTAGGAAAAAAAATGTTCCATCTCTGGAATTAACGTTGATGGTGTTTTGCTCATTCTGAAAGTTTTTATCCTCCCTTCTCAAGCATGCTCTGCAAGAAAAACAGAAAGAGTAAGTTTTACCACCAGGAGAGGACAAAAAATAAATGGCACTAACTATTTAGTATGATTTGTGTTGCTTTTCAAATATCTAATTTTAAAAACACAGAAAACAAGGCATATGCTTCCTGTTCTCAAAATATTGCTCCTTTAATCAACACCATTGCTTTATCAATATGATCTCTAAATGACCCCTCTCACCACCACATGGGTTGAAAACCCCAACAAGGCCGGGCGCAGTAGCTCACGCCTGTAATCCTAGCACTTTGGGAGGCCAAGGTGGGCAGATCACTTGAGCCCAGAAGCTTGAAATCAGCCTGGGCAACACAGTGAAACCCAATCTCTACCAAAAACAAAAACATTAGCTGGGCATGGTGGTGTGTGCCTGTAGTCTCAGTTACTCGAGACGCTGAGGTGGGAGAATCCCTTGAGCCTGGGAGGCAGAGGGTGCAGTGAGCCATGATCATGCCACTGTACTCCAGCCTGGGCAACAGTCTTTGCGGTCTCAAATAGAAAGCAAAAGTGCTCCTGGTAGGGGCATTTGGAAATGTTGGGAGCATGGCTGATGGATGCAGTGACTGGGGGAAAGCTATGGCCAAGGCAGTGCAGGGATCAAACCCCAACTCCAAAGGCTCTGAGAGGGAATCTCTTCATTAGAGAAACACAAGATTCCTTCCCAGAGAGGGAGAACGCAGATGTTCATGTGTTCATGAGGCTGGACAGAGCTACACAGATTGCTACCTATTTCCAGATTGCAGAAATGGTTCCTACATTCTATTTAGTTATTTATTTGGGAGATGAGGATGTAGATAGGAAGAATTCTTAACTATCAGATGAGAACTCTATAACCAGCTGAAATGGGGGTATACTGCCTTCATTTTTAGAGGTCTTTAAGAAGAAAAAAGTGATACTTTCCCCTCTAGTTTTGCAACCACTCAGAGAGGCAAGGTGAGGCCGAGGTTGCCTCTAGTTTATCCATTCCCACCTGCCTCCCGCCAACCCGCACCCTTCCAGCCATCTCTCCATTGAGCTCCTACCAGGTAGCACTGCACTCAGTTTAGTGCATTGGGGAAACTAATACATACACCTGTGGAAAATTCAGGAATAATAAAAGGTAATAATTTGCTAATTTTTATTTATTTGCTAAATACATGCTAAAATTTATTGTGTAAACAGCATAACATTTAATAGGAACCAAATAGTATCTGGTAGAAAGTAATTTTTTTCCTTCCTTCTGTTTCCCAGTTTCTGTGTCCCCTTCCAGAGATGGTCACAGTTCACAAGAGGAATGGTTCTGCCTGGTTCAGAGGGCAAGCCTGTAGCTGGAGCGAGCAGGGAAGGCTTCTCCAAGGACCTTCCACCATGGAGAGAATCCAGGTGGAGGACTGGGGTGGGACTGGGAGGAGTGAGGGGAGAAAGCGGTGGCCAGGATTCAGCAGGGGAACAAGCCTGGCACACACAGAATCCTGAGGGGAGAGGCCTAGCTGGAAGAAAGGGTACACGCTCAGGACTGACCAAGAGAAAGGGTGGAAAGAGGGCCCAGGACAGACGCCAGGCTGAGACATGTCCTGCTAGCCACAGAAAACATGGAGGAATGCTTTTACATAGGAGAATGGCATTTAGGAATGTTAACCTGACATCCTCAGCGTGATGGATCCAACAGAGGGGAGTCTGCAGGCAGGAAGCCCAAGGAGGAGGCAGATTAGAAACCAGACAAAGGTGGAAACAAGAACTAGAGCTACATGGGAAGAAAAAGGGAGATGGTGACACCCAAGGTATGGGAGGATCCTTGGTGACAAGGACAGTGATGGGGCCACCAAGAGAAACAGGGAAGTCAGTGGGAGCCTGGGAAGGAGGAGGATGACTTAAATTTTGGGCTTGTGAGGCAATTTTGGGTGAGACATCCAAAATGGAAATGTCTAGAAGGACGCTGTAGGCCCTCTGAGGTCAAAGGTCTCTAGACACAACAATTTAGGGTCAAAAATTTAAAAATGATTGAAATTAAGGAGACAGAACAGAAAGAGTAGAAGTCAAACAAGATGGTGTATTGGGTCATAGGAGCAAAGGGTGGATGGATTATCCTAAAGTGTTCATCATTATAGGTTTCTAAGAAGTCTATGTCATAGGGCACAAAAGAACAGATATAAAGGCAGACAAACTTAGACATAACACACATAGTGGTGAGAAAAACAATGATTCTGTCATACAGGAGGTAAATTAGAAAAGCTAGATGCATTTAGGGAAAACAGGAAAAACAAAGTAGGTGCAGTGGAAGATTCTGCTCAGCAGAGAGTTGTCCTGTAAGAACTCATACTGGAATGTGAGGCACCAGCCCCATGTTCGCTGGGAAAATAACACGCTGAGCACCCACCATGTAAGAGACACCACCTGGCAGTGTCACAGCGTCACAGCATCTCAGCTATGCTCACCTGCTTATGAATTGATCTGTGTGAGTCTCTCCAATTACATAGATGATAAGTTCTATAAATTCCAGATATATAGACAACCTCACTACATCATGCTTTATTAAATACAAAATGGAAGCCAGTTATCAAGCAGATCTATACTGAGCCTATCTAAGAGAATTCAGTTACTAGAGAAAGTGATCTCTTTATGAATGATGCCACTTAGCCATTTGCATTTGGGGGGGTTACAGATTCACTGCTTTCTTCAACACACTGATGGGAGCTTTGAGTTGTCATCTGCCTGGTCAAGACTACATAGCTGTACCCCTCTCTACAATTTTGGGCTTAGGGTTACAAGGATAACCACATAACAATGTACCTCCGTTCAAATATTGCAAAATAATCTGCAGCTGCCACAACTTAAGGAAAGCAACAGTTAAAGAGTGTTTTCACGAGTCTAGAGATTGTTTTTACTATTCTCTCTGCAACCTCAACCAAATATAGATGGGTAATTTTTCAGCCAAATCGTATCATGCTAAGAATGTTAGGCTCTCTTTCAGAAAGAGACAAGATGGGGCCTGGCTGGTCTGAGGATGAGCAGGCCAGTCTCACATAAAGACACTAAAAGAAGTAACATTTTAATAACCCCTTTAGCCACATTCACAAAATACCGTCACATGTATTAAAATTCTAATCCTCCAAGATAGCACAGTGGTTCAGCTGATTTGTGGTGACTCCTTGAAGACATGTGGGACCACCACAGAAAAGCACCAGGGCTGATCTATAAACATTTCGTCAAACTGCACTCACTTGCTACCAAAGGGTGGCAGGGGTGGTACAAAACCATCTCAATTCTATCAGGGAAATTAACAAACACAATGGCAGGCTGGATTTTTAAAAAAGATGAATTCATCTGTCAAACATTTTGGGTTATTATTATATTCCAGCTATGCGACAAAACCTGCTCCAACTCAGAACTCAGGGCTTTTGGCTGGAGGGATCCGTAGGTCTGGTGGGGTCTGTGTTATTCAGCTTTCACCTTATAGGTTCTACTGTCTCTGTATTGGTTCCGTAAGTACTGCTGTTGGGCTGAATTTCAATGCTGCATAAATTTAACACTGCATAAATTAACATAGGAAATTCCCTAAAGAATGAGGGAGAAGCTTTGCAAGTTATAAAAAATTGCTTCCTTCATTTAAGGAACTGCTAACACTTAATTTTAATGTGGAGAAAGAAATTCCTTGCTTTTGCTCATCATTCACGTATCTGGGCCTGCAGAAACTCCTTTTATAAACAGCTGGGTAAATCACCAAAAGAAGAGAGTGGTTCAGGCATGAACACTGCTCTTTTCCCAAGTCTTTTTCTCATTCCAGCCACTGAAGAACAACCGGCAGCTCACAAATAAGAACAGCACCCCTGGAGACCTGAGATTGCGTGTCATTTCCGCTTATTAAAACCTTACTAACCATCCTAACCACTTGCCTCAAATATTTCTGTTAAGCAGTAATCTCATCAACTGATTTTTGAATCACGGCTTTCTTGGAAGGGTTGACTATCATAGCAGCATGCCAGCTACTGGTTGTGTTGATAATTTAAGAGAAATGATGGCAACCCTGGGTTGCTAACCAATTATCATGAAGAGAAGAAAAGCGGTTTGTTTTTTAAGATACCACTCAGGGTGCTTGTCTCTGGATGAGCTTACCCAGCGCCTCACCAAGACTTCAGGCCTCATAAAGCTGGATAGAGAAGCAGGAAGGTTTACCTAACCAAGGAAAAATGAAACTGGCGATGTGTCCTGGCACAGACCTGGTCTTAAGACACGAGTTTTACTAAGGAGGGTCAGGAAAAGTGGGGAGTGGGAGACACTGGAGCTTCGATGAGGAAAAAGCCAGAATGAGAAGACTGTGCATGAGACAGGACGGAAAAGTCATCTATAAATTGAATTTATGGGAAGCACAAAGCAAGTTTTGCCTGTGCACCAAGTACTGTTCTTCACTACCTGGAAATCTGATTAGATCACTTATTTTGTTTTCAATATGTGTCTATTCCCCTGCAGCAAGAGCTGTTTGTTCTTTGTTCCTCCTGCTTTGGAGGAAATAGAAGTTAACTTTTTTCTGCCTGGATCTTGTTTTATATCTTCTATGACAAATGCTCTGTATAATATTCAAATTAAGTTACAAGTAATTAACTGTTTATACAGCTGGCTGCAATAACAGACAAAACACTAACATACTGCAGTTCTAATTGAAGGACGACCACGAGAAAAGAAATACCTATTAAGAAAAATGAAAATCTATTACCATGGTAGTATTTCTTCTATCAAACTCAGATTTAAAAAAAGAGAAAATGTCACGAAGCAACGATTACTCTCAGAAAGTGGTTTAGAAAAGGATTCCTATGATGGAAGAGGTTGGGATAGGAAATTTAAAGTTTGGAATTTTGTTTGCTTTGATCTGACTCTAAATTCAAAGGGCTGCCCTACCAAAAAAATGGGAAATCTATTATGAAATACCCACGTGTCAGTCACCCTGTGACCAGCATCCCAGCTGGGCAATTAATAAATGTCATCAAGCGATAATGATAAAGCAGCTTTCGAACACAATAAAAACATGCTCCTGGAGGGCTTCCCAGAAAGTTAACCTTCTTGATTATCTTCGTGCTCTCTGAAAGTGGCCACCGTGTACATCGGGGGGACCCTGATGTGGGTCGGTGAGGGAAGCAGGGTGACTGGGAGCAGTAGAACCAAGGGAGGGTCTGGTCACAGCTGTGAGCTAGCCAGGGGACTGGGGTCACCTACTGTTTCAATGGGAGCAAGAGAAGAGGGGAAGGGGATCTCTTTTCAAGGCTTCCATCCGATTCCCACGTCATCTTCCAACTTGTTCTTAAGGCTAAAGATTCATTCCTAGGGTTGGTCTGATGAGACCTCTGCCAGGTAGCTTTGACCTGTAGGGAGTGATAGCTCCCCATCTCCCAAAAGATGGAAAACAAGGACTTGGCAGGACCTCTGAAAGGTCAAAGACTTTTAATGCAATTCAGGCCAATGGGCTCTAAGAGCAATGGTTTTCAAACTTTGGGTACAGAGTCTCCTGGGAAATTTGGTCAAAGTTCAGATGCCCAGGCCTCACCCCAGACCTTCTGAATCAGAATCTCCAGGGATGGGGATTGGGTGGGTACATTTTAAGCAAACCCCTCAGGGGATTCTGATGCTCACCCACATCTGAGATCTGACACGACAGGAAAAATACCCTGGTTTTGAATTTAAGAGTGGGCTGTTTGGCCTGGGTTCTGCCCTTCTACAGATCATTTAAATTCTCTGGAAGCTAATTTTTGCACATGAAAAAAATGAGGTTGGGTTACATGATCTCTAGGGTCCTTTTAGCTCCAACAGCCTATAAGTCTATTAAATCATTTGCATCTAATGTAGAGTTCATCTGAAAACAATGATAACATACAGCTTGCTCTGGCAATAGGTTTTTCTTTCAAGAACCTTGATTTTTAAGCAAAAGCTACTACTATGTTTTCAGGACCCCTTCATACTCAAAATATGTCACAGACTTAGGAGCAGAATCCTGGTCTAATATAAATACAGTTCACCGGGGAGATGAAATTGTCCTTCAGAAGGTGGACAGAAATTGTGCCAGGGCAAATTCCTCCATATGCACTGATCTTGAGGCTTTGACTTAGGAAGCCAACCAAATACTGGAGATGTCAATGATATTTTAGAAACGAGACAACGGGGTGCACTAGCCTTAAGTTGGAGAGCTGTCACATTAGGATCTAGCCTCATTTACTGGGTCCTGACCCCAAGTTCCTCACTGTGGCCAGGTTCCTTTCTGATCTCTCCAAAGAGATCAGCAGGAAGCATGTAGGTCTGAGGTGGGGCTGTCTCATTTACAAGATGTCCTTATTGTGAGCTGAACTAACTGTTTGCGTGGCTACTGTCCCACTGCCTGCTTACTGACTGAAACTTCTGCTATGGTTTGGGGAACCCCTGACAGACTCATCATCTAACTGCAGGTCCCACACTGACCTCTGTCCCTTGGGCATCTCCTGGGGTTGGTCCTTGCCTCTGGTCCCAGTTTGCCCTTGGTTGACAGGCTCCAGGTTCCTGGCTTCCTGCTCTGTCTTCAGAGTCACACTTCCCATGGTACTTCACAGTATGAAAGGCATCACGATCCAGGGGAGGCTTACGGCTGGCTGGAGGGAGCCTGCATTTTCTAATGGCCTTTATTAGCCGGCAGGGTACATTCTGCCAGCCAGTGCAGAGACAGCTGTTTTTCACTTCACTGACTTTGGAGAAACTGTGAAACTGTTTCTATTCCCTCCCAGTTCTTTCTGCCACCTTGGCTTCCCCAGGGCTGTCAGGAGTGTGAACCTCAAAGAAAGGGTACGTAGCAGTGGGAGGCCAGGCAGCAGCAGACCAATCAGAAATGCAAGTGTTCTTCTTGAATGAACGTTTAAGGTGGACAGCAAAATTTAAGAGGCGAAGGCACAAATACTGGAGGTCTCAAAAGGAGAGGTGCTGCTTGTACCAAATAGGCCATGTCTCTTCATCTGAGTGCGTCTATGAACAGGCATGCTTATGCACACCATCTTTTGCTCTATATACTTGAAAGCAGAATAGAATAACAGAGCTAGATGGGCCTCATGGATCACCTGGTTCAAACCTTCAGTTTATCAAAGCAACTGAAGCTCAAGTCACTATAATTAGATTAGGATTGCAGCAGCAGTATTTCCTATAAACCCCACCCTCCCAGTGAACACAAAATGTGCCATAAGGGTCCAGCCAGCTTCTGCATTTTTCTGTCAATAGCAGCAGGGCTGGGAAAAAGCTGAAATGCTTAGACTAGCGACTCCCAATGCAGCCCAATTCTACAAGTAAATAGTAGAGAGGTGGTAAGTCCCAGGGAATGGTCCCAGACGTAATGCAGATCTGACAGCAAACCCTTTCGACACCCTTCCCCTTTTTTAAAAAACAGAACTTGGGCACAGTTTGGTCTACCCATGAGCAAATACTATTGGCTTCTCATTCCCGCTCCTTTCCATTTCTCCTGTAAGGTAGGTGGTGTGCATAAGCATGCCTGTTCATAGGCACGCTCAGATGAAGAGACATGACCTATTTGGTACAAGCAGCACCTCTCCTACCTTAGGTAGGTGTAGCAAGATAGAATGGGAACCAGGTATCAAAGGTAAGAAGAGGTAATCCAATCTTGCTGAGCTTGAGAAAGTTATGAGGCTAAGCAGATATGAGAAACAAAAGACACAGGACTATGTATCAATCGATGTGCTCCTTCCTTTGTAAATGCTGTATCTCATACAGCCAGCCAGCTGGTAGCTTTTAAGTCTTAGAAATAATAATTAGAGCTATTTAATATCTCTTTACCCTCATGAAGAGCACATAACTTAATACACAAGAAATAATAGCCTAAATGTCTCGTGTCAACCCATGAGAAATTGTTGAAGAACAGCTGAAGAAACACTGATATGAATAAGTGGATAAATAAGCAGAGAGGAAGAGTAAGGCTAAGGAATATCTGGAAATTTTCCTAACAGTAAAACCTATTAGTCTCTAGAACAATGCCCCAGGGAACCCGTGAAAGGCCAATCTTATGAGTTATTTAAAAGTGGAGTGGACTTAGCCATTGGAATTATTCCATGGGGGAAACCCCTGCACTGTGTCAGATATGGACAACACTGCCTAATGGCTTGTTGTCATGTATAGTATTTTCCATGTTTAGCATGTCCAGCTTGTTCTCTGGATTTAACAGGAAATATAAGAAGAAAATGTAAGAAGTTGGCCCATGAGGAACTGCTAAAATAGGCAGTCGGGACCACGTATCTTGCCGGAGTCTCAACAGGGGCACAGCTGGGGTCATGAGGTTAGCCTAAATTCACAAGGAGCAAAAGGACAACCTGGTATTGGAGGGAAAGTAACTGCTCATGAAACACTGATAGAAGCTCCTTCTGGCCACTGTGGCACGATCTTAAAATGGGCCAGTGCCAAGTTGCCCCTTTCATCACGGGCTTCATCAACCCACTCCCCATGTGTGACCTTCAGACTCTGTCCCCCGCTCATTAGATCTTCCACGTTCTGTGTCCTCCCTTTATCGCTTTCGCTCTCACTTTCCCTTACTGCCTTATTTCTGTATTAGTGGATGATGGATGGATGCCCCTTCACAAACTTACCCACTCAAAAACCAAATGCCACTTATGTATTTTGAAATTTTTTGTTTTTATGGCAAGGTACATCTTGGTCTAGCTGTTAAATTCACTATTGTGACTTCCCTGAGTTTCAATGCTCTCAACTGGAAAATGGTGAAAATAAAACCATCTCTATTTACATCTCAGGTTGTCATAAAAAAACAAGTAAAAGAATGGATGTGAAATGACCTTGCAATCCTAACTACTGCCGAAATGTAAGGTGGTGTAGCTTCTTGGTTCTCGTCCATTTCAATGTTGCCCATCTCAGGAAAAAAGGTTTGAGGGCTTCTATCTTTTTATTATTAACTTGTATTATACACCTCCTAATAACTGAATATAAGAGCCACAAAAACAATAGATACTCCAAACATACTAGCTGAACATAAAAGATTGGAGAGTGAGGGGGAAAAAAGAGGGTCTCTTTTGAAATCATTAATAATAATTTGATGCTTTTGGCTGACCTGTTTAGTAAATTTCAGCACAATAATGCAACTGAGGAAAGAAGGGGAAAAATAAGATTTACTGAATACTTTATATAAAGATAATCCTCACAACATTACCCCAATTTACAGATGAGAAAACTCAAGCCCCAGGGTCACAGAGCTAGTAAAAGGACAGGGTACAAACTCAGGTCTGCCAGATTCAAACTCGCTATCGCGCCATGTGGCGTATTTGTTTTTGTCACAAGTTAACTTTGCTTTATCCTATAAATATATACCATTGATGTCACAAGACTATATGTAGATAATTCAACACAACCCAGACAGGCAGGATGGGGTCAGCACTCCCAATGCCCCTGCAGCTGCCACTGTGGTAATGTTACAAATCACATGGTACAAACAGGCACATATGTTAGAGACCAGCACTGAAACATACACTTTGTCACAACCACTCTTTTCCACTGACCACCACCTCAATAAGGCACTATTATCAAGTTAGAAAAATCCATGAATCAACCTACAAGTCTCAAGTCCTTCAGTTCATATTCATATTGAAGGCTGGGGTTTATTAACAGCATATCAGAGGCTGTTTTCGACAAATAAAATGTACTAACTTAACATTAGCAACATTACCTGTACCAAAGACCTTTAATGAAAAGGATCCCTGGCATACTACTAAGAGTTATACAAGTGCAGCTACAAGCAAGAAACAGAAAAAAGCTGCCAGCCACTAGGCTTTTGAGGACAACATAGGCTTTTAATAAATCTTGATTATATTCTTTCCACTAATGTTACTGTTATTTTCCAGCTATCCAGACAATACTAACCCTCCCGTCGGATATTTGTAGAGTATAAAAATTTTACACCAAGTGATATTATTATAACTACAGCAAATTAGACTGCAGAAAGGCATGCTGTGTAACTTAAACACTAGATTTAGTTGGGTTAGAAGGTCAAATCTATGGAGTTTGTCAGCAGAAGGAATCAACGTTTCCAACAATTTCCGCCTCTCAGAACAACCTATATCCAACTGTTAAATTGGTTAAATGATAGGCAATTATGTGACCTGCCAGAATTGATAATTTGCTTCAGGGTTTATCATTAGCTTTCTAAAGTACATAAATTAGAGAAAATGCACGTCCTGTGAACATCATATTATTCTGATATGAAGGGTCAAGAGAAGAATATGGCTATGGTCTATAAAAGCAGTGGAAATTCTTTTTAAAATGCTATCTCTGGTTTCCCTTTCCCTGTCCAACTAAGTGAACTCTATCAACCGGTGGAAGCGTTGGACAGTGACTGAACGGTGGTGTTTTGTTTTTTTTTTTTAACCTGGCCCTCTGCCTGACTACCTACTGCTTATGGGCCCAAAGGTGCCAGCTCTTAATCTGTATCCTCTTCGCTAGCTCTAAATATTGGCCTAAAAGTATGAGGAATGACCTTGGGAACATTATTATTAGAAGACAAAAGTTCAGGGCAAGTGGAAAAAAGTATAATTGTAGTAGAATCCTTTTTTCTGCAAGTAAATGAGTTGTACACAAGGAAGATATGGGCTCTTTGACAATGATCGGACAGAAGTTATGCCCTA